>NC_139220.1:56271285-56922535 GCF_055691185.1 Crinia signifera | reverse complement strand
TATCGTCTATCCGACGTTGAAGCAGCTCTTGGGCATGTACCGCTGTGACCTCCCGTAGTTTATCTTGGAAAGTCTCAAGCGAGTCCGTGCGGTCTTCCAGAGTCGCCACTCTGTGCGAGGTCTGAGCAAGGTCTGCTTGGATAGCCGATACTTCCTGCTTTATTGATTCTCGTAGGGATTGTTCCAGATCAATAAAGTCCTTTTTAGACGGGAGGTCTGCTTTGGTGGGTAAGGTACGGAGATAAGACAAGACCTCTGACAGGGTTACTTCAGAACTTTGGGGGGGCTTAGGGTCTGGAGAGGCCTCCATTTGGAGCGGATCTCTTGGTGATCGACAGGTCTCCGAGGGTGGTAATGATTCCTCTGCGTGCAGATCTGAGACTGGGGTAAGGTATCTGAAGATATTTGTTTTTTGTTGATTTTCACCTTGGCTTTTAGGCACCGGCGTCTGGGAACTCCGTCTCGTTTTCCCCATATGTGGATGATGTACTAGGATCCCTAGATGTTGGCGTTCAGAAAGGATTAGTAGCTTGTCATTGTTGGTTCAGAAGTAGGCCGAAAAGGGGGTGGGAGGCAGTGTCAACACCACCCCATCGTGGGCGGGTGATTAGGGGGTCATGACTTGGCCGTGAAATGATTAAAGTCTCATTAGTGCGGTTAGAGGTCCGTTGTAACGGAGTGGGAGGTTATCTGAGCCTTGTGTGTGCTTTTCTCCGTCACACTGCAGGGGAATTTGTTAGGTTAGGAGAGTAACCTTGAGGAGGGGAGGCTTCCACCACGCTACCAAGTGCTCCGTGTTTCGGGGTTTCCTCAGAATTTAAGTCCCCCAATCTCCACCGGCCTCTTCTAATTTTATGTTACTGGGCTCTTGCAATTTAGCAGGTGAACCAGGTCTGAGGCTTCTGGTCAAAAAGTTATAGAAACTGTTCTATAGGCTGTTGGTGAGTATAAAGATGTAATTTTACTGATCGGCCACAAGATAGAGCCTATTGCCTGTGTTGGTTGCAGATATACTAAAGCAGTGGATGCAATATTACAGGGCAAGGTTTGTGAAAGCAATGATCAGAGATGGTGGGTTTGCGTGAGTACTCCTTGTATTGCAAGTTCTGCTAGAGCCAGGTCCCCAGGGAGAAATGGCAAGTGTCAGTATCTATACCGGGTGTGGGCAGCTCCAGGTACCAGAGAGACACTGGAGGGAGGGGGGAGGGAAGGGGAAATACAGGGGAAATACAGGCGTACAGGAGGGGGGAAGTGCACTTGCGAGGTCGTGCACAGTATAGGGGTTGCAGCCACTTCAGGGGAGTCCCTTAGGAAACGCTGTGCCCCCCTGCTGAATAAAGTGGCCAGGCCTCCTCACCCCTCCACTCTGTCAGGCGGCGAGGTCACCTCTGTGTTCTTGACGGCAGCCGTGGCTCCTTGTCCCCCTCTCTCTTCTGCCTCAGATCTTAGCCCGACCAGCCCTGGGTGCTAGTCGGGGGCTTGTGGGAAGATTGGGTGGGTCCGCGGGCGCCGTCTGTCCACCGCGCGCCACGTCCGCTCCACGTCTCCACGTCTCCGTCCCCCGGCGTCTGGTGCTAAATTGAGGCCCCGGCTTCCGCGATTCGCAGGCCGCAACCTGCAGGAGGGCTAAGCGCTTGTTCGCGCTGTGGGCGCTTGGGTTCAGGGGGGTCTGGGGGACCCTCTGGGGAGCTATGCACCAGGCCCAACACTGCCAAGATCTGACGAGATTGGGCTTATCCAGTGTGGTATGGCTGTAGGCGAAATTCAATCACATTGTTTGCCCTCTTCTACTTCTATCTACAAGAAATCTAATGGATATGTTTCCAAACTGAATTGTTGTAGAGAAAAAATCATGTGTTGGTAAAGTAAAAAGACCTACAGGACCTAGTATTAGCTGGTGGTAAAAAAAAAAAACTACTGACCAGGCACAACAATGTTTAGCTGCCACAAACAGTTGGAATTGGGCCTAAACAGTGTAGTAAAGAATTAGATGAGGGCTATAGAGTATGTTTGACCTCTTCCAATTCTCTCTAGTAGTAATCCCAAAAAAAGTTTTTAATTTGAATAGCTGGGGAAATAAAAGCATTTGCCAGTAATGTCAAAAAACCTACAGCACCTGGTGTTCCCATGTGGTCTCCCACCCAAGTACTAACCAGGCCCAACACTGCTTAGCTTCCAAGATCAGACGAGATTGGGCTTATCCAGTGTGGTATGGCTGTAGGTGAAAATTGATCTAATAAATACATTTCCAAACTGCATTGTTGTAGAGAAAAAATTATGTGCTGGTAATTTAAAAAGACCTACAGGACCTAGTATTAGCAGATGGTCAAAAAACTACTGACCAGACACAACACTGTTTAGCTGCCACAAACAGTTGGAATTGGGCCTAAACAGTGTAGTAAAGAATTAGATGAGGACTATAGAGTCTGTTTGACCTCTTTCAATTCGCTCTAGTAGTAATCCCCCCAAAAAAATTCTATTTGAATAGCTGGGGAAATAAAAGCATTTGCCAGTAATGTCAAAAAACCTACAGCACCTGGTGTTCCCATGTGGTCTCCCACCCAAGTACTAACCAGGCCCAACACTGCTTAGCTGCCAAGATCTGAGTTATCCAGTGTAGTATGGCTGTAGGTGAAATTCAATCACATTGTTTGCCCTCTTCTACTTCTATCTACAAGTAATCTAATGGATAAGTTTCCAAACTGTATTGTTGTAGAGAAAAAATCATGTATTGGTAATGTAAAAAGACCTACAGGACCTAGTATTAGCAGGTGGTCAAAAAAAACTACTGACCAGGCACAACACTGTAAAGCTGCCACAAACAGTTGGAATTGGACCTAAACAGTGTACTAAAGAATTAGATGAGGGCTATAGAGTATGTTTGACCTCTTCTAATTCTCTCTAGTAGTAATCCCTAAAATAGTTTTCAATTTGAATAGCTGGGGAAATAAAAGCATTTGCTAGTAATGTCAAAAAACCTACAGCACCTGGGGTTCCCATGTGGTCTCCCACCCAAGTACTAACCAGGCCCACCACTGCTTAGCTTCCAAGATCAGACGAGATTGGGCTTATCCAGTGTGGTATGACTGTAGGTGAATATTGATAACATTGTTTGCCCTTTTCTACTTCTATCTACAAGTAATCTAATAAATACATTTCCAAACTGCATTGTTGTAGAGAAAAAATTATGTGCTGGTAATTTAAAAAGACCTACAGGACCTAGTATTAGCAGATGGTCAAAAAACTACTGACCAGACACAACACTGTTTAGCTGCCACAAACAGTTGGAATTGGGCCTAAACTGTGTAGTAAAGAATTAGATGAGGACTATAGAGTCTGTTTGACCTCTTTCAATTCGCTCTAGTAGTAATCCCCAAAAAAAAATTCTATTTGAATAGCTGGGGAAATAAAAGCATTTGCCAGTAATGTCAAAAAACCTACAGCACCTGGTGTTCCCATGTGGTCTCCCACCCAAGTACTAACCAGGCCCAACACTGCTTAGCTGCCAAGATCTGACGAGATTGGGGTTATCCAGTGTAGTATGGCTGTAGGTGAAATTCAATCACATTGTTTGCCCTCTTCTACTTCTATCTACAAGAAATCTAATGGATACGTTTCCAAACTGTATTGTTGTAGAGAAAAAATCATGTGTTGGTAAAGTAAAAAGACCTACAGGACCTAGTATTAGCTGGTGGTAAAAAAAAAAACTATTGACCAGGCACAACAATGTTTAGCTGCCACAAACAGTTGGAATTGGGCCTAAACAGTGTAGTAAAGAATTAGATGAGGGCTATAGAGTCTGTTTGACCTCTTCCAATTCTCTCTAGTAGTAATCCCCAAAAAAGTTTTTAATTTGAATAGCTGGGGAAATAAAAGCATTTGCCAGTAATGTCAAAAAACCTACAGCACCTGGTGTTCCCATGTGGTCTCCCACCCAAGTACTAACCAGACCCAACACTGCTTAGCTGCCAAGATCAGACGAGATTGGGCTTATCCAGTGTGGTATGGCTGTAGGTGAAAATCAATCACATTGTTTGCCCTCTTCTTCTTCTCTCTACAAGTAATCTAATGGATACGTTTCCAAACTGTATTGTTGTAGAGAAAAAATCATGTGTTGGTAATGTTATAAGACCTACAGGACCTAGTATTAGCAGGTGGTCAAAAACAACTACTGACCAGGCACAACACTATAAAGCTGCCACAAACAGTGGGAATTGGGCCTAAACAGTGTAGTAAAGAATTAGATGATGGGTATAGAGTATGTTTGACCTCTTCAATTCTCTCTAGTAGTAATCCCTAAAAAAGTTTTGGTACTCTTTACTTAGAAGGGCGCCCACGATTTTGATCGTGGGGATCGTTAGTAAAAAATCTCGGGCATCTCGGGGATTGAATGCACTAAAAAATCGGGTGCGATCAACCGACGAGATGCCCGAGATTTCCCATAGGGAACAATGTTAAATGTCTCAATTGACCCAATTTTCCTGTTCAATGCCTCAATTGACCCGATTTTTCCATAGGAAACAATGTTAAATGGGCCACAGAGGCCAAATAGGCACCCTGAAGTGTATAATGGCCACCCGAATTGTTAACGCCACCCAACGATCAACGTCAACCCGATGCGTGGCGAGCGCAGCGAGCCCGCGAGGGGCGGCGGTACGCGTCCTACGACCTTTTCATACCCCCACTATCCACGTCGGCGTGGAGTTGAGAATAGAAAGTGTGGCGAGCGCAGCGAGCCACCGAGCCCGAAGCGTGGCGAGCGCAGCGAGCCCCGCGAGGGTACGCGGACAGCTGTGAAGCCCGCGAGGGGACGCGGATACCTGTGAAGGTATCCGCGTCCCCTCGCGGGGCTCGCTGCGCTCGCCACGCTTCGGGCTCGGTGGCTCGCTGCGCTCGCCACACTTTCTATTCTCAACTCCACGCCGACGTGGATAGTGGGGGTATGAAAAGGTCGTAGGACGCGTACCGCCGCCCCACGCGGGCTCGCTGCGCTCGCCACGCTTCGGGTTGACGTTGATCGTGGGGTGGCGTTAACAATTCGGGTGGTCATTATTCACTTCAGGGGGCCTATTTGGCCTCTGTGGCCCATTTAACATTGTTTCCTATGGAAAAATTGGGTCAATTGAGGCATTGAACAGGAAAATCGGGTCAATTGAGACATTTAACATTGTTCCCTATGGGAAATCTCGGGCATCTCGTCGGTTGATCGCACCCGATTTTTTAGTGCATTCAATCCCCGAGATGCCCGAGATGGGCGCCCTTCTAAGTAAAGAGTACCAAAGTTTTCAATTTGAATAGCTGGGGAAATAAAAGCATTTGCCAGTAATGTCAAAAAACGTACAGCACCTGGTGTTTCCATGTGGTCTCCCACCCAAGTACTAACCAGGCCCAACACTGTTTAGCTACCAAGATCAGATGAGATTGTGCTTATCCAGTGTGGTATGGCTGTAGGTGAAATCCAATAACATTGTTTGCCCTATTCTACTTCTATCTACAAGTAATCTAATGAATACGTTTCCAAACTGCATTGTTGTAGAGAAAAAAATCATGTGCTGGTAATTTAAAAAGACCTACAGGACCTAGTTTTAGCAGATGGTCAAAAAACTACTGACCAGACACAACACTGTTTAGCTGCCACAAACAGTTGGAATTGGGCCTAAACAGTGTAGTAAAGAATTAGATGAGGGCTATAGAGTCTGTTTGACCTCTTTCAATTTTCTCTAGTAGTAATCCCAAAAAAAGTTTTCAATTTGAATAGCTGGGGAAATAAAAGCATGTGCCAGTAATGTCAAAAAACCTACAGCACCTGGTGTTCCCATGTGGTCTCCCACCCAAGTACTAACCAGGCCCAACACTGCTTAGCTGCCAAGATCTGATGAGATTGGGCTTATCCAGTGTGGTATGGCTGTAGGTGAAAATCAATCACATTGTTTGCCCTCTTCTTCTTCTATCTACAAGTATTCTAATGGATACGTTTCCAAACTGTATTGTTGTAGAGAAAAAATCATGTGTTGGTAATGTAAAAAGACCTACAGGACCTAGTATTAGCAGGTGGTCAAAAAAATACTGACCAGGCACAACACTGTAAAGCTGCCACAAACAGTTGGAATTGGGCCTAAACAGTGTAGTGAAGAATTAGATGAGGGCTATAGAGTATGTTTGACCTCTTACAATTCTCTCTAGTAGTAATCCCTAAAAAAGTTTTCAATTTGAATAGCTGGGGAAATAAAAGAATTTGCCAGTAATGTCAAAAAACCTACACCACCTGGTGTTCCTATGTGGTCTCCCACCCAAGTACTAACCAGGCCCAACACTGCTTAGCTTCCAAGATCAGACGAGATTGGGCTTATCCAGTGTGGTATTGCTGTAGGTGAAAATCAATCACATTGTTTGCCCTCTTCTTCTTCTATCTACAAGTATTCTAATGGATACGTTTCCAAACTGTATTGTTGTAGAGAAAAAATCATGTGTTGGTAATGTAAAAAGACCTACAGGACCTAGTATTAGCAGATGGTCAAAAAACTACTGACCAGACACTACACTGTTTAGCTGCCACAAACAGTTGGAATTGGGCCTAAAAAGTGTAGTAAAGAATTAGATGAGGGCTATAGAGTCTGTTTGACTTCTTTCAATTCTCTCTAGTAGTAATCCCCAAAAAAGTTTTCAATTTAAATAGCTGGGGAAATAAAAGCATTTGCCAGCAATGTCAAAAAACCTACAGCGCCTGGTGTTCCCATGTGGTCTCCCACCCAAGTACTAACCAGGCCCAACACTGCTTAGCTGCCAAGATCTGACGAGATTTGGCTTATCCAGTGTGGTATGGCTGTAGGTGAAAATCAATCACATTGTTTGCCCTCTTCTACTTCTATCTACAAGTAATCTAATTGATACGTTTCCAAACTGTATTGTTGTAGAGAAAAAACCATGTGTTGGTAACGTAAAAAGACTTACAGGACCTAGTATTAGCAGGTGGTAAAAAAAAAACTAATGACCAGGAACAACACCGTAAAGCTGCCACAAACAGTTGTAATTGGGCCTATACAGTGTAGTAAAGAATTAGATGAGGACTATAGAGAATGTTTGACCTCTTCCAATTCTCTCTAGTAGTAATCCCTAAAAAAGTTTTCAATTTGAATAGCTGGGGAAATAAAAGCATTTGCCAGTAATGTCAAAAAACCTACAGCACATGGTGTTCCCATGTGGTCTCCTACCCAAGTACTAACCAGGCCCAACACTGCTTAGTTTCCAAGATCAGACGAGATTGGGCTTATCCAGTGTGGTATGGCTGTAGGTAAAAACAGTCAACATTGTTTGCCCTTTTCTAGTTCTATCTACAAGTAATCTAATGAATACGTTTCCAAACTGTATTGTTGTAGAGAAAAAATCATGTGCTGGTAATTTAAAAAGACCTACAGGACCTAGTATTAGCAGATGGTCAAAAAACTACTGACCAGACACAACACTGTTTAGCTGCCACAAACAGTTGGAATTGGGCCTAAACAGTGTAGTAAAGAATTAGATGAGGACTATAGAGTCGGTTTGACCTCTTTCAATTCGCTCTAGTAGTAATCCCAAAAAAAAGTTTTCAATTTGAATAGCTGGGGAAATAAAAGCATTTGCCAGTAATGTCAAAAAACTTACAGCACCTGGTGTTCCCATGTGGTCTCCCACCCAAGTACTAACCAGGCCCAACACTGCTTAGCTGCCAAGATCTGAGGAGATTGGGCTTATCCAGTGTGGTATGGCTGTAGGTGAAATTCAATCACATTGCTTGCCCTCTTCTACTTCTATCTACAAGTAATCTAATGGATACGTTTCCAAACTGTATTGTTGTAGAGAAAAAATAATGTGTTGGTAATGTAAAAAGACCTACAGGACCTAGTATTAGCTGGTGGTAAAAAAAAAACTACTGACCAGGCACAACACTGTTTAGCTGCCACAAACAGTTGGAATTGGCCCTAAACAGTGTAGTAAAGAATTAGATGAGGGCTATAGAGTATGTTTGACCTCTTCCAATTCTCTCTAGTAGCAATCCCCAAAAAAAATTTCAATTTAAATAGCTGGGGAAATAAAAGCATTTGCCAGTAATGTAAAAAAACATACAGCACCTGGTGTTCCCATGTGGTCTCCCACCCAAGTACTAACCAGGCCCAACACTGCTTAGCTGCCAAGATCTGACGAGATTGGGCTTATCCAGTGTGGTATGGCTGTAGGTGAAAATCAATCACATTGTTTGCCCACTTCTACTTCTATCTACAAGTAATCTAATGGATACGTTTCCAAACTGTATTGTTGTAGATAAAAAATCATGTGTTGGTAATGTAAAAAGACTTAAAGGACCTAGTATTAGCAGGTGGTCAAAAAAAACTACTGACCAGACACAACACTGTAAAGCTGCCACAAACAGTTGGAATTGGGCCTAAACAGTGTAGTAAAGAATTAGATTAGGGCTATAGAGTCTGTTTGACCTCTTTCAATTTGCTCTAGTAGTAATCCCCCAAAAAGTTTTCAATTTAAATAGCTGGGGAAATAAAAGCATTTGCCAGTAATGTCAAAAAACCTACAGAACCTGATGTTCCCATGTGGTCTCCCACCCAAGTACTAACCAGGCCCAACACTGATAAGCTTCCAAGATCAGACGAGATCGGGCTTATCCAGTGTGGTATGGCTGTAGGTGAAAATCAATCACATTGTTTGCCCTCTTCTACTTCTATATACAAGTAATCTAATGGATACGTTTCCAAACTGTATTGTTGTAGAGAAAAAATCATGTGTTGGTAATGTAAAAAGACCTACAGGACCTAGTATTAGCAGGTGGTCAAAAAAAAAACTACTGACCAGGAACAACACTGTAAAGCTGCCACAAACAGTTGGAATTGGGCCTAAACAGTGTAGTAAAGAATTAGATGAGGGCTATAGAGTATGTTTGACCTCTTCCAATTCTCTCTAGTAGTAATCCCTAAAAAAGTTTTCAATTTGAATAGCTGGGGAAATAAAAGCATTTGCCAGTAATGTCAAAAAACCTACAGCACCTTGTGTTCCCATGTGGTCTCCCACCCAAGTACTAACCAGGCCCAACACTGCTTAGCTTCCAAGATCAGACGAGATTGGGCTTATCTAGTGTTGTATGGCTGTAGGTAAAAACTGATAACATTGTTTGCCCTTTTCTACTTCTATCTACAAGTAATCTAATGAATACCTTTCCAAACTGCATTGTTGTAGAGAAAAAATTATGTGCTGGTAATTTAAAAAGACCTACAGGACCTAGTATTAGCAGATGGTCAAAAAAATACTGACCAGACACAACACTGTTTAGCTGCCACAAACAGTTGGAATTGGGCCTAAACAGTGTAGTAAAGAATTAGATGAGGGCTATAGAGTCTGTTTGACCTCTAACAATTCTCTCTAGTAGTAATCCCTAAAGAAGTTTTCAATTTGAATAGCTAGGGAAATAAAAGCATTTGCCAGTAATGTCAAAAAACCTACAGCACCTGGTGTTCCCATGTGGTCTCCCACCCAAGTACTAACCAGGCCCAACACTGCTTAACTGCCAAGATCTGACGAGATTGGGCTTATCCAGTCTGGTATGGCTGTAGGTGAAAATCAATCACATTGTTTGCCCTCTTCTACGTCTATCTACAAGTAATCTAATGGATACGTTTCCAAACTGTATTGTTGTAGAGAAAAAATCATGTGTTGGTAATGTAAAAAGACCTACAGGACCTAGTATTAGCCGATGGTCAAAAAACTACTGACCAGACACAACACTGTTTAGCTGCCACAAACAGTTGGAATTGGGCCTAAACAGTGTAGTAAAGAATTAGATGAGGACTATAGAGTCTGTTTGACCTCTTTCAATTTGCTCTAGTAGTAATCCCCAAAAAAAATTTCAATTTAAATAGCTGGGGAAATAAAAGCATTTGCCAGTAATGTAAAAAAAACATACAGCACCTGGTGTTCCCATGTGGTCTCCCACCCAAGTACTAACCAGGCCCAACACTGCTTAGCTGCCAAGATCTGACGAGATTGGGCTTATCCAGTGTGGTATGGTTGTAGGTGAAAATCAATCACATTGTTTGCCCACTTCTACTTCTATCTACAAGTAATCTAATGGATACGTTTCCAAACTGTATTGTTGTAGATAAAAAATCATGTGTTGGTAATGTAAAAAGACCTAAAGGACCTAGTATTAGCAGGTGGTCAAAAAAAACTACTGACCAGACACAACACTGTAAAGCTGCCACAAACAGTTGGAATTGGGCCTAAACAGTGTAGTAAAGAATTAGATTAGGGCTATAGAGTCTGTTTGACCTCTTTCAATTTGCTCTAGTAGTAATCCCCCAAAAAGTTTTCAATTTAAATAGCTGGGGAAATAAAAGCATTTGCCAGTAATGTCAAAAAACCTACAGAACCTGATGTTCCCATGTGGTCTCCCACCCAAGTACTATCCAGGCCCAACACTGATAAGCTTCCAAGATCAGACGAGATCGGGCTTATCCAGTGTGGTATGGCTGTAGGTGAAAATCAATCACATTGTTTGCCCTCTTCTACTTCTATATACAAGTAATCTAATGGATACGTTTCCAAACTGTATTGTTGTAGAGAAAAAATCATGTGTTGGTAATGTAAAAAGACCTACAGGACCTAGTATTAGCAGGTGGTCAAAAAAAAAACTACTGACCAGGAACAACACTGTAAAGCTGCCACAAACAGTTGGAATTGGGCCTAAACAGTGTAGTAAAGAATTAGATGAGGGCTATAGAGTATGTTTGACCTCTTCCAATTCTCTCTAGTAGTAATCCCTAAAAAAGTTTTCAATTTGAATAGCTGGGGAAATAAAAGCATTTGCCAGTAATGTCAAAAAACCTACAGCACCTTGTGTTCCCATGTGGTCTCCCACCCAAGTACTAACCAGGCCCAACACTGCTTAGCTTCCAAGATCTGACGAGATTGGGCTTATCCAGTGTGGTATGGCTGTAGGTGAAAATCAATCACATTGTTTGCCCTCTTCTACGTCTATCTACAAGTAATCTAATGGATACGTTTCCAAACTGTATTGTTGTAGAGAAAAAATCATGTGTTGGTAATGTAAAAAGACCTACAGGACCTAGTATTAGCCGATGGTCAAAAAACTACTGACCAGACACAACAATGTTTAGCTGCCACAAACAGTTGGTATTGGGCCTAAACAGTGTAGTAAAGAATTAGATGAGGGCCATAGAGTCTGTTTGACTTCTTTCAATTCTCTCTAGTAGTATACCCCCAAAAAAGTTTTCAATTTAAATAGCTGGGGAAATAAAAGCATTTGCCAGTAATGTCAAAAAACCTACAGCACCTGGTGTTCCCATGTGGTCTCCCACCCAAGTACTAACCAGGCCCAACACTGCTTAGCTGCCAAGATCTGATGAGATTGGGCTTATCCATTGTGGTATGGCCGTAGGTGAAAACCGTTAACAGTGTTTGCCCTTTTCTACTTCTATCTACAAGTAATCTAATGAATACGTTTCCAAACTGCATTGTTGTAGAGAAAAAATCATGTGCTGGTAATTTAAAAAGACCTACAGGACCTAGTATTAGCAGATGGTCAAAAAACTACTGACCATACTGACCAGACACAACACTGTTTAGCTGCCACAAACAGTTGGAATTGGGCCTAAACAGTGTAGTAAAGAATTAGATGAGGACTATAGAGTCGGTTTGACCTCTTTCAATTCGCTCTAGTAGTAATCCCCAAAAAAAAATTCAATTTGAATAGCTGGGGAAATAAAAGCATTTGCCAGTAATGTCAAAAAACCTACAGCACCTGGTGTTCCCATGTGGTCTCCCACCCAAGTACTAACCAGGCCCAACACTGCTTAGCTTCCAAGATCAGACGAGATTGGGCTTATCTAGTGTGGTATGGCTGTAGGTAAAAACTGACAACATTGTTTGCCCTTTTCTACTTCTATCTACAAGTAATCTAATGAATACCTTTCCAAACTGCATTGTTGTAGAGAAAAAATTATGTGCTGGTAATTTAAAAAGACCTACAGGACCTAGTATTAGCAGATGGTCAAAAAACTACTGACCAGACACAACACTGTTTAGCTGCCACAAACAGTTGGAATTGGGCCTAAACAGTGTAGTAAAGAATTATATGAGGACTATAGAGTCGGTTTGACCTCTTTCAATTCGCTCTAGTAGTAATCCCCAAAAAAGTTTTCAATTTGAATAGCTGGGGAAATAAAAGCATTTGCCAGTAATGTCAAAAAACCTACAGCACCTGGTGTTCCCATGTGGTCTCCCACCCAAGTACTAACCAGGCCCAACACTTCTTAGTTGCCAAGATCTGATGAGATTGGGTTTATCCAGTGTGGTATGGCTGTAGGTGAAAATCAATCACATTGTTTGCCCTCTTCTACTTCTATATACAAGTAATCTAATGGATACGTTTCCAAACTGTATTGTTGTAGAGAAAAAATCATGTGTTGGTAATGTAAAAAGACCTACAGGACCTAGTATTAGCAGGTGGTCAAAAAAAAAACTACTGACCAGGAACAACACTGTAAAGCTGCCACAAACAGTTGGAATTGGGCCTAAACAGTGTAGTAAAGAATTAGATGAGGGCTATAGAGTATGTTTGACCTCTTCCAATTCTCTCTAGTAGTAATCCCTAAAAAAGTTTTCAATTTGAATAGCTGGGGAAATAAAAGCATTTGCCAGTAACGTCAAAAAACCTACAGCACCTGGTGTTCCCATGTGGTTTCCCACCCAAGTCCTAACCAGGCCCAACACTGCTTAGCTTCCAAGATCTGACGAGATTGTGCTTATCCAGTGTGGTATGGCTGTAGGTGAATATCAATCACATTGTTTGCCCTCTTCTATTCTATCTACAAGTAATCTAATGAATACGTTTCCAAACTGCATTGTTGTAGAGAAAAAATCATGTGCTGGAAATTTAAAAAGACCTACAGGACCTAGTATTAGCAGATGGTCAAAAAACTACTGACCAGACACAACACTGTTTAGCTGCCACAAACAGTTGGAATTGGGCCTAAACAGTGTAGTAAAGAATTAGATGAGGACTATAGAGTCTGTTTGACCTCTTTCAATTTGCTCTAGTAGTAATCCCCCCAAAAAATTTCAATTTAAATAGCTGGGGAAATAAAAGCATTTGCCAGTAATGTAAAAAAACCTACAGCACCTGGTGTTCCCATGTGGTCTCCCACCCAAGTACTAACCAGGCCCAACACTGCTTAGCTGCCAAGATCTGACGAGATTGGGCTTATCCAGTGTGGTATGGCTGTAGGTGAAAATCAATCACATTGTTTGCCCACTTCTACTTCTATCTACAAGTAATCTAATGGATACGTTTCCAAACTGTATTGTTGTAGAGAAAAAATCATGTGTTGGTAATGTAAAAAGACCTACAGGACCTAGTATTAGCAGGTGGTCAAAAAAAACTACTGACCAGGCACAACACTGTAAAGCTGCCACAAACAGTTGGAATTGGGCCTAAACAGTGTAGTAAAGAATTAGATGAGGGCTATAGAGTATGTTTGACCTCTTACAATTCTCTCTAGTAGTAATCCCTAAAAAAGTTTTCAATTTGAATAGCTGGGGAAATAAAAGCATTTGCCAGTAACGTCAAAAAACTTACAGCACCTGGTGTTCCCATGTGGTCTCCCACCCAAGTCCTAACCAGGCCCAACACTGCTTAGCTTCCAAGATCTGACGAGATTGTGCTTATCCAGTGTGGTATGGCTGTAGGTGAAAATCAATCACATTGTTTGCCCTCTTCTATTCTATCTACAAGTAATCTAATGAATAAGTTTCCAAACTGCATTGTTGTAGAGAAAAAATCATGTGCTGGAAATTTAAAAAGACCTACAGGACCTAGTATTAGCAGATGGTCAAAAAACTACGGTACTTGTGAGTTATCTGGGCTGCCGATTTTTTGATTGTATGCCTTAAGTTAAGGCATACAATCAGATGCGATGCGATGCGATATCGCATCGCATCGCATCGCATCGCATGCGACCATCGGATGCGATGACCCGGTTTTTCCATAGGAATCAATGTTAAAATGGACTGAGTCCATTTTAACATGGAATTCAATGGGAAAAAGGGGTCCTTTTCATACCCCTACTATCCAAGTGGGCATGGAGTTGGATATAAACCTGTGGCGAGCGTAGCAAACCACCGAGCCCGAAGCGTGGCGAGCGGCCGGTATTCTGTGTCCCCTCGCGGGGCTCGCTACGCTCGCCACGCTTCGGGCTCGGTGGCTCGCTACGCTCGCCACAGGTTTATATCCAACTCCATGCCCACTTGGATAGTAGGGGTATGAAAAGGACCCCTTTTTCCCATTGAATTCCATGTTAAAATGGACTCAATCCATTTTAACATTGATTCCTATGGAAAAATCGGGTCATCGCATCGCATCGCATCCGATGGTCGCATGCGATGAGATGCGATGTGGCCGATCCGACCCGATTTAGAAATCGGCAGCCCGGATAACTCACAAGTACCAAAACTACTGACCAGACACAACACTGTTTAGCTGCCACAAACAGTTGGAATTGGGCCTAAACAGTGTAGTAAAGAATTAGATGAGGACTATAGAGTCTGTTTGACCTCTTTCAATTTGCTCTAGTAGTAATCCCCCAAAAAAATTTCAATTTAAATAGCTGGGGAAATAAAAGCATTTGCCAGTAATGTAAAAAAACCTACAGCACCTGGTGTTTCCATGTGGTCTCCCACCCAAGTACTAACCAGGCCCAACACTGCTTAGCTGCCAAGATCTGACGAGATTGGGCTTATCCAGTGTGGTATGGTTGTAGGTGAAAATCAATCACATTGTTTGCCCACTTCTACTTCTATCTACAAGTAATCTAATGGATACGTTTCCAAACTGTATTGTTGTAGATAAAAAATCATGTGTTGGTAATGTAAAAAGACCTAAAGGACCTAGTATTAGCAGGTGGTCAAAAAAACTACTGACCAGACACAACACTGTAAAGCTGCCACAAACAGTTGGAATTGGGCCTAAACAGTGTAGTAAAGAATTAGATGAGGGCTATAGAGTCTGTTTGACCTCTTTCAATTTGCTCTAGTAGTAATCCCCAAAAAAAGTTTTCAATTTAAATAGCTGGGGAAATAAAAGCATTTGCCAGTAATGTCAAAAAACCTACAGAACCTGATGTTCCCATGTGGTCTCCCACCCAAGTACTAACTAGGCCCAACACTGATTAGCTTCCAAGATCAGACGAGATTGGGCTTATCCAGTGTGGTATGGCTGTAGGTAAAAATCAATCACATTGTTTGCCCTCTTCTACTTCTATATACAAGTAATCTAATGGATACGTTTCCAAACTGTATTGTTGTAGAGAAAAAATCATGTGTTGGTAATGTAAAAAGACCTACAGGACCTAGTATTAGCAGGTGGTCAAAAAAAAAACTACTGACCAGGAACAACACTGTAAAGCTGCCACAAACAGTTGGAATTGGGCCTAAACAGTGTAGTAAAGAATTAGATGAGGGCTATAGAGTATGTTTGACCTCTTCCAATTCTCTCTAGTAGTAATCCCTAAAAAAGTTTTCAATTTGAATAGCTGGGGAAATAAAAGCATTTGCCAGTAATGTCAAAAAACCTACAGCACCTGGTGTTCCCATGTGGTCTCCCACCCAAGTACTAACCAGGCCCAACACTGCTTAGCTTCCAAGATCAGACGAGATTGGGCTTATCTAGTGTGGTATGGCTGTAGGTAAAAACCGATAACATTGTTTGCCCTTTTCTACTTCTATCTACAAGTAATCTAATGAATACCTTTCCAAACTGCATTGTTGTAGAGAAAAAATTATGTGCTGGTAATTTAAAAAGACCTACAGGACCTAGTATTAGCAGATGGTCAAAAAACTACTGACCAGACACAACACTGTTTAGCTGCCACAAACAGTTGGAATTGGGCCTAAACAGTGTGGTAAAGAATTAGATGAGGACTATAGAGTCTGTTTGACCTCTTTCAATTTGCTCTAGTAGTAATCCCAAAAAAAATTTTCAATTTGAATAGCTGGGGAAATAAAAGCATTTGCCAGTAATGTCAAAAAACCTACAATAAATGGTGTTCCCATGTGGTCTCCCACCCAAGTACTAACCAGGCCCAACACTGCTTAGCTGCCAAGATCTGACGTGATTGGGCTTATCCAGTGTGGTATGGCTGTAGGTGAAAATCAATCACGTTGTTTGCCCTCTTCTACGTCTATCTACAAGTAATCTAATGGATACGTTTCCAAACTGTATTGTTGTAGAGAAAAAATCATGTGTTGGTAATGTAAAAAGACCTACAGGACCTAGTATTAGCAGATGGTAAAAAAACTACTGACCAGACACAACAATGTTTAGCTGCCACTAACAGTTGGTATTGGGCCTAAACAGTGTAGTAAAGAATTAGATGAGGGCCATAGAGTCTGTTTGACTTCTTTCAATTCTCTCTAGTAGTATACCCCAAAAAAGTTTTCAATTTAAATAGCTGGGGAAATAAAAGCATTTGCCAGTAATGTCAAAAAACCTACAGCACCTAGTGTTCCCATGTGGTCTCCCACCCAAGTACTAACCAGGCCCAACACTGCTTAGCTGCCAAAATCTGATGAGATTGGGCTTATCCAGTGTGGTATGGCTGTAGGTGAAACTCAATCACATTGTTTGCCCTCTTCTACTTCTATCTACAAGTAATCTAATGGATACGTTTCCAAACTGTATTGTTGTAGAGAAAAAATCATGTGCTGGAAATTTAAAAAGACCTACAGGACCTAGTATTAGCAGATGGTCAAAAAACTACGGTACTTGTGAGTTATCTGGGCTGCCGATTTTTTGATTGTATGCCTTAAGTTAAGGCATACAATCAGATGCGATGCGATGCGATATCGCATCGCATCGCATCGCATCGCATGCGACCATCGGATGCGATGACCCGGTTTTTCCATAGGAATCAATGTTAAAATGGACTGAGTCCATTTTAACATGGAATTCAATGGGAAAAAGGGGTCCTTTTCATACCCCTACTATCCAAGTGGGCATGGAGTTGGATATAAACCTGTGGCGAGCGTAGCAAACCACCGAGCCCGAAGCGTGGCGAGCGGCCGGTATTCTGTGTCCCCTCGCGGGGCTCGCTACGCTCGCCACGCTTCGGGCTCGGTGGCTCGCTACGCTCGCCACAGGTTTATATCCAACTCCATGCCCACTTGGATAGTAGGGGTATGAAAAGGACCCCTTTTTCCCATTGAATTCCATGTTAAAATGGACTCAATCCATTTTAACATTGATTCCTATGGAAAAATCGGGTCATCGCATCGCATCGCATCCGATGGTCGCATGCGATGAGATGCGATGTGGCCGATCCGACCCGATTTAGAAATCGGCAGCCCGGATAACTCACAAGTACCAAAACTACTGACCAGACACAACACTGTTTAGCTGCCACAAACAGTTGGAATTGGGCCTAAACAGTGTAGTAAAGAATTAGATGAGGACTATAGAGTCTGTTTGACCTCTTTCAATTTGCTCTAGTAGTAATCCCCCAAAAAAATTTCAATTTAAATAGCTGGGGAAATAAAAGCATTTGCCAGTAATGTAAAAAAACCTACAGCACCTGGTGTTTCCATGTGGTCTCCCACCCAAGTACTAACCAGGCCCAACACTGCTTAGCTGCCAAGATCTGACGAGATTGGGCTTATCCAGTGTGGTATGGTTGTAGGTGAAAATCAATCACATTGTTTGCCCACTTCTACTTCTATCTACAAGTAATCTAATGGATACGTTTCCAAACTGTATTGTTGTAGATAAAAAATCATGTGTTGGTAATGTAAAAAGACCTAAAGGACCTAGTATTAGCAGGTGGTCAAAAAAACTACTGACCAGACACAACACTGTAAAGCTGCCACAAACAGTTGGAATTGGGCCTAAACAGTGTAGTAAAGAATTAGATGAGGGCTATAGAGTCTGTTTGACCTCTTTCAATTTGCTCTAGTAGTAATCCCCAAAAAAAGTTTTCAATTTAAATAGCTGGGGAAATAAAAGCATTTGCCAGTAATGTCAAAAAACCTACAGAACCTGATGTTCCCATGTGGTCTCCCACCCAAGTACTAACTAGGCCCAACACTGATTAGCTTCCAAGATCAGACGAGATTGGGCTTATCCAGTGTGGTATGGCTGTAGGTAAAAATCAATCACATTGTTTGCCCTCTTCTACTTCTATATACAAGTAATCTAATGGATACGTTTCCAAACTGTATTGTTGTAGAGAAAAAATCATGTGTTGGTAATGTAAAAAGACCTACAGGACCTAGTATTAGCAGGTGGTCAAAAAAAAAACTACTGACCAGGAACAACACTGTAAAGCTGCCACAAACAGTTGGAATTGGGCCTAAACAGTGTAGTAAAGAATTAGATGAGGGCTATAGAGTATGTTTGACCTCTTCCAATTCTCTCTAGTAGTAATCCCTAAAAAAGTTTTCAATTTGAATAGCTGGGGAAATAAAAGCATTTGCCAGTAATGTCAAAAAACCTACAGCACCTGGTGTTCCCATGTGGTCTCCCACCCAAGTACTAACCAGGCCCAACACTGCTTAGCTTCCAAGATCAGACGAGATTGGGCTTATCTAGTGTGGTATGGCTGTAGGTAAAAACCGATAACATTGTTTGCCCTTTTCTACTTCTATCTACAAGTAATCTAATGAATACCTTTCCAAACTGCATTGTTGTAGAGAAAAAATTATGTGCTGGTAATTTAAAAAGACCTACAGGACCTAGTATTAGCAGATGGTCAAAAAACTACTGACCAGACACAACACTGTTTAGCTGCCACAAACAGTTGGAATTGGGCCTAAACAGTGTGGTAAAGAATTAGATGAGGACTATAGAGTCTGTTTGACCTCTTTCAATTTGCTCTAGTAGTAATCCCAAAAAAAATTTTCAATTTGAATAGCTGGGGAAATAAAAGCATTTGCCAGTAATGTCAAAAAACCTACAATAAATGGTGTTCCCATGTGGTCTCCCACCCAAGTACTAACCAGGCCCAACACTGCTTAGCTGCCAAGATCTGACGTGATTGGGCTTATCCAGTGTGGTATGGCTGTAGGTGAAAATCAATCACGTTGTTTGCCCTCTTCTACGTCTATCTACAAGTAATCTAATGGATACGTTTCCAAACTGTATTGTTGTAGAGAAAAAATCATGTGTTGGTAATGTAAAAAGACCTACAGGACCTAGTATTAGCAGATGGTAAAAAAACTACTGACCAGACACAACAATGTTTAGCTGCCACTAACAGTTGGTATTGGGCCTAAACAGTGTAGTAAAGAATTAGATGAGGGCCATAGAGTCTGTTTGACTTCTTTCAATTCTCTCTAGTAGTATACCCCAAAAAAGTTTTCAATTTAAATAGCTGGGGAAATAAAAGCATTTGCCAGTAATGTCAAAAAACCTACAGCACCTAGTGTTCCCATGTGGTCTCCCACCCAAGTACTAACCAGGCCCAACACTGCTTAGCTGCCAAAATCTGATGAGATTGGGCTTATCCAGTGTGGTATGGCTGTAGGTGAAACTCAATCACATTGTTTGCCCTCTTCTACTTCTATCTACAAGTAATCTAATGGATACGTTTCCAAACTGTATTGTTGTAGAGAAAAAATCATGTGTTGGTAATGTAAAAAGACCTACAGGACCTAGTATTAGCAGGTGGTCCAAAAAAACTACTGACCAGGCACAACACTGTAAAGCTGCCACAAACAGTTGGAATTGGGCCTAAACAGTGTAGTAAAGAATTAGATGAGGGCTATAGAGTATGTTTGACCTCTTCCAATTCTCTCTAGTAGTAATCCCTAAAATAGTTTTCAATTTGAATAGCTGGGGAAATAAAAGCATTTGCCAGTAATGTCAAAAAACCTACAGCACAAGGTGTTCCCATGTGGTCTCCTACCCAAGTACTAACCAGGCCCAACACTGCTTAGTTTCCAAGATCAGACGAGATTGGGCTTATCCAGTGTGGTATGGCTGTAGGTAAAAACCGTCAACATTGTTTGCCCTTTTCTACTTCTATCTAAAAGTAATCTAATGAATACGTTTCCAAACTGCATTGTTGTAGAGAAAAAAATCATGTGCTGGTAATTTAAAAAGACCTACAGGACCTAGTATTAGCAGATGGTCAAAAAACTACTGACCAGACAAAACACTGTTTAGCTGCCACAAACAGTTGGAATTGGGCCTAAACAGTGTATTAAAGAATGGTACTTATGTAGTATCTGGGCTGCCGATTTTGTGATTGTATGCCTTACCTTAAGGCATACAATCAGATGTGATGCGATGCGATGCGATTCGATGCGATTTTGCATAGGATTCAATGTTAAGAAGGTCCTGTTCATTTCCCCACTATCCAAGTGGGCATAGAGTTGATTTTATATAGCGTGGCGAGCGCAGCGAGCCACCGAGCCCGAAGCGTGGCGAGCGAAGCGCGCCCCGCGAGGGGACGCATATTTCTTAAAAAGTATTCTGTGTCCCCTCGCGGGGCTCGCTACGCTCGCCACGCTTCGGGCTCGGTGGCTCGCTACGCTCGCCACAGGTTTATATCCGACTTCATGACCACTTGGATAGTGGGGAAAGGAAAAGGACCCCTTTTTCCCAATGAATTCTATGTTAAAATAGACTCAGACCATTTTAACATTGAATCCTATGGAAAAATCTTGACCATCGCATCGCATACGATTTGGTTGCATGCGATGCGATGCGATGCGATCCGATTTCTAAATCGGACGCCCAGATACTACATAAGTACCTAAAGAATTAGATGAGGACTATAGAGTCTGTTTGACCTCTTTCAATTCGCTCTAGTAGTAATCCCAATTTTTTTTTTCTATTTGAATAGCTGGGGAAATAAAAGCATTTGCCAGTAATGTCAAAAAACCTACAGCACCTGGTGTTCCCATGTGGTCTCCCACCCAAGTACTAACCAGGCCCAACACTGCCAAGATCTGACGAGATTGGGCTTATCCAGTGTGGTATGGCTGTAGGCGAAATTCAATCACATTGTTTGCCCTCTTCTACTTCTATCTACAAGAAATCTAATGGATACGTTTCCAAACTGTATTGTTGTAGAGAAAAAATCATGTGTTGGTAAAGTAAAAAGACCTACAGGACCTAGTATTAGCTGGTGGTAAAAAAAAAAACTACTGACCAGGCAAAACAATGTTTAGCTGCCACAAACAGTTGGAATTGGGCCTAAACAGTGTAGTAAAGAATTAGATGAGGGCTATAGAGTATGTTTGACCTCTTCCAATTCTCTCTAGTAGTAATCCCTAAAAAAGTTTTCAATTTGAATAGCTGGGGAAATAAAAGCATTTGCCAGTAACGTCAAAAAACCTACAGCACCTGGTGTTCCCATGTGGTCTCCCACCCAAGTACTAACCAGGCCCAACACTGCTTAGCTTCCAAGATCAGACGAGATTGGGCTTATCCAGTGTGGTATGGCTGTAGGTGAAAACTGATAACATTGTTTGCCCTTTTCTACTTCTATCTACAAGTAATCTAATGAATACGTTTCCAAACTGCATTGTTGTAGAGAAAAAAATCATGTGCTGGTAATTTAAAAAGACCTACAGGACCTAGTATTAGCAGATGGTCAAAAAACTACTGACCAGACACAACACTGTTTAGCTGCCACAAACAGTTGGAATTGGGCCTAAACAGTGTAGTACAGAATTAGATGAGGGCTATAGAGTCTGTTTGACCTCTTTTTATTCTCCCTAGTAGTAATCCCCAAAAAAGTTTTCAATTTAAATAGCTGGGGAAATAAAAGCATTTGCCAGTAATGTCAAAAAACCTACAGCACCTGGTGTTCCCATGTGGTCTCCCACCCAAGTACTAACTAGGCCCAACACTGCTTAGCTGCCAAGATCTGACGAGATTGGGCTTATCCAGTGTGGTTTAGCTGTAGGTGAAAATCAATCACATTGTTTGCCCTCTTCTACTTCTATCTACAAGTAATCTAATGGATAAGTTTCCAAACTGTATTGTTGTAGAGAAAAAATCATGTGTTGGTAATGTAAAAAGACCTACAGGACCTAGTATTAGCAGGTGGTCAAAAAAAACTACTGACCAGGCACAACACTGTAAAGCTGCCACAAACAGTTGGAATTGGGCCTAAACAGTGTACTAAAGAATTAGATGAGGGCTATAGAGTATGTTTGACCTCTTCCAATTCTCTCTAGTAGTAATCCCTAAAATAGTTTTCAATTTGAATAGCTGGGGAAATAAAAGCATTTGCCAGTAATGTCAAAAAACCTACAGCACCTGTTGTTACCATGTGGTCTCCCACCCAAGTACTAACCAGGCCCAACACTGCTTAGCTTCCAAGATCAGATGAGATTGGGCTTATCCAGTGTGGTACGGCTGTAGGTGAAAATCAATTACATTGTTTGCCCTCTTCTACTTCTATCTACAAGTAATCTAATGGATACGTTTCCAAACTGTATTGTTGTAGAGAAAAAATCATGTGTTGGTAATGTAAAAAGACCTACAGGACCTAGTATTAGCAGGTGGTCAAAAAAAACTACTGACCAGACACAACACTGTAAAGCTGCCACAAACAGTTGGAATTGGGCCTAAACAGTGTAGTAAAGAATTAGATGAGGGCTATAGAGTATGTTTGACCTCTTCCAATTCTCTCTAGTAGTAATCCCCAAAAAAGTTTTCAATTTAAATAGCTGGGGAAATAAAAGCATTTGCCAGTAATGTCAAAAAACCTACAGCACCTGGTGTTCCCATGTAGTCTCCCACCCAAGTACTAACCAGGCCCAACACTGCTTAGCTTCCAAGACCAGACGAGATTGGACTTATCCAGTGTGGTATGGCTGTAGGTGAAAATTGATACCATTGTTTGCCCTTTTCTACTTCTATCTACAAGTAATCTAATGAATACGTTTCCAAACTGCATTGTTGTAGAGAAAAAAATCATGTGCTGGTAATTTAAAAAGACCTACAGGACCTTGTATTAGCAGATGGTCAAAAAACTACTGACCAGACACAACACTGTTTAGCTGCCACAAACAGTTGGAATTGGGCCTAAACAATGTAGTACAGAATTAGATGAGGGCTATAGAGTCTGTTTGACATCTTTCAATTCTCTTTAGTAGTAACCCCCAAAAAAGTTTTCAATTTGAATAGCTGGGGAAATAAAAGCATTTGCCAGTAATGTCAAAAAACCTACAGCACCTGGTGTTCCCATGTGGTCTCCCACCCAAGTACTAACCAGGCCCAACACTGCTTAGCTGCCAAGATCTGACGAGATTGGGCTTATCCAGTGTGGTATGGCTGTAGGTGAAAATCAATCACATTGTTTGCCCTCTTCTACTTCTATCTACAAGTAATCTAATGGATACGTTTCCAAACTTTATTGTTGTAGAGAAAAAATCATGTATTGGTAATGTAAAAAGACTTACAGGACCTAGTATTAGCAGGTGGTCAAAAAAAACTACTGACCAGGCACAACACTGTAAAGCTGCCACAAACAGTTGGAATTGGGCCTAAACAGTGTACTAAAGAATTAGATGAGGGCTATAGAGTATGTTTGACCTCTTCTAATTCTCTCTAGTAGTAATCCCTAAAATAGTTTTCAATTTGAATAGCTGGGGAAATAAAAGCATTTGCCAGTAATGTCAAAAAACCTACAGCACCTGGGGTTCCCATGTGGTCTCCCACCCAAGTACTAAGCAGGCCCAACACTGCTTAGCTTCCAAGATCAGACGAGATTGGGCTTATCCAGTGTGGTATGGCTGTAGGTGAAAATTGATAACATTGTTTGCCCTTTTCTACTTCTATCTACAAGTAATCTAATAAATACATTTCCAAACTGCATTGTTGTAGAGAAAAAATTATGTGCTGGTAATTTAAAAAGACCTACAGGACCTAGTATTAGCAGATGGTCAAAAAACTACTGACCAGACACAACACTGTTTAGCTGCCACAAACAGTTGGAATTGGGCCTAAACAGTGTACTAAAGAATTAGATGAGGGCTATACAGTATGTTTGACCTCTTCCAATTCTCTCTAGTAGTAATCCCTAAAATAGTTTTCAATTTGAATAGCTGGGGAAATAAAAGCATTTGCCAGTAATGTCAAAAAACCTACAGCACCTGTTGTTCTCATGTGGTCTCCCACCCAAGTACTAACCAGGCCCAACACTGCTTAGCTTCCAAGGTCTGACGAGATTGGGCTTATCCAGTGTGGTATGGCTGTAGGTGAAAATCAATCACATTGTTTGCCCTCTTCTACTTCTATCTACAAGTAATCTAATGGATACGTTTCCAAACTGTATTGTTGTAGAGAAAAAATCATGTGTTTGTAATGTAAAAAGACCTACAGGACCTAGTATTAGCAGGTGGTCAAAAAAAACTACTGACCAGGCACAACACTGTAAAGCTGCCACAAACAGTTGGAATTGGGCCTAAACAGTGTACTAAAGAATTAGATGAGGGCTATAGAGTCTGTTTGACATCTTTCAATTCTCTCTAGTAGTAATCCCCAAAAAAGTTTTCAATTTAAATAGCTGGGGAAATAAAAGCATTTGCCAGTAATGTCAAAAAAACTACAGCACCTGGTGTTCCCATGTGGTCTCCCACCCAAGTACTAACCAGGCCCAACACTGCTTAGCTGCCAAGATCTGACGAGATTGGGCTTATCCAGTGTGGTATGGCTGTAGGTGAAAATCAATCACATTGTTTGCCCTCTTCTACTTCTATCTACAAGTAATCTAATGGATACGTTTCCAAACTGTATTGTTGTAGAGAAAAAATCATGTATTGGTAATGTAAAAAGACCTACAGGACCTAGTATTAGCAGGTGGTCAAAAAAAACTACTGACCAGGCACAACACTGTAAAGCTGCCACAAACAGTTGGAATTGGGCCTAAACAGTGTAGTAAAGAATTAGATGAGGACTATAGAGTCTGTTTGACCTCTTTCAATTCGCTCTAGTAGTAATCCTAAAAAAGTTTTCAATTTTAATAGCTGGGGAAATAAAAGCATTTGCCAGTAATGTCAAAAAACCTACAGCACTTGGTGTTTCTATGTGGTCTCCCACCCAAGTACTAACCAGGCCCAACACTGCTTAGCTGCCAAGATCTGACGAGATTGGGCTTATCCAGTGTGGTATGGCTGTAGGTGAAAATCAATCACATTGTTTGCCCTCTTCTACTTCTATCTACAAGTAATCTAATGGATACGTTTCCAAACTGTATTGTTGTAGAGAAAAAATCATGTATTGGTAATGTAAAAAGACCTACAGGACCTAGTATTAGCAGGTGGTCAAAAAAAACTACTGACCAGGCACAACACTGTAAAGCTGCCACAAACAGTTGGAATTGGGCCTAAACAGTGTAGTAAAGAATTAGATGAGGACTATAGAGTCTGTTTGACCTCTTTCAATTCGCTCTAGTAGTAATCCTAAAAAAGTTTTCAATTTTAATAGCTGGGGAAATAAAAGCATTTGCCAGTAATGTCAAAAAACCTACAGCACTTGGTGTTTCTATGTGGTCTCCCACCCAAGTACTAACCAGGCCAAACACAGCTTAGCTTCCAAGATCAGACGAGATTGGGCTTATCCAGTGTGGTATGGCTGTAGGTGAAAATCAATCACATTGTTTGCCCTCTTCTACTTCTATCTACAAGTAATCTAATGAATACGTTTCCAAACTGCATTGTTGTAGGTAAAAAATCATGTGCTGGTAATTTAAAAAGACCTACAGGACCTAGTATTAGCAGATGGTCAAAAAACTACTGACCAGACACAACACTGTTTAGCTGCCACAAACAGTTGGAATTGGGCCTAAACAGTGTAGTAAAGAATTAGATGAGGGCTATAGAGTCTGTTTGACCTCTTTCAATTCTCTCTAGTAGTAATCCCAAAAAAAGTTTTCAATTTGAATAGCTGGGGAAATAAAAGCATTTGCCAGTAATGTCAAAAAAGCTACAGCACTTGGTGATCCCATGTGGTCTCCCACCCAAGTACTAACCAGGCCCAACACTGCTTAGCTGCCAAGATCTGACGAGATTGGGTTTATCCAGTGTGGTATGGCTGTAGGTGAAAATCAATCACATTGTTTGCCCTCTTTTTCTTCTATCTACAAGTAATCTAATGGATACGTTTCCAAACTGTATTGTTGTTGAGAAAAAAATCATGTGTTGGTAATGTAAAAAGACCTACAGGACCTAGTATGAGCAGGTGGTCAAAAAAAACTACTGACCAGGCACAACACTGTAAAGCTGCCACAAACAGTTGGAATTGGGCCTAAACAGTGTACTAAAGAATTAGATGAGGGCTATAGAGTATGTTTGACCTCTTCCAATTCTCTCTAGTGGTAATCCCTAAAATAGTTTTCAATTTGAATAGCTGGGGAAATAAAAGCATTTGCCAGTAATGTCAAAAAACCTACAGCACCTGGTGTTCCCATGTGGTCTCCCACCCAAGTACTAACCAGGCTCAACACAGCTTAGCTTCCAAGATCAGACGAGATTGGGTATATCCAGTGTGGTATGGCTGTAGGTGAAAATCGATAACATTGTTTGCCCTTTTCTACTTCTATCTACAAGTAATCTAATGAATACGTTTCCAAACTGCAATTTTGTAGAGAAAAAATCATGTGCTGGTAATTTAAAAAGACCTACAGGACCTAGTATTAGCAGATGGTCAAAAAACTACTGACCAGAGACAACACTGTTTAGCTGCCACAAACAATTGGAATTGGGCCTAAACAGTGTAGTAAAGAATTAGATGAGGACTATAGAGTCTGTTTGACCTCTTTCAATTCGCTCTAGTTGTAATCCCAAAAAATTATTTCAATGTGAATAGCTGGGGAAATAAAAGCATTTGTCAGTAATGTCAAAAACCTACAGCACCTGGTGTTCCCATGTGGTCTCCCACCCAAGTACTAACCAGGCCCAACACTGCTTAGATGCCAAGATCTGACGAGATTGGGCTTATCCAGTGTGGTATGGCTGTAGGTGAAATTCAATCACATTGTTTGCCCTCTTCTACTTCTATCTACAAGAAATCTAATGGATACGTTTCCAGACTGTATTGTTGTAGAGAAAAAAATCATGTGTTGGTAAAGTTAAAAGACCTAAAGGACCTAGTATTAGCTGGTGGTAAAAAAAAAACTACTGACCAGGCACAACAATGTTTAGCTGCCACAAACAGTTGGAATTGGGCCTAAACAGTGTAGTAAAGAATTAGATGAGGGCTATAGAGTATGTTTGACCTCTTCCAATTCTCTCTAGTAGTAATCCCCAAAAAAGTTTTTAATTTGAATAGCTGGGGAAATAAAAGCATTTGCCAGTAATGTCAAAAAACCTACAGCACCTTGTGTTCCCATGTGGTCTCCCACCCAAGTACTAACCAGACCCAACACTGCTTAGCTGCCAAAATCAGACGAGATTGGGCTTATCCAGTGTGGTATGGCTGTAGGTGAAGATCAATCACATTGTTTGCCCTCTTCTTCTTCTCTCTACAAGTAATCAAATGGATACGTTTCCAAACTGTATTGTTGTGGAGAAAAAATCATGTGTTGGTAATGTTATAAGACCTACAGGACCTAGTATTAGCAGGTGGTCAAAAAAAACTACTGACCAGGCACAACACTATAAAGCTGCCACAAACAGTTGGAATTGGGCCTAAACAGTGTAGTAAAGAATTAGATGATGAGTATAGAGTATGTTTGACCTCTTCAATTCTCTCTAGTAGTAATCCCTAAAAAAGTTTTCAATTTGAATAGCTGGGTAAATAAAAGCATTTGCCAATAATGTCAAAAAACCTACAGCACCTGGTGTTTCCATGTGGTCTAAAACCCAAGTACTAACCAGGCCCAACACTGCTTAGCTACCAAGATCAGACGAGATTGGGCTTATCCAGTGTGGTATGGCTGTAGGTGAAAATCAATCACATTGTTTGCCCTCTTCTACTTCTATCTACAAGTAATCTAATGAATACATTTCCAAACTGCATTGTTGTAGAGAAAAAAATCATGTGCTGGTAATTTAAAAAGACTTACAGCACCTAGTATTTGCAGATAATAAAAAAACTACTGACCAGACACAACACTGTTTAGCTGCCACAAACAGTTGGAATTGGGCCTAAACAGTGTAGTAAAGAATTAGATGAGGGCTATAGAGTATGTTTGACCTCTTCCAGTTCTCTCTAGTAGTAATCCTAAAAAAGTTTTCAATTTGAATAGCTGGGGAAATAAAAGCATTTGCCAGTAATGTCAAAATACCTACAGCACCTGGTATTCCTATGTGGTCTCCCACCCAAGTACTAACCAGGCCCAACACTGCTTAGCTTCCAAGATCAGACGAGATTGGGCTTATCCAGAGTGGTATGGCTGTAGGTGAAATCCGATAACATTGTTTGCCCTCTTCTACTTCTATCTATAAGTAATCTAATGGATACGTTTCCAAACTGTATTGTTGTAGAGAAAAAATCATGTGTTGGTAATGTAAAAAGACCTACAGGACCTAGTATTAGCAGGTGGTCAAAAAAAACTACTGACCAGGCAGAACACTGTAAAGCTGCCACAAACAGTTAGAATTGGGCCTAAACAGTGTAGTAAAGAATTAGATGAGGGCTATAGAGTCTGTTTGACCTCTAACAATTCTCTCTAGTAGTAATCCCTAAAGAAGTTTTCAATTTGAATAGCTAGGGAAATAAAAGCATTTGCCAGTAATGTCAAAAAACCTACAGCACCTGGTGTTCCCATGTTGTCTCCCACCCAAGTACTAACCAGGCCCAACACTGCTTAGCTTCCAAGATCAGACGAGATTGGGCTTATCCAGTGTGGTATGGCTGTAGGTGAAAATCGATAACATTGTTTGCTCTTTTCTACTTCTATCTACAAGTAATCTAATGAATACGTTTCCAAACTGCATTGTTGTAGAGAAAAAAATCATGTGCTGGTAATTTAAAAAGACCTACAGTACCTAGTATTAGCAGATGGTCAAAAAACTACTGACCAGACACAACACTGTTTTGCTGCCACAAACAGTTGGAATTGGGCATAAACAGTTTAGTACAGAATTAGATGAGGGCTATAGAGTCTGTTTGACCTCTTTCAATTCTCTCTAGTAGTAATCCCCAAAAAAGTTTTCAATTTAAATAGCTGTGGAAATAAAAGCATTTGCCAGTTATGTCAAAAAACCTACAGCACCTAGTGTTCCCATGCGGTCTCCCACCCAAGTACTAACCAGGCCCAACACTGCTTAGCTGCCAAGATCTGACGAGATTGGGCTTATCCAGTGTGTTATGGCTGTAGGTGAAAATCAATCACATTGTTTGCCCTCTTCTACTTCTATCTACAAGTAATCTAATGAATACATTTCCAAACTGTATTGTTGTAGAGAAAAAATCATGTGTTGGTAATGTCGAAAAACCTACAGCACCTGGTGTTTCCATGTGGTCTCCCACCCAAGTACTAACCAGGCCCAACACTGCTTAGCTGTCAAGATCTGACGAGATTGGGCTTATCCAGTGTGGTATGGCTGTAGGTGAAAATCAATCACATTGTTTGCCCTCTTCTACTTCTATCTACAAGTAATCTAATGGATACGTTTCCAACCTGTATTGTTGTAGAGAAAAAATCATGTTTTGGTAATGTAAAAAGGCCTACAGGACCTAGTATTAGCAGGTGGTAAAAAAAAACTACTGACCAGGCACAACACTGTAAAGCTGCCACAAACAGTTGGAATTAGGCCTAAACAGTGTAGTAAATAATTAGATGAGGGCTATAGAGTATGTTTGACCTCTTCCAATTCTCTCTAGTAGTAATCCCTAAAAAAGTTTTCAATTTGAATAGCTGGGGAAATAAAAGCATTTGCCAGTAATGTCAAAAAACCTACAGCACCTGGTGTTCCCATGTGGTCTCCCACCCAAGTACTAACCAGGCTCAACACAGCTTAGCTTCCAAGATCAGACGAGATTGGGCTTATCCAGTGTGGTATGGCTGTAGGGGAAAATCGATAACATTGTTTGCCCTTTTCTACTTCTATCTACAAGTAATCTAATGAATACGTTTCCAAACTGCATTGTTGTAGAGAAAAAATCATGTGCTGGTAATGTAAAAAGACCTACAGGACCTAGTATTAGCAGGTGGTCAAAAAAAATTACTGACCAGGCACAACACTGTAAAGCTGCCACAAACAGTTGGAATTGGGCCTAAACAGTGTACTAAAGAATTAGATGAGGGCTATAGAGTATGTTTGACCTCTTCCAATTCTCTCTAGTGGTAATCCCTAAAATAGTTTTCAATTTGAATAGCTGGGGAAATAAAAGCATTTGCCAGTAATGTCAAAAAACCTACAGCACCTGGTGTTCCCATGTGGTCTCCCACCCAAGTACTAACCAGGCTCAACACAGCTTAGCTTCCAAGATCAGACGAGATTGGGCTTATCCAGTGTGGTATGGCTGTAGGTGAAAATCGATAACATTGTTTGCCCTTTTCTACTTCTATCTACAAGTAATCTAATGAATACGTTTCCAAACTGCATTGTTGTAGAGAAAAAATCATGTGTTGGTAATTTAAAAAGACCTACAGGACCTAGTATTAGCAGATGGTCAAAAAACTACTGACCAGAGACAACACTGTTTAGCTGCCACAAACAATTGGAATTGGGCCTAAACAGTGTAGTAAAGAATTAGATGAGGACTATAGAGTCTGTTTGACCTCTTTCAATTCGCTCTAGTAGTAATCCCAAAAAATTATTTCAATTTGAATAGCTGGGGAAATAAAAGCATTTGTCAATAATGTCAAAAAACCTACAGCACCTGGTGTTCCCATGTGGTCTCCCACCCAAGTACTAACCAGGCCCAACACTGCTTAGCTGCCAAGATCTGACGAGATTGGGCTTATCCAGTGTGGTATGGCTGTAGGTGAAAATCAATCACATTGTTTGCCCTCTTCTACTTCTATCTACAAGAAATCTAATGGATACGTTTCCAGACTGTATTGTTGTAGAGAAAAAAATCATGTGTTGGTAAAGTTAAAAGACCTCCAGGACCTAGTATTAGCTGGTGGTAAAAAAATAACTACTGACCAGGCACAACAATGTTTAGCTGCCACAAACAGTTGGAATTGGGCCTAAACAGTGTAGTAAAGAATTAGATGAGGGCTATAGAGTATGTTTGACCTCTTCCAATTCTCTCTAGTAGTAATCCCCAAAAAAGTTTTTAATTTGAATAGCTGGGGAAATAAAAGCATTTGCCAGTAATGTCAAAAAACCTACAGCACCTGGTGTTCCCATGTGGTCTCCCACCCAAGTACTAACCGGACCCAACACTGCTTAGCTGCCAAAATCAGACGAGATTGGGCTTATCCAGTGTGGTATGGCTGTAGGTGAAATTCAATCACATTGTTTGCCCTCTTCTACTTCTATCTACAAGTAATCTAATGAATACATTTCCAAACTGCATTGTTGTAGAGAGAAAAATCATGTGCTGGTAATTTAAAAAGAATTACAGCACTTAGTATTTGCAGATAATCAAAAAACTACTGACCAGACACAACACTGTTTAGCTGCCACAAACAGTTGGAATTGGGCCTAAACAGTGTAGTAAAGAATTAGATGAGGGCTATAGAGTATGTTTGACCTCTTCCAGTTCTCTCTAGTAGTAATCCTAAAAAAGTTTTCAATTTGAATAGCTGGGGAAATAAAAGCATTTGCCAGTAATGTCAAAATACCTACAGCACCTGGTATTCCTATGTGGTCTCCCACCCAAGTACTAACCAGGCCCAACACTGCTTAGCTTCCAAGATCAGACGAGATTGGGCTTATCCAGAGTGGTATGGCTGTAGGCGAAATCCGATAACATTGTTTGCCCTCTTCTACTTCTATCTATAAGTAATCTAATGGATACGTTTCCAAACTGTATTGTTGTAGAGAAAAAATCATGTGTTGGTAATGTCAAAAGACCTACAGGACCTAGTATTAGCAGGTGGTCAAAAAAAACTACTGACCAGGCAGAACACTGTAAAGCTGCCACAAACAGTTGGAATTGGGCCTAAACAGTGTAGTAAAGAATTAGATGAGGGCTATAGAGTCTGTTTGACCTCTAACAATTCTCTCTAGTAGTAATCCCTAAAGAAGTTTTCAATTTGAATAGCTAGGGAAATAAAAGCATTTGCCAGTAATGTCAAAAAACCTACAGCACCTGGTGTTTCCATGTTGTCTCCCACCCAAGTACTAACCAGGCCTAACACTGCTTAGCTTCCAAGATCAGACGAGATTGGGCTTATCCAGTGTGGTATGGCTGTAGGTGAAAACCGATAACATTGTTTGCTCTTTTCTACTTCTATCTACAAGTAATCTAATGAATACGTTTCCAAACTGTATTGTTGTAGAGAAAAAATCATGTGTTGGTAATGTCAAAAAACCTACAGCACCTGTTGTTTCCATGTGGTCTCCCACCAAAGTACTAACCAGGCCCAACACTGCTTAGCTGTCAAGATCTGACGAGATTGGGCTTATCCAGTGTGGTATGGCTGTAGGTGAAAATCAATCACATAGTTTGCCCTCTTCTACTTCTATCTACAAGTTATTTAATGGATACGTTTCCAAACTGTATTGTTGTAGAGAAAAAATAATGTGTTGGTAATAAAAAAGACCTACAGGACCTAGTATTAGCAGGTGGTCAAAAAAAACTACTGACCAGGCACAACACTGTAAAGCTGCCACAAACAGTTGGAATTGGGCCTAAACAGTGTAGTAAAGAATTAGATGAGGGCTATAGAGTATGTTTGACCTCTTCCAATTCTCTCTAGTAGTAATCCTAAAAAAGTTTTCAATTTGAATAGCTGGGGAAATAAAAGCATTTGCCAGTAATGTCAAAAAACCTACAGCACCTGGTGTTCCTATGTGGTCTCCCATCCAAGTACTAACCAGGCCCAACACTGCTTAGCTTCCAAGATCAGACGAGATTGGGCTTATCCAGAGTGGTATGGCTGTAGGTGAAAATCAATCACATTGTTTGCCCTCTTCTACTTCTATCTACAAGTAATTTAATGGATACGTTTCCACACTGTATTGTTGTAGAGAAAAAATCATGTGTTGGTAATGTCAAAAAACCTACAGCACCTGTTGTTTCCATGTGGTCTCCCACCCAAATACTAACCAGGCCCAACACTGCTTAGCTGTCAAGATCTGACGAGATTGGGCTTATCCAGTGTGGTATGGCTGTAGGTGAAAATCAATCACATTGTTTGCCCTCTTCTACTTCTATCTACAAGTAATCTAATGGATACGTTTCCAACCTGTATTGTTGTAGAGAAAAAATCATGTGTTGGTAATGTAAAAAGACCTACAGGACCTAGTATTAGCAGGTGGTCAAAAAAGACTACTGACCAGGCACAACACTGTAAAGCTGCCACAAACAGTTGGAATTAGGCCTAAACAGTGTAGTAAAGAATTAGATGAGGGCTATAGAGTATGTTTGACCTCTTCCAATTCTCTCAAGTAGTAATCCCTAAAAAAGTTTTCAATTTGAATAGCTGGGGAAATAAAAGCATTTGCCAGTAATGTCAAAAAACCTACAGCACCTGGTGTTTCCATGTGGTCTCCCACCCAAGTACTAACCAGGCCCAACACTGCTTAGCTGCCAAGATCTGGCGAGATTGGGTTTATCCAGTGTGGTATGGCTGTAGGTGAAAATCAATCACATAGTTTGCCCTCTTCTACTTCTATCTACAAGTTATTTAATGGATACGTTTCCAAACTGTATTGTTGTAGAGAAAAAATAATGTGTTGGTAATGTAAAAAGACCTACAGGACCTAGTATTAGCAGGTGGTCAAAAAAAACTACTGACCAGGCACAACACTGTAAAGCTGCCACAAACAGTTGGAATTGGGCCTAAACAGTGTAGTAAAGAATTAGATGAGGGCTATAGAGTATGTTTGACCTCTTCCAATTCTCTCTAGTAGTAATCCTAAAAAAGTTTTCAATTTGAATAGCTGGGGAAATAAAAGCATTTGCCAGTAATGTCAAAAAACCTACAGCACCTGGTGTTCCTATGTGGTCTCCCATCCAAGTACTAACCAGGCCCAACACTGCTTAGCTTCCAAGATCAGACGAGATTGGGCTTATCCAGAGTGGTATGGCTGTAGGTGAAAATCAATCACATTGTTTGCCCTCTTCTAATTCTATCTACAAGTAATTTAATGGATACGTTTCCACACTGTATTGTTGTAGAGAAAAAATCATGTGTTGGTAATGTAAAAAGACCTACAGTACCTAGTATTAGCAGGTGGTCAAAAAAAAAACTACTGACCAGGAACAACACTGTAAAGCTGCCACAAACAGTTGGAATTGGGCCTAAACAGTGTAGTAAAGAATTAGATGAGGGCTATAGAGTATGTTTTACCTCTTCCAATTCTCTCTAGTAGTAATCCCTAAAAAAGTTTTCAATTTGAATAGCTGGGGAAATAAAAGCATTTGTCAGTAATGTCAAAAAACCTACAGCACCTGGTGTTCCCATGTGGTCTCCCACCCAAGTACTAACCAGGCCCAACGCTGCTTAGCTTCCAAGATCAGACGAGATTGGGCTTATCCAGTGTGGTATGGCCGTAGGTAAAAACCAATAACATTGTTTGCCCTTTTCTACTTCTATCTACAAGTAATCTAATGAATACGTTTCCAAACTGTATTGTTGTAGAGAAAAAAATCATGTGCTGGTAATTTAAAAAGACCTACAGGACCTAGTATTAGCAGATGGTCAAAAAACTACTGACCAGACACAACACTGTTTAGCTGCCACAAACAGTTGGAATTGGGCCTAAACAGTGTAGTAAAGAATTAGATGAGGGCTATAGAGTCTGTTTGACCTCTTTCAATTCTCTCTAGTAGTAATCCCAAAAAAAGTTTTCAATTTGAATAGCTGGGGAAATAAAAGCATTTGCCAGTAATGTCAAAAAACCTACAGCACCTGGTGTTCCCATGTGGTCTCCCACCCAAGTACTAACCAGGCCCAACACTGCTTAGCTGCCAAGATCTGACGAGATTGGGTTTATCCAGTGGGGTGTGGCTATAGGTGAAAATCAATCACATTGTTTGCCCTCTTCTACTTCTATCTAGAAGTAATTTAATGGATACGTTTCCAAACTGTATTGTTGTAGAGAAAAAATCATGTGTTGGTAATGTAAAAAGACCTACAGGACCTAGTATTAGCAGGTGGTCAAAAAAAACTACTGACCAGGCACAACACTGTAAAGCTGCCACAAACAGTTGGAATTGGGCCTAAACAGTGTAGTAAAGAATTAGATGAGGGCTATAGAGTATGTTTGACCTCTTCCAATTCTCTCTAGTAGTAATCCTAAAAAAGTTTTCAATTTGAATAGCTGGGGAAATAAAAGCATTTGCCAGTAATGTCAAAAAACCTACAGCACCTGGTGTTCCTATGTGGTCTCCCATCCAAGTACTAACCAGGCCCAACACTGCTTAGCTTCCAAGATCAGACGAGTTTGGGCTTATCCAGTGTGGTATGGCTGTAGGTGAAAATTAATCACATTGTTTGCCCTCTTCTACTTCTATCTACAAGTAATCTAATGGATACGTTTCCAAAATGTATTGTTGTAGAGAAAAAATCATGTGTTGGTAATGTAAAAAGACCTACAGGACCTAGTATGAGCAGGTGGTCAAAAAAAACTACTGACCAGGCACAACACTGTAAAGCTGCCACAAACAGTTGGAATTGGGCCTAAACAGTGTACTAAAGAATTAGATGAGGGCTATAGAGTATGTTTGACCTCTTGCAATTCTCTCTAGTAGTAATCCCTAAAATAGTTTTCAATTTGAATAGCTGGGGAAATAAAAGCATTTGCCAGTAATGTCAAAAAACCTACAGCACCTGGTGTTCCCATGTGGTCTCCCACCCAAGTACTAACCAAGCCCAACACTGCTTAGCTTCCAAGATCAGACAAGATTGGGCTTATCCAGTGTGGTATGGCTGTAGGTGAAAAGCGATAACATTGTTTGCCCTTTTCTACTTCTATCTACAAGTAATCTAATAAATATGTTTCCAAACTGCATTGTTGTAAAGAAAAAATCATGTGCTGGTAATTTAAAAAGACCTACAGGACCTAGTATTAGCTGGTGGTAAAAAAAAAACTACTGACCAGGCACAACAATGTATAGCTGCCACAAACAGTTGGAATTGGGCCTAAACAGTGTAGTAAAGAATTAGATGAGGGCTATAGAGTATGTTTGACTTCCTCCAATTCTCTCTAGTAGTAATCCCCAAAAAAGTTTTTAATTTGAATAGCTGGGGAAATAAAAGCATTTGCCAGTAATGTCAAAAAACCTGCAGCACCTGGTGTTCCCATGTGGTCTCCCACCCAAGTACTAACCAGACCCAACACTGCTTAGCTGCCAAGATCAGATGAGATTGGGCTTATCCAGTGTGGTATGGCTGTAGGTGAAACTCAATCACATTGTTTACCCTCTTCTTCTTCTCTCTACAAGTAATCAAATGGATACGTTTCCAAACTGTATTGTTGTAGAGAAAAAATCAAGTGTTGGTAATGTCAAAAAACCTACAGCACCTGGTGTTCCCATGTGGTCTCCCACCCAAGTACTAACCAGGCCCAACACTGCTTAGATGCCAAGATCTGACGAGATTGGGCTTATCCAGTGTGGTATGGCTGTAGGTGAAAATCAATCACATTGTTTGCCCTCTTCTACTTCTATCTACAAGTAATCTAATGGATACGTTTCCAAACTGTATTGTTGTAGAGAAAAAATCATGTATTGGTAATGTAAAAAGACCTACAGGACCTAGTATTAGCAGGTGGTCAAAAAAAACTACAGACCAGGCACAACACTGTAAAGCTGCCACAAACAGTTGGAATTAGGCCTAAACAGTGTAGTAAAGAATTAGATGAGGGCTATAGAGTATGTTTGACCTCTTCCAATTCTCTCTAGTAGTAATCCCTAAAAAAGTTTTCAATTTGAATAGCTGGGGAAATAAAAGCATTTGCCAGTAACGTCAAAAATCCTACAGCACCTGGTGTTCCCCCACCCAAGTACTAACCAGGCCCAACACTGCTTAGCTGCCAAGATCTGGCGAGATTGGGTTTATCCAGTGTGGTATGGCTGTATGTGAAAATTAATCACATTGTTTGCCCTCTTCTACTTCTATCTACAAGTAATTTAATGGATACGTTTCCAAACTGTATTGTTGTAGAGAAAAAAATCATGTGTTGGTAATGTAAAAAGAACTACAGGACCTAGTATTAGCAGGTGGTCAAAAAAAACTACTGACCAGGCACAACACTGTAAAGCTGCCACAAACAGTTGGAATTGGGCCTAAACAGTGTAGTAAAGAATTAGATGAGGGCTATAGAGTATGTTTGACCTCTTCCAATTCTCTCTAGTAGTAATCCTAAAAAAGTTTTCAATTTGAATAGCTGGGGAAATAAAAGCATTTGCCAGTAATGTCAAAAAACCTACAGCACCTGGTGATCCTATGTGGTCTCCCACCCAAGTACTAACCAGGCCCAACACTGCTTAGCTTCCAAGATCAGACGAGATTGGGCTTATCCAGTGTGGTATGGCTGTAGGTGAAAAGCGATAACATTGTTTGCCCTTTTCTACTTCTATCTACAAGTAATCTAATAAATATGTTTCCAAACTGCATTGTTGTAAAGAAAAAATCATGTGCTGGTAATTTAAAAAGACCTACAGGACCTAGTATTAGCTGGTGGTAAAAAAAAAACTACTGACCAGGCACAACAATGTTTAGCTGCCACAAACAGTTGGAATTGGGCCTAAACAGTGTAGTAAAGAATTAGATGAGGGCTATAGAGTATGTTTGACTTCCTTCAATTCTCTCTAGTAGTAATCCCCAAAAAAGTTTTTAATTTGAATAGCTGGGGAAATAAAAGCATTTGCCAGTAATGTCAAAAAACCTGCAGCACCTGGTGTTCCCATGTGGTCTCCCACCCAAGTACTAACCAGACCCAACACTGCTTAGCTGCCAAGATCAGATGAGATTGGGCTTATCCAGTGTGGTATGGCTGTAGGTGAAACTCAATCACATTGTTTACCCTCTTCTTCTTCTCTCTACAAGTAATCGAATGGATACGTTTCCAAACTGTATTGTTGTAGAGAAAAAATCAAGTGTTGGTAATGTCAAAAAACCTACAGCACCTGGTGTTCCCATGTGGTCTCCCACCCAAGTACTAACCAGGCCCAACACGGCTTAGATGCCAAGATCTGACGAGATTGGGCTTATCCAGTGTGGTATGGCTGTAGGTGAAAATCAATCACATTGTTTGCCCTCTTCTACTTCTATCTACAAGTAATCTAATGGATACGTTTCCAAACTGTATTGTTGTAGAGAAAAAATCATGTATTGGTAATGTAAAAAGACCTACAGGACCTAGTATTAGCAGGTGGTCAAAAAAAACTACAGACCAGGCACAACACTGTAAAGCTGCCACAAACAGTTGGAATTAGGCCTAAACAGTGTAGTAAAGAATTAGATGAGGGCTATAGAGTATGTTTGACCTCTTCCAATTCTCTCTAGTAGTAATCCCTAAAAAAGTTTTCAATTTGAATAGCTGGGGAAATAAAAGCATTTGCCAGTAACGTCAAAAATCCTACAGCACCTGGTGTTCCCCCAACCAAGTACTAACCAGGCCCAACACTGCTTAGCTGCCAAGATCTGGCGAGATTGGGTTTATCCAGTGTGGTATGGCTGTAGGTGAAAATTAATCACATTGTTTGCCCTCTTCTACTTCTATCTACAAGTAATTTAATGGATACGTTTCCAAACTGTATTGTTGTAGAGAAAAAAATCATGTGTTGGTAATGTAAAAAGAACTACAGGACCTAGTATTAGCAGGTGGTCAAAAAAAACTACTGACCAGGCACAACACTGTAAAGCTGCCACAAACAGTTGGAATTGGGCCTAAACAGTGTAGTAAAGAATTAGATGAGGGCTATAGAGTATGTTTGACCTCTTCCAATTCTCTCTAGTAGTAATCCTAAAAAAGTTTTCAATTTGAATAGCTGGGGAAATAAAAGCATTTGCCAGTAATGTCAAAAAACTTACAGCACCTGGTGTTCCTATGTGGTCTCCCACCCAAGTACTAACCAGGCCCAACACTGCTTAGCTTCCAAGATCAGACGAGATTGGGCTTATCCAGAGTGGTATGGCTGTAGGTGAAAATCAATCACATTGTTTGCCCTCTTCTACTTCTATCTACAAGTAATTTAATGGATACGTTTCCACACTGTATTGTTGTAGAGAAAAAATCATGTGTTGGTAATGTAAAAAGACCTACAGTACCTAGTATTAGCAGGTGGTCAAAAAACTACTGACCAGACACAACACTGTTTAGCTGCCACAAACAGTTGGAATTGGGCCTAAACAGTGTAGTAATGAATTAGATGAGGGCTATAGAGTCTGTTTGACCTCTTTCAATTCTCTCTAGTAGTAATCCCAAAAAAAGTTTTCAATTTGAATAGCTGGGGAAATAAAAGCATTTGCCAGTAATGTCAAAAAACCTACAGCACCTGGTGTTCCCATGTGGTCTCCCACCCAAGTACTAACCAGGCCCAACACTGCTTAGCTGCCAAGATCTGACGAGATTGGGTTTATCCAGTGTGGTATGGCTGTAGGTGAAAATCAATCACATTGTTTGCCCTCTTTTACTTCTATCTACAAGTAATCTAATGGATACGTTTCCAAACTGTATTGTTGTAGAGAAAAAATCATGTGTTGGTAATGTAAAAAGACCTACAGGACCTAGTATGAGCATGTGGTCAAAAAAAACTACTGACCAGGCACAACACTGTAAAGCTGCCACAAACAGTTGGAATTGGGCCTAAACAGCGTACTAAAGAATTAGATGAGGGCTATAGAGTCTGTTTGGCCTCTTTCAATTCGCTCTAGTAGTAATCCCAAAAAAATATTTCAATTTGAATAGCTGGGGAAATAAAAGCATTTACCAGTAATGTCAAAAAACGTACAGAACCTGGTGTCCCCATGTGGTCTCCCACCCAAGTATTAACCAGGCCCAACACTGCTTAGCTGCCAAGATCTGACGAGATTGGGCTTATCCAGTGTGGTATGGCTGTAGGTGAAATTCAATCACATTGTTTGCCCTCTTCTACTTCTATCTACAAGTAATCTAATGAATACGTTTCCAAACTGCATTGTTGTAGAGAAAAAATCATGTGCTGGTAATTTAAAAAGACCTACAGGACCTAGTATTAGCAGATGGTCAAAAAACTACTGACCAGACACAACACTGTTTAGCTGCCACAAACAGTTGGAATTGGGCCTAAACAGTGTAGTAAATAATTAGTTGAGGACTATAGATTCTGTTTGACCTCGTTCAATTCGCTCTAGTAGTAATCCCAAAAAAATTTTCAATTTGAATAGCTGGGGAAATAAAAGCATTTGCCAGTAATGTCAAAAAACCTACAGAACCTGGTGTTCCCATGTGGTCTCCCACCCAAGTATTAACCAGGCCCAACACTGCTTAGCTGCCAAGATCTGACGAGATTGGGCTTATCCAGTGTGGTATGGCTGTAGGTGAAATTCAATCACATTGTTTGCCCTCTTCTACTTCTATCTACAAGAAATCTAATGGATACGTTTCCAAACTGTATTGTTGTAGAGAAAAAATCATGTGTTGGTAAAGTAAAAAGACCTACAGGACCTAGTATTAGCTGGTGGTAAAAAAAAAACTACTGACCAGGCACAACAATGTTTAGCTGCCACAATCAGTTGGAATTGGGCCTAAACAGTGTAGTAAAGAATTAGATGAGGGCTATAGAGTATGTTTGACATCCTCCAATTCTCTCTAGTAGTAATCCCAAAAAAAGTTTTTAATTTGAATAGCTGGGGAAATAAAAGCATTTGCCAGTAATGTAAAAAAACCTACAGCACCTGGTGTTCCCATGTGGTCTCCCACCCAAGTACTAACCAGACCCAACTCTGCTTAGCTGCCAAGATCAGACGAGATTGGGTTTATCCAGTGTGGTATGGCTGTAGGTGAAATCCGATAACATTGTTTGCCCTCTTCTACTTCTATCTATAAGTAATCTAATGGATACGTTTCTAAACTGTATTGTTGTAGAGAAAAAATCATATGCTGGTAATTTAAAAAGACCTACAGGACCTAGTATTAGCAGATGGTCAAAAAACTACTGACCAGACACAACACTGTTTAGCTGCCACAAACAGTTGGAATTGGGCCTAAACAGTGTAGTAAAGAATTAGATGAGGACTATAGAGTCTGTTTGACCTCTTTCAATTCGCTCTAGTAGTAATCCCCAAAAAAAAATTCAATTTGAATAGCTGGGGAAATAAAAGCATTTGCCAGTAATGTCAAAAAAGCTACAGCACCTGGGGTTCCCATGTGGTCTCCCACCCAAGTACTAACCAGACCCAACACTGCTTAGCTGCCAAGATCTGACGAGATTGGGCTTATCCAGTGTGGTATGGCTGTAGGTGAAATTCAGTCACATTGTTTTCCCTCTTCTACTTCTATCTACAAGAAATCTACTGGATATGTTTCCAAACTGTATTGTTGTAGAGAAAAAATCATGTGTTGGTAAAGTAAAAAGACCTACAGGACCTAGTATTAGCTGGTGGTAAAAAAAAAAAACTACTGACCAGGCACAACACTGTTTAGCTGCCACAAACAGTTGGAATTGGGCCTAAATAGTGTAGTAAAGAATTAGATGAGGGCTATAGAGTATGTTTGACCTCTTCCAATTCTCTCTAGTAGTAATCCCAAAAAAAGTTTTCAATTTGAATAGCTGGGGAAATAAAAGCATTTGCCAGTAATGTCAAAAAACCTACAGCACCTGGTGCTCCCATGTGGTCTCCCACCCAAGTACTAACCAAGCCCAACACTGATTAGCTGCCAAGATCTGACAAGATTGGGCTTATCCAGTTTGGTATGGCTGTAGATGAAAATCAGTCACATTGTTTGCCCTCTTTTACTTCTATCTACAAGTAATCTAATGGATACGTTTCCAAACTGTATTGTTGTAGAGAAAAAATCATGTGTTGGTAATGTAAAAAGACCTACAGGACCTAGTATTAGCAGGTGGTCAAAAAAAACTATTGACCAGGCACAACACTGTAAAGCTGCCACAAACAGTTAGAATTGGGCCTAAACAGTGTAGTAAAGAATTAGATGAGGGCTATAGAGTATGTTTGACCTCTTCCAATTCTCTCTAGTAGTAATCCCTAAAAAAGTTTTCAATTTGAATAGCTGGGGAAATAAAAGCATTTGCCAGTAATGTCAAAAAACATACAGCACCTGGTGTTCCCATGTGGTCTCCCACCCAAGTACCAACCAGGCCCAACACTGCTTAGCTTCCAAGATCAGACGAGATTGGGCTTATCCAGTGTGGTATGGCTGTAGGTGAAAACCAATAACATTGTTTGCCCTTTTCTACTTCTATCTACAAGTAATCTAATGAATACGTTTCCAAACTGCATTGTTGTAGAGAAAAAATCATGTGCTGGTAATTTAAAAAGACCTACAGGACCTAGTATTAGCAGATGGTCAAAAAACTACTGACCAGACACAACACTGTTTAGCTGCCACAAACAGTTGGATTTGGGCCTAAACAGTGTAGTAAAGAATTAGATGAGGACTATAGAGTCTGTTTGACCTCTTTCAATTCGCTCTAGTAGTAATCCCAAAAAAAAATTTCAATTTGAATAGCTGGGGAAATAAAAGCATTTGCCAGTATTGTCAAAAAACCTACAGCACCTGGTGTTCCCATGTGGTCTCCCACCCAAGTACTAACCAGGCCCTACACTGCTTAGCTGCCAAGATCTGACGAGATTGGGTTTATCCAGTGTGGTATGGCTGTAGGTGAAAATCAATCACATTGTTTGCCCTCTTTTACTTCTATCTAGAAGTAATCTAATGGATACGTTACCAAACTGTATTGTTGTAGAGAAAAATCATGTGTTGGTAATGTAAAAATACCTACAGGACCTAGTATTAGCAGGTGGTCAAAAAAAACTACTGACCAGGCACAACACTGTAAAGCTGCCACAAACAGTTGGAATTGGGCCTAAACAGTGTAGTAAAGAATTAGATGAGGGCTATAGAGTATGTTTGACCTCTTCCAATTCTCTCTAGTAGTAATCCCTAAAAAAGTTTTCAATTTGAATAGCTGGGGAAATAAAAGCATTTGCCAGTAATGTCAAAAAACCTACAGCACCTGGTGTTCCCATGTGGTCTCCCAGCTAAGTACTAACCAGACCCAACACTGCTTAGCTGCCAAGATCTGACGAGATTGGGCTTATCCAGTGTGGTATGGCTGTAGGTGAAAATCAATCACATTGTTTGCCCTCTTTTACTCCTATCTACAAGTAATCTAATGGATACGTTTCCAAACTGTATTGTTGTAGAGAAAAAATCATGTGTTGGTAATGTAAAAAGACCTACAGGACCTAGTATTAGCAGGTGGTCAAAAAACTACTGACCAGACACAACACTGTTTAGCTGCCACAAACAGTTGTAATTGGGCCTAAACAGTGTAGTAAAGAATTAGATGAGGACTATAGAGTATGTTTGACCTCTTTCAATTCGCTCTAGTAGTAATCCCATTTTTTTTTTTTCAATTTGAATAGCTGGGGAAATAAAAGCATTTGCCAGTAATGTCAAAAAACCTTCAGCACCTGGTGTTCCCATGTGGTCTCCCACCCAAGTACTAACCAGGACCAACACTGCTTAGCTTCCAAGATCAGACGAGATTGGGCTTATCCAGTGTTGTATGGCTGTAGGTGAAACTCAATCACATTGTTTGCCCTCTTCTTCTTCTCTCTACAAGTAATCGAATGGATACGTTTCCAAACTGTATTGTTGTAGAGAAAAAATCAAGTGTTGGTAATGTCAAAAAACCTACAGCACCTGGTGTTCCCATGTGGTCTCCCACCCAAGTACTAACCAGGCCCAACACTGCTTAGCTTCCAAAATATGACAAGATTGGGCTTATCCAGCGTGGTATGGCTGTAGGTGAAAACTGATAACATTGTTTGCCCTTTTCTACTTCTATCTACAAGTAATCTAATGAATACGTTTCCAAACTGCATTGTTGTAGAGAAAAAATCATGTGCTGGTAATTTAAAAAGACCTACAGGACCTAGTGTTAGCAGATGGTCAAAAAACTACTGACCAGACACAACACTGTTTAGCTGCCACAAACAGTTGGAATTGGGCCGAAACAGTGTAGTACAGAATTAGATGAGGGCTATAGAGTATGTTTGACCTCTTTCAATTCTCTCTAGTAGTAATCCCCAAAAAAGTTTTCAATTTAAATAGCTGGGGAAATAAAAGCATTTGCCAGTAATGTCAAAAAACCTACAGCACCTGGTGTTCCCATGTGGTCTCCCACCCAAGTACTAACCAGGCCCAACACTGCTTAGCTGCCAAGATCTGACGAGATTGGGTTTATCCAGTGTGGTATGGCTGTAGGTGAAAATCATTCACATTGTTTGCCCTCTTCTACTTCTATCTACAAGTAATCTAATGGATACGTTTCCAAACTGTATTGTTGTAGAGAAAAAAATCATGTGTTGGTAATGTAAAAAGACCTACAGGACCTAGTATTAGCAGGTGGTCAAAAAAAAAAAAAACTACTGACCAGGAACAACACTGTAAAGCTGCCACAAACAGTTGGAATTGGGCCTAAACAGTGTAGTAAAGAATTAGATTAGGGCTATAGAGTATGTTTGACCTCTTCCAATTCTCTCTAGTATTAATCCCTAAAAAAGTTTTCAATTTGAATAGCTGGGGAAATAAAAGCATTTGCCAGTAATGTCAAAAAACTTACAGCACCTGGTGTTCCTATGTGGTCTCCCACTCAAGCACTAACCAGGCCCAACACTGCTTAACTGCCAAGATCTGACGAGATTGGGCTTATCCAGTGTGGTACGGCTGTAGGTGAAAATCAATCACATTGTTTGCCCTCTTTTACTTCTATCTACAAGTAATCTAATGGATACGTTACCAAACTGTATTATTGTAGAGAAAAAATCATGTGTTGGTAATGTAAAAAGACCTACAGGACCTAGTATTAGCAGGTGGTCAAAAAAAACTACTGACCAGGCACAACACTGTAAAGCTGCCACAAACAGTTGGAATTGGGCCTAAACAGTGTAGTAAAGAATTAGATGAGGGCTATAGAGTATGTTTGACCTCTTCCAATTCTCTCTAGTAGTAATCCCAAAAAAAGTTTTCAATTTGAATAGCTGGGGAAATAAAAGCATTTGCCAGTAATGTCAAAAAACCTACAGCACCTGGTGTTCCCATGTGGTCTCCCACCCAAGTACTAACCAGGCCCAACACTGCTTAGCTGCCAAGATCAGATGAGATTGGGCTTATCCAGTGTGGTATGGCTGTAGATGAAAATCAATCACATTGTTTGCCCTCTTTTACTTCTATCTACAAGTAATCTAATGGATACGTTTCCAAACTGTATTGTTGTAGAGAAAAAATCATCTGTTGGTAATGTAAAAAGACCTACAGGACCTAGTATTAGCAGGTGGTCAAAAAAAAACTACTGACCAGGCACAACACTATAAAGCTGCCATAAACAGTTGGAATTGGGCCTAAACAGTGTAGTAAAGAATTAGATGATGGGTATAGAGTATGTTTGACCTCTTCAATTCTCTCTAGTAGTAATCCCTAAAAAAGTTTTCAATTTGAATAGCTGGGGAAATAAAAGCATTTTGCCAGTAATGTCAAAAATCCTACAGCAGCTGGTGTTCCCATGTGGTCTCCCACACAAGTACTAACCAGACCCAACACTGCTTAGCTTCCAAGATCAGACGAGATTGGGCTTATCCAGTGTGGTATGGCTGTAGGTGAGATTCAATCACATTGTTTGCCCTCTTTTACTTCTATCTACAAGAAATCTAATGGATACGTTTCCAAACTGTATTGTTGTAGAGAAAAAATCATGTGTTGGTAAAGTAAAAAGACCTACAGGACCTAGTATTAGCTGGTGGTAAAAAAAAACTACTGACCAGGCACAACACTGTAAAGCTGCCACAAACAGTTGGAATTGGGCCTAAACAGTGTAGTAAAGAATTAGATGAGGGCTATAGAGTATGTTTGACCTCTTCCAATTCTCTCTAGTAGTAATCCCTAAAGAAGTTTTCAATTTGAATAGCTGGGGAAATAAAAGCATTTGCCAGTAATGTCAAAAAACCTACAGCACCTGGTGTTAACATGTGGTCTCCTACCCAAGTACTAACCAGGCCCAACACTGCTTAGCTGCCAAGATCTGACGAGATTGGGTTTATCCAGTGTGGTATGGCTGTAGGTGAAAACTGATAAAATTGTTTGCCCTTTTCTACTTCTATCTACAAGTAATCTAATGAATACGTATCCAAACTGCATTGTTGTAGAGAAAAAATCATGTGCTGGTAATTTAAAAAGACCTACAGGACCTAGTATTAGCAGATGGTCAAAAAACTACTGACCAGACACAACACTGTTTAGCTGCCACAAACAGTTGGAATTGGGCCGAAACAGTGTAGTACAGAATTAGATGAGGGCTATAGAGTCTGTTTGACCTCTTTCTATTCTCTCTAGTAGTAATCCCCAAAAAAGTTTTCAATTTAAATAACTGCGGAAATAAAAGCATTTGCCAGTAATGTCAAAAAACCTACAGCACCTGGTGTTCCCATGTGGTCTCCCACCCAAGTACTAACCAGGCCCAACACTGCTTAGCTGCCAAGATCTGACGAGATTGGGTTTTATCCAGTGTGGTATGGCTGTAAACAAAAATCAATCACATTGTTTGCCCTCTTCTACTGCTATCTACAAGTAATCTAATGGATACGTTTCCAAACTGTATTGTTGTAGAGAAAAAATCATGTGTTGGTAATGTAAAAAGACCTACAGGACCTAGTATTAGCAGGTGGTCAAAAAAAAAACTACTGACCAGGAACAACACTGTAAAGCTGCCACAAACAGTTGGAATTGGGCCTAAACAGTGTAGTAAAGAATTAGATGAGGGCTATAGAGTATGTTTGACCTCTTCCAATTCTCTCTAGTATTAATCCCTAAAAAAGTTTTCAATTTGAATAGCTGGGGAAATCAAAGCATTTGCCAGTAATGTCAAAAAACTTACAGCACCTAGTGTTCCTATGTGGTCTCCCACTCAAGTACTAACGAGGCCCAACACTGCTTAGCTGCCAAGATCTGACGAGATTGGGCTTATCCAGTGTGGTACGGCTGTAGGTGAAAACTGATAACATTGTTTGCCCTTTTCTACTTCTATCTACAAGTAATCTAATGAATACGTATCCAAACTGCATTGTTGTAGAGAAAAAATCATGTGCTGGTAATTTAAAAAGACCTACAGGACCTAGTATTAGCAGATGGTCAAAAAACTACTGACCAGACACAACACTGTTTAGCTGCCACAAACAGTTGGAATTGGGCCGAAACAGTGTAGTACAGAATTAGATGAGGGCTATAGAGTCTGTTTGACCTCTTTCAATTCTCTCTAGTAGTAATCCCCAAAAAAGTTTTCAATTTAAATAACTGCGGAAATAAAAGCATTTGCCAGTAATGTCAAAAAACCTACAGCACCTGGTGTTCCCATGTGGTCTCCCACCCAAGTACTAACCAGGCCCAACACTGCTTAGCTGCCAAGATCTGACGAGATTGGATTTTATCCAGTGTGGTATGGCTGTAAATAAAAATCAATCACATTGTTTGCCCTCTTCTACTGCTATCTACAAGTAATCTAATGGATACGTTTCCAAACTGTATTGTTGTAGAGAAAAAATCATGTGTTGGTAATGTAAAAAGACCTACAGGACCTAGTATTAGCAGGTGGTCAAAAAAAAAACTACTGACCAGGAACAACACTGTAAAGCTGCCACAAACAGTTGGAATTGGGCCTAAACAGTGTAGTAAAGAATTAGATGAGGGCTATAGAGTATGTTTGACCTCTTCTAATTCTCTCTAGTATTAATCCCTAAAAAAGTTTTCAATTTGAATAGCTGGGGAAATCAAAGCATTTGCCAGTAATGTCAAAAAACTTACAGCACCTAGTGTTCCTATGTGGTCTCCCACTCAAGTACTAACCAGGCCCAACACTGCTTAGCTGCCAAGATCTGACGAGATTGGGCTTATCCAGTGTGGTACGGCTGTAGGTGAAAACCAATCACATTGTTTGCCCTCTTTTACTTCTATCTACAAGTAATCTAATGGATACGTTACCAAACTGTATTGTTGTAGAGAAAAAATCATGTGTTGGTAATGTAAAAAGACCTACAGGACCTAGTATTAGCAGGTGGTCAAAAAAAAACTACTGACCAGGCACAACACTATAAAGCTGCCATAAACAGTTGGAATTGGACCTAAACAGTGTAGTAAAGAATTAGATGATGGGTATAGAGTATGTTTGACCTCTTCAATTCTCTCTAGTAGTAATCCCTAAAAAAAGTTTTCAATTTGAATAGCTGGGGAAATAAAAGCATTTTGCCAGTAATGTCAAAAAACCTACAGCACCTGGTGTTCCCATGTGGTCTCCCACCCAAGTACTAACCAGGCCCAACACTGCTTAGCTTCCAAGATCAGACGAGATTGGGCTTATCCAGTGTGGTATGGCCGTAGGTGAAAATCGATAACATTGTTTGCCCTTTTCAACTTCTATCTACAAGAAATCTAATGGATACGTTTCCAAACTGTATTGTTGTAGAGAAAAAAAATCATGTGTTGGTAAAGTAAAAAGACCTACAGGACCTAGTATTAGCTGGTGGTAAAAAAAAAACTACTGACCAGGCACAACACTGTTTAGCTGCCACAAACAGTTGGAATTGGGCCTAAACAGTGTAGTATAGAATTAGATGAGGGCTATAGAGTATGCTTGACCTCTTACAATTCTCTCTAGTAGTAATCCCTAAAGAAGTTTTCAATTTGAATAGCTGGGGAAATAAAAGCATTTGCCAGTAATGTCAAAAAACCTACAGCACCTGGTGTTCCCATGTGGTCTCCCACCCAAGTACTAACCAGGCCCAACACTGCTTAGCTTCCAAAATATGACGAGATTGGGCTTATCCAGTGTGGTATGTCTGTAGGTGAAAACCGATAACATTGTTTGCCCTTTTCTACTTCTATCTACAAGTAATCTAATGAATACGTTTCCAAACTGCATTGTTGTAGAGAAAAAATCATGTGCTGGTAATTTAAAAAGACCTACAGGACCTAGTATTAGCAGATGGTCAAAAAACTACTGACCAGACACAACACTGTTTAGCTGCCACAAACAGTTGGAATTGGGCCGAAACAGTGTAGTACAGAATTAGATGAGGGCTATAGAGTCTGTTTGACCTCTTCCAATCCTCTCTAGTATTAATCCCTAAAAAAGTTTTCAATTTGAATAGCTGGGGAAATAAAAGCATTTGCCAGTAATGTCAAAAAACTTACAGCACCTGGTGTTCCTATGTGGTCTCCCACTCAAGCACTAACCAGGCCCAACACTGCTTAACTGCCAAGATCTGACGAGATTGGGCTTATCCAGTGTGGTACGGCTGTAGGTGAAAATCAATCACATTGTTTGCCCTCTTTTACTTCTATCTACAAGTAATCTAATGGATACGTTACCAAACTGTATTATTGTAGAGAAAAAATCATGTGTTGGTAATGTAAAAAGACCTACAGGACCTAGTATTAGCAGGTGGTCAAAAAAAACTACTGACCAGGCACAACACTGTAAAGCTGCCACAAACAGTTGGAATTGGGCCTAAACAGTGTAGTAAAGAATTAGATGAGGGCTATAGAGTATGTTTGACCTCTTCCAATTCTCTCTAGTAGTAATCCCAAAAAAAGTTTTCAATTTGAATAGCTGGGGAAATAAAAGCATTTGCCAGTAATGTCAAAAAACCTACAGCACCTGGTGTTCCCATGTGGTCTCCCACCCAAGTACTAACCAGGCCCAACACTGCTTAGCTGCCAAGATCTGACGAGATTGGGCTTATCCAGTGTGGTATGGCTGTAAATAAAAATCAATCACATTGTTTGCCCACTTCTACTGCTATCTACAAGTAATCTAATGGAAACGTTTCCAAACTGTATTGTTGTAGAGAAAAAATCATGTGTTGGTAATGTAAAAAGACCTACAGGACCTAGTATTAGCAGGTGGTCAAAAAAAAAACTACTGACCAGGAACAACACTGTAAAGCTGCCACAAACAGTTGGAATTGGGCCTAAACAGTGTAGTAAAGAATTAGATGAGGGCTATAGAGTATGTTTGACCTCTTCCAATTCTCTCTAGTATTAATCCCTAAAAAAGTTTTCAATTTGAATAGCTGGGGAAATAAAAGCATTTGCCAGTAATGTCAAAAAACTTACAGCACCTGGTGTTCCTATGTGGTCTCCCACTCAAGTACTAACCAGGCCCAAAACTGCTTAGCTGCCAAGATCTGACGAGATTGGGCTTATCCAGTGTGGTACGGCTGTAGGTGAAAATCAATCACATTGTTTGCCCTCTTTTACTTCTATCTACAAGTAATCTAATGGATACGTTACCAAACTGTATTGTTGTAGAGAAAAAAATCATGTGTTGGTAATGTAAAAAGACCTACAGGACCTAGTATTAGCAGGTGGTCAAAAAAAAACTACTGACCAGGCACAACACTATAAAGCTGCCATAAACAGTTGGAATTGGACCTAAACAGTGTAGTAAAGAATTAGATGATGGGTATAGAGTATGTTTGACCTCTTCAATTCTCTCTAGTAGTAATCCCTAAAAAAGTTTTCAATTTGAATAGCTGGGGAAATAAAAGCATTTTGCCAGTAATGTCAAAAAACCTACAGCACCTGGTGTTCCCATGTGGTCTCCCACCCAAGTACTAACCAGGCCCAACACTGCTTAGCTTCCAAGATCAGACGAGATTGGGCTTATCCAGTGTGGTATGGCTGTAGGTGACAACCGACAACATTGTTTGCCCTTTTCTACTTCTATCTACAAGTAATCTAATGAATACGTTTCCAAACTGCATTGTAGAGAAAAAATCATGTGCTGGTAATTTAAAAATACCTACAGGACCTAGTATTAGCAGATGGTCAAAAAACTACTGACCAGACACAACACTGTTTAGCTGCCACAAACAGTTGGAATTGGGCCTAAACAGTGTAGCAAAGAATTAGTTGAGGACAATAGAGTCTGTTTGACCTCTTTCAATTCGCTCTAGTAGTAATCCCTAAAAAAAAATTCAATTTGAATAGCTGGGGATATAAAAGCATTTGCCAGTAATGTCAAAAAACCTACAGCACCTGGTGTTCCCATGTGGTCTCCCACCCAAATACTAACCAAGCCCAACACTGCTTAGCTGCCAAGATCTGACGAGATTGGGATTATCCAGTGTGGTATGGCTGTAGGTGAAACTCAATCACATTGTTTGCCCTCTTCTACTTCTATCTACAAGAAATCTAATGGATACGTTTCCAAACTGTATTGTTGTAGAGAAAAAATCATGTGTTGGTAAAGTAAAAAGACCTACAGGACCTAATATTAGCTGGTGGTAAAAAAAAAACTACTGACCAGGCACAACACTGTTTAGCTGCCACAAACAGTTGGAATTGGGCCTAAACAGTGTAGTAAAGAATTAGATGAGGGCTATAGAGTATGTTTGACCTCTTCCAATTCTCTCTAGTAGTAATCCCAAAAAAAGTTTTCAATTTGAATAGCTTGGGAAATAAAAGCATTTGCCAGTAATGTCAAAAAACCTACAGCACCTGGTGTTCCCATGTGGTCTCCCACCCAAGTACTAACCAGGCCCAACACTGCTTAGCTGCCAAGATCAGACGAGATTGGGCTTATCCAGTGTGGTATGGCTGTAGGTGAAAATCAATCACATTGTTTGCCCTCTTCTACTTCTATCTACAAGTAATCTAATGGATACGTTTCCAAACTGTATTGTTGTAGAGAAAAAATCATGTGTTGGTAATGTAAAAAGACCTACAGGACCTAGTATTAGCAGGTGGTAAAAAAAAACTACTGACCAGGCACAACACTGTAAAGCTGCCACAAATAGTTGGAATTAGGCCTAAACAGTGTAGTAAAGAATTAGATGAGGGCTAAAGAGTATGTTTGTCCTCTTCCAATTCTCTCTAGTAGTAATCCCTAAAAAAGTTTTCAATTTGAATAGCTGGGGAAATAAAAGCATTTGCCAGGAACGTCAAAAAACCTACAGCACCTGGTGTTCCCATGTGGTCTCCCACCCAAGTACTAACCAGGCCCAACACTGCTTAGCTGCCAAGATCTGGTTTATCCAGTGTGGTATGGCTGTAGGTGAAAATCACTCACATTGTTTGCCCTCTTCTACTTCTATCTACAAGTAATCTAATGGATACGTTTCCAAACTGTATTGTTGTAGAGAAAAAATCATGTGTTGGTAATGTAAAAAGATCTACAGGACCTAGTATTAGCAGGTGGTCAAAAAAAACTACTGACCAGGCACAACTCTGTAAAGCTGCCACAAACAGTTGGAATTGGGCCTAAACAGTGTAGTAAAGAATTAGATGAGGGCTATAGAGTATTTTTGACATCTTCCAATTCTCTCTAGTAGTAATCCTAAAAAAGTTTTCAATTTGAATAGCTGGGGAAATAAAAGCATTTGCCAGTAATGTCAAAAAACCTGCAGCACCTGGTGTTCCTAAGTGGTCTCCCACCCAAGTACTAACCAGGCCCAACACTGCTTAGCTTCCAAGATCAGACGAGATTGGGCTTATCCAGTGTTGTATGGCTGTAGGTGAAAATCAATCACATTGTTTGCCCTCTTCTTCTTCTATCTACAAGTAATTTAATGGATACGTTTCCAAACTGTATTGTTGTAGAGAAAAAATCATGTGTTGTTAATGTAAAAAGACCTACAGGACCTAGTATTAGCAGGTGGTCAAAAAAAAACTACTGACCAGGCACAACACTGTAAAGCTGCCACAAACAGTTGGAATTGGGCCTAAACAGTGTAGTAAAGAATTAGATGATGGGTATAGAGTATGTTTGACCTCTATCAATTCTCTCTAGTAGTAATCCTTAAAAAAGTTTTCAATTTGAATAGCTGGGGAAATAAAAGCATTTGCCAGTAATTTCAAAAAACCTACAGTACCTGGTGTTCCCATGTGGTCTCCCACCCAAGTACTAACCAGGCCCAACACTGCTTAGCTACCAAGATCAGACGAGATTGGGCTTATCCAGTGTGGTATAGCTGTAGGTGAAATCCAATAACATTGTTTGCCCTCTTCTACTTCTATCTATAAGTAATCTAATGGATACGTTTCCAAACTGTATTGTTGAAGAGAAAAAATCATGTGTTGGTAATTTAAAAAGACCTACAGGACCTAGTATTAGCAGATGGTCAAAAAACTACTGACCAGACACAACACTGTTTAGCTGCCACAAACAGTTGGAATTGGGCCTAAACTGTGTAGTAAAGAATTAGATGAGGGCTATAGAGTATGTTTGACCTCTTCCAATTCTCTCTAGTAGTAATCCCAAAAAAAGTTTTCAATTTGAATAGCTGGGGAAATAAAAGCATTTGCCAGTAATGTCAAAAAACCTACAGCACCTGGTGTTCCCGTGTGGTCTCCCACCCAAGTACTAACCAGGCCCAACACTGCTTAGCTGCCAAGATCAGATGAGATTGGGCTTATCCAGTGTGGTATGGCTGTAGATGAAAATCAATCACATTGTTTGCCCTCTTTTACTTCTATCTACAAGTAATCTAATGGATACGTTTCCAAACTGTATTGTTGTAGAGAAAAAATCATCTGTTGGTAATGTAAAAAGACCTACAGGACCTAGTATTAGCAGGTGGTCAAAAAAAAACTACTGACCAGGCACAACACTATAAAGCTGCCATAAACAGTTGGAATTGGGCCTAAACAGTGTAGTAAAGAATTAGATGATGGGTATAGAGTATGTTTGACCTCTTCAATTCTCTCTAGTAGTAATCCCTAAAAAAGTTTTCAATTTGAATAGCTGGGGAAATAAAAGCATTTTGCCAGTAATGTCAAAAAACCTACAGCAGCTGGTGTTCCCATGTGGTCTCCCACCCAAGTACTAACCAGGACCAACACTGCTTAGCTTCCAAGATCAGACGAGATTGGGCTTATCCAGTGTGGTATGGCCACAGGTGAAAACCGATCACATTGTTTGCCCTTTTCTACTTCTATCTACAAGAAATCTAATGGATACGTTTCCAAACTGTATTGTTGTAGACAAAAAATCATGTGTTGGTAAAGTAAAAAGACCTACAGGACCTAGCATTAGCTGGTGGTAAAAAAAAAACTACTGACCAGGCACAACACTGTAAAGCTGCCACAAACAGTTGGAATTGGGCCTAAACAGTGTAGTAAAGAATTAGATGAGGGCTATAGAGTATGTTTGACCTCTTCCAATTCTCTCTAGTAGTAATCCCTAAAGAAGTTTTCAATTTGAATAGCTGGGGAAATAAAAGCATTTGCCAGTAATGTCAAAAAACCTACAGCACCTGGTGTTCCCATGTGGTCTCCCACCCAAGTACTAACCAGGCCCAACACTGCTTAGCTTCCAAAATATGACGAGATTGGGCTTATCCAGTGTGGTATGGCTGTAGGTGAAAACTGATAACATTGTTTGCCCTTTTCTACTTCTATCTACAAGTAATCTAATGAATACGTTTCCAAACTGCATTGTTGTAGAGAAAAAATCATGTGCTGGTAATTTAAAAAGACCTACAGGACCTAGTATTAGCAGATGGTCAAAAAACTACTGACCAGACACAACACTGTTTAGCTGCCACAAACAGTTGGATTTGGGCCTATACAGTGTAGTAAAGAATTAGATGAGGACTATAGAGTCTGTTTGACCTCTTTCAATTCGCTCTAGTAGTAATCCCAAAAAAAAATTTCAATTTGAATAGCTGGGGAAATAAAAGCATTTGCCAGTATTGTCAAAAAACCTACAGCACCTGGTGTTCCCATGTGGTCTCCCACCCAAGTACTAACCAGGCCCTACACTGCTTAGCTGCCAAGATTTGACGAGATTGGGTTTATCCAGTGTGGTATGGCTGTAGGTGAAAATCAATCACATTGTTTGCCCTCTTTTACTTCTATCTACAAGTAATCTAATGGATACGTTACCAAACTGTATTGTTGTAGAGAAAAATCATGTGTTGGTAATGTAAAAATACCTACAGGACCTAGTATTAGCAGGTGGTCAAAAAAAACTACTGACCAGGCACAACACTGTAAAGCTGCCACAAACAGTTGCAATTGGGCCTAAACAGTGTAGTAAAGAATTAGATGAGGGCTATAGAGTATGTTTGACCTCTTCCAATTCTCTCTAGTAGTAATCCCTAAAAAAGTTTTCAATTTGAATAGCTGGGGAAATAAAAGCATTTGCCAGTAATGTCAAAAAACCTACAGCACCTGGTGTTCCCATGTGGTCTCCCAGCTAAGTACTAACCAGACCCAACACTGCTTAGCTGCCAAGATCTGACGAGATTGGGCTTATCCAGTGTGGTATGGCTGTAGGTGAAAATCAATCACATTGTTTGCCCTCTTTTACTCCTATCTACAAGTAATCTAATGGATACGTTTCCAAACTGTATTGTTGTAGAGAAAAAATCATGTGTTGGTAATGTAAAAAGACCTACAGGACCTAGTATTAGCAGGTGGTCAAAAAACTACTGACCAGACACAACACTGTTTAGCTGCCACAAACAGTTGTAATTGGGCCTAAACAGTGTAGTAAAGAATTAGATGAGGACTATAGAGTATGTTTGACCTCTTTCAATTCGCTCTAGTAGTAATCCCATTTTTTTTTTTTCAATTTGAATAGCTGAGGAAATAAAAGCATTTGCCAGTAATGTCAAAAAACTTTCAGCACCTGGTGTTCCCATGTGGTCTCCCACCCAAGTACTAACCAGGACCAACACTGCTTAGCTTCCAAGATCAGACGAGATTGGGCTTATCCAGTGTTGTATGGCTGTAGGTGAAACTCAATCACATTGTTTGCCCTCTTCTTCTTCTCTCTACAAGTAATCGAATGGATACGTTTCCAAACTGTATTGTTGTAGAGAAAAAATCAAGTGTTGGTAATGTCAAAAAACCTACAGCACCTGGTGTTCCCATGTGGTCTCCCACCCAAGTACTAACCAGGCCCAACACTGCTTAGATGCCAAGATCAGGCTTATCCAGTGTGGTATGGCCATATGTGAAAACCGATAACATTGTTTGCCCTTTTCTACTTCTATCTACAAGAAATCTAATGGATACGTTTCCAAACTGTATTGTTGTAGAGAAAAAATCATGTGTTGGTAAAGTAAAAAGACCTACAGGACCTAGTATTAGCTGGTGGTAAAAAAAAACTACTGACCAGGCACAACACTGTAAAGCTGCCACAAACAGTTGGAATTGGGCCTAAACAGTGTAGTAAAGAATTAGATGAGGGCTATAGAGTATGTTTGACCTCTTACAATTCTCTCTAGTAGTAATCCCTAAAGAAGTTTTCAATTTGAATAGCTGGGGAAATAAAAGCATTTGCCAGTAATGTCAAAAATCCTACAGCACCTGGTGTTCCCATGTGGTCTCCCACCCAAGTACTAACCAGGCCCAACACTGCTTAGCTTCCAAAATATGACGAGATTGGGCTTATCCAGCGTGGTATGGCTGTAGGTGAAAACTGATAACATTGTTTGCCCTTTTCTACTTCTATCTACAAGTAATCTAATGAATACGTTTCCAAACTGCATTGTTGTAGAGAAAAAATCATGTGCTGGTAATTTAAAAAGACCTACAGGACCTAGTATTAGCAGATGGTCAAAAAACTACTGACCAGACACAACACTGTTTAGCTGCCACAAACAGTTGGAATTGGGCCGAAACAGTGTAGTACAGAATTAGATGAGGGCTATAGAGTATGTTTGACCTCTTTCAATTCTCTCTAGTAGTAATCCCCAAAAAAGTTTTCAATTTAAATAGCTGGGGAAATAAAAGCATTTGCCAGTAATGTCAAAAAACCTACAGCACCTGGTGTTCCCATGTGGTCTCCCACCCAAGTACTAACCAGGCCCAACACTGCTTAGCTGCCAAGATCTGACGAGATTGGGTTTATCCAGTGTGGTATGGCTGTAGGTGAAAATCATTCACATTGTTTGCCCTCTTCTACTTCTATCTACAAGTAATCTAATGGATACGTTTCCAAACTGTATTGTTGTAGAGAAAAAAATCATGTGTTGGTAATGTAAAAAGACCTACAGGACCTAGTATTAGCAGGTGGTCAAAAAAAAAAAAAACTACTGACCAGGAACAACACTGTAAAGCTGCCACAAACAGTTGGAATTGGGCCTAAACAGTGTAGTAAAGAATTAGATTAGGGCTATAGAGTATGTTTGACCTCTTCCAATTCTCTCTAGTATTAATCCCTAAAAAAGTTTTCAATTTGAATAGCTGGGGAAATAAAAGCATTTGCCAGTAATGTCAAAAAACTTACAGCACCTGGTGTTCCTATGTGGTCTCCCACTCAAGCACTAACCAGGCCCAACACTGCTTAACTGCCAAGATCTGACGAGATTGGGCTTATCCAGTGTGGTATGGCTGTAGATGAAAATCGATAACATTGTTTGCCCTTTTCTACTTCTATCTACAAGTAATCTAATGAATACGTTTCCAAACTGCATTGTTGTAGAGAAAAAATCATGTGCTGGTAATTTAAAAAGACCTACAGGACCTAGTATTAGCAGATGGTCAAAAAACTACTGACCAGACACAACACTGTTTAGCTGCCACAAACAGTTGGAATTGGGCCTAAACAGTGTAGTAAATAATTAGTTGAGGACTATAGAGTCTGCTTGACCTCTTTCAATTCGCTCTAGTAGTAATCCCAAAAAAATATTTCAATTTGAATAGCTGGGGAAATAAAAGCATTTGCCAGTAATGTCAAAAAACCTACAGAACCTGGTGTTCCCATGTGGTCTCCCACCCAAGTACTAACCAGGCCCAACACTGCTTAGCTGCCAAGATCTGACGAGATTGGGCTTATCCAGTGTGGTATGGCTGTAGGTGAAATTCAAGCACATTGTTTGCCCTCTTCTACTTCTATCTACAAGAAATCTAATGGATACGTTTCCAAACTGTATTGTTGTAGAGAAAAAATCATGTGTTGGTAAAGTAAAAAGACCTACAGGACCTAGTATTAGCTGGTGGTAAAAAAAAAAATACTGACCAGGCACAACAATGTTTAGCTGCCACAAACAGTTGGAATTGGGCCTAAACAGTGTAGTAAAGAATTAGATGAGGGCTATATAGTATGTTTGACATCCTCCAATTCTCTCTAGTAGTAATCCCAAAAAAAGTTTTTAATTTGAATAGCTGGGGAAATAAAAGCATTTGCCAGTAATGTAAAAAAACCTACAGCACCTGGTGTTCTCATGTGGTCTCCCACCCAAGTACTAACCAGACCCAACTCTGCTTAGCTGCCAAGATCAGACGAGATTGGGTTTATCCAGTGTGGTATGGCTGTAGGTGAAATCCGATAACATTGTTTGCCCTCTTCTACTTCTATCTATAAGTAATCTAATGGATACGTTTCCAAACTGTATTGTTGTAGAGAAAAAATCATGTGTTGGTAATGTAAAAAGACCTACAGGACCTAGTATTGGCAGGTGGTAAAAAAAAAAAAACTACTGACCAGGCAGAACACTGTTTAGCTGCCACAAACAGTTGTAATTGGGCCTAAATAGTGTAGTAAAGAATTAGATGAGGGCTATAGAGTATGTTTGACCTCTTCCAATTCTCTCTAGTAGTAATCCCCAAAAAAGTTTTTAATTTGAATAGCTGGGGAAATAAAAGCATTTGCCAGTAATGTCAAAAAACCTACAGCACCTGGTGCTCCCATGTGGTCTCCCACCTAAGTACTAACCAGGCCCAACACTGATTAGCTGCCAGGATCTGGCTGATCCAGTGTGGTATGGCTGTAGATGAAAATCAGTCACATTGTTTGCCCTCTTTTACTTCTATCTACAAGTAATCTAATGGATACGTTTCCAAACTGTATTGTTGTAGAGAAAAAATCATGTGTTGGTAATGTAAAAAGACCTACAGGACCTAGTATTAGCAGGTGGTCAAAAAAAAATTCTGACCAGGCACAACACTGCTTAGCTGCCAAGATCTGACGAGATTGGGCTTATCCAGTGTGGTATGGCTGTATGTGAAATTCAATCACATTGTTTGCCCTCTTATACTTCTATCTACAAGAAATCTAATGGATACGTTTCCAGACTGTATTGTTGTAGAGAAAAAAATCATGTGTTGGTAAAGTAAAAAGACCTACAGGACCTAGTATTAGCTGGTGGTAAAAAAAAAACTACTGACCAGGCACAACAATATTTAGCTGCCACAAACAGTTGGAATTGGGCCTAAACAGTGTAGTAAAGAATTAGATGAGGGCTATAGAGTATGTTTGACCTCTTCCAATTCTCTCTAGTAGTAATCCCCAAAAAAGTTTTTAATTTGAATAGCTGGGGAAATAAAAGCATTTGCCAGTAATGTCAAAAAACCTACAGCACCTGGTGTTCCCATGTGGTCTCCCACCCAAGTACTAACCAGACCCAACACTGCTTAGCTGCCAAGATCAGACGAGATTGGGCTTATCCAGTGTGGTATGGCTGTAGGTGAAGATCAATCACATTGTTTGCCCTCTTCTTCTTCTCTCTACAAGTAATCGAATGGATACGTTTCCAAACTGTATTGTTGTAGAGAAAAAATCATGTGTTGGTAATGTTATAAGACCTACAGGACCTAGTATTAGCAGGTGGTCAAAAAAAACTACTGACCAGGCACAACACTATAAAGCTGCCACAAACAGTTGGAATTGGGCCTAAACAGTGTAGTAAAGAATTAGATGATGGGTATAGAGTATGTTTGACCTCTTCAATTCTCTCTAGTAGTAATCCCTAAAAAAGTTTTCAATTTGAATAGCTGGGGAAATAAAAGCATTTGCCAGTAATGTCAAAAAACCTACTGCACCTGGTGTTTCCATGTGGTCTCCCACCCAAGTACTAACCAGGCCCAACACTGCTTAGCTACCAAGATCAGACGAGATTGGGCTTATCCAGTGTGGTATGGCTGTAGGTGAAAATCAATCACATTGTTTGCCCTCTTCTACTTCTATCTACAAGTAATCTAATGAATACATTTCCAAACTGCATTGTTGTAGAGAAAAAAATCATGTGCTGGTAATTTAAAAAGACCTACAGCACCTAGTATTTGCAGATAATCAAAAAACTACTGACCAGACACAACACTGTTTAGCTGCCACAAACAGTTGGAATTGGGCCTAAACAGTGTAGTAAAGAATTAGATGAGGGCTATAGAGTATGTTTGACCTCTTCCAGTTCTCTCTAGTAGTAATCCTAAAAAAGTTTTCAATTTGAATAGCTGGGGAAATAAAAGCATTTGCCAGTAATGTCAAAATACCTACAGCACCTGGTATTCCTATGTGGTCTCCCACCCAAGTACTAACCAGGCCCAACACTGCTTAGCTTCCAAGATCAGACGAGATTGGGCTTATCCAGAGTGGTATGGCTGTAGGTGAAATCCGACAACATTGTTTTCCCTCTTCTACTTCTATCTATAAGTAATCTAATGGATACGTTTCCAAACTGTATTGTTGTAGAGAAAAAATCATGTGTTGGTAATGTAAAAAGACCTACAGGACCTAGTATTAGCAGGTGGTCAAAAAAAACTACTGACCAGGCAGAACACTGTAAAGCTGCCACAAACAGTTGGAATTGGGCCTAAACAGTGTAGTAAAGAATTAGATGAGGGCTATAGAGTCTGTTTGACCTCTAACAATTCTCTCTAGTAGTAATCCCTAAAGAAGTTTTCAATTTGAATAGCTAGGGAAATAAAAGCATTTGCCAGTAATGTCAAAAAACCTACAGCACCTGGTGTTCCCCCACCCAAGTACTAACCAGGCCCAACACTGCTTAGCTTCCAAGATCAGACAAGATTGGGCTTATCCAGTGTGGTATGGCTGTAGGTGAAAACTGATAACATTGTTTGCTCTTTTCTACTTCTATCTACAAGTAATCTAATGAATACGTTTCCAAACTGCATTGTTGTAGAGAAAAAAATCATGTGCTGGTAATTTAAAAAGACCTACAGGACCTAGTATTAGCAGATGGTCAAAAAACTACTGACCAGACACAACACTGTTTTGCTGCCACAAACAGTTGGAATTGGGCATAAACAGTTTAGTACAGAATTAGATGAGGGCTATAGACTCTGTTTGACCTCTTTCAATTCTCTCTAGTAGTAATCCCCAAAAAAGTTTTCAATTTAAATAGCTGGGGAAATAAAAGCATTTGCCAGTTATGTCAAAAAAACTACAGCACCTGGTGTTCCCATGCGGTCTCCCACCCAAGTACTAACCAGGCCCAACACTGCTTAGCTGCCAAGATCTGACGAGATTGGGCTTATCCAGTGTGGTATGGCTGTAGGTGAAAATCAATCACATTGTTTGCCCTCTTCTACTTCTATCTACAAGTAATCTAATGAATACATTTCCAAACTGTATTGTTGTAGAGAAAAAATCATGTGTTGGTAATGTCAAAAAACCTACAGCACCTGGTGTTTCCATGTGGTCTCCCACCCAAATACTAACCAGGCCCAACACTGCTTAGCTGTCAAGATCTGACGAGATTGGGCTTATCCAGTGTGGTATGGCTGTAAGTGAAAATCAAGCACATTGTTTGCCCTCTTCTACTTCTATCTAAAAGTAATCTAATGGATACGTTTCCAAACTGTATTGTTGTAGAGAAAAAATCATGTGTTGGTAATGTAAAAAGACCTACAGGACCTAGTATTAGCAGGTGGTCAAAAAAAACTACTGACCAGTCACAACACTGTAAAGCTGCCACAAACAGTTGGAATTGGGCCTAAACAGTGTACTAAAGAATTAGATGAGGGCTATAGAGTATGTTTGACCTCTTCCAATTCTCTCTAGTAGTAATCCTAAAAAGTTTTCAATTTGAATAGCTGGGGAAATAAAAGCATTTGCCAGTAATGTCAAAAAACCTACAGCACCTGGTGTTCCTATGTGGTCTCCCATCCAAGTACTAACCAGGCCCAAGACTGCTTAGCTTCCAAGATCAGACGAGATTGGGCTTATCCAGAGTGGTATAGCTGTATGTGAAAATCAATCACATTGTTTGCCCTCTTCTACTTCTATCTACAAGTAATTTAATGGATACGTTTCCACACTGTATTGTTGTAGAGAAAAAATCATGTGCTGGTAATTTAAAAAGACCTACAGGACCTAGTATTAGCAGGTGGTCAAAAACAACTACTGACCAGGCACAACACTATAAAGCTGCCACAAACAGTTGGAATTGGGCCTAAACAGTGTAGTAAAGAATTAGATGATGGGTATAGAGTATGTTTGACCTCTTCAATTCTCTCTAGTAGTAATCCCTAAAAAAGTTTTCAATTTGAATAGCTGGGGAAATAAAAGCATTTGCCAGAAATGTCAAAAAACCTACAGCATCTGGTGTTTCCATGTGGTCTCCCACCCAAGTACTAACCAGGCCCAAGACTGCTTAGTTACCAAGATCAGATGAGATTGGGCTTATCCAGTGTGGTATGGCTGTAGGTGAAATCCGATAACATTGTTTGCCCTATTCTACTTCTATCTACAAGTAATCTAATGAATACATTTCCAAACTGCATTGTTGTAGAGAAAAAAATCATGTGCTGGTAATTTAAAAAGACCTACAGGACCTAGTGTTTGCAGATAATCAAAAAACTACTGACTAGACACAACACTGTTTAGCTGCCACAAACAGTTGGAATTGGGCCTTAACAGTGTAGTAAAGAATTAGATGAGGGCTATAGAGTCTGTTTGACCTCTTTTAATTCTCTCTAGTAGTAATCCCAAAAAAAGTTTTCAATTTGAATAGCTGTCGAAATAAAAGCATTTGCCAGTAATGTCAAAAAACCTACAGCACCTGGTGTTCCCATGTGGTCTCCCACCCAAGTACTGACCAGGCCCAACACTGCTTAGCTGCCAAGATCTGACGAGATTGGGCTTATCCAGTGTGGTATGGCTGTAGGTGAAGATAAATCACATTGTTTGCCCTCTTCTACTTCTATCTACAAGTAATCTAATGAATACATTTCCAAACTGTATTGTTGTAGAGAAAAAATCATGTGTTGGTAATGTCAAAAAACCTACAGCACCTGGTGTTCCCATGTGGTCTCCCACCCAAGTACTAACCAGGCCCAACACTGCTTAGCTGCCAAGATCTGACGAGATTGGGCTTATCCAGTGTGGTATGGCTGTGAAGAAAATCAATCACATTGTTTGCCCTCTTCTACTTCTATCTACAAGTAATCTAATGGATACGTTTCCAAACTGTATTGTAGAGAAAAAATCATGTGTTGGTAATGTAAAAAGACCTACAGGACCTAGTATTAGCAGGTGGTCAAAAAAAACTACTGACCAGGCACAAAACTGTAAAGCTGCCACAAACAGTTGGAATTAGGCCTAAACAGTGTAGTAAAGAATTAGATGAGGGCTATAGAGTATGTTTGACCTCTTCCAATTCTCTCTAGTAGTAATCCCTAAAAAAGTTTTCAATTTGAATAGCTGGGGAAATAAAAGCATTTGCCAGTAATGTCAAAAAACCTACAGCACCTGGTGTTTCTATGTGGTCTCCCACCCAAGTACTAACCAGGCACAACACAGTTTAGCTTCCAAGATCAGATGAGATTGGGCTCATCCAGTGTGGTATGGCTGTAGGTGAAAATCAATCACATTGTTTGCCCTCTTCTACTTCTATCTACAAGTAATCTAATGAATACGTTTCCAAACTGCATTGTTGTAGAGAAAAAATCATGTGCTGGTAATTTAAAAAGACCTACAGGACCTAGTTTTAGCAGATGGTCAAAAAACTACTGACCAGACACAACACTGTTTAGCTGCCACAAACAGTTGGAATTAGGCCTAAACAGTGTAGTAAAGAATTAGATGAGGGCTATAGAGTCTGTTTGACCTCTTTAAATTCTCTCTAGTAGTAATCCCAAAAAAAGTTTTCAATTTAAATAGCTGGGGAAATAAAAGCATTTGCCAGTAATGTCAAAAAACCTTCAGCACTTGGTGTTCCCATGTGGTCTCCCACCCAAGTACTAACCAGGCCCAACACTGCTTAGCTGCCAAGATCTGACGAGATTGGGTTTATCCAGTGTGGTATAACTGTAGGTGAAAATCAATCACATTGTTTGCCCTCTTTTACTTCTATCTACAAGTAATCTAATGGATACGTTTCCAAACTGTATTGTTGTAGAGAAAAAATCATGTGTTGGTAATGTAAAAAGACCTACAGGACCTAGTATGAGCAGGTGGTCAAAAAAAACTACTGACCAGGCACAACACTGTAAAGCTGCGACAAACAGTTGGAATTGGGCCTAAACAGTGTAGTAAAGAATTAGATGAGGGCTATAGAGTCTGTTTGACCTCTTACAATTCTCTCTAGTAGTAATCCCTAAAAAAGTTTTCAATTTGAATAGCTGGGGAAATAAAAGCATTTGCCACTAATGTCAAAAAACCTACAGCACCTGGTGTTCCCATGTGGTCTCCCACCCAAGTACTAACCAGGCCCAACACTGCTTAGCTGCCAAGATCTGATGAGATTGGGCTTATCCAGTGTGGTATGGCTGTAGGTGAAAATCAATCACATTGTTTGCCCTCTTCTACTTCTATCTACAAGTAATCTAATGGATACGTTTCCAAACTGTATTGTTGTAGAGAAAAAATCATGTGTTGGTAATGTAAAAAGACCTACAGGACCTAGTATTAGCAGGTGGTCAAAAAAAATACTGACCAGGCACAACACTGTAAAGCTGCCACAAACAGTTGGAATTGGGCCTAAACAGTGTAGTGAAGAATTAGATGAGGGCTATAGAGTATGTTTGACCTCTTCCAATTCTCTCTAGTAGTAATCCCCAAAAAAGTTTTTAATTTGAATAGCTGGGGAAATAAAAGCATTTGCCAGTAATGTCAAAAAACGTACAGCACCTGGTGTTCCCATGTGGTCTCCCACCCAAGTACTAACCAGACCCAACACTGCTTAGCTGAGACGAGATTGGGCTTATCCAGTGTGGTATGGCTGTAGGTGAAGATCAATCACATTGTTTGCCCTCTTCTTCTTCTCTCTACAAGTAATCGAATGGATACGTTTCCAAACTGTATTGTTGTAGAGAAAAAATCATGTGTTGGTAATGTTATAAGACCTACAGGACCTAGTATTAGCAGGTGGTCAAAAAAAACTACTGACCAGGCACAACACTATAAAGCTGCCACAAACAGTTTAAATTGGGCCTAAACAGTGTAGTAAAGAATTAGATGATGGGTATAGAGTATGTTTGACCTCTTCAATTCTCTCTAGTAGTAATCCCTAAAAAAGTTTTCAATTTGAATAGCTGGGGAAATAAAAGCATTTGCCAGTAATGTCAAAAAACCTACAGCACCTGGTGTTTCCATGTGGTCTCCCACCCAAGTACTAACCAGGCCCAACACTGCTTAGCTACCAAGATCAGACAAGATTGGGCTTATCCAGTGTGGTATGGCTGTAGGTGAAAATCAATCACATTGTTTGCCCTCTTCTACTTCTATCTACAAGTAATCTAATGAATACATTTCCAAACTGCATTGTTGTAGAGAAAAAAATCATGTGCTGGTAATTTAAAAAGACCTACAGCACCTAGTATTTGCAGATAATCACAAAACTACTGACCAGACACAACACTGTTTAGCTGCCACAAACAGTTAGAATTGGGCCTAAACAGTGTAGTAAAGAATTAGATGAGGGCTATAGAGTATGTTTGACCTCTTCCAGTTCTCTCTAGTAGTAATCCTAAAAAAGTTTTCAATTTGAATAGCTGGGGAAATAAAAGCATTTGCCAGTAATGTCAAAATACCTACAGCACCTGGTATTCCTATGTGGTCTCCCACCCAAGTACTAACCAGGCCCAACACTGCTTAGCTTCCAAGATCAGACGAGATTGGGCTTATCCAGAGTGGTATGGCTGTAGGTGAAATCCGATAACATTGTTTTCCCTCTTCTACTTCTATCTATAAGTAATCTAATGGATACGTTTCCAAACTGTATTGTTGTAGAGAAAAAATCATGTGTTGGTAATGTAAAAAGACCTACAGGACCTAGTATTAGCAGGTGGTCAAAAAAAACTACTGACCAGGCAGAACACTGTAAAGCTGCCACAAACAGTTGGAATTGGGCCTAAACAGTGTAGTAAAGAATTAGATGAGGGCTATAGAGTCTGTTTGACCTCTAACAATTCTCTCTAGTAGTAATCCCTAAAGAAGTTTTCAATTTGAATAGCTAGGGAAATAAAAGCATTTGCCAGTAATGTCAAAAAACCTACAGCACCTGGTGTTCCCATGTGGTCTCCCACCCAAGTACTAACCAGGCCCAACACTGCTTAGCTTCCAAGATCAGACAAGATTGGGCTTATCCAGTGTGGTATGGCTGTAGGTGAAAACCGATAACATTGTTTGCTCTTTTCTACTTCTATCTACAAGTAATCTAATGAATACGTTTCCAAACTGCATTGTTGTAGAGAAAAAAATCATGTGCTGGTAATTTAAAAAGACCTACAGGACCTAGTATTAGCAGATGGTCAAAAAACTACTGACCAGACACAACACTGTTTTGCTGCCACAAACAGTTGGAATTGGGCATAAACAGTTTAGTACAGAATTAGATGAGGGCTATAGACTCTGTTTGACCTCTTTCAATTCTCTCTAGTAGTAATCCCCAAAAAAGTTTTCAATTTAAATAGCTGGGGAAATAAAAGCATTTGCCAGCTATGTCAAAAAACCTACAGCACCTGGTGTTCCCATGCGGTCTCCCACCCAAGTACTAACCAGGCCCAACACTGCTTAGCTGCCAAGATCTGACGAGATTGGGCTTATCCAGTGTGGTATGGCTGTAGGTGAAAATCAATCACATTGTTTGCCCTCTTCTACTTCTATCTACAAGTAATCTAATGAATACATTTCCAAACTGTATTGTTGTAGAGAAAAAATCATGTGTTGGTAATGTCAAAAAACCTACAGCACCTGGTGTTTCCATGTGGTCTCCCACCCAAGTACTAACCAGGCCCAACACTGCTTAGCTGTCAAGAGCTGACGAGATTTGGCTTATCCAGTGTGGTATGGCTGTAGGTGAAAATCAAGCACATTGTTTGCCCTCTTCTACTTCTATCTAAAAGTAATCTAATGGATACATTTCCAACCTGTATTGTTGTAGAGAAAAAATCATGTGTTGGTAATGTAAAAAGACCTACAGGACCTAGTATTAGCAGGTGGTCAAAAAAAACTACTGACCAGGCACAACACTGTAAAGCTGCCACAAACAGTTGGAATTAGGCCTAAACAGTGTAGTAAATAATTAGATGAGGGCTATAGAGTATGTTTGACCTCTTCCAATTCTCTCTAGTAGTAATCCCTAAAAAAGTTTTCAATTTGAATAGCTGGGGAAATAAAAGCATTTGCCAGTAACGTCAAAAAACCTACAGCACCTGGTGTTCCCATGTGGTCTCCCACCCAAGTACTAACCAGGCCCAACACTGCTTAGCTGCCAAGATCTGGCGAGATTGGGTTTATCCAGTGTGGTATGGCTGTAGGTGAAAATCAATCACATTGTTTGCCCTCTTCTACTTCTATCTACAAGTTATTTAATGGATACGTTTCCAAACTGTATTGTTGTAGAGAAAAAATCATGTGTTGGTAATGTAAAAAGACCTACAGGACCTAGTATTAGCAGGTGGTCAACAAAAACTACTGACCAGGCACAACACTGTAAAGCTGCCACAAACAGTTGGAATTGGGCCTAAACAGTGTAGTAAAGAATTAGATGAGGGCTATAGAGTATGTTTGACCTCTTCCAATTCTCTCTAGTAGTAATCCTAAAAAAGTTTTCAATTTGAATAGCTGGGGAAATAAAAGCATTTGCCAGTAATGTCAAAAAACCTACAGCACCTGGTGTTCCTATGTGGTCTCCCATCCAAGTACTAACCAGGCCCAACACTGCTTAGCTTCCAAGATCAGACGAGATTGGGCTTATCCAGAGTGGTATAGCTGTAGGTGAAAATCAATCACATTGTTTGCCCTCTTCTACTTCTATCTACAAGTAATTTAATGGATACGTTTCCACACTGTATTGTTGTAGAGAAAAAATCATGTGCTGGTAATTTAAAAAGACCTACAGGACCTAGTATTAGCAGGTGGTCAAAAACAACTACTGACCAGGCACAACACTATAAAGCTGCCACAAACAGTTGGAATTGGGCCTAAACAGTGTAGTAAAGAATTAGATGATGGGTATAGAGTACGTTTGACCTCTTCAATTCTCTCTAGTAGTAATCCCTAAAAAAGTTTTCAATTTGAATAGCTGGGGAAATAAAAGCATTTGCCAGAAATGTCAAAAAACCTACAACACCTGGTGTTTCCATGTGGTCTCCCACCCAAGTACTAACCAGGCCCAAGACTGCTTAGTTACCAAGATCAGATGAGATTGGGCTTATCCAGTGTGGTATGGCTGTAGGTGAAATCTGATAACATTGTTTGCCCTATTCTACTTCTATCTACAAGTAATCTAATGAATACATTTCCAAACTGCATTGTTGTAGAGAAAAAAATCATGTGCTGGTAATTTAAAAAGACCTACAGGACCTAGTATTTGCAGATAATCAAAAAACTACTGACTAGACACAACACTGTTTAGCTGCCACAAACAGTTGGAATTGGGCCTTAACAGTGTAGTAAAGAATTAGATGAGGGCTATAGAGTCTGTTTGACCTCTTTTAATTCTCTCTAGTAGTAATTCCAAAAAAAGTTTTCAATTTGAATAGCTGGGGAAATAAAAGCATTTGCCAGTAATGTCAAAAAACCTACAGCACCTGGTGTTCCCATGTGGTCTCCCACCCAAGTACTGACCAGGCCCAACACTGCTTAGCTGCCAAGATCTGAGGAGATTGGGCTTATCCAGTGTGGTATGGCTGTAGGTGAAGATAAATCACATTGTTTGCCCTCTTCTACTTCTATCTACAAATAATCTAATGAATACATATGCAAACTGTATTGTTGTAGAGAAAAAATCATGTGTTGGTAATGTCAAAAAACCTACAGCACCTGGTGTTCCCATGTGGTCTCCCACCCAAGTACTAACCAGGCCCAACACTGCTTAGCTGCCAAGATCTGACGAGATTGGGCTTATCCAGTGTGGTATGGCTGTGAAGAAAATCAATCACATTGTTTGCCCTCTTCTACTTCTATCTACAAGTAATCTAATGGATACGTTTCCAAACTGTATTGTTGTAGAGAAAAAATCATGTGTTGGTAATGTAAAAAGACCTACAGGACCTAGTATTAGCAGGTGGTCAAAAAAAACTACTGACCAGGCACAAAACTGTAAAGCTGCCACAAACAGTTGGAATTAGGCCTAAACAGTGTAGTAAAGAATTAGATGAGGGCTATAGAGTATGTTTGACCTCTTCCAATTCTCTCTAGTAGTAATCCCTAAAAAAGTTTTCAATTTGAATAGCTGGGGAAATAAAAGCATTTGCCAGTAATGTCAAAAAACCTACAGCACCTGGTGTTTCTATGTGGTCTCCCACCCAAGTACTAACCAGGCCCAACACAGCTTAGCTTCCAAGATCAGATGAGATTGGGCTCATCCAGTGTGGTATGGCTGTAGGTGAAAATCAATCACATTGTTTGCCCTCTTCTACTTCTATTTGCCCTCTTCTACTTCTATCTACAAGTAATCTAATGAATACGTTTCCAAACTGCATTGTTGTAGAGAAAAAATCATGTGCTGGTAATTTAAAAAGACCTACAGGACCTAGTTTTAGCAGATGGTCAAAAAACTACTGACCAGACACAACACTGTTTAGCTGCCACAAACAGTTGGAATTAGGCCTAAACAGTGTAGTAAAGAATTAGATGAGGGCTATAGAGTCTGTTTGACCTCTTTAAATTCTCTCTAGTAGTAATCCCAAAAAAGTTTTCAATTTGAATAGCTGGGGAAATAAAAGCATTTGCCAGTAATGTCAAAAAACCTACAGCACTTGGTGTTCCCATGTGGTCTCCCACCCAAGTACTAACCAGGCCCAACACTGCTTAGCTGCCAAGATCTGACGAGATTGGGTTTATCCAGTGTGGTATGACTGTAGGTGAAAATCAATCACATTGTTTGCCCTCTTTTACTTCTATCTACAAGTAATCTAATGGATACGTTTCCAAACTGTATTGTTGTAGAGAAAAAATCATGTGTTGGTAATGTAAAAAGACCTACAGGACCTAGTATGAGCAGGTGGTCAAAAAAAACTACTGACCAGGCACAACACTGTAAAGCTGCCACAAACAGTTGGAATTGGGCCTAAACAGTGTACTAAAGAATTAGATGAGGGCTATAGAGTATGTTTGACCTCCTCTAATTCTCTCTAGTAGTAATCCCTAAAATAGTTTTCAATTTGAATAGCTGGGGAAATAAAAGCATTTGCCAGTAATGTCAAAAAACCTACAGCACCTGGTGTTCCCATGTGGTCTCCCACCCAAGTACTAACCAGGCCCAACACTGCTTAGCTGCCAAGATCTGACGAGATTGGGCATATCCAGTGTGGAATGGCTGTAGGTGAAAATCAATCACATTGTTTGCCCTCTTCTACTTCTATCTACAAGCAATCTAATGGATAAGTTTCCAAACTGTATTGTTGTAGAGAAAAAATCATGTGTTGGTAATGTAAAAAGACCTACAGGACCTAGTATTAGCAGGTGGTCAAAAAAAACTACTGACCAGGCACAACACTGTAAAACTGCCACAAACAGTTGGAATTGGGCCTAAACAGTGTAGTAAAGAATTAGATGAGGGCTATAGAGTCTGTTTGACCTCTTACAATTCTCTCTAGTAGTAATCCCTAAAAAAGTTTTCAATTTGAATAGCTGGGGAAATAAAAGCATTTGCCAGTAATGTCAAAAAACCTACAGCACTTGGTGTTCCCATGTGGTCTCCCACCCAAGTACTAACCAGGCCCAACACTGCTTAGCTGCCAAGATCTGACGAGATTGGGTTTATCCAGTGCGGTATGACTGTAGGTGAAAATCAATCACATTGTTTGCCCTCTTTTACTTCTATCTACAAGTAATCTAATGGATACGTTTCCAAACTGTATTGTTGTAGAGAAAAAATCATGTGTTGGTAATGTAAAAAGACCTACAGGACCTAGTATGAGCAGGTGGTCAAAAAAAACTACTGACCAGGCACAACACTGTAAAGCTGCCACAAACAGTTGGAATTGGGCCTAAACAGTGTACTAAAGAATTAGATGAGGGCTATAGAGTATGTTTGACCTCCTCTAATTCTCTCTAGTAGTAATCCCTAAAATAGTTTTCAATTTGAATAGCTGGGGAAATAAAAGCATTTGCCAGTAATGTCAAAAAACCTACAGCACCTGGTGTTCCCATGTGGTCTCCCACCCAAGTACTAACCAGGCCCAACACTGCTTAGCTGCCAAGATCTGACGAGATTGGGCATATCCAGTGTGGAATGGCTGTAGGTGAAAATCAATCACATTGTTTGCCCTCTTCTACTTCTATCTACAAGCAATCTAATGGATACGTTTCCAAACTGTATTGTTGTAGAGAAAAAATCATGTGTTGGTAATGTAAAAAGACCTACAGGACCTAGTATTAGCAGGTGGTCAAAAAAAACTACTGACCAGGCACAACACTGTAAAACTGCCACAAACAGTTGGAATTGGGCCTAAACAGTGTAGTAAAGAATTAGATGAGGGCTATAGAGTCTGTTTGACCTCTTACAATTCTCTCTAGTAGTAATCCCTAAAAAAGTTTTCAATTTGAATAGCTGGGGAAATAAAAGCATTTGCCACTAATGTCAAAAAACCTACAGCACCTGGTGTTCCCATGTGGTCTCCCACCCAAGTACTAACCAGGCCCAACACTGCTTAGCTGCCAAGATCTGATGAGATTGGGCTTATCCAGTGTGGTATGGCTGTAGGTGAAAATCAATCACATTGTTTGCCCTCTTCTACTTCTATCTACAAGTAATCTAATGGATACGTTTCGAAACTGTATTGTTGTAGAGAAAAAATCATGTGTTGGTAATGTAAAAAGACCTACAGGACCTAGTATTAGCAGGTGGTCAAAAAAAATACTGACCAGGCACAACACTGTAAAGCTGCCACAAACAGTTGGAATTGGGCCTAAACAGTGTAGTGAAGAATTAGATGAGGGCTATAGAGTATGTTTGACCTCTTACAATTCTCTCTAGTAGTAATCCCTAAAAAAGTTTTCAATTTGAATAGCTGGGGAAATAAAAGCATTTGCCAGTAATGTCAAAAAACCTACACCACCTGGTGTTCCTATGTGGTCTCCCACCCAAGTACTAACCAGGCCCAACACTGCTTAGCTTCCAAGATCAGACGAGATTGGGCTTATCCAGTGTGGTATGGCTGTAGGTGAAAATCAATCACATTGTTTGCCCTCTTCTTCTTCTATCTACAAGTATTCTAATGGATACGTTTCCAAACTGTATTGTTGTAGAGAAAAAATCATGTGTTGGTAATGTAAAAAGACCTACAGGACCTAGTATTAGCAGATGGTCAAAAAACTACTGACCAGACACAACACTGTTTAGCTGCCACAAACAGTTGGAATTGGGCCTAAACAGTGTAGTACAGAATTAGATGAGGGCTATAGAGTCTGTTTGACTTCTTTCAATTCTCTCTAGTAGTAATCCCCAAAAAAGTTTTCAATTTAAATAGCTGGGGAAATAAAAGCATTTGCCAGTAATGTCAAAAAACCTACAGCACCTGATGTTCCCATGTGGTCTCCCACCCAAGTACTAACCAGGCCCAACACTGCTTAGTTGCCAAGATCTGACGAGATTGGGCTTATCCAGTGTGGTATGGCTGTAGGTGAAAATCAATCACATTGTTTGCCCTCTTCTACTTCTATATACAAGTAATCTAATGGATACGTTTCCAAACTGTATTGTTGTAGAGAAAAAATCATGTGTTGGTAATGTAAAAAGACCTACAGGACCTAGTATTAGCAGGTGGTCAAAAAAAACTACTGACCAGGCACAACACTGTAAAGCTGCCACAAACAGTTGGAATTGGGCCTAAACAGTGTACTAAAGAATTAGATGAGGGCTATAGAGTATGTTTGACCTCCTCTAATTCTCTCTAGTAGTAATCCCTAAAATAGTTTTCAATTTGAATAGCTGGGGAAATAAAAGCATTTGCCAGTAATGTCAAAAAACCTACAGCACCTGGTGTTCCCATGTGGTCTCCCACCCAAGTACTAACCAGGCCCAACACTGCTTAGCTGCCAAGATCTGATGAGATTGGGCATATGCAGTGTGGAATGGCTGTAGGTGAAAATCAATCACATTGTTTGCCCTCTTCTACTTCTATCTACAAGCAATCTAATGGATACGTTTCCAAACTGTATTGTTGTAGAGAAAAAATCATGTGTTGGTAATGTAAAAAGACCTACAGGACCTAGTATTAGCAGGTGGTCAAAAAAAAACTACTGACCAGGCACAACACTGTAAAACTGCCACAAACAGTTGGAATTGGGCCTAAACAGTGTAGTAAAGAATTAGATGAGGGCTATAGAGTCTGTTTGACCTCTTACAATTCTCTCTAGTAGTAATCCCTAAAAAAGTTTTCAATTTGAATAGCTGGGGAAATAAAAGCATTTGCCACTAATGTCAAAAAACCTACAGCACCTGGTGTTCCCATGTGGTCTCCCACCCAAGTACTAACCAGGCCCAACACTGCTTAGCTGCCAAGATCTGATGAGATTGGGCTTATCCAGTGTGGTATGGCTGTAGGTGAAAATCAATCACATTGTTTGCCCTCTTCTACTTCTATCTACAAGTATTCTAATGGATACGTTTCCAAACTGTATTGTTGTAGAGAAAAAATCATGTGTTGGTAATGTAAAAAGACCTACAGGACCTAGTATTAGCAGATGGTCAAAAAACTACTGACCAGACACAACACTGTTTAGCTGCCACAAACAGTTGGAATTGGGCCTAAACAGTGTAGTACAGAATTAGATGAGGGCTATAGAGTCTGTTTGACTTCTTTCAATTCTCTCTAGTAGTAATCCCCAAAAAAGTTTTCAATTTAAATAGCTGGGGAAATAAAAGCATTTGCCAGTAATGTCAAAAAACCTACAGCACCTGATGTTCCCATGTGGTCTCCCACCCAAGTACTAACCAGGCCCAACACTGCTTAGTTGCCAAGATCTGACGAGATTGGGCTTATCCAGTGTGGTATGGCTGTAGGTGAAAATCAATCACATTGTTTGCCCTCTTCTACTTCTATATACAAGTAATCTAATGGATACGTTTCCAAACTGTATTGTTGTAGAGAAAAAATCATGTGTTGGTAATGTAAAAAGACCTACAGGACCTAGTATTAGCAGGTGGTCAAAAAAAAAAACTACTGACCAGGAACAACACTGTAAAGCTGCCACAAACAGTTGGAATTGGGCCTAAACAGTGTAGTAAAGAATTAGATGAGGGCTATAGAGTATGTTTGACCTCTTCCAATTCTCTCTAGTAGGAATCACTAAAAAAGTTTTCAATTTGAATAGCTGGGGAAATAAAAGCATTTGCCAGTAATGTCAAAAAACCTACAGCACCTGGTGTTCCCATGTGGTCTCCCACCCAAGTACTAACCAGGCCCAACACTGCTTAGCTTCCAAGATCAGACGAGATTGGGCTTATCTAGTGTGGCATGGCTGTAGATAAAAACTGATAACATTGTTTGCCCTTTTCTACGTCTATCTACAAGTAATCTAATGAATACATTTCCAAACTGCATTGTAGAGAAAAAATCATGTGCTGGTAATTTAAAAAGACCTACAGGACCTAGTATTAGCAGATGGTCAAAAAACTACTGACCAGACACAACACTGTTTAGCTGCCACAAACAGTTGGAATTGGGCCTAAACAGTGTAGTAAAGAATTAGATGAGGACTATAGAGTCGGTTTGACCTCTTTCAATTCGCTCTAGTAGTAATCCCAAAAAAAAAATTCAATTTGAATAGCTGGGGAAATAAAAGCATTTGCCAGTAACGTCAAAAAACCTACAGCACCTGGTGTTCCCATGTGGTCTCCCACCCAAGTACTAACCAGGCCCAACACTGCTTAGCTGCCAAGATCTGACGAGATTGGGTTTATCCAGTGGGGTATGGCTGCAGGTGAAAATCAATCACATTGTTTGCCCTCTTCTACTTCTATATACAAGTAATCTAATGGATACGTTTCCAAACTGTATTGTTGTAGATAAAAAATCATGTGTTGGTAATGTAAAAAGACCTACAGGACCTAGTATTAGCAGGTGGTCAAAAAAAAAACTACTGACCAGGAACAACACTGTAAAGCTGCCACAAACAGTTGGAATTGGGCCTAAACAGTGTAGTAAAGAATTAGATGAGGGCTATAGAGTATGTTTGACCTCTTCCAATTCTCTCTAGTAGTAATCACTAAAAAAGTTTTCAATTTGAATAGCTGGGGAAATAAAAGCATTTGCCAGTAATGTCAAAAAACCTACAGCACCTGGTGTTCCCATGTGGTCTCCCACCCAAGTACTAACCAGGCCCAACACTGCTTAACTTCCAAGATCAGACGAGATTGGGCTTATCTAGTGTGGCATGGCTGTAGGTAAAAACTGATAACATTGTTTGCCCTTTTCTACGTCTATCTACAAGTAATCTAATGAATACATTTCCAAACTGCATTGTAGAGAAAAAATCATGTGCTGGTAATTTAAAAAGACCTACAGGACCTAGTATTAGCAGATGGTCAAAAAACTACTGACCAGACACAACACTGTTTAGCTGCCACAAACAGTTGGAATTGGGCCTAAACAGTGTAGTAAAGAATTAGATGAGGACTATAGAGTCGGTTTGACCTCTTTCAATTCGCTCTAGTAGTAATCCCAAAAAAAAAATTCAATTTGAATAGCTGGGGAAATAAAAGCATTTGCCAGTAACGTTAAAAAACCTACAGCACGGCGTGGCCACGGAGAGCAGGGAGTGAGACGTGTGTCGCTGGTCTCTCCCGCTCCATGGAGTAACCAGATATCCTGGCTAAATCCCCCCCCCAGAAACGAGTAACTACCGTGGGCAGGGGAAAAGAAAAGAGACGGTCCCACTACCTGGTGCTGCGGGACGCGTGTAAGCCCGGGCGCTGTGGTGTCGGCAGAAGAGCTCAGGACGGGGGCTGGCAGTGACGGAGCAACCCGGCGTGCATCTCTAGCCGGAAGCGCGAGGTCAGCAGGGCAGCGACGCCGGGTGAGAGCCGGAGAGCCGCTGCAGCGGGAGAGCCGGAGAGGAGAAGCGCTGACCTGGCTGCAGGGAATAAGCGCCCCACAAAAAGGTGGAAGCAGAAGCAGCGGGCAGCGGGGACAAGCCACAGGAGTAGCTGGTGGGGGACAGCACGTGGAGGGGGATAAACTGCTTGGAGCCTGAAAAGGAAGGTTTGGAAGGGGCAGTATTTCTTCACGCCCCCATTATCTTCTAGACACTGGGGCTGCATCAGACTGTGAGTAAGACTATTTACAGACTTCTTTTTGTTAACATCTGCATGTATATTGGACTCGGTTTAAAACTACATGAACAGCAGCAAGTGTCTATAAGAAACGTTACCACACAATAGGAGTCCCCTAATCACTCCCACCCCCGCTGCACAGACTGTGAAGCAAAAACGTGAGGAAGGCTGATTACATAAAAAACACTGCTGAAAACTACAGGAATAGCAATATTGCTAATAAAAGTGTGTTCCTATACAACAGGCGCTCTCCAGTTGTTTACACCCTCACTGTAAAATAATTAAACAAAAAAAAAATAACTTCACTGAAAAGTGTTAATATGGGGAAGACTGAAAAAGCAGCCGCAGCCAATAAGCTTGCGAAATTCGCTAGACAACCCGTCACCCCAACACCCCCCACCAGAGCAGAGACCTCTCCTCCAGTCACCCCCCCTCAGCTAGAGCCAAGTGACTCCTCCATCCAAAAAGTATTGGATGCCTTGGCGGCAAGTGAGGGCCGATTAGCCAACAAAATTGAAAAGGTCCAGGAGGACCTGGATGTGATCCGGCAATCGGTTCAAAGGGTTAAAGAACGAGTCAAGGAAGTAGAGAACCGTACCTCACTATTAGAGGATACGGTGACTCCCCTGGCAGAAAAAATGGAGAACATGGCCACTCAAATAAAATTAATCAATACCAAATTGACAGATATGGAGGGGCGTTGCCGGAGAAGCAATTTAAGATTTGTGGGACTGCCTGAGAAAGTAGAGGGAGCAAATCCAGAGCAGTTCCTGGAAAATTGGTTAGTCAAAGAGTATGGTCAAGAGGCCTTCACCAGATATTTTTCGGTTGAGAGAGCCCACCGTGTCCCTATGAGGGCACCACCCCCGGGAGCACCGGCCCGCACCTTTATTGCAAAAATGCTTCACCATTCAGACCGGGACACAATCTTGAAGTTAACAAGAGTTAAAGGGCCGCTGATGTGGGAAAATAAGAGGATCTCAGTGTTTCCAGACTACGCAGTGGGCGTACAACGGGAAAGAGCACAATACTACGAGGTTAAGAAACGCCTTAGAGAGCGGGAAATCCAGTATGCGGTGCTCTTCCCAGCCAAGCTTCGGGTGATCCACGAGGGCAACACTAAATTTTTCCTGACACCGAAAGAAGCAGCGACCTGGTTGGACTTAAAATTCCCAGGCAAATGTGCAACAGACTCCAGTTAAATTGGCTAGATAACATACGTATAAGAGATATCACTGTTGCAAGTTGGAATGGTCTATAGCACGGGCATATGACACCAAAGAAAGACATGGGCATATGACACCAAAGTCGAGACTTCCCCTTTTTCATCTCCTTTTTCCACCCCTCCCCTCCCCGATAAAAGCAGACGGGATATACCCCCTCCCCCCTTAATCCCTATTTCCCTTGTTTTTTTTTTTTTTTTTTTTTTTCTCTTTATATTATTACTTATGTTATGAAATGTTATGTATGAACGACATAATAGCAGCCTGCAAAAGACTAGCCGTTTGTAGGCATTACATTTATTAGAGTGGGAGGCGGGAGGAAGAGGGTAAATAGACCATGAGGTGGTATGGGGTGGAGGTATTTAAAGGTATGAAGTTTTGGGGAGCGGGAGAGAGCTCCTAGCTCGCGGCCATTATATCAATTGCCTCAAGCGATGTATATGTGTTTGTTAGTTAAGGGTATTAGACAAGGGGAGGGAGGGCAGGTAGTGAGGCATGTCAAAAGTAAAAGAGAGGGAGGGCATGCAGGGTGGGGGGGTGGAGGGAGTGGGCATGGGAAGGGAATTAGGTTAACAAAATCAAAACTCAGTACACGATCTACTCTTGAATGTTCCATCATGTGGGAAAGGTACAGCCCCGGGGAGAGCTTTGACTCATGGTAACGGCGAAATATAGCCTCCTCACATGGAATGTGAGGGGGATCAATGATAAAATTAAAAGAGCATTGGTTCTGCGCCAGGTCAAACGATATGCGGCAGACATTATATGTCTGCAAGAGACGCACCTGGTCGGAAATAAACTCTTGTCTCTTAAAAAAAATTGGGTGGGCTGGGCATACCATGCCCCCTTTACAAGTGCTTCTAGAGGAGTTTCAATATTAATACGTAGGGGTATCCCGTTTTCATTGATTGTTAGTCAAGTTGATCCAGGAGGGAGGTACATCTTTATTAAATGTAGGTTGGGCCCATTAGAAGTCTTAATTATGTCAGTGTACATACCACCACCCTTTAACTATGAGGTTCTGAAAAAAGCGGCTGAATTTATGGCATTATCCCCTTGTACCCCAGTTCTGATACTAGGAGACTTCAATAATACACTTGACCCAGTCCTAGATAGGAAAAGTATCATAAATAGAAGCAGTAATGCCCAGGGGAACGGGTTTTCAAATCTGGTCAAAGAGATGGGGTTAGTGGATGCTTGGAGAATAAGACATCCGGCGGAGCAGAAATTCTCCTGTTTCTCCAGCACACACTCCTCGTTCTCAAGAATTGATATGGCATTGGCATCAGGAGACTGGGTACCCCGGATTCAGAGTGTGAAATACCTCACAAGGGGCATATCTGACCACTCCCCATTGGAAGTTAGTGTGGACCTGGGGGAGGAAAGGGGTTTCCCCTTATGGAGATTAAATGCCTATTGGTTGACACACTTTAAGGTGGGGGACAACTCAGAACCTCAATGGCAGGAGTTTTTCGAAATTAACCAAGGGTCGGCACCAGTAGAAATTATCTGGGATACCTTTAAGGCAAACCTCAGAGGGCTGCTCATAAAGGACATAGCTAGGTTAAAAGCCAACCATAAAAAAAAAGAACAACAACTAGAGCAAACCTGTTGTACCCTGGAACAACAATACCTACAGGGGAAAACACAAACCGATAAGGAAGCGTGGGTAAAGGCTCAAGATGAATGGCGTAAGTGCCTTACAGATAAGATAATGTATAGAGAATTATTTGCTGGGCATACCAGATATGCAGAAGGGGACAGGCCTGGGAGTTTTTTAGCTGGACTGGCAAAAGCAGATCGCTCTTCCAATACGGTCACAGAAATCAGGGTGGAGGGAGGTGGAACAATTAGACAGACCCCCGAAATAGCCGAAAAATTTAGGCAATATTATAAAAAACTCTATACATCCCAACAGTGCCACCCTACCGAGAACACCTGCGCATACCTCAGGGAAATAGAACATCCTACTTTGTCAACTGAATCCAGGAACATGCTTGATAGCCCTATTACATTAACAGAAATAGAATCAGCAATAATGGACATTCCGGGAGGCAAAGCCCCTGGAATGGACGGTATTCCTCAAGAGCTGTACAAGAGGCACAGGAGTTTTTTTTCACAGAAATTCCTGGACCTCTATACGGATCTATACGCTGGAAAGAGTATACCCGCCTCCATGAGAGAAGCTCTAATCATTGTATTACCCAAAAAGGATAAAGATCCTGGGCTGGTCGAATCTTACCGACCAATCTCGTTACTAACAAATGATTTAAAGATTTTGGCCAAGATATTGGCAAAAAGACTTAATCAGATTATAAGCGAAATAATTCATCCGGACCAAACCGGCTTTATGCCGGGGAGATCAACTACGACTAATCTGAGAAGGTTGTATTGCCATCTTCAGACCCCACAAAATAACAGGGTAGATCCAGCAGTCATTTCCTTGGATGCAGCCAAGGCTTTCGACAGCATAGAGTGGGGTTACCTGTGGGAAGTCTTGGAATGGGTAGGAATAGGCCCGATATTTATTAATTGGATCAAGATGTTGTACGCGGCCCCGGTAGCAAGGGTCTCTGTCAATGGCTACATCTCCCCCAGTTTTGGGGTAGGGAGGGGCACAAGACAGGGATGTCCTTTGTCGCCGGGGCTGTTTGCAATAGCCATAGAACCCTTGGCCTGCTTGATTAGGGATAGCCCAGTAATTCAGGGTTTAAAAATAGGAGTAAGGGAAGACCGTATTGCATTGTATGCGGATGACATATTGTTATTTATTGACAATTACAATGCAGTGCCAGAAACCCTGGAGATTATAAACAATTTTGGAGGGCATTCGGGCCTTAAGATAAACTGGGCTAAATCATGTATAATGCCCCTAATAGACACCCCGCCCACAGGGCGTATAATAAACAGCCCCTTAAAATGGGTAGATGAGTTCCAATATTTAGGAATTCAGGTCTCAAGGGAGATAAACAGGTTTGAGTTGCTCAACTTAACATCTCAAATTGAATATGTGAAATCTAAGATAGGACCATGGGGTAAATTACCCCTGACGTTGACAGGACGGGTCAACCTAGTAAAAATGGTCATTCAACCAAAAATAGTATACATACTCAGGCACTCGCCAGTTTATCTCCCACGTAGGATCTTCCAGCTAATAGATGGTCTAATATCATCCCTGCTGTGGGGTAATAAGAGAGCCCGACTCAGAAGGGACACCCTCACGAAGCGTAAAGGGGAAGGTGGATTGGCTCTACCAGACCTCTGGATATATTATCTCTCAACCCATTTGGCCCATATAAAAAACTGGGTACAGAAAGGGGGGGAGTATGATCTAATACACGAACTAGTGGGTATAATATCTCCAGGCCACACCCCTCTGCAACTGCTCTTAAGTGGAAACCTGAAGCAGAAATGGCCACCAATAATCAGACAAGGAATTATGGTATGGAGACAGGTGGAAGGGCTATTGAATAGCCAAGGTCTGGACCCTGAAACACCATTGCAGAACTCCAATCCCCTGAAAGAGTTAAAAGAATTACAAATGAGGGAATCATGGGGAGAAAAAGGTATAAGAGAAATAGGACAACTATATAACGATACCGGGCTCCGTTCATTTCAGTCACTAAAAATAGAATTCATACTACCTAATAAATACTTGTTTAGGTATATTCAACTACGACACGGCCTAGAGAAACAGTTTAAAGGTGGGAAACCAGACCTACAGGACTCAAAGACAAAAAAAATAATAAAAAAGATCCCTATGAGGCATGAAATATCTTTTTGCTATAAAGCCTTAATGCAAAGTAAACAGCAGGATAATTTAACAAATATAAAAGTAAAATGGGAAAGGGACCTAGGCACTATATCAGAAGAAGGGTGGAACAAAGCCCTGGCAAATGTAAGATTAGCCACTAACCAAGTAAAGTTCCAACAGGTCCAATTGTATCTGTTACACAGGACATATATGACACCAGAGCGTATGAAAAAGTTCGGAGGTAGAGCGGACGCAAGTTGTCCCAAGTGCCGGGACCCTGACGGAACGTTCTGGCACCTGATATGGACATGTCCAGGGGTAACAGGATTTTGGACAGGGGTCATAGACACAATGGTAAGAAAGGGCATTTCCGTAAGTAGCTGTACACCTAAGGCATGTATTTTGGCAATATTAGAAGACGGGATGACGGACAAATATGAGAGTCAGTTCTTTATCAACATATGCACCCTGGCTAAAGTTTGCATCGCCAGAAAATGGATGGCAAAAGAGGGTCCGGAGGTGGCCATGTGGCGGGCATTAGTAGAGGAAACCATCCCCCATGAAAGATATGTATATGTTACCAGGGGAACAGAGAATAAATTTCACTTAATATGGAATAAATGGGGCACTTAGCCCAAGGAAAGAGTAAGGAACGGAGATAGATAAAAATGATTTAAGTAGATTGAAATGTGGGTTGTTAACCTAAGGGGGGCGGGGTGGGAGGGACGGAAGGAGGGAGGGGGGAGTATAAGGGAAGTAAATTAACAGGTGGAACTGTGCAATTGTTATGAGATAAAGTCACGTCAGGTCCGACGCTGCATCAAGATCCCCGCACGTATTAAAATAGATAGGGGTAAGGGTGGTAGAAACAGTTAACCCATAAACACTTATAAGAAATTATATATATACTTTTTTTTTTCTTTTTTTTTTTTTCTCCTGGACACTTAATTTTGAACTTTGACACTTAATGGAGAGGAAAACTGGAAAGTAAGCGGAGAATCTCCCATACATTATTATATAAGCGAGAAACGATATACACACACACAGAAAGTAGACACTATAAATCACGAGAGGAGATTCGGGGGAACACGGGAAGCATAATAATAAATCAGCACTAATTTTAGCACTGGCTCTTAATCTTGATATTAAATATAGAATAAGAAAATATAAAAAGGCGGACGGGAGATGGTGCTGCAGCGCCGAACTACGGAAAATAAAAGGGAAAGAACAGATGTGATATATATACGCACAAAACACAGCACTGTCAAAAAGCATTTTTAATGTATGATGTTAAAAGGAACTATATATAAATATTTGTATAAATAAAAATTGAATTTAAAAAAAAAAAAAAAAACCTACAGCACCTGGTGTTCCCATGTGGTCTCCCACCCAAGTACTAACCAGGCCCAACACTGCTTAGCTGCCAAGATCTGACGAGATTGGGTTTATCCAGTGGGGTATGGCTGCAGGTGAAAATCAATCACATTGTTTGCCCTCTTCTACTTCTATCTACAAGTAATTTAATGGATACGTTTCCAAACTGTATTGTTGTAGAGAAAAAATCATGTGTTGGTAATGTAAAAAGACCTACAGGACCTAGTATTAGCAGGTGGTCAAAAAAAACTACTGAACAGGCACAACACTGTAAAGCTGCCACAAACAGTTGGAATTGGGCCTAAACAGTGTAGTAAAGAATTAGATGAGGGCTATAGAGTCTGTTTGACTTCTTTCAATTCTCTCTAGTAGTAATCCCCAAAAAAGTTTTCAAGTTAAATAGCTGGGGAAATAAAAGCATTTGCCAGTAATGTCAAAAAACCTACAGCACCTGGTGTTCCCATGTGGTCTCCCACCCAAGTACTAACCAGGCCCAACACTGCTTAGCTGCCAAGATCTGACGAGATTTCACTTATCCAGTGTGGTATGGCTGTAGGTTAAAAGCAATCACATTGTTTGCCCTCTTCTACTTCTATCTACAAGTAATCTAATGGATACGTTTCCAAACTGTATTGTTGTAGAGAAAAAATCATGTGTTGGTAATGTAAAAAGACCTACAGGACCTAGTATTAGCTGGTGGTAAAAAAAAAAACTACTGACCAGGCACAACACTGTTTAGCTGCCACAAACAGTTGGAATTGGGCCTAAACAGTGTATTAAAGAATTAGATGAGGGCTATAGAGTATGTTTGACCTCTTCCAATTCTCTCTAGTAGTAATCCCTAAAAAAGTTTTCAGTTTGAATAGCTGGGAAAATAAAAGCATTTGCCAGTAACGTCAAAAAACCTACAGCACCAGGTGTTCCCATGTGGTCTCCCACCCAAGTACTAACCAGGCCAAACACTGCTTAGCTTCCAAGATCAGACGAGATTGGGCTTATCCAGTTTGGTATGGCTGTAGGTGAAAATCAATCACATTGTTTGCCCTCTTCTATTCTATCTACAAGTAATCTAATGAATACGTTTCCAAACTGCATTGTTGTAGAGAAAAAATCATGTGCTGGTAATTTAAAAAGACCTACAGGACCTAGTATTAGCAGATGGTCAAAAAACTACTTACCAGACACAACACTGTTTAGCTGCCACAAACAGTTGGAATTGGGCCTAAACAGTGTAGTAAAGAATTAGATGGGGACTATAGAGTATGTTTGACCTCTTTCAATTCGCTCTAGTAGTAATCCCAAAAAATTATTTCAATTTGAATAGCTGGGGAAATAAAAGCATTTGCCAGTAATGTCAAAAAACCTACAGCACCTGGTGTTCCCATGTGGTCTCCCACCCAAGTACTAACCAGGCCCAACACTGCTTAGCTGCCAAGATCTGACGAGATTGGGCTTATCCAGTGTGGTATGGCTGTAGGAGAAATTCAATCACATTGTTTGCCCTCTTCTACTTCTATCTACAAGAAATCTAATGGATACGTTTCCAGACTGTATTGTTGTAGAGAAAAAAATCATGTGTTGGTAAAGTAAAAAGACCTACAGGACCTAGTATTAGCTGGTGGTAAAAAAAAAACTACTGACCAGGCACAACAATGTTTAGCTGCCACAAACAGTTGGAATTGGGCCTAAACAGTGTAGTAAAGAATTAGATGAGGGCTATAGAGTATGTTTGACCTCTTCCAATTCTCTCTAGTAGTAATCCCCAAAAAAGTTTTTAATTTGAATAGCTGGGGAAATAAAAGCATTTGCCAGTAATGTCAAAAAACCTACAGCACCTGGTGTTCCCATGTGGTCTCCCACCCAAGTACTAACCAGACCCAACACTGCTTAGCTGCCAAGATCAGCCGAGATTGGGCTTATCCAGTGTGGTATGGCTGTAGGTGAAGATCAATCACATTGTTTGCCCTCTTCTTCTTCTCTCTACAAGTAATCGAATGGATACGTTTCCAAACTGTATTGTTGTAGAGAAAAAATCATGTGTTGGTAATGTTATAAGACCTACAGGACCTAGTATTAGCAGGTGGTCAAAAAAAACTACTGACCAGGCACAACACTATAAAGCTGCCACAAACAGTTGGAATTGGGCCTAAACAGTGTAGTAAAGAATTAGATGATGGGTATAGAGTATGTTTGACCTCTTCAATTCTCTCTAGTAGTAATCCCTAAAAAAGTTTTCAATTTGAATAGCTGGGGAAATAAAAGCATTTGCCAGTAATGTCAAAAAACCTACAGCACCTGGTGTTTCCATGTGGTCTCCCACCCAAGTACTAACCAGGCCCAACACTGCTTAGCTACCAAGATCAGACGAGATTGGGCTTATCCAGTGTGGTATGGCTGTAGGTGAAAATCAATCACATTGTTTGCCCTCTTCTACTTCTATCTACAAGTAATCTAATGAATACATTTCCAAACTGCATTGTTGTAGAGAAAAAAATCATGTGCTGGTAATTTAAAAAGACCTACAGCACCTAGTATTTGCAGATAATCAAACAACTACTGACCAGACACAACACTGTTTAGCTGCCACAAACAGTTGGAATTGGGCCTAAACAGTGTCGTAAAGAATTAGATGAGGGCTATAGAGTATGTTTGACCTCTTCCAGTTCTCTCTAGTAGTAATCCTAAAAAAGTTTTCAATTTGAATAGCTGGGGAAATAAAAGCATTTGCCAGTAATGTCAAAATACCTACAGCACCTGGTATTCCTATGTGGTCTCCCACCCAAGTACTAAGCAGGCCCAACACTGCTTAGCTTCCAAGATCAGGCTTATCCAGAGTGGTATGGCTGTAGGTGAAATCCGATAACATTGTTTTCCCTCTTCTACTTCTATCTATAAGTAATCTAATGGATACGTTTCCAAACTGTATTGTTGTAGAGAAAAAATCATGTGTTGGTAATGTAAAAAGACCTACAGGACCTAGTATTAGCAGGTGGTCAAAAAAAACTACTGACCAGGCAGAACACTGTAAAGCTGCCACAAACAGTTGGAATTGGGCCTAAACAGTGTAGTAAAGAATTAGATGAGGGCTATAGAGTCTGTTTGACCTCTAACAATTCTCTCTAGTAGTAATCCCTAAAGAAGTTTTCAATTTGAATAGCTAGGGAAATAAAAGCATTTGCCAGTAATGTCAAAAAACCTACAGCACCTGGTGTTCCCATGTGGTCTCCCACCCAAGTACTAACCAGGCCCAACACTGCTTAGCTTCCAAGATCAGACAAGATTGGGCTTATCCAGTGTGGTATGGCTGTAGGTGAAATCCGATAACATTGTTTGCTCTTTTCTACTTCTATCTACAAGTAATCTAATGAATACGTTTCCAAACTGCATTGTTGTAGAGAAAAAAATCATGTGCTGGTAATTTAAAAAGACCTACAGGACCTAGTATTAGCAGATAGTCAAAAAACGACTGACCAGACACAACACTGTTTTGCTGCCACAAACAGTTGGAATTGGGCATAAACAGTTTAGTACAGAATTAGATGAGGGCTATAGAGTCTGTTTGACCTCTTTCAATTCTCTCTAGTAGTAATCCCCAAAAAAGTTTTCAATTTAAATAGCTGGGGAAATAAAAGCATTTGCCAGTTATGTCAAAAAACCTACAGCACCTGGTGTTCCCATGCGGTCTCCCACCCAAGTACTAACCAGGCCCAACACTGCTTAGCTGCCAAGATCTGACGAGATTGGGCTTATCCAGTGTGGTATGGCTGTAGGTGAAAATCAATCACATTGTTTGCCCTCTTCTACTTCTATCTACAAGTAATCTAATGAATACATTTCCAAACTGTATTGTTGTTGAGAAAAAATCATGTGTTGGTAATGTCAAAAAACCTACAGCACCTGGTGTTTCCATGTGGTCTCCCACCCAAGTACTAACCAGGCCCAACACTGCTTAGCTGTCAAGATCTGACGAGATTGGGCTTATCCAGTGTGGTATGGCTGTAGGTGAAATCAAGCACATTGTTTGCCCTCTTCTACTTCTATCTAAAAGTAATCTAATGGATACGTTTCCAACCTGTATTGTTGTAGAGAAAAAATCATGTGTTGGTAATGTAAAAAGACCTACAGGACCTAGTATTAGCAGGTGGTCAAAAAAAACTACTGACCAGGCACAACACTGTAAAGCTGCCACAAACAGTTGGAATTAGGCCTAAACAGTGTAGTAAAGAATTAGATGAGGGCTATAGAGTATGTTTGACCTCTTCCAATTCTCTCTAGTAGTAATCCCTAAAAAAGTTTTCAATTTGAATAGCTGGGGAAATAAAAGCATTTGCCAGTAACGTCAAAAAACCTACAGCACCTGGTGTTCCCATGTGGTCTCCCACCCAAGTACTAACCAGGCCCAACACTGCTTAGCTGCCAAGATCTGGCGAGATTGGGTTTATCCAGTGTGGTATGGCTGTAGGTGAAAATCAATCGCATTGTTTGCCCTCTTCTACTTCTATCTACAAGTTATTTAATGGATACGTTTCCAAACTGTATTGTTGTAGAGAAAAAATCATGTGTTGGTAATGTAAAAAGACCTACAGGACCTAGTATTAGCAGGTGGTCAAAAAAAACTACTAACCAGGCACAACACTGTAAAGCTGCCACAAACAGTTGGAATTGGGCCTAAACAGTGTAGTAAAGAATTAGATGAGGGCTATAGAGTATGTTTGACCTCTTCCAATTCTCTCTAGTAGTAATCCTAAAAAAGTTTTCAATTTGAATAGCTGGGGAAATAAAAGCATTTGCCAGTAATGTCAAAAAACCTACAGCACCTGCTGTTCCTATGTGGTCTCCCATCCAAGTACTAACCAGGCCCAACACTGCTTAGCTTCCAAGATCAGACGAGATTGGGCTTATCCAGAGTTGTATAGCTGTAGGTGAAAATCAATCACATTGTTTGCCCTCTTCTACTTCTATCTACAAGTAATTTAATGGATACGTTTCCACACTGTATTGTTGTAGAGAAAAAATCATGTGCTGGTAATTTAAAAAGACCTACAGGACCTAGTATTAGCAGATGGTCAAAAAACTACTGACCAGACACAACACTGTTTAGCTGCCACAAACAGTTGGAATTGGGCCTAAACAGTGTAGTAAAGAATTAAAAGAGGGCTATAGAGTCTGTTTGACCTCTTTCAATTCTCTCTAGTAGTAATCCCAAAAAAAGTTTTCAATTTGAATAGCTGGGGAAATAAAAGCATTTGCCAGTAATATCAAAAAACCTACAGCACCTGGTGTTCCCATGTGGTCTCCCACCCAAGTACTAACCAGGCCCAACACTGCTTAGCTGCCAAAATCTGACGAGATTGGGTTTATCCAGTGGGGTATGGCTGTAGGTGAAAATCAATCACATTGTTTGCCCTCTTCTACTTCTATCTACTAGTAATTTAATGGATACGTTTCCAAACTGTATTGTTGTAGAGAAAAAATCATGTGTTGGTAATGTAAAAAGACCTACAGGATCTAGTATTAGCAGGTGGTCAAAAAAAACTACTGAACAGGCACAACACTGTAAAGCTGCCACAAACAGTTGGAATTGGGCCTAAACAGTGTTGTAAAGAATTAGATGAGGGCTATAGAGTATGTTTTACCTCTTACAATTCTCTCTAGTAGTAATCCTAAAAAAGTTTTCAATTTGAATAGCTGGGGAAATAAAAGCATTTGCCAGTAATGTCAAAAAACCTACAGCACCTGGCGTTCCTATGTGGTCTCCCATCCAAGTACTAACCAGGCCCAACACTGCTTAGCTTCCAAGATCTGACGAGATTGGGCTTATCCAGTGTGGTATGGCTGTAGGTGTAAATCAGTCACATTGTTTGCCCTCTTATACTTCTATCTACAAGTAATCTAATGGATACGTTTCCAAACTGTATTGTTGTAGAGAAAAAAATCATGTGTTGGTAATGTAAAAAGACCTACAGGACCTAGTATTAGCAGGTGGTCAAAAAAAACTACTGACCAGGCACAACACTGTAAAGCTGCCACAAACAGTTGGAATTGGGCCTAAACAGGGTACTAAAGAATTAGATGAGGGCTATAGAGTATGTTTGACCTCTTACAATTCTCTCTAGTAGTAATCCCTAAAATAGTTTTAAATTTGAATAGCTGGGGAAATAAAAGCATTTGCCAGTAATGTCAAAAAACCTACAGCACCTGGTGTTCCCATGTGGTCTCCCACCCAAGTACTAACCAAGCACAACACTGCTTAGCTTCCAAGATCAGACGAGATTGGGCTTATCCAGTGTGGTATGGCTGTAGGTGAAAATCGATAACATTGTTTGCCCTTTTCTACTTCTATCTACAAGTAATCTAATGAATACGTTTCCAAACTGCATTGTTGTAGAGAAAAAATCATGTGCTGGTAATTTAAAAAGACCTACAGGACCTAGTATTAGCAGATGGTCAAAAAACTACTGACCAGACACAACACTGTTTAGCTGCCACAAACAGTTGGAATTGGGCCTAAACAGTGTAGTAAAGAATTAGATGAGGACTATAGAGTCTGTTTGACCTCTTTCAATTCGCTCTAGTAGTAATCCCAAAAAAATATTTCAATTTGAATAGCTGGGGAAATAAAAGCATTTGCCAGTAATGTCAAAAAACCTACAGAACCTGGTGTTCCCATGTGGTCTCCCACCCAAATACTAACCAGTACCAACACTGCTTAGCTGCCAAGATCTGACGAGATTGGGCTTATCCAGTGTGGTATGGCTGTAGGTGAAATTCAATCACATTGTTTGCCCTTTTCTACTTCTATCTACAAGTAATCTAATGAATACGTTTCCAAACTGCATTGTTGTAGAGAAAAAATCATGTGCTGGTAATGTAAAAAGACCTACAGGACCTAGTATTAGCAGGTGGTCAAAAAACTATTGACCAGACACAACACTGTTTAGCTGCCACAAACAGTTGGAATTGGGCCTAAACAGTGTAGTAATGAATTAGATGAGGGCTATAGAGTCTGTTTGACCTCTTTCAATTCTCTCTAGTAGTAATCCCAAAAAAAGTTTTCAATTTGAATAGCTGGGGAAATAAAAGCATTTGCCAGTAATGTCAAAAAACCTACAGCACCTGGTGTTCCCATGTGGTCTTCCACCCAAGTACTAACCAGGCCCAACACTGCTTAGCTGCCAAGATCTGACGAGATTGGGTTTATCCAGTGTGGTATGGCTGTAGGTGAAAATCAATCACATTGTTTGCCCTCTTTTACTTCTATCTACAAGTAATCTAATGGATACGTTTCCAAACTGTATTGTTGTAGAGAAAAAATCATGTGTTGGTAATGTAAAAAGACCTACAGGACCTAGTATGAGCAGGTGGTCAAAAAAAACTACTGACCAGGCACAACACTGTAAAGCTGCCACAAACAGTTGGAATTGGGCCTAAACAGTGTACTAAAGAATTAGATGAGGGCTATAGAGTATGTTTGACCTCTTCCAATTCTCTCTAGTAGTAATCCCTAAAATAGTTTTCAATTTGAATAGCTGGGGAAATAAAAGCATTTGCCAGTAATGTCAAAAAACCTACAGAACGTGGTGTTCCCATGTGGTCTCCCACCCAAATACTAACCAGGCCCAACACTGCTTAGCTGCCAAGATCTGACGAGATTGGGCTTATCCAGTGTGGTATGGCTGTAGGTGAAATTCAATCACATTGTTTGCCCTTTTCTACTTCTATCTACAAGTAATCTAATGAATACGTTTCCAAACTGCATTGTTGTAGAGAAAAAATCATGTGCTGGTAATGTAAAAAGACCTACAGGACCTAGTATTAGCAGGTGGTCAAAAAAAACTACTGACCAGGCACAACACTGTAAAGCTGCCACAAACAGTTGGAATTGGGCCTAAACAGTGTACTAAAGAATTAGATGAGGGCTATAGAGTATGTTTGACCTCTTCCAATTCTCTCTAGTGGTAATCCCTAAAATAGTTTTCAATTTGAATAGCTGGGGAAATAAAAGCATTTGCCAGTAATGTCAAAAAACCTACAGCACCTGGTGCCCCCATGTGGTCTCCCACCCAAGTACTAACCAGGCCCAACACTGCTTAGCTTCCAAGATCAGACGAGATTGGGCTTATCCAGTGTGGTATGGCTGTAGATGAAAATCGATAACATTGTTTGCCCTTTTCTACTTCTATCTACAAGTAATCTAATGAATACGTTTCCAAACTGCATTGTTGTAGAGAAAAAAATCATGTGCTGGTAATTTAAAAAGACCTACAGGACCTAGTATTAGCAGATGGTCAAAAAACTACTGACCAGACACAACACTGTTTAGCTGCCACAAACAGTTGGAATTGGGCCTAAACAGTGTAGTAAATAATTAGTTGAGGACTATAGAGTCTGCTTGACCTCTTTCAATTCGCTCTAGTAGTAATCCCAAAAAAATATTTCAATTTGAATAGCTGGGGAAATAAAAGCATTTGCCAGTTATGTCAAAAAACCTACAGAACCTGGTGTTCCCATGTGGTCTCCCACCCAAGTACTAACCAGGCCCAACACTGCTTAGCTGCCAAGATCTGACGAGATTGGGCTTATCCAGTGTGGTATGGCTGTAGGTGAAATTCAAGCACATTGTTTGCCCTCTTCTACTTCTATCTACAAGAAATCTAATGGATACGTTTCCAAACTGTATTGTTGTAGAGAAAAAATCATGTGTTGGTAAAGTAAAAAGACCTACAGGACCTAGTATTAGCTGGTGGTAAAAAAAAAAATACTGACCAGGCACAACAATGTTTAGCTGCCACAAACAGTTGGAATTGGGCCTAAACAGTGTAGTAAAGAATTAGATGAGGGCTATATAGTATGTTTGACATCCTCCAATTCTCTCTAGTAGTAATCCCAAAAAAAGTTTTTAATTTGAATAGCTGGGGAAATAAAAGCATTTGCCAGTAATGTAAAAAAACCTACAGCACCTGGTGTTCTCATGTGGTCTCCCACCCAAGTACTAACCAGACCCAACTCTGCTTAGCTGCCAAGATCAGACGAGATTGGGTTTATCCAGTGTGGTATGGCTGTAGGTGAAATCCGATAACATTGTTTGCCCTCTTCTACTTCTATCTATAAGTAATCTAATGGATACGTTTCCAAACTGTATTGTTGTAGAGAAAAAATCATGTGTTGGTAATGTAAAAAGACCTACAGGACCTAGTATTGGCAGGTGGTAAAAAAAAAAAAACTACTGACCAGGCAGAACACTGTTTAGCTGCCACAAACAGTTGGAATTGGGCCTAAATAGTGTAGTAAAGAATTAGATGAGGGCTATAGAGTATGTTTGACCTCTTCCAATTCTCTCTAGTAGTAATCCCCAAAAAAGTTTTTAATTTGAATAGCTGGGGAAATAAAAGCATTTGCCAGTAATGTCAAAAAACCTACAGCACCTGGTGCTCCCATGTGGTCTCCCACCTAAGTACTAACCAGGCCCAACACTGATTAGCTGCCAAGATCTGGCTGATCCAGTGTGGTATGGCTGTAGATGAAAATCAGTCACATTGTTTGCCCTCTTTTACTTCTATCTACAAGTAATCTAATGGATACGTTTCCAAACTGTATTGTTGTAGAGAAAAAATCATGTGTTGGTAATGTAAAAAGACCTACAGGACCTAGTATTAGCAGGTGGTCAAAAAAAAATTCTGACCAGGCACAACACTGTAAAGCTGCCACAAACAGTTAGAATTGGGCCTAAACAGTGTAGTAAAGAATTAGATGAGGGCTATAGAGTATGTTTGACCTCTTCCAATTCTCTCTAGTAGTAATCCCTAAAAAAGTTTTCAATTTGAATAGCTGGGGAAATAAAAGCATTTGCCAGTAATGTCAAAAAACCTACAGCACCTGGTGTTCCCATGTGGTCTCCCACCCAAGTACTAACCAGGCCCAACACTGCTTAGCTTGCAAGATCAGACGAGATTGGGCTTATCCAGTGTGGTATGGCTGTAGGTGAAAACCAATAACATTGTTTGCCCTTTTCTACTTCTATCTACAAGTAATCTAATGAATACATTTCCAAACTGCATTGTTGTAGAGAAAAAATCATGTGCTGGTAATTTAAAAAGACCTACAGGACCTAGTATTAGCAGATGGTCAAAAAACTACTGACCAGACACAACACTGTTTAGCTGCCACAAACAGTTGGAATTGGGCCTAAACAGTGTAGTAAAGAATTAGATGAGGACTATAGAGTCTGTTTGACCTCTTTCAATTCGCTCTAGTAGTAATCCCCAAAAAAAAATTCAATTTGAATAGCTGGGGAAATAAAAGCATTTGCCAGTAATGTCAAAAAACCTACAGCACCTGGTGTTCCCATGTGGTCTCCCACCCAAGTACTAACCAGGCCCAACACTGCTTAGCTGCCAAGATCTGACGAGATTGGGCTTATCCAGTGTGGTATGGCTGTAGGTGAAATTCAATCACATTGTTTGCCCTTTTCTACTTCTATCTACAAGTAATCTAATGAATACGTTTCCAAACTGCATTGTTGTAGAGAAAAAATCATGTACTGGTAATGTAAAAAGACCTACAGGACCTAGTATTAGCAGGTGGTCAAAAAACTACTGACCAGACACAACACTGTTTAACTGCCACAAACAGTTGGAATTGGGCCTAAACAGTGTAGTAATGAATTAGATGAGGGCTATAGAGTCTGTTTGACCTCTTTCAATTCTCTCTAGTAGTAATCCCAAAAAAAGTTTTCAATTTGAATAGCTTGGGAAATAAAAGCATTTGCCAGTAATGTCAAAAAACCTACAGCACCTGGTGTTCCCATGTGGTCTCCCACCCAAGTACTAACCAGGCCCAACACTGCTTAGCGGCTAAGATCTGACGAGATTGGGTTTATCCAGTGTGGTATGGCTGTAGGTGAAAATCAATCACATTGTTTGCCCTCTTTTACTTCTATCTACAAGTAATCTAATGGATACGTTTCCAAACTGTATTGTTGTAGAGAAAAAATCATGTGTTGGTAATGTAAAAAGACCTACAGGACCTAGTATGAGCAGGTGGTCAAAAAAAACTACTGACCAGGCACAACACTGTAAAGCTGCCACAAACAGTTGGAATTGGGCCTAAACAGTGTACTAAAGAATTAGATGAGGGCTATAGAGTATGTTTGACCTCTTCCAATTCTTTCTAGTAGTAATCCCTAAAATAGTTTTCATTTGAATAGCTGGGGAAATAAAAGCATTTGCCAGTAATGTCAAAAAACCTACAGAACCTGGTGTTCCCATGTGGTCTCCCACCCAAATACTAAGCAGGCCCGACACTGCTTAGCTGCCAAGATCTGACGAGATTGGGCTTATCCATTGTGGTATGGCTGTAGGTGAAATTCAATCACATTGTTTGCCCTTTTCTACTTCTATCTACAAGTAATCTAATGAATACGTTTCCAAACTGCATTGTTGTAGAGAAAAAATCATGTGTTGGTAATGTAAAAAGACCTACAGGACCTAGTATTAGCTGGTGGTAAAAAAAAAACTACTGACCAGGCACAACACTATTTAGCTGCCACAAACAGTTGGAAATGGGCCTAAACCGTGTCTTAAAGAATTAGATGAGGACTATAGAGTATGTTTGACCTCTTTCAATTCGCTCTAGTAGTAATCCCAAATTTTTTTTTCAATTTGAATAGCTGGGGAAATAAAAGCATTTGCCAGTAATGTCAAAAAACCTACAGCACCTGGTGTTCCCATGTGGTCTTCCACCCAAGTACTAACCAGGCCCAACACTGCTTAGCTGCCAAGATCTGACGAGATTGGGTTTATCCAGTGTGGTATGGCTGTAGGTGAAATTCGATCACATTGTTTGCCCTCTTCTACTTCTATCTACAAGAAATCTAATGGATACGTTTCCAAACTGTATTGTTGTAGAGAAAAAATCATGTGTTGGTAAAGTAAAAAGACCTACAGGACCTAGTATTAGCTGGTGGTAAAAAAAAAAAACTACTGACCAGGCACAACAATGTTTAGCTGCCACAAACAGTTGGAATTGGGCATAAACAGTGTAGTAAAGAATAAGATGAGGGCTATAGAGTATGTTTGACCTCTTCCAATTCTCTCCAGTAGTAATCCCAAAAAAAGTTTTTAATTTGAATAGCTGGGGAAATAAAAGCATTTGCCAGTAATGTCATAAAACCTACAGCACCTGGTGTTTCCATGTGGTCTCCCACCCAAGTACTAACCAGGCCAAACACTGCTTAGCTTCCAAGATCAGACAAGATTGGGCTTATCCAGTGTGGTATGGCTGTAGCGAAAAACCGATAACATTGTTTGCCCTTTTCTACTTCTATCTACAAGTAATCTAATGAATACGTTTCCAAACTGCATTGTTGTAGAGAAAAAAATCATGTGCTGGTAATTTAAAAAGACCTACAGGACCTAGTATTAGCAGATGGTCAAAAAACTACTGACCAGACACAACACTGTTTAGCTGCCACAAACAGTTGGAATTGGGCCTAAACAGTGTAGTAAAGAATTAGATGAGGACTATAGAGCCTGTTTGACCTCTTTCAATTCGCTCTAGTAGTAATCCCCCCCAAAAAATTCAATTTTAATAGCTGGGGAAATAAAAGCATTTGCCAGTAATGTCAAAAAACCTACAGCACCTGGTGTTCCCATGTGGTCTCCCACCCAAGTACTAACCAGGCCCAACACTGCTTAGCTGCCAAGATCTGACGAGATTGGGCTTATCCAGTGTGGTATGGCTGTAGGTGAAAATCAAGCACATTGTTTGCCCTCTTCTACTTCTATCTAAAAGTAATCTAATGGATACATTTCCAACCTGTATTGTTGTAGAGAAAAAATCATGTGTTGGTAATGTAAAAAGACCTACAGGACCTAGTATTAGCAGGTGGTCAAAAAAAACTACTGACCAGGCACAACACTGTAAAGCTGCCACAAACAGTTGGAATTAGGCCTAAACAGTGTAGTAAAGAATTAGATGAGGGCTATAGAGTATGTTTGACCTCTTCCAATTCTCTCTAGTAGTAATCCCTAAAAAAGTTTTCAATTTGAATAGCTGGGGAAATAAAAAAATTTGCCAGTAACGTCAAAAAACCTACAGCACCTGGTGTTCCTATGTGGTCTCCCATCCAAGTACTAACCAGGCCCAACACTGCTTAGCTTCCAAGATCAGACGAGATTGGGCTTATCCAGAGTGGTATAGCTGTAGGTGAAAATCAATCACATTGTTTGCCCTCTTCTACTTCTATCTACAAGTAATTTAATGGATACGTTTCCACACTGTATTGTTGTAGAGAAAAAATCATGTGCTGGTAATTTAAAAAGACCTACAGGACCTAGTATTAGCAGATGGTCAAAAAACTACTGACCAGACACAACACTGTTTAGCTGCCACAAACAGTTGTAATTGGGCCTAAACAGTGTAGTAAAGAATTAGATGAGGGCTATAGAGTCTGTTTGACCTCTTTCAATTCTCTCTAGTAGTAATCCCAAAAAAATGTTTTCAATTTGAATAGCTGGGGAAATAAAAGCATTTGCCAGTAATGTCAAAAAACCTACAGCACCTGGTGTTCCCATGTGGTCTCCCACCCAAGTACTAACCAGGCCCAACACTGCTTAGCTGCCAAGATCTGACGAGATAGGGTTTATCCAGTGGGGTATGGCTGTAGGTGAAAATCAATCACATTGTTTGCCCTCTTCTACTTCTATCTACTAGTAATTTAATGGATACGTTTCCAAACTGTATTGTTGTAGAGAAAAAATCATGTGTTGGTAATGTAAAAAGACCTACAGGACCTAGTATTAGCAGGTGGTCAAAAACAACTACTGAACAGGCACAACACTGTAAAGCTGCCACAAACAGTTGGAATTGGGCCTAAACAGGGTACTAAAGAATTAGATGAGGGCTATAGAGTATGTTTGACCTCTTCCAATTCTCTCTAGTAGTAATCCATAAAAAAGTTTTCAATTTGAATAGCTGGGGAAATAAAAGCATTTGCCAGTAATGTCAAAAAACCTACAGCACCTGGTGTTCCCATGTGGTCTCCCACCCAAGTATAAACCAGGCCCAACACGGCTTAGCTACCAAGAGCAGACGAGATTGGGCTTATCCAGTGTGGTATGGCCGTAGGTGAAAACCGGTAACATTGTTTGCCCTTTTCTACTTCTATCTGCAAGTAATCTAATGAATACGTTTCCAAACAGCATTGTTGTAGAGAAAAAATCATGTGCTGGAAATTTAAAAAGACCTACAGGACCTAGTATTAGCAGATGGTCAAAAAACTACTGACCAGACACAACACTGTTTAGCTGCCACAAACAGTTGGAATTGGGCCTAAACAGTGTAGTAAAGAATTAGATGAGGACTATAGAGTCTGTTTGACCTCTTTCAATTTGCTCTAGTAGTAATCCCAAAAAAAAATTTCAATTTGAATAGCTGGGGAAATAAAAGCATTTGCCAGTAATGTCAAAAAACCTACAGCACCTGGTGTTCCCATGTGGTCTTCCACCCAAGTACTAACCAGGCCCAACACTGATTAGCTGCCAAGATCTGACGAGATTGGGTTTATCCAGTGTGGTATGGCTGTAGGTGAAAATCAATCACATTGTTTGCCCTATTTTACTTCTATCTACAAGTAATCTAATGGATACGTTTCCAAACTGTATTGTTGTAGAGAAAAAATCATGTGTTGGTAATGTAAAAAGACCTACAGGACCTAGTATGAGCAGGTGGTCAAAAAAAACTACTGACCAGGCACAACACTGTTTAGCTGCCACAAACAGTTGGAATTGGGCCTAAACAGTGTACTAAAGAATTAGATGAGGGCTATAGAGTATGTTTGACATCTTCCAATTCTCTCTAGTAGTAATCCCTAAAATAGTTTTCAATTTGAATAGCTGGGGAAATAAAAGCATTTGCCAGTAATGTCAAAAAACCTACAGAACGTGGTGTTCCCATGTGGTCTCCCACCCAAATACTAACCAGGCCCAACACTGCTTAGCTGCCAAGATCTGACGAGATTGAGCTTATCCAGTGTGGTATGGCTGTAGGTGAAATTCAATCACATTGTTTGCCCTTTTCTACTTCTATCTACAAGTAATCTAATGAATACGTTTCCAAACTGCATTGTTGTAGAGAAAAAATCATGTGCTGGTAATGTAAAAAGACCTACAGGACCTAGTATTAGCAGGTGGTCAAAAAAAACTACTGACCAGGCACAACACTGTAAAGCTGCCACAAACAGTTGGAATTGGGCCTAAACAGTGTACTAAAGAATTAGATGAGGGCTATAGAGTATGTTTGACCTCTTCCAATTCTCTCTAGTGGTAATCCCTAAAATAGTTTTCAATTTGAATAGCTGGGGAAATAAAAGCATTTGCCAGTAATGTCAAAAAACCTACAGCACCTGGTGCCCCCATGTTGTCTCCCACCCAAGTACTAACCAGGCACAACACTGCTTAGCTTCCAAGATCAGACGAGATTGGGCTTATCCAGTGTGGTATGGCTGTAGATGAAAATCGATAACATTGTTTGCCCTTTTCTACTTCTATCTACAAGTAATCTAATGAATATGTTTCCAAACTGCATTGTTGTAGAGAAAAAATCATGTGCTGGTAATTTAAAAAGACCTACAGGACCTAGTATTAGCAGATGGTCAAAAAACTACTGACCAGACACAACACTGTTTAGCTGCCACAAACAGTTGGAATTGGGCCTAAACAGTGTAGTAAAGAATTAGATGAGGACTATAGAGTCTGTTTGACCTCTTTCAATTCGCTCTAGTAGTAATCCCCAAAAAAAAATTCAATTTGAATAGCTGGGGAAATAAAAGCATTTGCCAGTAATGTCAAAAAACCTACAGCACCTGGTGTTCCCATGTGGTCTCCCACCCAAGTACTAACCAGGCCCAACACTGCTTAGCTGCCAAGATCTGACGAGATTGGGCTTATCCAGTGTGGTATGGCTGTAGGTGAAATTCAATCACATTGTTTGCCCTTTTCTACTTCTATCTACAAGTAATCTAATGAATACGTTTCCAAACTGCATTGTTGTAGAGAAAAAATCATGTGCTGGTAATGTAAAAAGACCTACAGGACCTAGTATTAGCAGGTGGTCAAAAAACTACTGACCAGACACAACACTGTTTAACTGCCACAAACAGTTGGAATTGGGCCTAAACAGTGTAGTAATGAATTAGATGAGGGCTATAGAGTCTGTTTGACCTCTTTCAATTCTCTCTAGTAGTAATCCCAAAAAAAGTTTTCAATTTGAATAGCTGGGGAAATAAAAGCATTTGCCAGTAATGTCAAAAAACCTACAGCACCTGGTGTTCCCATGTGGTCTCCCACCCAAGTACTAACCAGGCCCAACACTGCTTAGCGGCTAAGATCTGACGAGATTGGGTTTATCCAGTGTGGTATGGCTGTAGGTGAAAATCAATCACATTGTTTGCCCTCTTTTACTTCTATCTACAAGTAATCTAATGGATACGTTTCCAAACTGTATTGTTGTAGAGAAAAAATCATGTGTTGGTAATGTAAAAAGACCTACAGGACCTAGTATGAGCAGGTGGTCAAAAAAAACTACTGACCAGGCACAACACTGTAAAGCTGCCACAAACAGTTGGAATTGGGCCTAAACAGTGTACTAAAGAATTAGATGAGGGCTATAGAGTATGTTTGACCTCTTCCAATTCTTTCTAGTAGTAATCCCTAAAATAGTTTTCATTTGAATAGCTGGGGAAATAAAAGCATTTGCCAGTAATGTCAAAAAACCTACAGAACCTGGTGTTCCCATGTGGTCTCCCACCCAAATACTAAGCAGGCCCGACACTGCTTAGCTGCCAAGATCTGACGAGATTGGGCTTATCCATTGTGGTATGGCTGTAGGTGAAATTCAATCACATTGTTTGCCCTTTTCTACTTCTATCTACAAGTAATCTAATGAATACGTTTCCAAACTGCATTGTTGTAGAGAAAAAATCATGTGTTGGTAATGTAAAAAGACCTACAGGACCTAGTATTAGCTGGTGGTAAAAAAAAAACTACTGACCAGGCACAACACTATTTAGCTGCCACAAACAGTTGGAAATGGGCCTAAACCGTGTAGTAAAGAATTAGATGAGGACTATAGAGTATGTTTGACCTCTTTCAATTCGCTCTAGTAGTAATCCCAAATTTTTTTTTCAATTTGAATAGCTGGGGAAATAAAAGCATTTGCCAGTAATGTCAAAAAACCTACAGCACCTGGTGTTCCCATGTGGTCTTCCACCCAAGTACTAACCAGGCCCAACACTGCTTAGCTGCCAAGATCTGACGAGATTGGGTTTATCCAGTGTGGTATGGCTGTAGGTGAAATTCGATCACATTGTTTGCCCTCTTCTACTTCTATCTACAAGAAATCTAATGGATACGTTTCCAAACTGTATTGTTGTAGAGAAAAAATCATGTGTTGGTAAAGTAAAAAGACCTACAGGACCTAGTATTAGCTGGTGGTAAAAAAAAAAAACTACTGACCAGGCACAACAATGTTTAGCTGCCACAAACAGTTGGAATTGGGCATAAACAGTGTAGTAAAGAATAAGATGAGGGCTATAGAGTATGTTTGACCTCTTCCAATTCTCTCCAGTAGTAATCCCAAAAAAAGTTTTTAATTTGAATAGCTGGGGAAATAAAAGCATTTGCCAGTAATGTCATAAAACCTACAGCACCTGGTGTTTCCATGTGGTCTCCCACCCAAGTACTAACCAGGCCCAACACTGCTTAGCTACCAAGATCAGAGGAGATTGGGCTTATCCAGTGTGGTATGGCTGTTGGTGAAATCCGATAACATTGTTTGCCCTCTTCTACTTCTATCTATAAGTAATCTAATGGATACGTTTCCAAACTGTATTGTTGTAGAGAAAAAATCATGTGTTGGTAATGTAAAAAGACCTACAGGACCTAGTATTAGCAGGTGGTCAAAAAAAACTACTGACCAGGCAGAACACTGTTAAGCTGCCACAAACAGTTGGAATTATGCCTAAACAGTGTAGTAAAGAATTAGATGAGGGCTATAGAGTATGTTTGACCTCTTACAATTCTCTCTAGTAGTATTCCCTAAAGAAGTTTTCAATTTGAATAGCTGGGGAAATAAAAGCATTTGCCAGTAATGTAAAAAAACCTACAGCACCTGGTGATCCCATGTGGTCTCCCACCCAAGTACTAACCAGGCCAAACACTGCTTAGCTTCCAAGATCAGACAAGATTGGGCTTATCCAGTGTGGTATGGCTGTAGCGAAAAACCGATAACATTGTTTGCCCTTTTCTACTTCTATCTACAAGTAATCTAATGAATACGTTTCCAAACTGCATTGTTGTAGAGAAAAAAATCATGTGCTGGTAATTTAAAAAGACCTACAGGACCTAGTATTAGCAGATGGTCAAAAAACTACTGACCAGACACAACACTGTTTAGCTGCCACAAACAGTTGGAATTGGGCCTAAACAGTGTAGTAAAGAATTAGATGAGGACTATAGAGCCTGTTTGACCTCTTTCAATTCGCTCTAGTAGTAATCCCCCCCAAAAAATTCAATTTTAATAGCTGGGGAAATAAAAGCATTTGCCAGTAATGTCAAAAAACCTACAGCACCTGGTGTTCCCATGTGGTCTCCCACCCAAGTACTAACCAGGCCCAACACTGCTTAGCTGCCAAGATCTGACGAGATTGGGCTTATCCAGTGTGGTATGGCTGTAGGTGAAAATCAAGCACATTGTTTGCCCTCTTCTACTTCTATCTAAAAGTAATCTAATGGATACATTTCCAACCTGTATTGTTGTAGAGAAAAAATCATGTGTTGGTAATGTAAAAAGACCTACAGGACCTAGTATTAGCAGGTGGTCAAAAAAAACTACTGACCAGGCACAACACTGTAAAGCTGCCACAAACAGTTGGAATTAGGCCTAAACAGTGTAGTAAAGAATTAGATGAGGGCTATAGAGTATGTTTGACCTCTTCCAATTCTCTCTAGTAGTAATCCCTAAAAAAGTTTTCAATTTGAATAGCTGGGGAAATAAAAGCATTTGCCAGTAATGTCAAAAAACCTACAGCACCTGGTGCCCCCATGTTGTCTCCCACCCAAGTACTAACCAGGCACAACACTGCTTAGCTTCCAAGATCAGACGAGATCGGGCTTATCCAGTGTGGTATGGCTGTAGATGAAAATCGATAACATTGTTTGCCCTTTTCTACTTCTATCTACAAGTAATCTAATGAATACGTTTCCAAACAGCATTGTTGTAGAGAAAAAATCATGTGCTGGAAATTTAAAAAGACCTACAGGACCTAGTATTAGCAGATGGTCAAAAAACTACTGACCAGACACAACACTGTTTAGCTGCCACAAACAGTTGGAATTGGGCCTAAACAGTGTAGTAAAGAATTAGATGAGGACTATAGAGTCTGTTTGACCTCTTTCAATTTGCTCTAGTAGTAATCCCAAAAAAAAATTTCAATTTGAATAGCTGGGGAAATAAAAGCATTTGCCAGTAATGTCAAAAAACCTACAGCACCTGGTGTTCCCATGTGGTCTTCCACCCAAGTACTAACCAGGCCCAACACTGATTAGCTGCCAAGATCTGACGAGATTGGGTTTATCCAGTGTGGTATGGCTGTAGGTGAAAATCAATCACATTGTTTGCCCTATTTTACTTCTATCTACAAGTAATCTAATGGATACGTTTCCAAACTGTATTGTTGTAGAGAAAAAATCATGTGTTGGTAATGTAAAAAGACCTACAGGACCTAGTATGAGCAGGTGGTCAAAAAAAACTACTGACCAGGCACAACACTGTTTAGCTGCCACAAACAGTTGGAATTGGGCCTAAACAGTGTACTAAAGAATTAGATGAGGGCTATAGAGTATGTTTGACATCTTCCAATTCTCTCTAGTAGTAATCCCTAAAATAGTTTTCAATTTGAATAGCTGGGGAAATAAAAGCATTTGCCAGTAATGTCAAAAAACCTACAGAACGTGGTGTTCCCATGTGGTCTCCCACCCAAATACTAACCAGGCCCAACACTGCTTAGCTGCCAAGATCTGACGAGATTGAGCTTATCCAGTGTGGTATGGCTGTAGGTGAAATTCAATCACATTGTTTGCCCTTTTCTACTTCTATCTACAAGTAATCTAATGAATACGTTTCCAAACTGCATTGTTGTAGAGAAAAAATCATGTGCTGGTAATGTAAAAAGACCTACAGGACCTAGTATTAGCAGGTGGTCAAAAAAAACTACTGACCAGGCACAACACTGTAAAGCTGCCACAAACAGTTGGAATTGGGCCTAAACAGTGTACTAAAGAATTAGATGAGGGCTATAGAGTATGTTTGACCTCTTCCAATTCTCTCTAGTGGTAATCCCTAAAATAGTTTTCAATTTGAATAGCTGGGGAAATAAAAGCATTTGCCAGTAATGTCAAAAAACCTACAGCACCTGGTGCCCCCATGTTGTCTCCCACCCAAGTACTAACCAGGCACAACACTGCTTAGCTTCCAAGATCAGACGAGATTGGGCTTATCCAGTGTGGTATGGCTGTAGATGAAAATCGATAACATTGTTTGCCCTTTTCTACTTCTATCTACAAGTAATCTAATGAATATGTTTCCAAACTGCATTGTTGTAGAGAAAAAATCATGTGCTGGTAATTTAAAAAGACCTACAGGACCTAGTATTAGCAGATGGTCAAAAAACTACTGACCAGACACAACACTGTTTAGCTGCCACAAACAGTTGGAATTGGGCCTAAACAGTGTAGTAAAGAATTAGATGAGGACTATAGAGTCTGTTTGACCTCTTTCAATTCGCTCTAGTAGTAATCCCCAAAAAAAAATTCAATTTGAATAGCTGGGGAAATAAAAGCATTTGCCAGTAATGTCAAAAAACCTACAGCACCTGGTGTTCCCATGTGGTCTCCCACCCAAGTACTAACCAGGCCCAACACTGCTTAGCTGCCAAGATCTGACGAGATTGGGCTTATCCAGTGTGGTATGGCTGTAGGTGAAATTCAATCACATTGTTTGCCCTTTTCTACTTCTATCTACAAGTAATCTAATGAATACGTTTCCAAACTGCATTGTTGTAGAGAAAAAATCATGTGCTGGTAATGTAAAAAGACCTACAGGACCTAGTATTAGCAGGTGGTCAAAAAACTACTGACCAGACACAACACTGTTTAACTGCCACAAACAGTTGGAATTGGGCCTAAACAGTGTAGTAATGAATTAGATGAGGGCTATAGAGTCTGTTTGACCTCTTTCAATTCTCTCTAGTAGTAATCCCAAAAAAAGTTTTCAATTTGAATAGCTGGGGAAATAAAAGCATTTGCCAGTAATGTCAAAAAACCTACAGCACCTGGTGTTCCCATGTGGTCTCCCACCCAAGTACTAACCAGGCCCAACACTGCTTAGCGGCTAAGATCTGACGAGATTGGGTTTATCCAGTGTGGTATGGCTGTAGGTGAAAATCAATCACATTGTTTGCCCTCTTTTACTTCTATCTACAAGTAATCTAATGGATACGTTTCCAAACTGTATTGTTGTAGAGAAAAAATCATGTGTTGGTAATGTAAAAAGACCTACAGGACCTAGTATGAGCAGGTGGTCAAAAAAAACTACTGACCAGGCACAACACTGTAAAGCTGCCACAAACAGTTGGAATTGGGCCTAAACAGTGTACTAAAGAATTAGATGAGGGCTATAGAGTATGTTTGACCTCTTCCAATTCTTTCTAGTAGTAATCCCTAAAATAGTTTTCATTTGAATAGCTGGGGAAATAAAAGCATTTGCCAGTAATGTCAAAAAACCTACAGAACCTGGTGTTCCCATGTGGTCTCCCACCCAAATACTAAGCAGGCCCGACACTGCTTAGCTGCCAAGATCTGACGAGATTGGGCTTATCCATTGTGGTATGGCTGTAGGTGAAATTCAATCACATTGTTTGCCCTTTTCTACTTCTATCTACAAGTAATCTAATGAATACGTTTCCAAACTGCATTGTTGTAGAGAAAAAATCATGTGTTGGTAATGTAAAAAGACCTACAGGACCTAGTATTAGCTGGTGGTAAAAAAAAAACTACTGACCAGGCACAACACTATTTAGCTGCCACAAACAGTTGGAAATGGGCCTAAACCGTGTAGTAAAGAATTAGATGAGGACTATAGAGTATGTTTGACCTCTTTCAATTCGCTCTAGTAGTAATCCCAAATTTTTTTTTCAATTTGAATAGCTGGGGAAATAAAAGCATTTGCCAGTAATGTCAAAAAACCTACAGCACCTGGTGTTCCCATGTGGTCTTCCACCCAAGTACTAACCAGGCCCAACACTGCTTAGCTGCCAAGATCTGACGAGATTGGGTTTATCCAGTGTGGTATGGCTGTAGGTGAAATTCGATCACATTGTTTGCCCTCTTCTACTTCTATCTACAAGAAATCTAATGGATACGTTTCCAAACTGTATTGTTGTAGAGAAAAAATCATGTGTTGGTAAAGTAAAAAGACCTACAGGACCTAGTATTAGCTGGTGGTAAAAAAAAAAAACTACTGACCAGGCACAACAATGTTTAGCTGCCACAAACAGTTGGAATTGGGCATAAACAGTGTAGTAAAGAATAAGATGAGGGCTATAGAGTATGTTTGACCTCTTCCAATTCTCTCCAGTAGTAATCCCAAAAAAAGTTTTTAATTTGAATAGCTGGGGAAATAAAAGCATTTGCCAGTAATGTCATAAAACCTACAGCACCTGGTGTTTCCATGTGGTCTCCCACCCAAGTACTAACCAGGCCCAACACTGCTTAGCTACCAAGATCAGAGGAGATTGGGCTTATCCAGTGTGGTATGGCTGTTGGTGAAATCCGATAACATTGTTTGCCCTCTTCTACTTCTATCTATAAGTAATCTAATGGATACGTTTCCAAACTGTATTGTTGTAGAGAAAAAATCATGTGTTGGTAATGTAAAAAGACCTACAGGACCTAGTATTAGCAGGTGGTCAAAAAAAACTACTGACCAGGCAGAACACTGTTAAGCTGCCACAAACAGTTGGAATTATGCCTAAACAGTGTAGTAAAGAATTAGATGAGGGCTATAGAGTATGTTTGACCTCTTACAATTCTCTCTAGTAGTATTCCCTAAAGAAGTTTTCAATTTGAATAGCTGGGGAAATAAAAGCATTTGCCAGTAATGTCAAAAAACCTACAGCACCTGGTGATCCCATGTGGTCTCCCACCCAAGTACTAACCAGGCCAAACACTGCTTAGCTTCCAAGATCAGACAAGATTGGGCTTATCCAGTGTGGTATGGCTGTAGCGAAAAACCGATAACATTGTTTGCCCTTTTCTACTTCTATCTACAAGTAATCTAATGAATACGTTTCCAAACTGCATTGTTGTAGAGAAAAAAATCATGTGCTGGTAATTTAAAAAGACCTACAGGACCTAGTATTAGCAGATGGTCAAAAAACTACTGACCAGACACAACACTGTTTAGCTGCCACAAACAGTTGGAATTGGGCCTAAACAGTGTAGTAAAGAATTAGATGAGGACTATAGAGCCTGTTTGACCTCTTTCAATTCGCTCTAGTAGTAATCCCCCCCAAAAAATTCAATTTTAATAGCTGGGGAAATAAAAGCATTTGCCAGTAATGTCAAAAAACCTACAGCACCTGGTGTTCCCATGTGGTCTCCCACCCAAGTACTAACCAGGCCCAACACTGCTTAGCTGCCAAGATCTGACGAGATTGGGCTTATCCAGTGTGGTATGGCTGTAGGTGAAAATCAAGCACATTGTTTGCCCTCTTCTACTTCTATCTAAAAGTAATCTAATGGATACATTTCCAACCTGTATTGTTGTAGAGAAAAAATCATGTGTTGGTAATGTAAAAAGACCTACAGGACCTAGTATTAGCAGGTGGTCAAAAAAAACTACTGACCAGGCACAACACTGTAAAGCTGCCACAAACAGTTGGAATTAGGCCTAAACAGTGTAGTAAAGAATTAGATGAGGGCTATAGAGTATGTTTGACCTCTTCCAATTCTCTCTAGTAGTAATCCCTAAAAAAGTTTTCAATTTGAATAGCTGGGGAAATAAAAAAATTTGCCAGTAACGTCAAAAAACCTACAGCACCTGGTGTTCCTATGTGGTCTCCCATCCAAGTACTAACCAGGCCCAACACTGCTTAGCTTCCAAGATCAGACGAGATTGGGCTTATCCAGAGTGGTATAGCTGTAGGTGAAAATCAATCACATTGTTTGCCCTCTTCTACTTCTATCTACAAGTAATTTAATGGATACGTTTCCACACTGTATTGTTGTAGAGAAAAAATCATGTGCTGGTAATTTAAAAAGACCTACAGGACCTAGTATTAGCAGATGGTCAAAAAACTACTGACCAGACACAACACTGTTTAGCTGCCACAAACAGTTGTAATTGGGCCTAAACAGTGTAGTAAAGAATTAGATGAGGGCTATAGAGTCTGTTTGACCTCTTTCAATTCTCTCTAGTAGTAATCCCAAAAAAATGTTTTCAATTTGAATAGCTGGGGAAATAAAAGCATTTGCCAGTAATGTCAAAAAACCTACAGCACCTGGTGTTCCCATGTGGTCTCCCACCCAAGTACTAACCAGGCCCAACACTGCTTAGCTGCCAAGATCTGACGAGATAGGGTTTATCCAGTGGGGTATGGCTGTAGGTGAAAATCAATCACATTGTTTGCCCTCTTCTACTTCTATCTACTAGTAATTTAATGGATACGTTTCCAAACTGTATTGTTGTAGAGAAAAAATCATGTGTTGGTAATGTAAAAAGACCTACAGGACCTAGTATTAGCAGGTGGTCAAAAACAACTACTGAACAGGCACAACACTGTAAAGCTGCCACAAACAGTTGGAATTGGGCCTAAACAGGGTACTAAAGAATTAGATGAGGGCTATAGAGTATGTTTGACCTCTTCCAATTCTCTCTAGTAGTAATCCATAAAAAAGTTTTCAATTTGAATAGCTGGGGAAATAAAAGCATTTGCCAGTAATGTCAAAAAACCTACAGCACCTGGTGTTCCCATGTGGTCTCCCACCCAAGTATAAACCAGGCCCAACACGGCTTAGCTACCAAGAGCAGACGAGATTGGGCTTATCCAGTGTGGTATGGCCGTAGGTGAAAACCGGTAACATTGTTTGCCCTTTTCTACTTCTATCTGCAAGTAATCTAATGAATACGTTTCCAAACAGCATTGTTGTAGAGAAAAAATCATGTGCTGGAAATTTAAAAAGACCTACAGGACCTAGTATTAGCAGATGGTCAAAAAACTACTGACCAGACACAACACTGTTTAGCTGCCACAAACAGTTGGAATTGGGCCTAAACAGTGTAGTAAAGAATTAGATGAGGACTATAGAGTCTGTTTGACCTCTTTCAATTTGCTCTAGTAGTAATCCCAAAAAAAAATTTCAATTTGAATAGCTGGGGAAATAAAAGCATTTGCCAGTAATGTCAAAAAACCTACAGCACCTGGTGTTCCCATGTGGTCTTCCACCCAAGTACTAACCAGGCCCAACACTGATTAGCTGCCAAGATCTGACGAGATTGGGTTTATCCAGTGTGGTATGGCTGTAGGTGAAAATCAATCACATTGTTTGCCCTATTTTACTTCTATCTACAAGTAATCTAATGGATACGTTTCCAAACTGTATTGTTGTAGAGAAAAAATCATGTGTTGGTAATGTAAAAAGACCTACAGGACCTAGTATGAGCAGGTGGTCAAAAAAAACTACTGACCAGGCACAACACTGTTTAGCTGCCACAAACAGTTGGAATTGGGCCTAAACAGTGTACTAAAGAATTAGATGAGGGCTATAGAGTATGTTTGACATCTTCCAATTCTCTCTAGTAGTAATCCCTGAAATAGTTTTCAATTTGAATAGCTGGGGAAATAAAAGCATTTGCCAGTAATGTCAAAAAACCTACAGAACGTGGTGTTCCCATGTGGTCTCCCACCCAAATACTAACCAGGCCCAACACTGCTTAGCTGCCAAGATCTGACGAGATTGAGCTTATCCAGTGTGGTATGGCTGTAGGTGAAATTCAATCACATTGTTTGCCCTTTTCTACTTCTATCTACAAGTAATCTAATGAATACGTTTCCAAACTGCATTGTTGTAGAGAAAAAATCATGTGCTGGTAATGTAAAAAGACCTACAGGACCTAGTATTAGCAGGTGGTCAAAAAAAACTACTGACCAGGCACAACACTGTAAAGCTGCCACAAACAGTTGGAATTGGGCCTAAACAGTGTACTAAAGAATTAGATGAGGGCTATAGAGTATGTTTGACCTCTTCCAATTCTCTCTAGTGGTAATCCCTAAAATAGTTTTCAATTTGAATAGCTGGGGAAATAAAAGCATTTGCCAGTAATGTCAAAAAACCTACAGCACCTGGTGCCCCCATGTTGTCTCCCACCCAAGTACTAACCAGGCACAACACTGCTTAGCTTCCAAGATCAGACGAGATTGGGCTTATCCAGTGTGGTGGTATGGCTGTAGATGAAAATCGATAACATTGTTTGCCCTTTTCTACTTCTATCTACAAGTAATCTAATGAATATGTTTCCAAACTGCATTGTTGTAGAGAAAAAATCATGTGCTGGTAATTTAAAAAGACCTACAGGACCTAGTATTAGCAGATGGTCAAAAAACTACTGACCAGACACAACACTGTTTAGCTGCCACAAACAGTTGGAATTGGGCCTAAACAGTGTAGTAAATAATTAGTTGAGGACTATAGAGTCTGCTTGACCTCTTTCAATTCGCTCTAGTAGTAATCCCAAAAAAATATTTCAATTTGAATAGCTGGGGAAATAAAAGCATTTGCCAGTAATGTCAAAAAACCTACAGAACCTGGTGTTTCCATGTGGTCTCCCACCCAAGTACTAACCAGGCCCAACACTGCTGAGCTGCCAAGATCTGACGAGATTGGGCTTATCCAGTGTGGTATGGCTGTAGGTGAAATTCAATCACATTGTTTGCCCTCTTCTACTTCTATCTACAAGAAATCTAATGGATACGTTTCCAAACTGTATTGTTGTAGAGAAAAAATCATGTGTTGGTAAAGTAAAAAGACCTACAGGACCTAGTATTAGCTGGTGGTAAAAAAAAAAATACTGACCAGGCACAACAATGTTTAGCTGCCACAAACAGTTGGAATTGGGCCTAAACAGTGTAGTAAAGAATTAGATGAGGGCTATATAGTATGTTTGACATCCTCCAATTCTCTCTAGTAGTAATCCCAAAAAAAGTTTTTAATTTGAATAGCTGGGGAAATAAAAGCATTTGCCAGTAATGTAAAAAAACCTACAGCACCTGGTGTTCTCATGTGGTCTCCCACCCAAGTACTAACTAGACCCAACTCTGCTTAGCTGCCAAGATCAGACGAGATTGGGTTTATCCAGTGTGGTATGGCTGTAGGTGAAATCCGATAACATTGTTTGCCCTCTTCTACTTCTATCTATAAGTAATCTAATGGATACGTTTCCAAACTGTATTGTTGTAGAGAAAAAATCATGTGTTGGTAATGTAAAAAGACCTACAGGACCTAGTATTAGCTGGTGGTAAAAAAAAAAATACTGACCAGGCACAACAATGTTTAGCTGCCACAAACAGTTGGAATTGGGCCTAAACAGTGTAGTAAAGAATTAGATGAGGGCTATATAGTATGTTTGACATCCTCCAATTCTCTCTAGTAGTAATCCCAAAAAAAGTTTTTAATTTGAATAGCTGGGGAAATAAAAGCATTTGCCAGTAATGTAAAAAAACCTACAGCACCTGGTGTTCTCATGTGGTCTCCCACCCAAGTACTAACCAGACCCAACTCTGCTTAGCTGCCAAGATCAGACGAGATTGGGTTTATCCAGTGTGGTACGGCTGTAGGTGAAATCCGATAACATTGTTTGCCCTCTTCTACTTCTATCTATAAGTAATCTAATGGATACGTTTCCAAACTGTATTGTTGTAGAGAAAAAATCATGTGTTGGTAATGTAAAAAGACCTACAGGACCTAGTATTGGCAGGTGGTAAAAAAAAAAAAACTACTGACCAGGCAGAACACTGTTTAGCTGCCACAAACAGTTGGAATTGGGCCTAAATAGTGTAGTAAAGAATTAGATGAGGGCTATAGAGTATGTTTGACCTCTTCCAATTCTCTCTAGTAGTAATCCCCAAAAAAGTTTTCAATTTGAATAGCTGGGGAAATAAAAGCATTTGCCAGTAATGTCAAAAAACCTACAGCACCTGGTGCTCCCATGTGGTCTCCCACCTAAGTACTAACCAGGCCCAACACTGATTAGCTGCCAAGATCTGACAAGATTGGGCTGATCCAGTGTGGTATGGCTGTAGATGAAAATCAAACAAAATAGTCGACACTATATAGTGTCGAAATTAGGGCGCTAATAAAATTTACAGCACAAAAAAAGATGTGTTTTTGTAAAATAATTGATAATATATATAATATATACTATAAGAGCTGCAGCACTCTGAGTGTACAAGTGTAAGTACACTACAACTGATCTCTAGCTGGAAATATAATATAACCAGCTGAGAATCAGAGGAGAAATGTATACAACAGAAAAGGGGTGGAGAGCTGCGCTAATAAAAATACCAAGTACCAAGGAAGAATACACTTACACGAAGGGGTGCTTTTTTTGTCTTTTTACTGATTATATTAGATCATATTTTAATTTTAAGAAAAAACAATTGTACATATATAAAATATATATAAAAATTCATACAATTTCCAGGTGGCCACCTATAAACATATATCACCATATATTAATACATAAAAATGCAATTGGATGAAATATACACATATAGATTTTAGTAAAAATAGGTGTTTGTAATACACCCTATAATTTGAAGAAAAATGTGTGATAAAAAATGAAAAAAATGAAAAAAAGGAAAAAATATATAAAAAGTAGATATATGAAACAGATCCTGTCTCCGTATTTTGATACCACTTTGGATTTAGTGGTTAGAGTGCAGTCACTTATTTGTGGTTTAAATCTGGATATAGAATATGTATGCAGACGCTATGTGCGCGTCTCTCACCTGCGCCTCCGTGCGCTGCTGGCTGAAAGATCTGAGTGTCCCTCCGGAGCAATGGAGGAGGGGAGCTGGCCAGGTAGATGTAATTGCTGGCAGCCGCTCTTACCCTCCGGACCCGTGCCGCTAGTGATGTTATATGCGGTGTCGTCTCTCTCACAGACGCTGGGTTCACTGATGCATCCTTGGAGTTCTCAGAAGTGCCGGATGGAATATGCAGCGAGGTGGCCGGTGGAAAACGCCGGTGCAGGTGCCGTGATTTTTCTGCTAATTTTGTAGGTTTGCAGGTACAAGTTCCACAAGGCTTTATGCACTGGACAGGCTGGAAATTCTCCCTCTAACGCGTTTCGCCCCTAACACGGGGGCTTTTTCAAAGAGTGTTTAATTTGTGTCATTCTTCACTTGATATACCCAGCCGCTGATTGTCTCTCCCTTTCGATTGGTCTAAGGGGGGTGAGACAGGTGTAGTTGATTTCAACATTTTCCTGGATCTAAACAGGTTTCCAATTGCATCGTTATGACTGTCTTTATTTGTAAGTAACTGACAGAGAAATAGATTGGTGAATAAATAACATCATTATCACAAAAATATAAAAATATATGTAGAAGAAAAACATATACACAAACAATTATATAAACCAGACCGATTCCCTCACGGTTTATACATAAACATTTAGTGTTCAGATAAAGAGACTTCCAGTTTTAGAGATATTTTTGATACTACTCTTATTCATTTGTATAATTTTTACACTTACATTAATAATTAGTATTAATCTCATATAGAGTGCACAGATACACAGATAGAAAGCTTGAAATACATGCATATACTATAAAAAATTCTATTCATATATTTTACGGGCTCTTCCAGACTCGAACTAACAACCTCCAGTCTATTATCAGGCGTTCTAGCTGATTGAGCCACTAAGCTCCTGATAAGGCATTATTGATTCACATATATACACGTATTAATATTAATATATATAAAATACAAAAAATTCCATTCCTATATTGTAGACTTATTCGGACTTGAACTTGTAACTTCCAGTCTAGTATCAGTCATTCTAACTTATTGAGCCACCGGGCTCCTGATATAATTGTCTGGATTCACATATATCAATAGAGGTTTACAACATAGTCTTCTTCCATGTGTCAATTTCTATATTTCTGGTTTTTGACCACATGTCTGTATCCACTCTTTAATTTGTATATGTTTATCTTTTGTATTAATATGGTTTATACTTGTTGGTTATTTTATTTTATTTTTATTTATATTTTCATTTTGTTTTACTTGTTGTTTGGTGTCCCTTGTGGGGCCGCCTGTCTGAGTACGGTCCGTGCTTAATCTAGCTGTAGTGCCGGTCTACAGCACAGAGCAAGCCGGATATGGGAGTCACAGTGCTCCCCCTTATCTCAAACAGACCCTTCCCCCCGTGGGTTCATACAAGATATATTACCTTATAATTACTCAAAATGCAATTCCCATACATACACTTTTGATAATCTGTACTATAATACATACCACTGCTCTATAGGGCACTAGCCCAAAGAAGAGGAAAAAAGAGAGAAGAAGGAGGCAGGGGAACAGAAGAAACTCAGTTTACATTTTATTTTATTTTATTCTTGGTTTATTAATTTATTATATTTGGTTATTCTGTAATCTATTTTATATTATTTTACATAAAGGATTCTAAATCTATGTTGGCATTAAGGCCTGTGGGTGTGAGAGTTTGCATTTGGAATATCCAAAATGCTTCTTTGGTTGCCAGTTCTCTATATCTGTCTCCACCTCTATTTGTGGATGGTATATGTTGTACCCCAATTATCTTGAGACCTTCCATATTTCCTTGGTGGACTTCTGTAATGTGCCTGGAGACACTATGGTGAGGGAATTTTTTCAAAATATTGAGCCGATGTTCTCTAAATCTATCTTTAAGTTTTCTGGTAGTGCGGCCGACATATTGAAGGCCGCACACACATTGTAGTATATATATACAATATGTTGTATTACAATTCAGAAATTTTTTTATGGCGAACTTCTTTTTGTTTACATATGATTCTACCTCCATAGTTCTCGCAGGCACATGGCCACACGTAATACACCTGCTGTGGCCACACCTATAGCATCCCTTCAGATTGTCTTTTCCTAACCACATTTTATTTAACTTTGTTTCTGATGTTGTTTCTACTTTTAAAGCACTTGGGGCTATGATGGTCTTTAAATTGGCATTTTTCTTAAATATTACTTTTAGTTGAGGGTCAATGATTTTGCTCAAAATTGGATCCTGTTCTAATATGGAAAAATTCCTTTTTAATGTTTTTTTAATCTGTTCTGATTTAGAATTGAATTTTGATATAAACATCATGGGTTTCTTTTGATCTCCTGAGTCCTGGATACTTTTTATATTTTTTGTTTTTGGAATCAATAAAGTTTTCCTATCTGTATTCAAACTTTTTCTATAGGCATTTTCTAGCAATTCTTTTGGGTATCCCTTCTTTTCAAAATCTAGGCACATCTGATCAGCCTGTTTTTTGAAAATTTCAATATTTGTGCAGTTCCTACGTAGTCGATTTAGTTGGCTTAGGGGAATATTGGTTAACCAGGGGTTGTAGTGACCGCTTGAAAAATGCAAAAAATTATTTGTATCAACTTTCTTTTTGTAGTTGATAGTACTTATGCTTTTGGAGAGGCTCTCCGCGGAGATAGTCAAATCAAGGAAGTTTACTGTGTTGTGATCATAACAGTGCGTAAACTTAAGATTATAATCATTGGTATTCAAATGTGCAACGAAATTCTGTGCTCCAAGTGAGTCCCCCTTCCAAATTATAATCAAATCATCTATATAACGGCCATAGAATACCAGATCCGCGCCAAAGGGTCCACTCCAAATATATTGTTCTTCAAAGTGGCCCATGTATAAGTTGGCAAAGCTTGGCGCGAATCTGGTACCCATGGCCGTCCCTAACACCTGGAGAAAAAAGTGCCCATCAAATAAAAATTAGATTTAGAGAACATCGGCTCAATATTTTGAAAAAATTCCCTCACCATAGTGTCTCCAGGCACATTACAGAAGTCCACCAAGGAAATATGGAAGGTCTCAAGATAATTGGGGTACAACATATACCATCCACAAATAGAGGTGGAGACAGATATAGAGAACTGGCAACCAAAGAAGCATTTTGGATATTCCAAATGCAAACTCTCACACCCACAGGCCTTAATGCCAACATAGATTTAGAATCCTTTATGTAAAATAATATAAAATAGATTACAGAATAACCAAATATAATAAATTAATAAACCAAGAATAAAATAAAATGTAAACTGAGTTTCTTCTGTTCCCCTGCCTCCTTCTTCTCTCTTTTTTCCTCTTCTTTGGGCTAGTGCCCTATAGAGCAGTGGTATGTATTATAGTACAGATTATCAAAAGTGTATGTATGGGAATTGCATTTTGAGTAATTATAAGGTAATATATCTTGTATGAACCCACGGGGGGAAGGGTCTGTTTGAGATAAGGGGGAGCACTGTGACTCCCATATCCGGCTTGCTCTGTGCTGTAGACCGGCACTACAGCTAGATTAAGCACGGACCGTACTCAGACAGGCGGCCCCACAAGGGACACCAAACAACAAGTAAAACAAAATGAAAATATAAATAAAAATAAAATAAAATAACCAACAAGTATAAACCATATTAATACAAAAGATAAACATATACAAATTAAAGAGTGGATACAGACATGTGGTCAAAAACCAGAAATATAGAAATTGACACATGGAAGAAGACTATGTTGTAAACCTCTATTGATATATGTGAATCCAGACAATTATATCAGGAGCCCGGTGGCTCAATAAGTTAGAATGACTGATACTAGACTGGAAGTTACAAGTTCAAGTCCGAATAAGTCTACAATATAGGAATGGAATTTTTTGTATTTTATATATATTAATATTAATACGTGTATATATGTGAATCAATAATGCCTTATCAGGAGCTTAGTGGCTCAATCAGCTAGAACGCCTGATAATAGACTGGAGGTTGTTAGTTCGAGTCTGGAAGAGCCCGTAAAATATATGAATAGAATTTTTTATAGTATATGCATGTATTTCAAGCTTTCTATCTGTGTATCTGTGCACTCTATATGAGATTAATACTAATTATTAATGTAAGTGTAAAAATTATACAAATGAATAAGAGTAGTATCAAAAATATCTCTAAAACTGGAAGTCTCTTTATCTGAACACTAAATGTTTATGTATAAACCGTGAGGGAATCGGTCTGGTTTATATAATTGTTTGTGTATATGTTTTTCTTCTACATATATTTTTATATTTTTGTGATAATGATGTTATTTATTCACCAATCTATTTCTCTGTCAGTTACTTACAAATAAAGACAGTCATAACGATGCAATTGGAAACCTGTTTAGATCCAGGAAAATGTTGAAATCAACTACACCTGTCTCACCCCCCTTAGACCAATCGAAAGGGAGAGACAATCAGCGGCTGGGTATATCAAGTGAAGAATGACACAAATTAAACACTCTTTGAAAAAGCCCCCGTGTTAGGGGCGAAACGCGTTAGAGGGAGAATTTCCAGCCTGTCCAGTGCATAAAGCCTTGTGGAACTTGTACCTGCAAACCTACAAAATTAGCAGAAAAATCACGGCACCTGCACCGGCGTTTTCCACCGGCCACCTCGCTGCATATTCCATCCGGCACTTCTGAGAACTCCAAGGATGCATCAGTGAACCCAGCGTCTGTGAGAGAGACGACACCGCATATAACATCACTAGCGGCACGGGTCCGGAGGGTAAGAGCGGCTGCCAGCAATTACATCTACCTGGCCAGCTCCCCTCCTCCATTGCTCCGGAGGGACACTCAGATCTTTCAGCCAGCAGCGCACGGAGGCGCAGGTGAGAGACGCGCACATAGCGTCTGCATACATATTCTATATCCAGATTTAAACCACAAATAAGTGACTGCACTCTAACCACTAAATCCAAAGTGGTATCAAAATACGGAGACAGGATCTGTTTCATATATCTACTTTTTATATATTTTTTCCTTTTTTTCATTTTTTTCATTTTTTATCACACATTTTTCTTCAAATTATAGGGTGTATTACAAACACCTATTTTTACTAAAATCTATATGTGTATATTTCATCCAATTGCATTTTTATGTATTAATATATGGTGATATATGTTTATAGGTGGCCACCTGGAAATTGTATGAATTTTTATATATATTTTATATATGTACAATTGTTTTTTCTTAAAATTAAAATATGATCTAATATAATCAGTAAAAAGACAAAAAAAGCACCCCTTCGTGTAAGTGTATTCTTCCTTGGTACTTGGTATTTTTATTAGCGCAGCTCTCCACCCCTTTTCTGTTGTAGATGAAAATCAGTCACATTGTTTGCCCTCTTTTACTTCTATCTACAAGTAATCTAATGGATACGTTTCCAAACTGTATTGTTGTAGAGAAAAAATCATGTGTTGGTAATGTAAAAAGACCTACAGGACCTAGTATTAGCAGGTGGTCAAAAAAAAATTCTGACCAGGCACAACACTGTAAAGCTGCCACAAACAGTTAGAATTGGGCCTAAACAGTGTAGTAAAGAATTAGATGAGGGCTATAGAGTATGTTTGACCTCTTCCAATTCTCTCTAGTAGTAATCCCTAAAAAAGTTTTCAATTTGAATAGCTGGGGAAATAAAAGCATTTGCCAGTAATGTCAAAAAACCTACAGCACCTGGTGTTCCCATGTGGTCTCCCACCCAAGTACTAACCAGGCCCAACACTGCTTAGCTTGCAAGATCAGACGAGATTGGGCTTATCCAGTGTGGTATGGCTGTAGGTGAAAACCAATAACATTGTTTGCCCTTTTCTACTTCTATCTACAAGTAATCTAATGAATACATTTCCAAACTGCATTGTTGTAGAGAAAAAATCATGTGCTGGTAATTTAAAAAGACCTACAGGACCTAGTATTAGCAGATGGTCAAAAAACTACTGACCAGACACAACACTGTTTAGCTGCCACAAACAGTTGGAATTGGGCCTAAACAGTGTAGTAAAGAATTAGATGAGGACTATAGAGTCTGTTTGACCTCTTTCAATTCGCTCTAGTAGTAATCCCCAAAAAAAAATTCAATTTGAATAGCTGGGGAAATAAAAGCATTTGCCAGTAATGTCAAAAAACCTACAGCACCTGGTGTTCCCATGTGGTCTCCCACCCAAGTACTAACCAGGCCCAACACTGCTAAGCTGCCAAGATCTGACGAGATTGGGCTTATCCAGTGTGGTATGGCTGTAGGTGAAATTCAATCACATTGTTTGCCCTTTTCTACTTCTATCTACAAGTAATCTAATGAATACGTTTCCAAACTGCATTGTTGTAGAGAAAAAATCATGTGCTGGTAATGTAAAAAGACCTACAGGACCTAGTATTAGCAGGTGGTCAAAAAACTACTGACCAGACACAACACTGTTTAGCTGCCACAAACAGTTGGAATTGGGCCTAAACAGTGTAGTAATGAATTAGATGAGGGCTATAGAGTCTGTTTGACCTCTTTCAATTCTCTCTAGTAGTAATCCCAAAAAAAGTTTTCAATTTGAATAGCTGGGGAAATAAAAGCATTTGCCAGTAATGTCAAAAAACCTACAGCACCTGGTGTTCCCATGTGGTCTCCCACCCAAGTACTAACCAGGCCCAACACTGCTTAGCGGCCAAGATCTGACGAGATTGGGTTTATCCAGTGTGGTATGGCTGTAGGTGAAAATCAATCACATTGTTTGCCCTCTTTTACTTCTATCTACAAGTAATCTAATGGATACGTTTCCAAACTGTATTGTTGTAGAGAAAAAATCATGTGTTGGTAATGTAAAAAGACCTACAGGACCTAGTATGAGCAGGTGGTCAAAAAAAACTACTGACCAGGCACAACACTGTAAAGCTGCCACAAACAGTTGGAATTGGGCCTAAACAGTGTACTAAAGAATTAGATGAGGGCTATAGAGTATGTTTGACCTCTTCCAATTCTTTCTAGTAGTAATCCCTAAAATAGTTTTCAATTTGAATAGCTGGGGAAATAAAAGCATTTGCCAGTAATGTCAAAAAACCTACAGAACCTGGTGTTCCCATGTGGTCTCCCACCCAAATACTAACCAGGCCCGACACTGCTTAGCTGCCAAGATCTGACGAGATTGGGCTTATCCATTGTGGTATGGCTGTAGGTGAAATTCAATCACATTGTTTGCCCTTTTCTACTTCTATCTACAAGTAATCTAATGAATACGTTTCCAAACTGCATTGTTGTAGAGAAAAAATCATGTGCTGGTAATGTAAAAAGACCTACAGGACCTAGTATTAGCAGGTGGTCAAAAAAAACTACTGACCAGGCACAACACTGTAAAGCTGCCACAAACAGTTGGAATTGGGCCTAAACAGTGTACTAAAGAATTAGATGAGGGCTATAGAGTATGTTTGACCTCTTCCAATTCTCTCTAGTAGTAATCCCTAAAAAAGTTTTCAATTTGAATAGCTGGGGAAATAAAAGCATTTTGCCAGTAATGTCAAAAAACCTACAGCACCTGGTGTTCCCATGTGGTCTCCCAGCTAAGTACTAACCAGACCCAACACTGCTTAACTGCCAAGATCTGACGAGATTGGGCTTATCCAGTGTGGTATGGCTGTAGGTGAAATTCAATCACATTGTTTGCCCTCTTTTACTTCTATCTACAAGAAATCTAATGGATACGTTTCCAAACTGTATTGTTGTAGAGAAAAAATCATGTGTTGGTAAAGTAAAAAGACCTACAGGACCTAGTATTAGCTGGTGGTAAAAAAAAAACTACTGACCAGGCACAACACTATTTAGCTGCCACAAACAGTTGGAAATGGGCCTAAACCGTGTAGTAAAGAATTAGATGAGGACTATAGAGTATGTTTGACCTCTTTCAATTCGCTCTAGTAGTAATCCCAAATTTTTTTTTCAATTTGAATAGCTGGGGAAATAAAAGCATTTGCCAGTAATGTCAAAAAACCTACAGCACCTGGTGTTCCCATGTGGTCTTCCACCCAAGTACTAACCAGGCCCAACACTGCTTAGCTGCCAAGATCTGACGAGATTGGGTTTATCCAGTGTGGTATGGCTGTAGGTGAAATTCGATCACATTGTTTGCCCTCTTCTACTTCTATCTACAAGAAATCTAATGGATACGTTTCCAAACTGTATTGTTGTAGAGAAAAAATCATGTGTTGGTAAAGTAAAAAGACCTACAGTACCTAGTATTAGCTGGTGGTAAAAAAAAAAAACTACTGACCAGGCACAACAATGTTTAGCTGCCACAAACAGTTGGAATTGGGCATAAACAGTGTAGTAAAGAATAAGATGATGGCTATAGAGTATGTTTGACCTCTTCCAATTCTCTCCAGTAGTAATCCCAAAAAAAGTTTTTAATTTGAATAGCTGGGGAAATAAAAGCATTTGCCAGTAATGTCATAAAACCTACAGCACCTGGTGTTCCCATGTGGTCTCCCACCCAAGTACTAACCAGGCCCAACACTGCTTAGCTACCAAGATCAGAGGAGATTGGGCTTATCCAGTGTGGTATGGCTGTTGGTGAAATCCGATAACATTGTTTGCCCTCTTCTACTTCTATCTATAAGTAATCTAATGGATACGTTTCCAAACTGTATTGTTGTAGAGAAAAAATCATGTGTTGGTAATGTAAAAAGACCTACAGGACCTAGTATTAGCAGGTGGTCAAAAAAAACTACTGACCAGGCAGAACACTGTTAAGCTGCCACAAACAGTTGGAATTGGGCCTAAACAGTGTAGTAAAGAATTAGATGAGGGCTATAGAGTATGTTTGACCTCTTACAATTCTCTCTAGTAGTATTCCCTAAAGAAGTTTTCAATTTGAATAGCTGGGGAAATAAAAGCATTTGCCAGTAATGTCAAAAAACCTACAGCACCTGGTGATCCCATGTGGTCTCCCACCCAAGTACTAACCAGGCCAAACACTGCTTAGCTTCCAAGATCAGACAAGATTGGGCTTATCCAGTGTGGTATGGCTGTAGCGGAAAACCGATAACATTGTTTGCCCTTTTCTACTTCTATCTACAAGTAATCTAATGAATACGTTTCCAAACTGCATTGTTGTAGAGAAAAAAATCATGTGCTGGTAATTTAAAAAGACCTACAGGACCTAGTATTAGCAGATGGTCAAAAAACTACTGACCAGACACAACACTGTTTAGCTGCCACAAACAGTTGGAATTGGGCCTAAACAGTGTAGTAAAGAATTAGATGAGGACTATAGAGCATGTTTGACCTCTTTCAATTCGCTCTAGTAGTAATCCCCCCCAAAAAATTCAATTTTAATAGCTGGGGAAATAAAAGCATTTGCCAGTAATGTCAAAAAACCTACAGCACCTGGTGTTCCCATGTGGTCTCCCACCCAAGTACTAACCAGGCCCAACACTGCTTAGCTGCCAAGATCTGACGAGATTGGGCTTATCCAGTGTGGTATGGCTGTAGGTGAAAATCAAGCACATTGTTTGCCCTCTTCTACTTCTATCTAAAAGTAATCTAATGGATACATTTCCAACCTGTATTTAGTAGAGAAAAAATCATGTGTTGGTAATGTAAAAAGACCTACAGGACCTAGTATTAGCAGGTGGTCAAAAAAAACTACTGACCAGGCACAACACTGTAAAGCTGCCACAAACAGTTGGAATTAGGCCTAAACAGTGTAGTAAAGAATTAGATGAGGGCTATAGAGTATGTTTGACCTCTTCCAATTCTCTCTAGTAGTAATCCCTAAAAAAGTTTTCAATTTGAATAGCTGGGGAAATAAAAAAATTTGCCGGTAACGTCAAAAAACCTACAGCACCTGGTGTTCCTATGTGGTCTCCCATCCAAGTACTAACCAGGCCCAACACTGCTTAGCTGCCAAGATCTGACGAGATTGGGCTTATCCAGTGTGGTATGGCTGTAGGTGAAATTCAATCACATTGTTTGCCCTTTTCTACTTCTATCTACAAGTAATCTAATGAATACGTTTCCAAACTGCATTGTTGTAGAGAAAAAATCATGTGCTGGTAATGTAAAAAGACCTACAGGACCTAGTATTAGCAGGTGGTCAAAAAAAACTACTGACCAGGCACAACACTGTAAAGCTGCCACAAACAGTTGGAATTGGGCCTAAACAGTGTACTAAAGAATTAGATGAGGGCTATAGAGTATGTTTGACCTCTTCCAATTCTCTCTAGTGGTAATCCCTAAAATAGTTTTCAATTTGAATAGCTGGGGAAATAAAAGCATTTGCCAGTAATGTCAAAAAACCTACAGCACCTGGTGCCCCCATGTGGTCTCCCACCCAAGTACTAACCAGGCACAACACTGCTTAGCTTCCAAGATCAGACGAGATTGGGCTTATCCAGTGTGGTATGGCTGTAGATGAAAATCGATAACATTGTTTGCCCTTTTCTACTTCTATCTACAAGTAATCTAATGAATATGTTTCCAAACTGCATTGTTGTAGAGAAAAAATCATGTGCTGGTAATTTAAAAAGACCTACAGGACCTAGTATTAGCAGATGGTCAAAAAACTACTGACCAGACACAACACTGTTTAGCTGCCACAAACAGTTGGAATTGGGCCTAAACAGTGTAGTAAATAATTAGTTGAGGACTATAGAGTCTGCTTGACCTCTTTCAATTCGCTCTAGTAGTAATCCCAAAAAAATATTTCAATTTGAATAGCTGGGGAAATAAAAGCATTTGCCAGTAATGTCAAAAAACCTACAGAACCTGGTGTTCCCATGTGGTCTCCCACACAAGTACTAACCAGGCCCAACACTGCTGAGCTGCCAAGATCTGACGAGATTGGGCTTATCCAGTGTGGTATGGCTGTAGGTGAAATTCAATCACATTGTTTGCCCTCTTCTACTTCTATCTACAAGAAATCTAATGGATACGTTTCCAAACTGTATTGTTGTAGAGAAAAAATCATGTGTTGGTAAAGTAAAAAGACCTACAGGACCTAGTATTAGCTGGTGGTAAAAAAAAAAAATACTGACCAGGCACAACAATGTTTAGCTGCCACAAACAGTTGGAATTGGGCCTAAACAGTGTAGTAAAGAATTAGATGAGGGCTATATAGTATGTTTGACATCCTCCAATTCTCTCTAGTAGTAATCCCAAAAAAAGTTTTTAATTTGAATAGCTGGGGAAATAAAAGCATTTGCCAGTAATGTAAAAAAACCTACAGCACCTGGTGTTCTCATGTGGTCTCCCACCCAAGTACTAACCAGACCCAACTCTGCTTAGCTGCCAAGATCAGACGAGATTGGGTTTATCCAGTGTGGTATGGCTGTAGGTGAAATCCGATAACATTGTTTGCCCTCTTCTACTTCTATCTATAAGTAATCTAATGGATACGTTTCCAAACTGTATTGTTGTAGAGAAAAAATCATGTGTTGGTAATGTAAAAAGACCTACAGGACCTAGTATTGGCAGGTGGTAAAAAAAAAAAAAACTACTGACCAGGCACAACAATGTTTAGCTGCCACAAACAGTTGGAATTGGGCCTAAACAGTGTAGTAAAGAATTAGATGAGGGCTATATAGTATGTTTGACCTCTTCCAATTCTCTCTAGTAGTAATCCCCAAAAAAGTTTTCAATTTGAATAGCTGGGGAAATAAAAGCATTTGCCAGTAATGTCAAAAAACCTACAGCACCTGGTGCTCCCATGTGGTCTCCCACCTAAGTACTAACCAGGCCCAACACTGATTAGCTGCCAAGATCTGACAAGATTGGGCTGATCCAGTGTGGTATGGCTGTAGATAAAAATCAGTCACATTGTTTGCCCTCTTTTACTTCTATCTACAAGTAATCTAATGGATACGTTTCCAAACTGTATTGTTGTAGAGAAAAAATCATGTGTTGGTAATGTAAAAAGACCTACAGGACCTAGTATTAGCAGGTGGTCAAAAAAAAATTCTGACCAGGCACAACACTGTAAAGCTGCCACAAACAGTTAGAATTGGGCCTAAACAGTGTAGTAAAGAATTAGATGAGGGCTATAGAGTATGTTTGACCTCTTCCAATTCTCTCTAGTAGTAATCCCTAAAAAAGTTTTCAATTTGAATAGCTGGGGAAATAAAAGCATTTGCCAGTAATGTCAAAAAACCTACAGCACCTGGTGTTCCCATGTGGTCTCCCACCCAAGTACTAACCAGGCCCAACACTGCTTAGCTTGCAAGATCAGACGAGATTGGGCTTATCCAGTGTGGTATGGCTGTAGGTGAAAACCAATAACATTGTTTGCCCTTTTCTACTTCTATCTACAAGTAATCTAATGAATACATTTCCAAACTGCATTGTTGTAGAGAAAAAATCATGTGCTGGTAATTTAAAAAGACCTACAGGACCTAGTATTAGCAGATGGTCAAAAAACTACTGACCAGGCACAACACTATTTAGCTGCCACAAACAGTTGGAAATGGGCCTAAACCGTGTAGTAAAGAATTAGATGAGGACTATAGAGTATGTTTGACCTCTTTCAATTCGCTCTAGTAGTAATCCCAATTTTTTTTTTCAATTTGAATAGCTGGGGAAATAAAAGCATTTGCCAGTAATGTCAAAAAACCTACAGCACCTGGTGTTCCCATGTGGTCTTCCACCCAAGTACTAACCAGGCCCAACACTGCTTAGTTGCCAAGATCTGACGAGATTGGGTTTATCCAGTGTGGTATGGCTGTAGGTGAAATTCGATCACATTGTTTGCCCTCTTCTACTTCTATCTACAAGAAATCTAATGGATACGTTTCCAAACTGTATTGTTGTAGAGAAAAAATCATGTGTTGGTAAAGTAAAAAGACCTACAGTACCTAGTATTAGCTGGTGGTAAAAAAAAAAAACTACTGACCAGGCACAACAATGTTTAGCTGCCACAAACAGTTGGAATTGGGCATAAACAGTGTAGTAAAGAATAAGATGAGGGCTATAGAGTATGTTTGACCTCTTCCAATTCTCTCCAGTAGTAATCCCAAAAAAAGTTTTTAATTTGAATAGCTGGGGAAATAAAAGCATTTGCCAGTAATGTCATAAAACCTACAGCACCTGGTGTTCCCATGTGGTCTCCCACCCAAGTACTAACCAGGCCCAACACTGCTTAGCTACCAAGATCAGAGGAGATTGGGCTTATCCATTGTGGTATGGCTGTTGGTGAAATCCGATAACATTGTTTGCCCTCTTCTACTTCTATCTATAAGTAATCTAATGGATACGTTTCCAAACTGTATTGTTGTAGAGAAAAAATCATGTGTTGGTAATGTAAAAAGACCTACAGGACCTAGTATTAGCAGGTGGTCAAAAAAAACTACTGACCAGGCAGAACACTGTTAAGCTGCCACAAACAGTTGGAATTGGGCCTAAACAGTGTAGTAAAGAATTAGATGAGGGCTATAGAGTATGTTTGACCTCTTACAATTCTCTCTAGTAGTATTCCCTAAAGAAGTTTTCAATTTGAATAGCTGGGGAAATAAAAGCATTTGCCAGTAATGTCAAAAAACCTACAGCACCTGGTGATCCCATGTGGTCTCCCACCCAAGTACTAACCAGGCCAAACACTGCTTAGCTTCCAAGATCAGACAAGATTGGGCTTATCCAGTGTGGTATGGCTGTAGCGGAAAACCGATAACATTGTTTGCCCTTTTCTACTTCTATCTACAAGTAATCTAATGAATACGTTTCCAAACTGCATTGTTGTAGAGAAAAAAATCATGTGCTGGTAATTTAAAAAGACCTACAGGACCTAGTATTAGCAGATGGTCAAAAAACTACTGACCAGACACAACACTGTTTAGCTGCCACAAACAGTTGGAATTGGGCCTAAACAGTGTAGTAAAGAATTAGATGAGGACTATAGAGCCTGTTTGACCTCTTTCAATTCGCTCTAGTAGTAATCCCCCCCAAAAAATTCAATTTTAATAGCTGGGGAAATAAAAGCATTTGCCAGTAATGTCAAAAAACCTACAGCACCTGGTGTTCCCATGTGGTCTCCCACCCAAGTACTAACCAGGCCCAACACTGCTTACCTGCCAAGATCTGACGAGATTGGGCTTATCCAGTGTGGTATGGCTGTAGGTGAAAATCAAGCACATTGTTTGCCCTCTTCTACTTCTATCTAAAAGTAATCTAATGGATACATTTCCAACCTGTATTGTTGTAGAGAAAAAATCATGTGTTGGTAATGTAAAAAGACCTACAGGACCTAGTATTAGCAGGTGGTCAAAAAAAACTACTGACCAGGCACAACACTGTAAAGCTGCCACAAACAGTTGGAATTAGGCCTAAACAGTGTAGTAAAGAATTAGATGAGGGCTATAGAGTATGTTTGACCTCTTCCAATTCTCTCTAGTAGTAATCCCTAAAAAAGTTTTCAATTTGAATAGCTGGGGAAATAAAAAAATTTGCCAGTAACGTCAAAAAACCTACAGCACCTGGTGTTCCTATGTGGTCTCCCATCCAAGTACTAACCAGGCCCAACACTGCTTAGCTTCCAAGATCAGACGAGATTGGGCTTATCCAGAGTGGTATAGCTGTAGGTGAAAATCAATCACATTGTTTGCCCTCTTCTACTTCTATCTACAAGTAATTTAATGGATACGTTTCCACACTGTATTGTTGTAGAGAAAAAATCATGTGCTGGTAATTTAAAAAGACCTACAGGACCTAGTATTAGCAGATGGTCAAAAAACTACTGACCAGACACAACACTGTTTAGCTGCCACAAACAGTTGTAATTGGGCCTAAACAGTGTAGTAAAGAATTAGATGAGGGCTATAGAGTCTGTTTGACCTCTTTCAATTCTCTCTAGTAGTAATCCCAAAAAAATGTTTTCAATTTGAATAGCTGGGGAAATAAAAGCATTTGCCAGTGATGTCAAAAAACCTACAGCACCTGGTGTTCCCATGTGGTCTCCCACCCAAGTACTAACCAGACCCAACACTGCTTAGCTGCCAAGATCTGACGAGATTGGGTTTATCCAGTGGGGTATGGCTGTAGGTGAAAATAAATCACATTGTTTGCCCTCTTCTACTTCTATCTACTAGTAATTTAATGGATACGTTTCCAAACTGTATTGTTGTAGAGAAAAAATCATGTGTTGGTAATGTAAAAAGACCTACAGGACCTAGTATTAGCAGGTGGTCAAAAACAACTACTGAACAGGCACAACACTGTAAAGCTGCCACAAACAGTTGGAATTGGGCCTAAACAGTGTTGTAAAGAATTAGATGAGGGCTATAGAGTATGTTTGACCTCTTCCAATTCTCTCTAGTAGTAATCCTAAAAAAGTTTTCAATTTGAAGAGCTGGGGAAATAAAAGCATTTGCCAGTAATGTCAAAAAACCTACAGCACCTGGTGTTCCTATGTGGTCTCCCATCCAAGTACTAACCAGGCCCAACACTGCTTAGCTTCCAAGATCAGACGAGATTGGGCTTATCCAGAGTGGTATGGCTGTAGGTGTAAATCAATCACATTGTTTGCCCTCTTCTACTTCTATCTACAAGTAATCTAATGGATACGTTTCCAAACTGTATTGTTGTAGAGAAAAAATCATGTGTTGGTAATGTAAAAAGACCTACAGGAACTAGTATGAGCAGGTGGTCAAAAAAAACTACTGACCAGGCACAACACTGTAAAGCTGCCACAAACAGTTGGAATTGGGCCTAAACAGGGTACTAAAGAATTAGATGAGGGCTATAGAGTATGTTTGACCTCTTCCAATTCTCTCTAGTAGTAATCCATAAAAAAGTTTTCAATTTGAATAGCTGGGGAAATAAAAGCATTTGCCAGTAATGTCAAAAAACCTACAGCACCTGGTGTTCCCATGTGGTCTCCCACCCAAGTATAAACCAGGCCCAACACGGCTTAGCTACCAAGAGCAGACGAGATTGGGCTTATCCAGTGTGGTATGGCCGTAGGTGAAAACCGATAACATTGTTTGCCCTTTTCTACTTCTATCTGCAAGTAATCTAATGAATACGTTTCCAAACTGCATTGTTGTAGAGAAAAAATCATGTGCTGGTAATTTAAAAAGACCTACAGGACCTAGTATTAGCAGATGGTCAAAAAACTACTGACCAGACACAACACTGTTTAGCTGCCACAAACAGTTGGAATTGGGCCTAAACAGTGTAGTAAAGAATTAGATGAGGACTATAGAGTCTGTTTGACCTCTTTCAATTCGCTCTAGTAGTAATCCCAAAAAAATATTTCAATTTGAATAGCTGGGGAAATAAAAGCATTTGCCAGTAATGTCAAAAAACCTACAGAACCTGGTGTTCCCATGTGGTCTCCCACCCAAATACTAACCAGTACCAACACTGCTTAGCTGCCAAGATCTGACGAGATTGGGCTTATCCAGTGTGGTATGGCTGTAGGTGAAATTCAATCACATTGTTTGCCCTTTTCTACTTCTATCTACAAGTAATCTAATGAATACGTTTCCAAACTGCATTGTTGTAGAGAAAAAATCATGTGCTGGTAATGTAAAAAGACCTACAGGACCTAGTATTAGCAGGTGGTCAAAAAACTACTGACCAGACACAACACTGTTTAGCTGCCACAAACAGTTGGAATTGGGCCTAAACAGTGTAGTAATGAATTAGATGAGGGTTATAGAGTCTGTTTGACCTCTTTCAATTCTCTCTAGTAGTAATCCCAAAAAAAGTTTTCAATTTGAATAGCTGGGGAAATAAAAGCATTTGCCAGTAATGTCAAAAAACCTACAGCACCTGGTGTTCCCATGTGGTCTCCCACCCAAGTACTAACCAGGCCCAACACTGCTTAGCTGCCAAGATCTGACGAGATTGGGTTTATCCAGTGTGGTATGGCTGTAGGTGAAAATCAATCACATTGTTTGCCCTCTTTTACTTCTATCTACAAGTAATCTGATGGATACGTTTCCAAACTGTATTGTTGTAGAGAAAAAATCATGTGTTGGTAATGTAAAAAGACCTACAGGACCTAGTATGAGCAGGTGGTCAAAAAAAACTACTGACCAGGCACAACACTGTAAAGCTGCCACAAACAGTTGGAATTGGGCCTAAACAGTGTACTAAAGAATTAGATGAGGGCTATAGAGTATGTTTGACCTCTTCCAATTCTTTCTAGTAGTAATCCCTAAAATAGTTTTCAATTTGAATAGCTGGGGAAATAGAAGCATTTGCCAGTAATGTCAAAAAACCTACAGAACCTGGTGTTCCCATGTGGTCTCCCACCCAAATACTAACCAGGCCCGACACTGCTTAGCTGCCAAGATCTGACGAGATGGGCTTATCCATTGTGGTATGGCTGTAGGTGAAATTCAATCACATTGTTTGCCCTTTTCTACTTCTATCTACAAGTAATCTAATGAATACGTTTCCAAACTGCATTGTTGTAGAGAAAAAATCATGTGCTGGTAATGTAAAAAGACCTACAGGACCTAGTATTAGCAGGTGGTCAAAAAAAACTACTGACCAGGCACAACACTGTAAAGCTGCCACAAACAGTTGGAAATGGGCTTAAACCGTGTAGTAAAGAATTAGATGAGGGCTATAGAGTATGTTTGACCTCTTCCAATTCTCTCTAGTAGTAATCCCAAAAAAAGTTTAAATTTGAATAGCTGGGGAAATAAAAGCATTTGCCAGTAATGTCAAAAAACCTACAGCACCTGGTGTTCCCATGTGGTCTCCCACCCAAGTACTAACCAGGCCCAACACTGCTTAGCTGCCAAGATCTGATGAGATTGGGCTTATCCAGTGTGGTATGGCTGTAGGTGAAAATCAATCACATTGTTTGCCCTCTTTTACTTCTATCTACAAGTAATCTAATGGATACGTTTCCAAACTGTATTGTTGTAGAGAAAAAATCATGTGTTGGTAATGTAAAAAGACCTACAGGACCTAGTATTAGCAGGTGGTCAAAAAACTACAGACCAGACACAACACTGTTTAGCTGCCACAAACAGTTGTAATTGGGCCTAAACAGTGTAGTAAAGAATTAGATGAGGACTATAGAGTATGTTTGACCTCTTTCAATTCGCTCTAGTAGTAATCCCAAATTTTTTTTTCAATTTGAATAGCTGGGGAAATAAAAGCATTTGCCAGTAATGTCAAAAAACCTACAGCACCTGGTGTTCCCATGTGGTCTCCCACCCAAGTACTAACCAGGCCCAACACTGCTTAACTACCAAGATCAGACGAGATTGGGCTTATCCAGTGTGGTATGGCTGTTGGTGAAACCCAATAACATTGTTTGCCCTCTTCTTCTTCTATCTATAAGTAATCTAATGGATACGTTTCCAAACTGTATTGTTGTAGAGAAAAAATCATGTGTTGGTAATGTAAAAAGACCTACAGGACCTAGTATTAGCAGGTGGTCAAAAAAAACTACTGACCAGGCAGAACACTGTTAAGCTGCCACAAACAGTTGGAATTGGGCCTAAACAGTGTAGTAAAGAAGTAGATGAGGGCTATAGAGTATGTTTGACCTCTTACAATTCTCTCTAGTAGTATTCCCTAAAGAAGTTTTCAATTTGAATAGCTGGGGAAATAAAAGCATTTGCCAGTAATGTCAAAAAACCTACAGCACCTGGTGATCCCATGTGGTCTCCCACCCAAGTACTAACCAGGCCAAACACTGCTTAACTTCCAAGATCAGACAAGATTGGGCTTATCCAGTGTGGTATGGCTGTAGCTGAAAACCGATAACATTGTTTGCCCTTTTCTACTTCTATCTACAAGTAATCTAATGAATACGTTTCCAAACTGCATTGTTGTAGAGAAAAAAATCATGTGCTGGTAATTTAAAAAGACCTACAGGACCTAGTATTAGCAGATGGTCAAAAAACTACTGACCAGACACAACACTGTTTAGCTGCCACAAACAGTTGGAGTTGGGCCTAAACAGTGTAGTACAGAATTAGATGAGGGCTATAGAGTCTGTTTGACCACTTTCAATTCTCTCTAGTAGTAATCCCCAAAAAATTTTTCAATTTAAATAGCTGGGGAAATAAAAGCATTTGCCAGTAATGTCAAAAAACCTACAGCACCTGGTGCTCGGACGTGGTCTCCCACCCAAGTACTAACCAGGCTCAACACTGCTGAGCTGCCAAGATCTGAATAGATTGGGCTTATCCAGTGTGGTATGGCTGTAGGTGAAATTCAATCACATTGTTTGCCCTCTTCTACTTCTATCTACAAGTAATCTAATGGATACGTTTCCAAACTGTATTGTTGTAGAGAAAAAATCATGTGTTGGTAAAGTAAAAAGACCTACAGGACCTAGTATTAGCAGGTGGTCAAAAAAAACTACTGACCAGGCACAACACTGTAAAGCTGCCACAAACAGTTAGAATTGGGCCTAAACAGTGTAGTAAAGAATTAGATGAGGGCTATAGAGTATGTTTGACCTCTTCCAATTCTCTCTAGTAGTAATCCCTAAAAAAGTTTTCAATTTGAATAGCTGGGGAAATAAAAGCATTTGCCAGTAATGTCAAAAAACCTACAGCACCTGGTGTTCCCATGTGGTCTCCCACCCAAGTACTAACCAGGCCCAACACTGCTTAGCTTCCAAGATCAGACGAGATTGGGCTTATCCAGTGTTGTATGGCTGTAAGTGAAAACCGATAACATTGTTTGCCCTTTTCTACTTCTATCTACAAGTAATCTAATGAATACGTTTCCAAACTGCATTGTTGTAGAGAAAAAATCATGTCCTGGTAATTTAAAAAGACCTACAGGACCTAGTATTAGCAGATGGTCAAAAAACTACTGACCAGACACAACACAGTTTAGCTGCCACAAACAGTTGGAATTGGGCCTAAACTGTGTAGTAAAGAATTAGATGAGGACTATAGAGTCTGTTTGACCTCTTTCAATTCGCTCTAGTAGTAATCCCCAAAAAATTTTTCAATTTGAATAGCTGGGGAAATAAAAGCATTTGCCAGTAATGTCAAAATACCTACAGCACCTGGTGTTCCCATGTGGTCTCCCACCCAAATAATAACCAGGCCCAACACTGCTTAGCTGCCAAGATCTGACAAGATTGGGCTTATCCAGTGTAGTATGGCTGTAGGTAAAATTCAATCACATTGTTTGCCCTCTTCTACTTCTATCTACAAGAAATCTAATGGATACGTTTCCAAACTGTATTGTTGTAGAGAAAAAATCATGTGTTGGTAAAGTAAAAAGACCTACAGGACCTAGTATTAGCTGGTGGTAAAAAAAAAACTACTGACCAGGCACAACACTGTTTAGCTGCCACAAACAGTTGGAATTGGGCCTAAACAGTGTACTAAAGAATTAGATGAGGGCTATAGAGTATGTTTGAGCTCTTCCAATTCTCTCTAGTGGTAATCCCTAAAATAGTTTTCAATTTGAATAGCTGGGGAAATAAAAGCATTTGCCAGTAATGTCAAAAAACCTACAGCACCTGGTGTTCCCATGTGGTCTCCCACCCAAGTGCTAACTAGGCCCAACACTGCTTAGCTTCCAAGATATGACGAGATTGGGCTTATCCAGTGTGGTATGGCTGTAGGTGAAAACCGATACCATTGTTTGCCCTTTTCTACTTCTATCTACAAGTAATCTAATGAATACGTTTCCAAACTGCATTGTTGTAGAGAAAAAATCATGTGCTGGTAATTTAAAAAGACCTACAGGACCTAGTATTAGCAGATAGTCAAAAAACTACTGACCAGACACAACACTGTTTAGCTGCCACAAACAGTTGGAATTGGGCCTAAACAGTGTAGTAAAGAATTAGATGAGGGCTATAGAGTATGTTTGACCTCTTCCAATTCTCTCTAGTAGTAATCCCAAAAAAAGTTTTCGATTTGAATAGCTGGGGAAATAAAAGCATTTGCCATTAATGTCAAAAAACCTACAGCACCTGGTGTTCCTATGAGGTCTCCCACCCAAGTACTAACCAGGCCCAACACTGCTTAGCTGCCAAGATCTGACGAGATTGGGCTTATCCAGTGTGGTACGGCTGTAGGTGAAAACCAATCACATTGTTTGCCCTCTTTTACTTCTATCTACAAGTATTCTAATGGATACATTTCCAAACTGTATTGTTGTAGAGAAAAAATCATGTGTTGGTAATGTAAAAAGACCTACAGGACCTAGTATTAGCAGGTGGTCAAAAAAAACTACTGAGCAGGCACAACACTGTAAAGCTGCCACAAACAGTTAGAATTGGGCCTAAACAGTGTAGTAAAGAATTAGATGAGGGCTATAGAGTATGTTTGACCTCTTCCAATTCTCTCTAGTAGTAATCCCCAAAAGAATTAGATGAGGACTATAGAGTCTGTTTGACCTCTTTCAATTCGCTCTAGTAGTAATCCCCAAAAATGTTTTCAATTTGAATAGCTGGGGAAATAAAAGCATTTGCCAGTAATGTCAAAATACCTACAGCACCTGGTGTTCCCATGTGGTCTCCCACCCAAATACTAACCAGGCCCAACACTGCTTAGCTGCCAAGATCTGACAAGATTGGGCTTATCCAGTGTAGTATGGTTGTAGGTAAAATTCAATCACATTGTTTGCCCTCTTCTACTTCTATCTACAAGAAATCTAATGGATACGTTTCCAAACTGTATTGTTGTAGAGAAAAAATCATGTGTTGGTAAAGTAAAAAGACCTACAGGACCTAGCTGGTGGTAAAAAAAAAACTACTGACCAGGCACAACACTGTTTAGCTGCCACAAACAGTTGGAATTGGGCCTAAACAGTGTAGTAAAGAATTAGATGAGGGCTATAGAGTATGTTTGACCTCTTCCATTTCTCTCTAGTAGAAATCCCCAAAAAAGGTTTCAATTTGAATAGCTGGGGAAATAAAAGCATTTGCCAGTAATGTCAAAAAACCTACAGCACCTGGTGTTCCCATGTGGTCTCCCACCCAAGTACTAACCAGGCCCAACACTGCTTAGCTTCCAAGATCAGACGAGATTGGGCTTATCCAGTGTTGTATGGCTGTAAGTGAAAACCAATTACATGGTTTGCCCTCTTCTTCTTCTATCTACAAGTAATCTAATGGATACGTTTCCAAACTGTATTGTTGTAGAGAAAAAATCATGTGTTGGTAATGTAAAAAGACCTACAGGACCTAGTATTAGCAGGTGGTCAAAAAACTACTGACCAGACACAACACTGTTTAGCTGCCACAAACAGTTGTAATTGGGCCTAAACAGTGTAGTAAAGAATTAGATGAGGACTATAGAGTATGTTTGACCTCTTTCAATTCGCTCTAGTAGTAATCCCAATTTTTTTTTTCAATTTGAATAGCTGGGGAAATAAAAGCATTTGCCAGTAATGTCAAAAAACCTACAGCACATGGTGTTCCCATGTGGTCTCCCACCCAAGTACTAACCAGACCCAACACTGCTTAGCTGCCAAGATCAGACGAGATTGGGCTTATCCAGTGTGGTATGGCTGTAGGTGAAAATCAATCACATTGTTTGCCCTCTTCTTCTTCTCTCCACAAGTAATCTAATGGATACGTTTCCAAACTGTATTGTTGTAGAGAAAAAATCATGTGTTGGTAATGTTATAAGACCTACAGGACCTAGTATTAGCAGGTGGTCAAAAAAAACTACTGACCAGGCACAACACTGTAAAGCTTCCACAAACAGTTGGAATTGGGCCTAAACAGTGTAGTAAAGAATTAGATGATGGGTATAGAGTATGTTTGACCTCTTCCAATTCTCTCTAGTAGTAATCCTTAAAAAAGTTTTCAATTTGAATAGCTGGGGAAATAAAAGCATTTGCCAGTAATGTCAAAATACCTACAGCACCTGGTGTTCCCATGTGGTCTCCCACCCAAATACTAACCAGGCCCAACACTGCTTAGCTGCCAAGATCTGACAAGATTGGGCTTATCCAGTGTAGTATGGCTGTAAGTAAAATTCAATCACATTGTTTGCCCTCTTCTACTTCTATCTACAAGAAATCTAATGGATACGTTTCCAAACTGTATTGTTGTAGAGAAAAAATTATGTGTTGGTAAAGTAAAAAGACCTACAGGACCTAGTATTAGCAGGTGGTCAAAAAAAACTACTGACCAGGCACAACACTGTAAAGCTGCCACGAACTGTTAGAATTGGGCCTAAACAGTGTAGTAAAGAATTAGATGAGGGCTATAGAGTATGTTTGACCTCTTCCAATTCTCTCTAGTAGTAATCCCTAAAAAAGTTTTCAATTTGAATAGCTGGGGAAATAAAAGCATTTGCCAGTAATGTCAAAAAACCTACAGCACCTGGTGTTCCCATGTGGTCCCCCCCCTCCCAAGTACTAACCAGGCCCAACACTGCTTAGCTTCCAAGATCAGACGAGATTGGGCTTATCCAGTGTTGTATGGCTGTAAGTGAAAACCGATAACATTGTTTGCCCTTTTCTACTTCTATCTACAAGTAATCTAATGAATACGTTTCCAAACTGCATTGTTGTAGAGAAAAAATCATTTCCTGGTAATTTAAAAAGACCTACAGGACCTAGTATTAGCAGATGGTCAAAAAACTACTGACCAGACACAACACAGTTTAGCTGCCACAAACAGTTGGAATTGGGCCTAAACTGTGTAGTAAAGAATTAGATGAGGACTATAGAGTCTGTTTGACCTCTTCCAATTCTCTCTAGTAGTAATCCCAAAAAAAGTTTTCAATTTGAATAGCTGGGGAAATAAAAGCATTTGCCAGTAATGTAAAAAAAACCTACAGCACCTGGTGTTCCTATGTGGTCTCCCAGCCAAGTACTAACCAGGCCCAACACTGCTTAGCTGCCAAGATTTGATGAGATTGGGCTTATCCAGTGTGATATGGCTGTAGGTGAAAATCAATCACATTGTTTGCCCTCTTTTACTTCTATCTACAAGTAATCTAATGGATACGTTTCCAAACTGTATTGTTGTATAGAAAAAACCATGTGTTGGTAAAGTAAAAAGACCTACAGGACCTAGTATTAGCTGGTGGTAAAAAAAAAAACTACTGACCAGGCACAACACTGTTTAGCTGCCACAAACAGTTGGAATTGGGCCTAAACAGTGTAGTAAAGAATTAGATGAGGACTATAGAGTCTGTTTGACCTCTTCCAATTCTCTCTAGTAGTAATCCCAAAAAAAGTTTTCAAATTGAATAGCTGGGGAAATAAAAGCATTTGCCAGTAATGTCAAAAAACCTACAGCACCTGGATTTCCCATGTGGTCTCCCACCCAAGTACTAACCAGGCCCAACACTGCTTAGCTGCCAAGATCTGATGAGATTGGGCTTATCCAGTGTGATATGGCTGTAGGTGAAAATCAATCACATTGTTTGCCCTCTTTTACTTCTATCTACAAGTAATCTAATGGATACGTTTCCAAACTGTATTATTGTAGAGAAAAAATCATGTGTTGGTAATGTAAAAAGACCTACAGGACCTAGTATTAGCAGGTGGTCAAAAAAAACTACTGACCAGGCACAACACTGTTTAGCTGCCACAAACAGTTGGAATTGGGCCTAAACAGTGTAGTAAAGAATTAGATGAGGACTATAGAGTCTGTTTGACCTCTTCCAATTCGCTCTAGTAGTAATCCCAAAAAAATATTTCAATTTGAATAGCTGGGGAAATAAAAGCATTTGCCAGTAATGTCAAAAAACCTACAGAACCTGGTGTTCCCATGTGGTCTCCCACACAAGTACTAACCAGGCCCAACACTGCTGAGCTGCCAAGATCTGACGAGATTGGGCTTATCCAGTGTGGTATGGCTGTAGGCGAAATTCAATCACATTGTTTGCCCTCTTCTACTTCTATCTACAAGAAATCTAATGGATACGTTTCCAAACTGTATTGTTGTAGAGAAAAAACCATGTGTTGGTAAAGTAAAAAGACCTACAGGACCTAGTATTAGCTGGTGGTAAAAAAAAAAACTACTGACCAGGCACAACACTGTTTAGCTGCCACAAACAGTTGGAATTGGGCCTAAACAGTGTAGTAAAGAATTAGATGAGGACTATAGAGTCTGTTTGACCTCTTCCAATTCTCTCTAGTAGTAATCCCAAAAAAAGTTTTCAAATTGAATAGCTGGGGAAATAAAAGCATTTGCCAGTAATGTCAAAAAACCTACAGCACCTGGATTTCCCATGTGGTCTCCCACCCAAGTACTAACCAGGCCCAACACTGCTTAGCTGCCAAGATCTGATGAGATTGGGCTTATCCAGTGTGATATGGCTGTAGGTGAAAATCAATCACATTGTTTGCCCTCTTTTACTTCTATCTACAAGTAATCTAATGGATACGTTTCCAAACTGTATTATTGTAGAGAAAAAATCATGTGTTGGTAATGTAAAAAGACCTACAGGACCTAGTATTAGCAGGTGGTCAAAAAAAACTACTGACCAGGCACAACACTGTTTAGCTGCCACAAACAGTTGGAATTGGGCCTAAACAGTGTAGTAAAGAATTAGATGAGGACTATAGAGTCTGTTTGACCTCTTCCAATTCGCTCTAGTAGTAATCCCAAAAAAATATTTCAATTTGAATAGCTGGGGAAATAAAAGCATTTGCCAGTAATGTCAAAAAACCTACAGAACCTGGTGTTCCCATGTGGTCTCCCACACAAGTACTAACCAGGCCCAACACTGCTGAGCTGCCAAGATCTGACGAGATTGGGCTTATCCAGTGTGGTATGGCTGTAGGCGAAATTCAATCACATTGTTTGCCCTCTTCTACTTCTATCTACAAGAAATCTAATGGATACGTTTCCAAACTGTATTGTTGTAGAGAAAAAATCATGTGTTGGTAAAGTAAAAAGACCTACAGGACCTAGTATTAGCTGGTGGTAAAAAAAAAAATACTGACCAGGCACAACAATGTTTAGCTGCCACAAACAGTTGGAATTGGGCCTAAACAGTGTAGTAAAGAATTAGATGAGGGCTATATAGTATGTTTGACATCCTCCAATTCTCTCTAGTAGTAATCCCAAAAAAAGTTTTTAATTTGAATAGCTGGGGAAATAAAAGCATTTGCCAGTAATGTAAAAAAACCTACAGCACCTGGTGTTCTCATGTGGTCTCCCACCCAAGTACTAACCAGACCCAACTCTGCTTAGCTGCCAAGATCAGACGAGATTGGGTTTATCCAGTGTGGTATGGCTGTAGGTGAAATCCGATAACATTGTTTGCCCTCTTCTACTTCTATCTATAAGTAATCTAATGGATACGTTTCCAAACTGTATTGTTGTAGAGAAAAAATCATGTGTTGGTAATGTAAAAAGACCTACAGGACCTAGTATTAGCAGATGGTCAAAAAACTACTGACCAGACACAACACAGTTTAGCTGCCACAAACAGTTGGAATTGGGCCTAAACTGTGTAGTAAAGAATTAGATGAGGACTATAGAGTCTGTTTGACCTCTTCCAATTCTCTCTAGTAGTAATCCCAAAAAAAGTTTTCAATTTGAATAGCTGGGGAAATAAAAGCATTTGCCAGTAATGTAAAAAAAACCTACAGCACCTGGTGTTCCTATGTGGTCTCCCAGCCAAGTACTAACCAGGCCCAACACTGCTTAGCTGCCAAGATTTGATGAGATTGGGCTTATCCAGTGTGATATGGCTGTAGGTGAAAATCAATCACATTGTTTGCCCTCTTTTACTTCTATCTACAAGTAATCTAATGGATACGTTTCCAAACTGTATTGTTGTATAGAAAAAACCATGTGTTGGTAAAGTAAAAAGACCTACAGTACCTAGTATTAGCTGGTGGTAAAAAAAAAAACTACTGACCAGGCACAACACTGTTTAGCTGCCACAAACAGTTGGAATTGGGCCTAAACAGTGTAGTAAAGAATTAGATGAGGACTATAGAGTCTGTTTGACCTCTTCCAATTCTCTCTAGTAGTAATCCCAAAAAAAGTTTTCAAATTGAATAGCTGGGGAAATAAAAGCATTTGCCAGTAATGTCAAAAAACCTACAGCACCTGGATTTCCCATGTGGTCTCCCACCCAAGTACTAACCAGGCCCAACACTGCTTAGCTGCCAAGATCTGATGAGATTGGGCTTATCCAGTGTGATATGGCTGTAGGTGAAAATCAATCACATTGTTTGCCCTCTTTTACTTCTATCTACAAGTAATCTAATGGATACGTTTCCAAACTGTATTATTGTAGAGAAAAAATCATGTGTTGGTAATGTAAAAAGACCTACAGGACCTAGTATTAGCAGGTGGTCAAAAAAAACTACTGACCAGGCACAACACTGTTTAGCTGCCACAAACAGTTGGAATTGGGCCTAAACAGTGTAGTAAAGAATTAGATGAGGACTATAGAGTCTGTTTGACCTCTTCCAATTCGCTCTAGTAGTAATCCCAAAAAAATATTTCAATTTGAATAGCTGGGGAAATAAAAGCATTTGCCAGTAATGTCAAAAAACCTACAGAACCTGGTGTTCCCATGTGGTCTCCCACACAAGTACTAACCAGGCCCAACACTGCTGAGCTGCCAAGATCTGACGAGATTGGGCTTATCCAGTGTGGTATGGCTGTAGGCGAAATTCAATCACATTGTTTGCCCTCTTCTACTTCTATCTACAAGAAATCTAATGGATACGTTTCCAAACTGTATTGTTGTAGAGAAAAAACCATGTGTTGGTAAAGTAAAAAGACCTACAGGACCTAGTATTAGCTGGTGGTAAAAAAAAAAACTACTGACCAGGCACAACACTGTTTAGCTGCCACAAACAGTTGGAATTGGGCCTAAACAGTGTAGTAAAGAATTAGATGAGGACTATAGAGTCTGTTTGACCTCTTCCAATTCTCTCTAGTAGTAATCCCAAAAAAAGTTTTCAAATTGAATAGCTGGGGAAATAAAAGCATTTGCCAGTAATGTCAAAAAACCTACAGCACCTGGATTTCCCATGTGGTCTCCCACCCAAGTACTAACCAGGCCCAACACTGCTTAGCTGCCAAGATCTGATGAGATTGGGCTTATCCAGTGTGATATGGCTGTAGGTGAAAATCAATCACATTGTTTGCCCTCTTTTACTTCTATCTACAAGTAATCTAATGGATACGTTTCCAAACTGTATTATTGTAGAGAAAAAATCATGTGTTGGTAATGTAAAAAGACCTACAGGACCTAGTATTAGCAGGTGGTCAAAAAAAACTACTGACCAGGCACAACACTGTTTAGCTGCCACAAACAGTTGGAATTGGGCCTAAACAGTGTAGTAAAGAATTAGATGAGGACTATAGAGTCTGTTTGACCTCTTCCAATTCGCTCTAGTAGTAATCCCAAAAAAATATTTCAATTTGAATAGCTGGGGAAATAAAAGCATTTGCCAGTAATGTCAAAAAACCTACAGAACCTGGTGTTCCCATGTGGTCTCCCACACAAGTACTAACCAGGCCCAACACTGCTGAGCTGCCAAGATCTGACGAGATTGGGCTTATCCAGTGTGGTATGGCTGTAGGCGAAATTCAATCACATTGTTTGCCCTCTTCTACTTCTATCTACAAGAAATCTAATGGATACGTTTCCAAACTGTATTGTTGTAGAGAAAAAATCATGTGTTGGTAAAGTAAAAAGACCTACAGGACCTAGTATTAGCTGGTGGTAAAAAAAAAAATACTGACCAGGCACAACAATGTTTAGCTGCCACAAACAGTTGGAATTGGGCCTAAACAGTGTAGTAAAGAATTAGATGAGGGCTATATAGTATGTTTGACATCCTCCAATTCTCTCTAGTAGTAATCCCAAAAAAAGTTTTTAATTTGAATAGCTGGGGAAATAAAAGCATTTGCCAGTAATGTAAAAAAACCTACAGCACCTGGTGTTCTCATGTGGTCTCCCACCCAAGTACTAACCAGACCCAACTCTGCTTAGCTGCCAAGATCAGACGAGATTGGGTTTATCCAGTGTGGTATGGCTGTAGGTGAAATCCGATAACATTGTTTGCCCTCTTCTACTTCTATCTATAAGTAATCTAATGGATACGTTTCCAAACTGTATTGTTGTAGAGAAAAAATCATGTGTTGGTAATGTAAAAAGACCTACAGGACCTAGTATTGGCAGGTGGTAAAAAAAAAAAAAACTACTGACCAGGCACAACAATGTTTAGCTGCCACAAACAGTTGGAATTGGGCCTAAACAGTGTAGTAAAGAATTAGATGAGGGCTATATAGTATGTTTGACCTCTTCCAATTCTCTCTAGTAGTAATCCCCAAAAAAGTTTTCAATTTGAATAGCTGGGGAAATAAAAGCATTTGCCAGTAATGTCAAAAAACCTACAGCACCTGGTGCTCCCATGTGGTCTCCCACCTAAGTACTAACCAGGCCCAACACTGATTAGCTGCCAAGATCTGACAAGATTGGGCTGATCCAGTGTGGTATGGCTGTAGATGAAAATCAGTCACATTGTTTGCCCTCTTTTACTTCTATCTACAAGTAATCTAATGGATACGTTTCCAAACTGTATTGTTGTAGAGAAAAAATCATGTGTTGGTAATGTAAAAAGACCTACAGGACCTAGTATTAGCAGGTGGTCAAAAAAAAATTCTGACCAGGCACAACACTGTAAAGCTGCCACAAACAGTTAGAATTGGGCCTAAACAGTGTAGTAAAGAATTAGATGAGGGCTATAGAGTATGTTTGACCTCTTCCAATTCTCTCTAGTAGTAATCCCTAAAAAAGTTTTCAATTTGAATAGCTGGGGAAATAAAAGCATTTGCCAGTAATGTCAAAAAACCTACAGCACCTGGTGTTCCCATGTGGTCTCCCACCAAGTACTAACCAGGCCCAACACTGCTTAGCTTGCAAGATCAGACGAGATTGGGCTTATCCAGTGTGGTATGGCTGTAGGTGAAAACCAATAACATTGTTTGCCCTTTTCTACTTCTATCTACAAGTAATCTAATGAATACATTTCCAAACTGCATTGTTGTAGAGAAAAAATCATGTGCTGGTAATTTAAAAAGACCTACAGGACCTAGTATTAGCAGATGGTCAAAAAACTACTGACCAGACACAACACTGTTTTGCTGCCACAAACAGTTGGAATTGGGCCTAAACAGTGTAGTAATGAATTAGATGAGGGCTATAGAGTCTGTTTGACCTCTTTCAATTCTCTCTAGTAGTAATCCCAAAAAAAGTTTTCAATTTGAATAGCTGGGGAAATAAAAGCATTTGCCAGTAATGTCAAAAAACCTACAGCACCTGGTGTTCCCATGTGGTCTCCCACCCAAGTACTAACCAGGCCCAACACTGCTTAGCGGCCAAGATCTGACGAGATTGGGTTTATCCAGTGTGGTATGGCTGTAGGTGAAAATCAATCACATTGTTTGCCCTCTTTTACTTCTATCTACAAGTAATCTAATGGATACGTTTCCAAACTGTATTGTTGTAGAGAAAAAATCATGTGTTGGTAATGTAAAAAGACCTACAGGACCTAGTATGAGCAGGTGGTCAAAAAAAACTACTGACCAGGCACAACACTGTAAAGCTGCCACAAACAGTTGGAATTGGGCCTAAACAGTGTACTAAAGAATTAGATGAGGGCTATAGAGTATGTTTGACCTCTTCCAATTCTTTCTAGTAGTAATCCCTAAAATAGTTTTCAATTTGAATAGCTGGGGAAATAAAAGCATTTGCCAGTAATGTCAAAAAACCTACAGAACCTGGTGTTCCCATGTGGTCTCCCACCCAAGTATAAACCAGGCCCAACACGGCTTAGCTACCAAGAGCAGACGAGATTGGGCTTATCCAGTGTGGTATGGCCGTAGGTGAAAACCGATATTATTGTTTGCCCTTTTCTACTTCTATCTACAAGTAATCTAATGAATACGTTTCCAAACTGCATTGTTGTAGAGAAAAAATCATGTGCTGGTAATGTAAAAAGACCTACAGGACCTAGTATTAGCAGGTGGTCAAAAAAAACTACTGACCAGGCACAACACTGTAAAGCTGCCACAAACAGTTGGAAATGGGCCTAAACCGTGTAGTAAAGAATTAGATGAGGGCTATAGAGTATGTTTGACCTCTTCCAATTCTCTCTAGTAGTAATCCCAAAAAAAGTTTAAATTTGAATAGCTGGGGAAATAAAAGCATTTGCCAGTAATGTCAAAAAACCTACAGCACCTGGTGTTCCCATGTGGTCTCCCACCCAAGTACTAACCAGGCCCAACACTGCTTAGCTGCCAAGATCTGATGAGATTGGGCTTATCCAGTGTGGTATGGCTGTAGGTGAAAATCAATCACATTGTTTGCCCTCTTTTACTTCTATCTACAAGTAATCTAATGGATACGTTTCCAAACTGTATTGTTGTAGAGAAAAAATCATGTGTTGGTAATGTAAAAAGACCTACAGGACCTAGTATTAGCAGGTGGTCAAAAAACTACAGCACAGACACAACACTGTTTAGCTGCCACAAACAGTTGTAATTGGGCCTAAACAGTGTAGTAAAGAATTAGATGAGGACTATAGAGTATGTTTGACCTCTTTCAATTCGCTCTAGTAGTAATCCCAAATTTTTTTTTCAATTTGAATAGCTGGGGAAATAAAAGCATTTGCCAGTAATGTCAAAAAACCTACAGCACCTGGTGTTCCCATGTGGTCTTCCACCCAAGTACTAACCATGCCCAACACTGCTTAGCTGCCAAGATCTGACGAGATAGGGTTTATCCAGTGTGGTATGGCGGTAGGTGAAATTCGATCACATTGTTTGCCCTCTTCTACTTCTATCTACAAGAAATCTAATGGATACGTTTCCAAACTGTATTGTTGTAGAGAAAAAATCATGTGTTGGTAAAGTAAAAAGACCTACAGGACCTAGTATTAGCTGGTGGTAAAAAAAAAAACTACTGACCAGGCACAACAATGTTTAGCTGCCACAAACAGTTGGAATTGGGCCTAAACAGTGTAGTAAAGAATTAGATGAGGGCTATAGAGTATGTTTGACCTCTTCCAATTCTCTCCAGTAGTAATCCCAAAAAAAGTTTTTAATTTGAATAGCTGGGGAAATAAAAGCATTTGCCAGTAATGTCAAAAAACCTACAGCAGCTGGTGTTCCCATGTGGTCTCCCACCCAAGTACTAACCAGACCCAACACTGCTTAGCTGCCAAGATCAGATGAGATTGGGCTTATCCAGTGTGGTATGGCTGTAGGTGAAAATCAATCACATTGTTTGCCCTCTTCTTCTTCTCTCCACAAGTAATCTAATGGATACGTTTCCAAACTGTATTGTTGTAGAGAAAAAATCATGTGTTGGTAATGTTATAAGACCTACAGGACCTAGTATTAGCAGGTGGTCAAAAAAAAACTACTGACCAGGCACAACACTGTAAAGCTTCCACAAACAGTTGGAATTGGGCCTAAACAGTGTAGTAAAGAATTAGATGATGGGTATAGAGTATGTTTGACCTCTTCCAATTCTCTCTAGTAGTAATCCTTAAAAAAGTTTTCAATTTGAATAGCTGGGGAAATAAAAGCATTTGCCAGTAATGTCAAAAAACCTACAGCACCTGGTGTTCCCATGTGGTCTCCCACCCAAGTACTAACCAGGCCCAACACTGCTTAACTACCAAGATCAGACGAGATTGGGCTTATCCAGTGTGGTATGGCTGTTGGTGAAATCCAATAACATTGTTTGCCCTCTTCTTCTTCTATCTATAAGTAATCTAATGGATACGTTTCCAAACTGTATTGTTGTAGAGAAAAAATCATGTGTTGGTAATGTTATAAGACCTACAGGACCTAGTATTAGCAGGTGGTCAAAAAAAACTACTGACCAGGCAGAACACTGTTAAGCTGCCACAAACAGTTGGAATTGGGCCTAAACAGTGTAGTAAAGAAGTAGATGAGGGCTATAGAGTATGTTTGACCTCTTACAATTCTCTCTAGTAGTATTCCCTAAAGAAGTTTTCAATTTGAATAGCTGGGGAAATAAAAGCATTTGCCAGTAATGTCAAAAAGCCTACAGCACCTGGTGATCCCATGTGGTCTCCCACCCAAGTACTAACCAGGCCAAACACTGCTTAGCTTCCAAGATCAGACAAGATTGGGCTTATCCAGTGTGGTATGGCTGTAGCTGAAAACCGATAACATTGTTTGCCCTTTTCTACTTCTATCTACAAGTAATCTAATGAATACGTTTCCAAACTGCATTGTTGTAGAGAAAAAAATCATGTGCTGGTAATTTAAAAAGACCTACAGGACCTAGTATTAGCAGATGGTCAAAAAACTACTGACCAGACACAACACTGTTTAGCTGCCACAAACAGTTGGAGTTGGGCCTAAACAGTGTAGTACAGAATTAGATGAGGGCTATAGAGTCTGTTTGACCACTTTCAATTCTCTCTAGTAGTAATCCCCCAAACATTTTTCAATTTAAATAGCTGGGGAAATAAAAGCATTTGCCAGTAATGTCAAAAAACCTACAGCACCTGGTGCTTGGACGTGGTCTCCCACCCAAGTACTAACCAGGCTCAACACTGCTTAGCTGCCAAGATCTGAATAGATTGGGCTTATCCAGTGTGGTATGGCTGTAGGTGAAATTCAATCACATTGTTTGCCCTCTTCTACTTCTATCTACAAGTAATCTAATGGATACGTTTCCAAACTGTATTGTTGTAGAGAAAAAATCATGTGTTGGTAATGTAAAAAGACCTACAGGACCTAGTATTAGCAGGTGGTCAAAAAAAACTACTGACCAGGCACAACACTGTAAAGCTGCCACAAACAGTTGGAATTGGGCCTAAACAGTCTAGTAAAGAATTAGATGAGGGCTATAGAGTATGTTTGACCTCTTCCAATTCTCTCTAGTAGTAATCCCTAAAAAAGTTTTCAATTTGAATAGCTGGGGAAATAAAAGCATTTGCCAGTAATGTCAAAAAGCCTACAGCACCTGGTGTTCCTATGTGGTCTCCCACCCAAGTACTAACCAGGCCCAACACTGCTTAGCTGCCAAGATCTGACGAGATTGGGCTTATCCAGTGTGGTATGGCTGTAGGTGAAATTCAATCACATTGTTTGCCCTCTTCTACATCTATCTACAAGAAATCTAATGGATACGTTTCCAAACTGTATTGTTGTAGAGAAAAAATCATGTGTTGGTAAAGTAAAAAGACCTACAGGACCTAGTATTAGCTGGTGGTAAAAAAAAATAACTACTGACCAGGCACAACACTGTTTAGCTGCCGCAAACAGTTGGAATTGGGCCTAAACAGTGTAGTAAAGAATTAGAAGAGGGCTATAGAGTATGTTTGACCTCTTCCAATTCTCTCTAGTAGTAATCCCAAAAAAAGTTTTCAATTTGAATAGCTGGGGAAATAAAAGCATTTGCCATTAATGTCAAAAAACCTACAGCACCTGGTGTTCCTATGTGGTCTCCCACCCAAGTACTAACCAGGCCCAACACTGCTTAGCTGCCAAGATCTGACGAGATTGGGCTTATCCAGTGTGGTACGGCTGTAGGTGAAAACCAATCACATTGTTTGCCCTCTTTTACTTCTATCTACAAGTATTCTAATGGATACATTTCCAAACTGTATTGTTGTAGAGAAAAAATCATGTGTTGGTAATGTAAAAAGACCTAAAGGACCTAGTATTAGCAGGTGGTCAAAAAAAACTACTGACCAGGCACAACACTGTAAAGCTGCCACAAACAGTTAGAATTGGGCCTAAACAGTGTAGTAAAGAATTAGATGAGGGCTATAGAGTATGTTTGACCTCTTCCAATTCTCTCTAGTAGTAATCCCTAAAAAAGTTTTCAATTTGAATAGCTGGGGAAATAAAAGCATTTGCCAGTAATGTCAAAAAACCTACAGCACCTGGTGTTCCCATGTGGTCTCCCACCCAAGTACTAACCAGTCCCAACACTGCTTAGCTTCCAAGATCAGACGAGATTGGGCTTATCCAGTGTTGTATGGCTGTAAGTGAAAACGGATAACATTGTTTGCCCTTTTCTACTTCTATCTACAAGTAATCTAATGAATACGTTTCCAAACTGCATTGTTGTAGAGAAAAAATCATGTCCTGGTAATTTAAAAAGACCTACAGGACCTAGTTTTAGCAGATGGTCAAAAAACTACTGACTAGACACAACACAGTTTAGCTGCCACAAACAGTTGGAATTGGGCCTAAACTGTGTAGTAAAGAATTAGATGAGGACTATAGAGTCTGTTTGACCTCTTTCAATTCGCTCTAGTAGTAATCCCCAAAAATTTTTTCAATTTGAATAGCTGGGGAAATAAAAGCATTTGCCAGTAATGTCAAAATACCTACAGCACCTGGTGTTCCCATGTGGTCTCCCACCCAAATACTAACCAGGCCCAACACTGCTTAGCTGCCAAGATCTGACAAGATTGGGCTTATCCAGTGTAGTATGGCTGTAGGTAAAATTCAATCACATTGTTTGCCCTCTTCTACTTCTATCTACAAGAAATCTAATGGATACGTTTCCAAACTGTATTGTTGTAGAGAAAAAATCATGTGTTGGTAAAGTAAAAAGACCTACAGGACCTAGTATTAGCTGGTGGTAAAAAAAAAACTACTGACCAGGCACAACACTGTTTAGCTGCCACAAACAGTTGGAATTGGGCCTAAACAGTGTAGTAAAGAATTAGATGAGGGCTATAGAGTATGTTTGACCTCTTACAATTCTCTCTAGTAGTAATCCCTAAAGAAGTTTTCAATTTGAATAGCTGGGGAAATAAAAGCATTTGCCAGTAATGTCAAAAAACCTACAGCACCTGGTGTTCCCATGTGGTCTCCCATCCAAGTGCTAACCAGGCCCAACACTGCTTAGCTTCCAAGATATGACGAGATTGGGCTTATCCAGTGTGGTATGGCTGTAGGTGAAAACCGATAACATTGTTTGCCCTTTTCTACTTCTATCTACAAGTAATCTAATGAATACGTTTCCAAACTGCATTGTTGTAGAGAAAAAATCATGTCCTGGTAATTTAAAAAGACCTACAGGACCTAGTATTAGCAGATGGTCAAAAAACTACTGACCAGACACAACACAGTTTAGCTGCCACAAACAGTTGGAATTGGGCCTAAACTGTGTAGTAAAGAATTAGATGAGGACTATAGAGTCTGTTTGACCTCTTTCAATTTGCTCTAGTAGTAATCCCCCAAATTTTTTTCAATTTGAATAGCTGGGGAAATAAAAGCATTTGCCAGTAATGTCAAAATACCTACAGCACCTGGTGTTCCCATGTGGTCTCCCACCCAAATACTAACCAGGCCCAACACTGCTTAGCTGCCAAGATCTGACAAGATTGGGCTTATCCAGTGTAGTATGGCTGTAGGTAAAATTCAATCACATTGTTTGCCCTCTTCTACTTCTATCTACAAGAAATCTAATGGATACGTTTCCAAACTGTATTGTTGTAGAGAAAAAATCATGTGTTGGTAAAGTAAAAAGACCTACAGGACCTAGTATTAGCAGGTGGTCAAAAAAAACTACTGACCAGGCACAACACTGTAAAGCTGCCACAAACAGTTAGAATTGGGCCTAAACAGTGTAGTAAAGAATTAGATGAGGGCTATAGAGTATGTTTGACCTCTTCCAATTCTCTCTAGTAGTAATCCCTAAAAAAGTTTTCAATTTGAATAGCTGGGGAAATAAAAGCATTTGCCAGTAATGTCAAAAAACCTACAGCACCTGGTGTTCCCATGTGGTCTCCCACCCAAGTACTAACCAGGCCCAACACTGCTTAGCTTCCAAGATCAGACGAGATTGGGCTTATCCAGTGTTGTATGGCTGTAAGTGAAAACCGATAACATTGTTTGCCCTTTTCTACTTCTATCTACAAGTAATCTAATGAATACGTTTCCAAACTGCATTGTTGTAGAGAAAAAATCATGTCCTGGTAATTTAAAAAGACCTACAGGACCTAGTATTAGCAGATGGTCAAAAAACTACTGACCAGACACAACACAGTTTAGCTGCCACAAACAGTTGGAATTGGGCCTAAACTGTGTAGTAAAGAATTAGATGAGGACTATAGAGTCTGTTTGACCTCTTTCAATTCGCTCTAGTAGTAATCCCCAAAAAATTTTTCAATTTGAATAGCTGGGGAAATAAAAGCATTTGCCAGTAATGTCAAAATACCTACAGCACCTGGTGTTCCCATGTGGTCTCCCACCCAAATAATAACCAGGCCCAACACTGCTTAGCTGCCAAGATCTGACAAGATTGGGCTTATCCAGTGTAGTATGGCTGTAGGTAAAATTCAATCACATTGTTTGCCCTCTTCTACTTCTATCTACAAGAAATCTAATGGATACGTTTCCAAACTGTATTGTTGTAGAGAAAAAATCATGTGTTGGTAAAGTAAAAAGACCTACAGGACCTAGTATTAGCTGGTGGTAAAAAAAAAACTACTGACCAGGCACAACACTGTTTAGCTGCCACAAACAGTTGGAATTGGGCCTAAACAGTGTACTAAAGAATTAGATGAGGGCTATAGAGTATGTTTGAGCTCTTCCAATTCTCTCTAGTGGTAATCCCTAAAATAGTTTTCAATTTGAATAGCTGGGGAAATAAAAGCATTTGCCAGTAATGTCAAAAAACCTACAGCACCTGGTGTTCCCATGTGGTCTCCCACCCAAGTGCTAACTAGGCCCAACACTGCTTAGCTTCCAAGATATGACGAGATTGGGCTTATCCAGTGTGGTATGGCTGTAGGTGAAAACCGATAACATTGTTTGCCCTTTTCTACTTCTATCTACAAGTAATCTAATGAATACGTTTCCAAACTGCATTGTTGTAGAGAAAAAATCATGTGCTGGTAATTTAAAAAGACCTACAGGACCTAGTATTAGCAGATAGTCAAAAAACTACTGACCAGACACAACACTGTTTAGCTGCCACAAACAGTTGGAATTGGGCCTAAACAGTGTAGTAAAGAATTAGATGAGGGCTATAGAGTATGTTTGACCTCTTCCAATTCTCTCTAGTAGTAATCCCAAAAAAAGTTTTCGATTTGAATAGCTGGGGAAATAAAAGCATTTGCCATTAATGTCAAAAAACCTACAGCACCTGGTGTTCCTATGAGGTCTCCCACCCAAGTACTAACCAGGCCCAACACTGCTTAGCTGCCAAGATCTGACGAGATTGGGCTTATCCAGTGTGGTACGGCTGTAGGTGAAAACCAATCACATTGTTTGCCCTCTTTTACTTCTATCTACAAGTATTCTAATGGATACATTTCCAAACTGTATTGTTGTAGAGAAAAAATCATGTGTTGGTAATGTAAAAAGACCTACAGGACCTAGTATTAGCAGGTGGTCAAAAAAAACTACTGAGCAGGCACAACACTGTAAAGCTGCCACAAACAGTTAGAATTGGGCCTAAACAGTGTAGTAAAGAATTAGATGAGGGCTATAGAGTATGTTTGACCTCTTCCAATTCTCTCTAGTAGTAATCCCCAAAAGAATTAGATGAGGACTATAGAGTCTGTTTGACCTCTTTCAATTCGCTCTAGTAGTAATCCCCAAAAATGTTTTCAGTTTGAATAGCTGGGGAAATAAAAGCATTTGCCAGTAATGTCAAAATACCTACAGCACCTGGTGTTCCCATGTGGTCTCCCACCCAAATACTAACCAGGCCCAACACTGCTTAGCTGCCAAGATCTGACAAGATTGGGCTTATCCAGTGTAGTATGGTTGTAGGTAAAATTCAAACACATTGTTTGCCCTCTTCTACTTCTATCTACAAGAAATCTAATGGATACGTTTCCAAACTGTATTGTTGTAGAGAAAAAATCATGTGTTGGTAAAGTAAAAAGACCTACAGGACCTAGCTGGTGGTAAAAAAAAAACTACTGACCAGGCACAACACTGTTTAGCTGCCACAAACAGTTGGAATTGGGCCTAAACAGTGTAGTAAAGAATTAGATGAGGGCTATAGAGTATGTTTGACCTCTTCCATTTCTCTCTAGTAGAAATCCCCAAAAAAGTTTTCAATTTGAATAGCTGGGGAAATAAAAGCATTTGCCAGTAATGTCAAAAAACCTACAGCACCTGGTGTTCCCATGTGGTCTCCCACCCAAGTACTAACCAGGCCCAACACTGCTTAGCTTCCAAGATCAGACGAGATTGGGCTTATCCAGTGTTGTATGGCTGTAAGTGAAAACCAATTACATTGTTTGCCCTCTTCTTCTTCTATCTACAAGTAATCTAATGGATACGTTTCCAAACTGTATTGTTGTAGAGAAAAAATCATGTGTTGGTAATGTAAAAAGACCTACAGGACCTAGTATTAGCAGGTGGTCAAAAAACTACTGACCAGACACAACACTGTTTAGCTGCCACAAACAGTTGTAATTGGGCCTAAACAGTGTAGTAAAGAATTAGATGAGGACTATAGAGTATGTTTGACCTCTTTCAATTCGCTCTAGTAGTAATCCCAATTTTTTTTTTCAATTTGAATAGCTGGGGAAATAAAAGCATTTGCCAGTAATGTCAAAAAACCTACAGCACATGGTGATCCCATGTGGTATCCCACCCAAGTACTAACCAGGCCCAACACTGCTTAGCTGCCAAGATCTGACGAGATTGGGTTTATCCAGTGTGGTATGGCTGTAGGTGAAATTCGATCACATTGTTTGCCCTCTTCTACTTCTATCTACAAGAAATCTAATGTATACGTTTCCAAACTGTATTGTTGTAGAGAAAAAATCATGTGTTGGTAAAGTAAAAAGACCTACAGGACCTAGTATTAGCTGGTGGTCAAAAAAAACTACTGACCAGGCACAACAATGTTTAGCTGCCACAAACAGTTGGAATTGGGCCTAAACAGTGTAGTAAAGAATTAGATGAGGGCTATAGAGTATGTTTGACCTCTTCCAATTCTCTCCAGTAGTAATCCCAAAAAAAGTTTTTAATTTGAATAGCTGGGGAAATAAAAGCATTTGCCAGTAATGTCAAAAAACCTACAGCAGCTGGTGTTCCCATGTGGTCTCCCACCCAAGTACTAACCAGACCCAACACTGCTTAGCTGCCAAGATCAGACGAGATTGGGCTTATCCAGTGTGGTATGGCTGTAGGTGAAAATCAATCACATTGTTTGCCCTCTTCTTCTTCTCTCCACAAGTAATCTAATGGATACGTTTCCAAACTGTATTGTTGTAGAGAAAAAATCATGTGTTGGTAATGTTATAAGACCTACAGGACCCAGTATTAGCAGGTGGTCAAAAAAAACTACTGACCAGGCACAACACTGTAAAGCTTCCACAAACAGTTGGAATTGGGCCTAAACAGTGTAGTAAAGAATTAGATGATGGGTATAGAGTATGTTTGACCTCTTCCAATTCTCTCTAGTAGTAATTCTTAAAAAAGTTTTCAATTTGAATAGCTGGGGAAATAAAAGCATTTGCCAGTAATGTCAAAAAACCTACAGCACCTGGTGTTCCCATGTGGTCTCCCACCCAAGTACTAACCAGGCCCAACACTGCTTAGCTACCAAGATCAGACGAGATTGGGCTTATCCAGTGTGGTATGGCTGTAGGTGAAAACCGATAACATTGTTTGCCCTTTTCTACTTCTATCTACAAGTAATCTAATGAATACGTTTCCAAACTGCATTGTTGTAGAGAAAAAATCATGTCCTGGTAATTTAAAAAGACCTACAGGACCTAGTATTAGCAGATGGTCAAAAAACTACTGACCAGACACAACACAGTTTAGCTGCCACAAACAGTTGGAATTGGGCCTAAACTGTGTAGTAAAGAATTAGATGAGGACTATAGAGTCTGTTTGACCTCTTTCAATTTGCTCTAGTAGTAATCCCCCAATTTTTTTTCAATTTGAATAGCTGGGGAAATAAAAGCATTTGCCAGTAATGTCAAAATACCTACAGCACCTGGTGTTCCCATGTGGTCTCCCACCCAAATACTAACCAGGCCCAACACTGCTTAGCTGCCAAGATCTGACAAGATTGGGCTTATCCAGTGTAGTATGGCTGTAGGTAAAATTCAATCACATTGTTTGCCCTCTTCTACTTCTATCTACAAGTAATCTAATGAATACGTTTCCAAACTGCATTGTTGTAGAGAAAAAATCATTTCCTGGTAATTTAAAAAGACCTACAGGACCTAGTATTAGCAGATGGTCAAAAAACTACTGACCAGACACAACACAGTTTAGCTGCCACAAACAGTTGGAATTGGGCCTAAACTGTGTAGTAAAGAATTAGATGAGGACTATAGAGTCTGTTTGACCTCTTCCAATTCTCTCTAGTAGTAATCCCAAAAAAAGTTTTCAATTTGAATAGCTGGGGAAATAAAAGCATTTGCCAGTAATGTAAAAAAAACCTACAGCACCTGGTGTTCCCATGTGGTCTCCCAGCCAAGTACTAACCAGGCCCAACACTGCTTAGCTGCCAAGATTTGATGAGATTGGGCTTATCCAGTGTGATATGGCTGTAGGTGAAAATCAATCACATTGTTTGCCCTCTTTTACTTCTATCTACAAGTAATCTAATGGATACGTTTCCAAACTGTATTGTTGTATAGAAAAAACCATGTGTTGGTAAAGTAAAAAGACCTACAGGACCTAGTATTAGCTGGTGGTAAAAAAAAAAACTACTGACCAGGCACAACACTGTTTAGCTGCCACAAACAGTTGGAATTGGGCCTAAACAGTGTAGTAAAGAATTAGATGAGGACTATAGAGTATGTTTGACCTCTTCCAATTCTCTCTAGTAGTAATCCCAAAAAAAGTTTTCAAATTGAATAGCTGGGGAAATAAAAGCATTTGCCAGTAATGTCAAAAAACCTACAGCACCTGGATTTCCCATGTGGTCTCCCACCCAAGTACTAACCAGGCCCAACACTGCTTAGCTGCCAAGATCTGATGAGATTGGGCTTATCCAGTGTGATATGGCTGTAGGTGAAAATCAATCACATTGTTTGCCCTCTTTTACTTCTATCTACAAGTAATCTAATGGATACGTTTCCAAACTGTATTATTGTAGAGAAAAAATCATGTGTTGGTAATGTAAAAAGACCTACAGGACCTAGTATTAGCAGGTGGTCAAAAAAAACTACTGACCAGGCACAACACTGTTTAGCTGCCACAAACAGTTGGAATTGGGCCTAAACAGTGTAGTAAAGAATTAGATGAGGACTATAGAGTCTGTTTGACCTCTTCCAATTCGCTCTAGTAGTAATCCCCAAAATTTTTTTCAATTTGAATAGCTGGGGAAATAAAAGCATTTGCCAGTAATGTCAAAAAACCTACAGCACCTGGTGTTCCCATGTGGTCTCCCACCCAAGTACTAACCAGGCCCAACACTGCTTAGCTGCCAAGATTGGGCTTATCCAGTGTGGTATGGCTGTAGGTGAAAATCAATCACATTGTTTGCCCTCTTTTACTTCTATCTACAAGTAATCTAATGGATACGTTACCAAACTGTATTGTTGTAGAGAAAAAATCATGTGTTGGTAATGTAAAAAGACCTACAGGACCTAGTATTAGCAGGTGGTCAAAAAAAACTACTTACCAGGCACAACACTGTAAAGCTGCCACAAACAGTTGGAATTGGGCACAAACAGTGTAGTAAAGAATTAGATGAGGGCTATAGAGTATGTTTGACCTCTTCCAATTCTCTCTAGTAGTAATCCCTAAAAAAGTTTTCAATTTGAATAGCTGGGGAAATAAAAGCATTTGCCAGTAATGTCAAAAAACCTACAGCACATGGTGTTGCCATGTGGTCTCCCACCCAAGTACTAACCAGGCCCAACACGGCTTAGCTTCCAAGATCAGACGAGATTGGGCTTATCCAGTGTGGTATGGCTGTAGGTGAAAACCGATAACATTGTTTGCCCTTTTCTACTTCTATCTACAAGTAATCTAATGAATACGTTTCCAAACTGCATTGTTGTAGAGAAAAAATCATGTGCTGGTAATTTAAAAAGACCTACAGGACCTAGTATTAGCACATGGTCAAAAAACTACTGACCAGACACAACACTGTTTAGCTGCCACAAACAGTTGGAATTGGGCCTAAACAGTGTAGTAAAGAATTAGATGAGGACTATAGAGTCTCTTTGACCTCTTTCAATTCACTCTAGTAGTAATCCCCCCAAAAAATTTCAATTTTAATAGCTGGGGAAATAAAAGCATTTACCAGTAATGTCAAAAAACCTACAGCACCTGGTGTTCCCAGGTGGTCTCCCACCCAAGTACTAACCAGGCCCAACACTGCTTAGCTGCCAAGATCAGATGAAATTGGGCTTATCCAGTGTGATATGACTGTAGGTGAAAATCAATCACATTGTTTGCCCTCTTTTACTTCTATCTACAAGTAATCTAATGGATACGTTTCCAAACTGTATTGTTGTAGAGAAAAAATCATGTGTTGGTAATGTAAAAAGACCTACAGGACCTAGTATTAGCAGGTGGTCAAAAAAAACTACTGACCAGGCACAACACTGTAAAGCTGCCACAAACAGTTGGAATTGGGCCTAAACAGTGTAGTAAAGAATTAGATGAGGGCTATAGAGTATGTTTGACCTCTTCCAATTCTCTCTAGTAGTAATCCCTAAAAAAGTTTTCAATTTGAATAGCTGGGGAAATAAAAGCATTTGCCAGTAATGTCAAAAAACCTACAGCACCTGGTGTTCCCATGTGGTCTCCCACCCAAGTACTAACCAGGCCCAACACTGCTTAGCTGCCAAGATCTGACGAGATTGGGCTTATCCAGTGTGGTATGGCTGTAGATGAAATTCAGTCACATTGTTTGCCCTCTTCTACTTCTATCTACAAGAAATCTAATGGATACGTTTCCAAACTGTATTGTTGTAGAGAAAAAATCATGTGTTGGTAAAGTAAAATGACCTACAGGACATAGGGGGTTATTCTAGTCCATTCTTTCTGACAAAATCCTTCTTAGATGGACAAAACCATGTGCACTGCGGGTGGGGCAGATGTAACTTGTGCAGAGAGAATTAGATTTGGGTGGGGTTTTTCTTCAAAGTGAGATCTATATTGAAGTGTAAAATCATGCAGTCAGTATTTTCCCTGCACAGAAACAAAATAACTCACCCAAATCTAATTCTCTCTGCACATGTTACATCTGCCCCCCTGCAGTGCACATGGTTTTGTCCATCTAAGAAGGATTTTGTCAGAAAGAATGAACTAGAATAAACCCCCTAGTATTAGCTGGTGGTAAAAAAATAACTACTGACCAGGCACAACACTGTAAAGCTGCCACAAACAGTTGGAATTGGGCCTAAACAGTGTAGTAAAGAATTAGATGAGGACTATAGAGTCTGTTTGACCTCTTCCAATTCTCTCTAGTAGTAATCCCAAAAAAAGTTTTCAATTTGAATAGCTGGGGAAATAAATGCATTTGCCAGTAATGTCAAAAAACCTACAGCACCTGGTGTTCCCATGTGGTCTCCCACCCAAGTACTAACCAGGCCCAACACTGCTTAGCTGCCAAGATCTGACGAGATTGGGCTTATCCAGTGTGATATGGCTGTAGGTGAAAATCAATTACATTGTTTGCCCTCTTTTACTTCTATCTACAAGTAATCTAATGGATACGTTACCAAACTGTATTGTTGTAGAGAAAAAATCATGTGTTGGTAATGTAAAAAGACCTACAGGACCTAGTATTAGCAGGTGGTCAAAAAAAACTACTTACCAGGCACAACACTGTAAAGCTGCCACAAACAGTTGGAATTGGGCACAAACAGTGTAGTAAAGAATTAGATGAGGGCTATAGAGTATGTTTGACCTCTTCCAATTCTCTCTAGTAGTAATCCCTAAAAAAGTTTTCAATTTGAATAGCTGGGGAAATAAAAGCATTTGCCAGTAATGTCAAAAAACCTACAGCACATGGTGTTGCCATGTGGTCTCCCACCCAAGTACTAACCAGGCCCAACACGGCTTAGCTTCCAAGATCAGACGAGATTGGGCTTATCCAGTGTGGTATGGCTGTAGGTGAAAACCGATAACATTGTTTGCCCTTTTCTACTTCTATCTACAAGTAATCTAATGAATACGTTTCCAAACTGCATTGTTGTAGAGAAAAAATCATGTGCTGGTAATTTAAAAAGACCTACAGGACCTAGTATTAGCACATGGTCAAAAAACTACTGACCAGACACAACACTGTTTAGCTGCCACAAACAGTTGGAATTGGGCCTAAACAGTGTAGTAAAGAATTAGATGAGGACTATAGAGTCTGTTTGACCTCTTTCAATTCACTCTAGTAGTAATCCCCCCAAAAAATTTCAATTTTAATAGCTGGGGAAATAAAAGCATTTACCAGTAATGTCAAAAAACCTACAGCACCTGGTGTTCCCATGTGGTCTCCCACCCAAGTACTAACCAGGCCCAACACTGCTTAGCTGCCAAGATCTGACGAGATTGGGCTTATCCAGTGTGGTATGGCTGTAGATGAAATTCAATCACATTGTTTGCCCTCTTCTACTTCTATCTACAAGAAATCTAATGGATACGTTTCCAAACTGTATTGTTGTAGAGAAAAAATCATGTGTTGGTAAAGTAAAATGACCTACAGGACCTAGTATTAGCTGGTGGTAAAAAAATAACTACTGACCAGGCACAACACTGTTTAGCTGCCACAAACAGTTGGAATTGGGCCTAAACAGTGTAGTAAAGAATTAGATGAGGACTATAGAGTCTGTTTGACCTCTTCCAATTCTCTCTAGTAGTAATCCCAAAAAAAGTTTTAAATTTGAATAGCTGGGGAAATAAAAGCATTTGCCAGTAATGTCAAAAAACCTACAGCACCTGGTGTTCCCAGGTGGTCTCCCACCCAAGTACTAACCAGGCCCAACACTGCTTAGCTGCCAAGATCAGATGAAATTGGGCTTATCCAGTGTGATATGACTGTAGGTGAAAATCAATCACATTGTTTGCCCTCTTTTACTTCTATCTACAAGTAATCTAATGGATACGTTTCCAAACTGTATTGTTGTAGAGAAAAAATCATGTGTTGGTAATGTAAAAAGACCTACAGGACCTAGTATTAGCAGGTGGTCAAAAAAAACTACTGACCAGGCACAACACTGTAAAGCTGCCACAAACAGTTGGAATTGGGCCTAAACAGTGTAGTAAAGAATTAGATGAGGGCTATAGAGTATGTTTGACCTCTTCCAATTCTCTCTAGTAGTAATCCCTAAAAAAGTTTTCAATTTGAATAGCTGGGGAAATAAAAGCATTTGCCAGTAATGTCAAAAAACCTACAGCACCTGGTGTTCCCATGTGGTCTCCCACCCAAGTACTAACCAGGCCCAACACTGCTTAGCTGCCAAGATCTGACGAGATTGGGCTTATCCAGTGTGGTATGGCTGTAGATGAAATTCAGTCACATTGTTTGCCCTCTTCTACTTCTATCTACAAGAAATCTAATGGATACGTTTCCAAACTGTATTGTTGTAGAGAAAAAATCATGTGTTGGTAAAGTAAAATGACCTACAGGACATAGGGGGTTATTCTAGTCCATTCTTTCTGACAAAATCCTTCTTAGATGGACAAAACCATGTGCACTGCGGGTGGGGCAGATGTAACTTGTGCAGAGAGAATTAGATTTGGGTGGGGTTTTTCTTCAAAGTGAGATCTATATTGAAGTGTAAAATCATGCAGTCAGTATTTTCCCTGCACAGAAACAAAATAACTCACCCAAATCTAATTCTCTCTGCACATGTTACATCTGCCCCCCTGCAGTGCACATGGTTTTGTCCATCTAAGAAGGATTTTGTCAGAAAGAATGAACTAGAATAAACCCCCTAGTATTAGCTGGTGGTAAAAAAATAACTACTGACCAGGCACAACACTGTAAAGCTGCCACAAACAGTTGGAATTGGGCCTAAACAGTGTAGTAAAGAATTAGATGAGGACTATAGAGTCTGTTTGACCTCTTCCAATTCTCTCTAGTAGTAATCCCAAAAAAAGTTTTCAATTTGAATAGCTGGGGAAATAAATGCATTTGCCAGTAATGTCAAAAAACCTACAGCACCTGGTGTTCCCATGTGGTCTCCCACCCAAGTACTAACCAGGCCCAACACTGCTTAGCTGCCAAGATCTGACGAGATTGGGCTTATCCAGTGTGATATGGCTGTAGGTGAAAATCAATTACATTGTTTGCCCTCTTTTACTTCTATCTACAAGTAATCTAATGGATACGTTACCAAACTGTATTGTTGTAGAGAAAAAATCATGTGTTGGTAATGTAAAAAGACCTACAGGACCTAGTATTAGCAGGTGGTCAAAAAAAACTACTTACCAGGCACAACACTGTAAAGCTGCCACAAACAGTTGGAATTGGGCACAAACAGTGTAGTAAAGAATTAGATGAGGGCTATAGAGTATGTTTGACCTCTTCCAATTCTCTCTAGTAGTAATCCCTAAAAAAGTTTTCAATTTGAATAGCTGGGGAAATAAAAGCATTTGCCAGTAATGTCAAAAAACCTACAGCACATGGTGTTGCCATGTGGTCTCCCACCCAAGTACTAACCAGGCCCAACACGGCTTAGCTTCCAAGATCAGACGAGATTGGGCTTATCCAGTGTGGTATGGCTGTAGGTGAAAACCGATAACATTGTTTGCCCTTTTCTACTTCTATCTACAAGTAATCTAATGAATACGTTTCCAAACTGCATTGTTGTAGAGAAAAAATCATGTGCTGGTAATTTAAAAAGACCTACAGGACCTAGTATTAGCACATGGTCAAAAAACAACTGACCAGACACAACACTGTTTAGCTGCCACAAACAGTTGGAATTGGGCCTAAACAGTGTAGTAAAGAATTAGATGAGGACTATAGAGTCTGTTTAACCTCTTTCAATTCACTCTAGTAGTAATCCCCCCAAAAAATTTCAATTTTAATAGCTGGGGAAATAAAAGCATTTACCAGTAATGTCAAAAAACCTACAGCACCTGGTGTTCCCATGTGGTCTCCCACCCAAGTACTAACCAGGCCCAACACTGCTTAGCTGCCAAGATCTGACGAGATTGGGCTTATCCAGTGTGGTATGGCTGTAGATGAAATTCAATCACATTGTTTGCCCTCTTCTACTTCTATCTACAAGAAATCTAATGGATACGTTTCCAAACTGTATTGTTGTAGAGAAAAAATCATGTGTTGGTAAAGTAAAATGACCTACAGGACCTAGTATTAGCTGGTGGTAAAAAAATAACTACTGACCAGGCACAACACTGTTTAGCTGCCACAAACAGTTGGAATTGGGCCTAAACAGTGTAGTAAAGAATTAGATGAGGACTATAGAGTCTGTTTGACCTCTTCCAATTCTCTCTAGTAGTAATCCCAAAAAAAGTTTTAAATTTGAATAGCTGGGGAAATAAAAGCATTTGCCAGTAATGTCAAAAAACCTACAGCACCTGGTGTTCCCAGGTGGTCTCCCACCCAAGTACTAACCAGGCCCAACACTGCTTAGCTGCCAAGATCAGATGAAATTGGGCTTATCCAGTGTGATATGACTGTAGGTGAAAATCAATCACATTGTTTGCCCTCTTTTACTTCTATCTACAAGTAATCTAATGGATACGTTTCCAAACTGTATTGTTGTAGAGAAAAAATCATGTGTTGGTAAAGTAAAAAGACCTACAGGACCTAGTATTAGCTGGTGGTAAAAAAAAAACTACTGACCAGGCACAACACTGTTTAGCTGCCACAAACAGTTGGAATTGGGCCTAAACAGTGTAGTAAAGAATTAGATGAGGACTATAGAGTCTGTTTGACCTCTTCCAATTCTCTCTAGTAGTAATCCCAAAAAAAGTTTTCAATTTGAATAGCTGGGGAAATAAAAGCATTTGCCAGTAATGTAAAAAAAACCTACAGCACCTGGTGTTCCCATGTGGTCTCCCAGCCAAGTACTAACCAGGCCCAACACTGCTTAGCTGCCAAGATTTGATGAGATTGGGCTTATCCAGTGTGATATGGCTGTAGGTGAAAATCAATCACATTGTTTGCCCTCTTTTACTTCTATCTACAAGTAATCTAATGGATACGTTTCCAAACTGTATTGTTGTATAGAAAAAACCATGTGTTGGTAAAGTAAAAAGACCTACAGGACCTAGTATTAGCTGGTGGTAAAAAAAAAAACTACTGACCAGGCACAACACTGTTTAGCTGCCACAAACAGTTGGAATTGGGCCTAAACAGTGTAGTAAAGAATTAGATGAGGACTATAGAGTCTGTTTGACCTCTTCCAATTCTCTCTAGTAGTAATCCCAAAAAAAGATTTCAATTTGAATAGCTGGGGAAATAAAAGCATTTGCCAGTAATGTCAAAAAACCTACAGCACCTGGTGTTCCCATGTGGTCTCGCACCCAAGTACTAACCAGGCCCAACACTGCTTAGCTGCCAAGATTGGGCTTATCCAGTGTGGTATGGCTGTAGGTGAAAATCAATCACATTGTTTGCCCTCTTTTACTTCTATCTACAAGTAATCTAATGGATACGTTTCCAAACTGTATTGTTGTAGAGAAAAAATCATGTGTTGGTAATGTAAAAAGACCTACAGGACCTAGTATTAGCAGGTGGTCAAAAAAAACTACTGACCAGGCACAACACTGTAAAGCTGCCACAAACAGTTGGAATTGGGCCTAAACAGTGTAGTAAAGAATTAGATGAGGGCTATAGAGTATGTTTGACCTCTTCCAATTCTCTCTAGTAGTAATCCCTAAAAAAGTTTTCAATTTAAATAGCTGGGGAAATAAAAGCATTTGCCAGTAATGTCAAAAAACCTACAGCACCTGGTGTTCCCATGTGTTCTCCCACCCAAGTTCTAACCAGGCCCAACACTGCTTAGCTGCCAAGATCTGACGAGATTGGGCTTATCCAGTGTGGTATGGCTGTAGATGAAATTCAATCACATTGTTTGCCCTCTTCTACTTCTATCTACAAGAAATCTAATGGATACGTTTCCAAACTGTATTGTTGTAGAGAAAAAATCATGTGTTGGTAAAGTAAAATGACCTACAGGACATAGGGGGTTATTCTAGTCCATTCTTTCTGACAAAATCCTTCTTAGATGGACAAAACCATGTGCACTGCGGGTGGGGCAGATGTAACTTGTGCAGAGAGAATTAGATTTGGGTGGGGTTTTTCTTCAAAGTGAGATCTATATTGAAGTGTAAAATCATGCAGTCAGTATTTTCCCTGCACAGAAACAAAATAACTCACCCAAATCTAATTCTCTCTGCACATGTTACATCTGCCCCCCTGCAGTGCACATGGTTTTGTCCATCTAAGAAGGATTTTGTCAGAAAGAATGAACTAGAATAAACCCCCTAGTATTAGCTGGTGGTAAAAAAATAACTACTGATCAGGCACAACACTGTAAAGCTGCCACAAACAGTTGGAATTGGGCCTAAACAGTGTAGTAAAGAATTAGATGAGGACTATAGAGTCTGTTTGACCTCTTCCAATTCTCTCTAGTAGTAATCCCAAAAAAAGTTTTCAATTTGAATAGCTGGGGAAATAAAAGCATTTGCCAGTAATGTCAAAAAACCTACAGCACCTGGTGTTCCCATGTGGTCTCCCACCCAAGTACTAACCAGGCCCAACACTGCTTAGCTGCCAAGATCTGACGAGATTGGGCTTATCCAGTGTGATATGGCTGTAGGTGAAAATCAATAACATTGTTTGCCCTCTTTTACTTCTATCTACAAGTAATCTAATGGATACGTTACCAAACTGTATTGTTGTAGAGAAAAAATCATGTGTTGGTAATGTAAAAAGACCTACAGGACCTAGTATTAGCAGGTGGTCAAAAAAAACTACTGACCAGGCACAACACTGTAAAGCTGCCACAAACAGTTGGAATTGGGCACAAACAGTGTAGTAAAGAATTAGATGAGGGCTATAGAGTATGTTTGACCTCTTCCAATTCTCTCTAGTAGTAATCCCTAAAAAAGTTTTCAATTTGAATAGCTGGGGAAATAAAAGCATTTGCCAGTAATGTCAAAAAACCTACAGCACCTGGTGTTGCCATGTGGTCTCCCACCCAAGTACTAACCAGGCCCAACACAGCTTAGCTTCCAAGATCAGACGAGATTGGGCTTATCCAGTGTGGTACGGCTGTAGGTGAAAACCGATAACATTGTTTGCCCTTTTCTACTTCTATCTACAAGTAATCTAATGAATACGTTTCCAAACTGCATTGTTGTAGAGAAAAAATCATGTGCTGGTAATTTAAAAAGACCTACAGGACCTAGTATTAGCACATGGTCAAAAAAGTACTGACCAGACACAACACTGTTTAGCTGCTACAAACAGTTGGAATTGGGCCTAAACAGTGTAGTAAAGAATTAGATGAGGACTATAGAGTCTGTTTGACCTCTTTCAATTCGCTCTAGTAGTAATCCCCCCAAAAAATTTCAATTTTAATAGCTGGGGAAATAAAAGCATTTGCCAGTAATGTCAAAAAACCTACTGCACCTGGTGTTCCCATGTGGTCTCCCACCCAAGTACTAACCAGGCCCAACACTGCTTAGCTGCCAATATCTGACGAGATTGGGCTTATCCAGTGTGGTATGGCTGTAGATGAAATTCAATCACATTGTTTGCCCTCTTCTACTTCTATCTACAAGAAATCTAATGGATACGTTTCCAAACTGTATTGTTGTAGAGAAAAAATCATGTGTTGGTAAAGTAAAAAGACCTACAGGACCTAGTATTAGCTGGTGGTAAAAAAAAACTACTGACCAGGCACAACACTGTTTAGCTGCCACAAACAGTTGGAATTGGGCCTAAACAGTGTAGTAAAGAATTAGATGAGGGCTATAGAGTATGTTTGACCTCTTCCAATTCTCTCTAGTAGTAATCCATAAAAAAGTTTTCAATTTGAATAGCTGGGGAAATAAAAGCATTTGCCAGTAATGTCAAAAAACCTACAGCACCTGGTGTTCCCATGTGGTCTCCCACCTAAGTATTAACCAGGCCCACCACGGCTTAGCTACCAAGATCAGACGAGATTGGGCTTATCCAGTGTGGTATGGCCGTAGGTCAGGGGTGGGGAACTTTTTTTGTGCCAAGGGCCGTTTGTATGGGGAAAAAAATCCTTCGGGGGCCATAAGTAAAAATTTCTCTTACAAATTGTCCTGCTGCAGCCGTCCCACGCTCCAGCGGCTGCCGCTGAATAGGACTGACAGTCTCTGGCTGCTGTTCATTAAGAGGAATCTCGCGAGAATTCCCCTGTACTTGCCGCCGGGCAGGTGGGAGGACCACTCAGACCGGCTACGGGGGCCGCATACGGCCCCCGGGCCTGAGGTTCCCCACCCCTGCCGTAGGTGAAAACCGATAACATTGTTTGCCCTTTTCTACTTCTATCTACAAGAAATCTAATGGATACGTTTCCAAACTGTATTGTTGTAGAGAAAAAATCATGTGTTGGTAAAGTAAAATGACCTACAGGACCTAGTATTAGCTGGTGGTAAAAAAATAACTACTGACCAGGCACAACACTGTTTAGCTGCCACAAACAGTTGGAATTGGGCCTAAACAGTGTAGTAAAGAATTAGATGAGGACTATAGAGTCTGTTTGACCTCTACCAATTCTCTCTAGTAGTAATCCCAAAAAAAGTTTTCAATTTGAATAGCTGGGGAAATAAAAGCATTTGCCAGTAATGTCAAAAAACCTACAGCACCTGGTGTTCCCATGTGGTCTCCCACCCAAGTACTAACCAGGCCCAACACTGCTTAGCTGCCAAGATCTGTTGAGATTGGGCTTATCCAGTGTGATATGGCTGTAGGTGAAAATCAATCACATTGTTTGCCCTCTTTTACTTCTATCTACAAGTAATCTAATGGATACGTTTCCAAACTGTATTGTTGTAGAGAAAAAATCATGTGTTGGTAATGTAAAAAGACCTACAGGACCTAGTATTAGCAGGTGGTCAAAAAAAACTACTGACCAGGCACAACACTGTAAAGCTGCCACAAACAGTTGGAATTGGGCCTAAACAGTGTAGTAAAGAATTAGATGAGGGCTATAGAGTATGTTTGACCTCTTCCAATTCTCTCTAGTAGTAATCCCTAAAAAAGTTTTCAATTTGAATAGCTGGGGAAATAAAAGCATTTGCCAGTAATGTCAAAAAACCTACAGCACCTGGTGTTCCCATGTGGTCTCCCACCCAAGTACTAACCAGGCCCAATACTGCTTAACTTCCAAGATCAGACGAGATTGGGCTTATCCAGTGTGGTATGGCTGTAGGTAAAAACCGATAACATTGTTTGCCCTTTTCTACTTCTATCTACAAGTAATCTAATGAATACGTTTCCAAACTGCATTGTTGTAGAGAAAAAAAAATGTGTTCTGGTAATTTAAAAAGACCTACAGGACCTAGTATTAGCAGATGGTCAAAAAACTACTGACCAGACACAACACTGTTTAGCTGCCACAAACAGTTGGAATTGGGCCTAAACAGTGTAGTAAAGAATTAGATGAGGGCTATAGAGTATGTTTGACCTCTTCCAATTCTCTCTAGTAGTAATCCATAAAAAAGTTTTCAATTTGAATAGCTGGGGAAATAAAAGCATTTGCCAGTAATGTCAAAAAACCTACAGCACCTGGTGTTCCCATGTGGTCTCCCACCCAAGTTCTAACCAGGCCCAACACGGCTTAGCTACCAAGATCAGACGAGATTGGGCTTATCCAGTGTGGTATGGCCGTAGGTGAAAACCAATAACATTGTTTGCCCTTTTCTACTTCTATCTACAAGTAATCTAATGAATACGTTTCCAAACTGCATTGTTGTAGAGAAAAAATCATGTGCTGGTAATTTAAAAAGACCTACAGGACCTAGTATTAGCACATGGTCAAAAAACTACTGACCAGACACAACACTGTTTAGCTGCCACAAACAGTTGGAATTGGGCAGTGGTGTAACTAGAAATTTTGCTCCCCCCTGCCAAAAAACTTTCTGGCGCCCCCCCCCCCCCCCCCCCCCCCCCCAAATAGTGCATCTACACTATAGGCGACTTACCTTAGGACCCCCTTTCACAGTATGACACAATGTGTAACGACACATCTCACGTGTGTGTGTGTGTGTATATATATATATATATATATGTATGTATGTATATATATATATATATATATATATATTATAATGTGTGTGTGTGTGTGTAAATTGTGCTTACCTGCCATAATTCTTGTTTCTGTTGGTCACTTTTAATGGCAGCCACCAGCCATGGATGGAGGAGGCGCAGGCCCACATGAGGATGAGGAGGTAGCAGATGTACAGATGAGGAAGGACGAGAGGGGTGCCTAGAGGGACAAATGTAGATTGTGGCAGAGGTAAAGAAAGGAATGGCATGGATATACAGATGGAGTCCCTGCCATCCTTGGCCGGGGCTCGCCAGACCCTCCCCGCTGGCGAGCGCTGGTGGCAGGGGCTACACTGAACTGGGACGCGCGTGCGTTTCACACGCGCGCACGTCCCAGTCTCTCGGCGGGGACGCTGCATGTCCCTGCCCCTCTCCGCTTCAGGGAGATGGGCAGGGTTAGGGGGACGCTCGGGGTGGGGGGTTTGAGGGCGACGGAGGCAGGCTCCATTGCCCATCTGTAGAAAGTACCAAAGACCTTACAAAATATATTGAAATTCTTGCATGCTCATCAACTTCTCATCCATGCACACACCCTGCCTATTCAATTTTCCTTCACTGCCCACTACTACATTTTTCATTTAATTTCCCTATTCCCACATTTTTCTTCACATGTCTCCCCTGCCCATCACAATTATCCTCAATTGCCCCCACCATTCAAATTTTTCTTCACATGCCCCCTTCTCATGATATTTGTGTTACCTGTCCATATTTTTAATAACATGCCCCCACCTCCCACCATTCACATTTTTCATCATAATGTTAGCACATTTCCTCCTTGCCAATCATTTGTCATCAGAATTTTATGACATTCCATTTCCCACCCCTCTTAGCCATTATACCTACAATATCTTATTCACTCCTTACATGATGCACACCCTGCACACAAGTCCCCCCCCCCCCTTTATTCCCACTACATACCTCAGTTTCTGCTGTGTCTACTCTTTACTAACTGTAGCTGCTGTGTAAATATATCTATGACTGCAGCTTCAACTTCCATTACTGCTAGTAGTGCAAATGGTCTGAGGGGAGAGCAGAGGCATTCACACACATAGCAGCACACATTCACACACATTCACACACACACATAGCACACATTCACACACATAGCACACATTCACACACATAGCACACATTCACACACATAGCATACATTCACACACACACACACACACATACATAGCATACTCACACCATGTACAGACACCAACATAACATAGATACACACACACATCAGATACACACACACACACACACACACACACACAAGCACAGCATAACTTCAAACACATAGCATACACACAAAAAAGATACACAGCATGTACAGAAGACACACATAGCAAACATACACACAGAATACATAAACACAGCATGTACACAGTCACACACACACACATAGAATACATACACACATGCATACAAGCACACACACAGCATATACACACAAACATACCACCTCCGAGTCCTCCCCCACTCCCTCAAACTTCAGCAAAGTGTACCACTACCTAGTACCTACTCAGCTGCTGGCCACAAGATTCCAGGGCAGGCCTTCCTTCTCTCGTACAGGACAGGACACGCTGGAGGCTGGAGCTTAGAGGATCTGCACACTAGCTCCCTCTATCTGCAGCCAGCGGCAGCCTGTCTCTATGACACTCGGAGCTTAGCTGCCGTCAGAGGGGAGAGAGAGTTCCTGCTGCCGGCGCCGCTGACTGACAGCGCGTCCTGACCCAGTCCCTGCACTGCACCGTGGGGTATGAGGGTGTAGGCGCCCCCGCTGCCCCCGCTCCCCCAAGCGGCCGCGGGGGTTGCCTCACGCTAGTTACGCCCCTGGAATTGGGCCTAAACAGTGTAGTAAAGAATTAGATGAGGGCTATAGAGTATGTTTGACCTCTTCCAATTCTCTCTAGTAGTAATCCCCAAAAAAGTTTTCAATTTGAATAGCTGGGGAAATAAAAGCATTTGCCAGTAATGTCAAAAAACCTACAGCACCTGGTGTTCCCATGTGGTCTCCCACCCAAGTACTAACCATGCCCAACACTGCTTAGCTGCCAAGATCAGACGAGATTGGGCTTATCCAGTGTGGTATGGCTGTAGGTGAAAATCAATCACATTGTTTGCCCTCTTCTTCTTCTATCTACAAGTAATGTAATGGATACGTTTCCAAACTGTATTGTTGTAGAGAAAAAATCATGTGTTGGTAATGTAAAAAGACCTACAGGACCTAGTATTAGCAGGTGGTCAAAAAAAAACTACTGACCAGGCACAACACTATAAAGCTGCCACAAACAGTTGGAATTGGGCCTAAACAGTGTAGTAAAGAATTAGATGAGGGCTATAGAGTATGTTTGACCTCTTCCAATTCTCTCTAGTAGTAATCCCTAAAAAAGTTTTCAATTTGAATAGCTGGGGAAATAAAAGCATTTTGCCAGTAATGTCAAAAAACCTACAGCACCTGGTGTTCCCATGTGGTCTCCCACCCAAGTACTAACCAGGCCCAACACTGCTTAGCTTCCAAGATCGGGCTTATCCAGTGTGGTATTGCTGTAGGTGAAAACCGATAACATTGTTTCCCATTTTCTACTTCTATCTACAAGTAATCTAATGAATACGTTTCCAAACTGCATTGTTGTAGAGAAAAAATCATGTGCTGGTAATTTAAAAAGACCTACAGGACCTAGTATTAGCAGATGGTCAAAAAACCACTGACCTGACACAACACTGTTTAGCTGCCACAAACTGTTGGAATTAGGCCTAAATAGTGTAGTAAAGAATTAGATGAGGGCTATAGAGTATGTTTGACCTCTTCCTATTCTCTCTAGTAGTAATACCCAAAAAAGTTTTCAATTTGAATAGCTGGGGAAATAAAAGCATTTGTCAGTAATGTCTAAAAACTTACAGCACCTGGTGTTCCCATGTGGTCTCCCACCCAAGTATTAACCAGGCCCAACACTGCTTAGCTGCCAAGAACAGACGAGATTGGGCTTATCCAGTGTGGTATGGCTGTAGGTGAAAATCAATCACATTGTTTGCCCTCTTCTTCTTCTATCTACAAGTAATCTAATGGATACGTTTTCAAACTGTATTGTTGTAGAGAAAAAACCATGTGTTGGTAATGTAAAAAGACCTACAGGACCTAGTATTAGCAGGTGGTCAAAAAAAACTACTGACCAGGCACAACACTATAAAGCTGCCACAAACAGTTGGAATTGGGCCTAAACAGTGTAGTAAAGAATTAGATGAAGGGTATAGAGTATGTTTGACCTCTTCCAATTCTCTCTAGTAGTAATCCCTAAAAAAGTTTTCAATTTGAATAGCTGGGGAAATAAAAGCATTTTGCCAGTAATGTCAAAAAACCTACAGCACCTGGTGTTCCCATGTGGTCTCCCACCCAAGTACTAACCAGGCCCAACACTGCTTAGCTTCCAAGATCAGACGAGATTGGGCTTATCCAGTGTGGTATTGCTGTAGGTGAAAACCGATACATTGTTTGCCCTTTTCTACTTCTATCTACAAGTAATCTAATGAATACGTTTAAAAACTGCATTGTTGTAGAGCAAAAATCATGTGCTGGTAATTTAAAAAGACCTACAGGACCTAGTATTAGCAGATGGTCAAAAAACTACTGACCAGACACAACACTGTTTAGCTTCCACAAACAGTTGGAATTTAACCTAAACAGTGTAGTAAAGAATTAGATGAGGACTATAGAGTCTGTTTGACCTCTTTCAATTCGCTCTAGTAGTAATCCCCAAAATTTTTTTCAATTTGAATAGCTGGGGAAATAAAAGCATTTGCCAGTAATGTCAAAAACCCTACAGCACCTGGTGTTCCCATGTGGTCTCCCACCCAAGTACTAGCCATGCCCAACACTGCTTAGCTGCCAAGATCTGACGAGATTGGCCTTATCCAGTGTGGTATGGCTGTAGATGAAATTCACTCACATTGTTTGCCCTCTTCTACTTCTATCTACAAGAAATCTAATGGATACGTTTCCAAACTATATTGTTGTAGAGAAAAAATCATGTGTTGCTAAAGTAAAAAGACCTACAGGACCTAGTATTAGCTGGTGGTAAAAAAAAAAACTACTGACCAGGCACAACACTGTTTAGCTGCCACAAACAGTTGGAATTGGGCCTAAACAGTGTAGTAAAGAATTAGATGAGGGCTATAGAGTATGTTTGACCTCTTCCAATTCTCTCTAGTAGTAATCCCTAAAAAAGTTTTCAATTTGAATAGCTGGGGAAATAAAAGCATTTTGCCAGTAATGTCAAAAAACCTACAGCACCTGGTGTTCCCATGTGGTCTCCCACCCAAGTATTAACCAGGCCCAACACGGCTTAGCTACCAAGATCAGACGAGATTGTGCTTATCCAGTGTGGTATGGCCGTAGGTGAAAACCGATAACATTGTTTGCCCTTTTCTACTTCTATCTACAAGAAATCTAATGGATACGTTTCCAAACTGTATTGTTGTAGAGAAAAAATCATGTGTTGGTAATGTAAAAAGACCTACAGGACCTAGTATTAGCAGGTTGTCAAAAAAAACTACTGACCAGGCACAACACTGTAAAGCTGCCACAAACAGTTGGAATTGGGCACAAACAGTGTAGTAAAGAATTAGATGAGGGCTATAGAGTATGTTTGACCTCTTCCAATTCTCTCTAGTAGTAATCCCTAAAAAAGTTTTCAATTTGAATAGCTGGGGAAATAAAAGCATTTGCCAGTAATGTCAAAAAACCTACAGCACCTGGTGTTCCCATGTGGTCTCCCACCCAAGTACTAACCAGGCCCAACACTGCTTAGCTGCCAAGATCTGACGAGATTGGGCTTATCCAGTGTGGTATGGCTGTAGATGAAATTCAATCACATTGTTTGCCCTCTTCTACTTCTATCTACAAGAAATCTAATGGATACGTTTCCAAACTGTATTGTTGTAGAGAAAAAATGATGTGTTGGTAAAGTAAAATGACCTACAGGACATAGGGGGTTATTCAAGTCCATTCTTTCTGACAAAATCCTTCTTAGATGGACAAAACCATGTGCACTGCGGGTGGGGCAGATGTAACTTGTGCAGAGAGAATTAGATTTGGGTGGGGTTTTTCTTCAAAGTGAGATCTATATTGAAGTGTAAAATCATGCAGTCAGTATTTTCCCTGCACAGAAACAAAATAACTCACCCAAATCTAATTCTCTCTGCACATGTTACATCTGCCCCCCTGCAGTGCACATGGTTTTGTCCATCTAAGAAGGATTTTGTCAGAAAGAATGAACTAGAATAAACCCCCTAGTATTAGCTGGTGGTAAAAAAATAACTACTGACCAGGCACAACACTGTAAAGCTGCCACAAACAGTTGGAATTGGGCCTAAACTGTGTAGTAAAGAATTAGATGAGGACTATAGAGTCTGTTTGACCTCTTCCAATTCTCTCTAGTAGTAATCCCAAAAAAAGTTTTCAATTTGAATAGCTGGGGAAATAAAAGCATTTGCCAGTAATGTCAAAAAACCTACAGCACCTGGTGTTCCCATGTGGTCTCCCACCCAAGTACTAACCAGGCCCAACACTGCTTAGCTGCCAAGATCTGACGAGATTGGGCTTATCCAGTGTGATATGGCTGTAGGTGAAAATCAATTACATTGTTTGCCCTCTTTTACTTCTATCTACAAGTAATCTAATGGATACGTTACCAAACTGTATTGTTGTAGAGAAAAAATCATGTGTTGGTAATGTAAAAAGACCTACAGGACCTAGTATTAGCAGGTGGTCAAAAAAAACTACTGACCAGGCACAACACTGTAAAGCTGCCACAAACAGTTGGAATTGGGCACAAACAGTGTAGTAAAGAATTAGATGAGGGCTATAGAGTATGTTTGACCTCTTCCAATTCTCTCTAGTAGTAATCCCTAAAAAAGTTTTCAATTTGAATAGCTGGGGAAATAAAAGCATTTGCCAGTAATGTCAAAAAACCTACAGCACCTGGTGTTGCCATGTGGTCTCCCACCCAAGTACTAACCAGGCCCAACACTGCTTAGCTGCCAATATCTGACGAGATTGGGCTTATCCAGTGTGGTATGGCTGTAGATGAAATTCAATCACATTGTTTGCCCTCTTCTACTTCTATCTACAAGAAATCTAATGGATACGTTTCCAAACTGTATTGTTGTAGAGAAAAAATCATGTGTTGGTAAAGTAAAAAGACCTACAGGACCTAGTATTAGCTGGTGGTAAAAAAAAACTACTGACCAGGCACAACACTGTTTAGCTGCCACAAACAGTTGGAATTGGGCCTAAACAGTGTAGTAAAGAATTAGATGAGGGCTATAGAGTATGTTTGACCTCTTCCAATTCTCTCTAGTAGTAATCCATAAAAAAGTTTTGAATTTGAATAGCTGGGGAAATAAAAGCATTTGCCAGTAATGTCAAAAAACCTACAGCACCTGGTGTTCCCATGTGGTCTCCCACCTAAGTATTAACCAGGCCCAACACGGCTTAGCTACCAAGATCAGACGAGATTGGGCTTATCCAGTGTGGTATGGCCGTAGGTCAGGGGTGGGGAACTTTTTTTGTGCCAAGGGCCGTTTGTATGGGGAAAAAAATCCTTCGGGGGCCATAAGTAAAAATTTCTCTTACAAATTGTCCTGCTGCAGCCGTCCCACGCTCCAGCGGCTGCCGCTGAATAGGACTGACAGTCTCTGGCTGCTGTTCATTAAGAGGAATCTCGCGAGAATTCCCCTGTACTTGCCGCCGGGCAGGTGGGAGGACCACTCAGACCGGCTACGAGGGCCGCATACGGCCCCCGGGCCTGAGGTTCCCCACCCCTGCCGTAGGTGAAAACCGATAACATTGTTTGCCCTTTTCTACTTCTATCTACAAGAAATCTAATGGATACGTTTCCAAACTGTATTGTTGTAGAGAAAAAATCATGTGTTGGTAAAGTAAAATGACCTACAGGACCTAGTATTAGCTGGTGGTAAAAAAATAACTACTGACCAGGCACAACACTGTTTAGCTGCCACAAACAGTTGGAATTGGGCCTAAACAGTGTAGTAAAGAATTAGATGAGGACTATAGAGTCTGTTTGACCTCTTCCAATTCTCTCTAGTAGTAATCCCAAAAAAAGTTTTCAATTTGAATAGCTGGGGAAATAAAAGCATTTGCCAGTAATGTCAAAAAACCTACAGCACCTGGTGTTCCCATGTGGTCTCCCACCCAAGTACTAACCAGGCCCAACACTGCTTAGCTGCCAAGATCTGTTGAGATTGGGCTTATCCAGTGTGATATGGCTGTAGGTGAAAATCAATCACATTGTTTGCCCTCTTTTACTTCTATCTACAAGTAATCTAATGGATACGTTTCCAAACTGTATTGTTGTAGAGAAAAAATCATGTGTTGGTAATGTAAAAAGACCTACAGGACCTAGTATTAGCAGGTGATCAAAAAAAACTACTGACCAGGCACAACACTGTAAAGCTGCCACAAACAGTTGGAATTGGGCCTAAACAGTGTAGTAAAGAATTAGATGAGGGCTATAGAGTATGTTTGACCTCTTCCAATTCTCTCTAGTAGTAATCCCTAAAAAAGTTTTCAATTTGAATAGCTGGGGAAATAAAAGCATTTGCCAGTAATGTCAAAAAACCTACAGCACCTGGTGTTCCCATGTGGTCTCCCACCCAAGTACTAACCAGGCCCAATACTGCTTAACTTCCAAGATCAGACGAGATCGGGCTTATCCAGTGTGGTATGGCTGTAGGTGAAAACCGATAACATTGTTTGCCCTTTTCTACTTCTATCTACAAGTAATCTAATGAATACGTTTCCAAACTGCATTGTTGTAGAGAAAAAAAAATGTGTTCTGGTAATTTAAAAAGACCTACAGGACCTAGTATTAGCAGATGGTCAAAAAACTACTGACCAGACACAACACTGTTTAGCTGCCACAAACAGTTGGAATTGGGCCTAAACAGTGTAGTAAAGAATTAGATGAGGACTATAGAGTCTGTTTGACCTCTTTCAATTCGCTCTAGTAGTAATCCCCCCCAAAAATTTCAATTTTAATAGCTGGGGAAATAAAAGCATTTGCCAGTAATGTCAAAAAACCTACAGCACCTGGTGTTCCCATGTGGTCTCCCACCCAAGTACTAACCAGGCCCAACACTGCTTAGCTGCCAAGATCTGACGAGATTAGACTTATCCAGTGTGGTATGGCTGTAGATGAAATTCAATCACATTGTTTGCCCTCTTCTACTTCTATCTACAAGAAATCTAATGGATACGTTTCCAAACTGTATTGTTGTAGAGAAAAAATCATGTGTTGGTAAAGTAAAAAGACCTACAGGACCTAGTATTAGCTGGTGGTAAAAAAAAAACTACTGACCAGGCACAACACTGTAAAGCTGCCACAAACAGTTGGAATTGGGCCTAAACAGTGTAGTAAAGAATTAAATGAGGGCTATAGAGTATGTTTGACCTCTTCCAATTCTCTCTAGTAGTAATCCATAAAAAAGTTTTCAATTTGAATAGCTGGGGAAATAAAAGCATTTGCCAGTAATGTCAAAAGACCTACAGCACCTGGTGTTCCCATGTGGTCTCCCACCCAAGTACTAAGCAGGCCCAACACGGCTTAGCTACCAAGATCAGACGAGATTGGGCTTATCCAGTGTGGTATGGCCGTAGGTGAAAAACAATAACATTGTTTGCACTTTTCAACTTCAATCTAAAAGAAATCTACTGGATACGTTTCCAAACTGTATTGTTGTAGAGAAAAAATCATGTGTTGGTAAAGTAAAAAGACCTACAGGACCTAGTATTAGCTGGTGGTAAAAAAAAAACTACTGACCAGGCACAACACTGTTTAGCTGCCACAAACAGTTGGAATTGGGCCTAAACAGTGTAGTAAAGAATTAGATGAGGGCTATAGAGTATGTTTGACCTCTTCCAATTCTCTCTAGTAGTAATCCCAAAAAAAGTTTTCAATTTGAATAGCTGGGGAAATAAAAGCATTTGCCAGTAATGTCAAAAAACCTACAGCACCTGGTGTTCCCATGTGGTATCCCACCCAAGTACTAACCAGGCCCAACACTGCTTAGCTGCCAAGATCAGACGAGATTTGGTCTTATCCAGTGTGGTATGGCTGTAGGTGAAAATAAATCACATTGTTTGCCCTCTTCTTCTTCTATCTACAAGTAATCTAATGGATACGTTTCCAAACTGTATTGTTGTAGAGAAAAAATCATGTGTTGGTAATGTAAAAAGACCTACAGGACCTAGTATTAGCAGGTGGTCAAAAAAAACTACTGACCAGGCACAACACTATAAAGCTGCCACAAACAGTTGGAATTGGGCCTAAACAGTGTAGTAAAGAATTAGATGATGGGTATAGAGTATGTTTGACCTCTTCAATTCTCTCTAGTAGTAATCCCTAAAAAAGTTTTCAATTTGAATAGCTGGGGAAATAAAAGCATTTTGCCAGTAATGTCAAAAAACCTACAGCACCTGGTGTTCCCATGTGGTCTCCCACCCAAGTACTAACCAGGCCCAACACTGCTCAGCTGCCAAGATCTGACGAGATTGGGCTTATCCAGTGTGGTATGGCTGTAGGTGAAATTCAATCACATTGTTTGCCCTCTTTTACTTCTATCTACAAGTAATCTAATGTATACGTTTCCAAACTGTATTGTTGTAGAGAAAAAATCATGTGTTGGTAATGTAAAAAGACCTACAGGACCTAGTATTAGCAGGTGGTCAAAAAAAACTACTGACCAGGAACAACACTGTAAAACTGCGACAAACAGTTGGAATTGGGCCTAAACAGTGTAGTAAAGAATTAGATGAGGACTATAGAGTATGTTTGACCTCTTCCAATTCTCTCTAGTAGTAATCCCTAAAAAAGTTTTCAATTTGAATAGCTGGGGAAATAAAAGCATTTGCCAGTAATGTCAAAAAACCTACAGCACCTGGTGTTCCCATGTGGTCTCCCACCCAAGTACTAACCAGGCCCAACACTGCTCAGCTGCCAAGATCTGATGAGATAGGGCTTATCCAGTGTGGTATGGCTGTAGGTGAAATTCAATCACATTGTTTGCCCTCTTTTACTTCTATCTACAAGTAATCTAATGGATACGTTTCCAAACTGTATTGTTGTAGAGAAAAAATCATTTGTTTGTAATGTAAAAAGACCTACAGGACCTAGTATTAGCAGATGGTCAAAAAACTACTGACCAGACACAACACTGTTTAGCTGCCACAAACAGTTGGAATTGGGCCTAAACAGTGTAGTAAAGAATTAGATGAGGACTATAGAGTCTGTTTGACCTCTTTCAATTCGCTCTAGTAGTAATCCCAATTTTTTTTTTTCAATTTGAATAGCTGGGGAAATAAAAGCATTTGCCAGTAATGTCAAAAAACCTACAGCACCTGGTGTTCCCATGTGGTCTCCCACCAAAGTACTAACCAGGCCCAACACTGCTTAGCTTCCAAGATCAGACGAGATTGGGCTTATCCAGTGTGGTATGGCTGTAGGTAAAAACCAAAAACATTGTTTGCCCTTTTCTACTTCTATCTACAAGTAATCTAATGAATACGTTTCCAAACTGCATTGTTGTAGAGAAAAAATCATGTGCTGGTAATTTAAAAAGACCTACAGGACCTAGTATTAGCACATGGTCAAAAAACTACTGACCAGACACAACACTGTTTAGCTGCCACAAACAGTTGGAATTGGGCCTAAACAGTGTAGTAAAGAATTAGATGAGGGCTATAGAGTATGTTTGACCTCTTCCAATTCTCTCTAGTAGTAATCCCCAAAAAAGTTTTCAATTTGAATAGCTGGGGAAATAAAAGCATTTGCCAGTAATGTCAAAAAACCTACAGCACCTGGTGTTCCCATGTGGTCTCCCACCCAAGTACTAACCATGCCCAACACTGCTTAGCTGCCTAGATCAGACGAGATTGGGCTTATCCAGTGTGGTATGGCTGTAGGTGAAAATCAATCACATTGTTTGCCCTCTTCTTCTTCTATCTACAAGTAATGTAATGGATACGTTTCCAAACTGTATTGTTGTAGAGAAAAAATCATGTGTTGGTAATGTAAAAAGACCTACAGGACCTAGTATTAGCAGGTGGTCAAAAAAAAACTACTGACCAGGCACAACACTATAAAGCTGCCACAAACAGTTGGAATTGGGCCTAAACAGTGTAGTAAAGAATTAGATGAGGGCTATAGAGTATGTTTGACCTCTTCCAATTCTCTCTAGTAGTAATCCCTAAAAAAGTTTTCAATTTGAATAGCTGGGGAAATAAAAGCATTTTGCCGTAATGTCAAAAAACCTACAGCACCTGGTGTTCCCATGTGGTCTCCCACCTAAGTACTTACCAGGCACAACACTGCTTAGCTGCCAAGATCAGACGAGATTGGGCTTATCCAGTGTGGTATGGCTGTAGGTGAAAACCGATAACATTGTTTGCCCTTTTCTACTTCTATCTACAAGTAATCTAATGAATATGTTTCCAAACTGCATTGTTGTAGAGAAAAAATCATGTGCTGGTAATTTAAAAAGACCTACAGGACCTAGTATTAGCACATGGTCAAAAAACTACTGACCAGACACAACCCTGTTTAGCTGCCACAAACAGTTGGAATTGGGCCTAAACAGTGTAGTAAAGAATTAGATGAGGGCTATAGAGTATGTTTGACCTCTTCCAATTCTCTCTAGTAGTAATCCATAAAAAAGTTTTCAATTTGAATAGCTGGGGAAATAAAAGCATTTGCCAGTAATGTCAAAAAACCTACAGCACCTGGTGTTCCCATGTGGTCTCCCACCTAAGTACTAACCAGGCACAACACTGCTTAGCTGCCAAGATCAGACGAGATTGGGCTTATCCAGTGTGGTATGGCTGTAGGTGAAAACCGATAACATTGTTTGCCCTTTTCTACTTCTATCTACAAGAAATCTAATGGATACGTTTCCAAACTGTATTGTTGTAGAGAAAAAATCATGTGTTGGTAAAGTAAAAAGACCTACAGGACCTAGTATTAGCAGGTGGTCAAAACAAACTACTGACCAGGCACAACACTGTAAAGCTGCCACAAACAGTTGGAATTGGGCACAAACAGTGTAGTAAAGAATTAGATGAGGGCTATAGAGTATGTTTGACCTCTTCCAATTCTCTCTAGTAGTAATCCATAAAAAAGTTTTCAATTTGAATAGCTGGGGAAATAAAAGCATTTGCCAGTAAAGTCAAAAAACCTACAGCACCTGGTGTTCCCCCACCCAAGTACTAACCAGGCCCAACACGGCTTAGCTACCAAGATCAGACGAGATTGGGCTTATCCAGTGTGGTATGGCTGTAGGTGAAAATCAATCACATTGTTTGCCCTCTTTTACTTCTATCTACAAGTAATCTAATGGATACGTTTCCAAACTGTATTGTTGTAGAGAAAAAATCATGTGTTGGTAAAGTAAAAAGACCTACAGGACCTAGTATTAGCTGGTGGTAAAAAAAAACTACTGACCAGGCACAGCACTGTTTAGCTGCCACAAACAGTTGGAATTGGGCCTAAACAGTGTAGTAAAGAATTAGATGAGGACTATAGAGTCTGTTTGACCTCTTCCAATTCTCTCTAGTAGTAATCCCAAAAAAAGTTTTCAATTTGAATAGCTGGGGAAATAAAAGCATTTGCCAGTAATGTCAAAAAACCTACAGCACCTGGTGTTCCCATGTGGTCTCCCACCCAAGTACTAACCAGGCCCAATACTGCTTAGCTTCCAAGATCAGACGAGATTGGGCTTATCCAGTGTGGTATGGCTGCAGGTGAAAACCGATAACATTGTTTGCCCTTTTCTACTTCTATCTACAAGTAATCTAATGAATACGTTTCCAAACTGCATTATTGTAGAGAAAAAATCATGTGCTGGTAATTTAAAAAGACCTACAGGACCTAGTATTAGCACATGGTCAAAAAACTACTGACCAGACACAACACTGTTTAGCTGCCACAAACAGTTGGAATTGGGCCTAAACAGTGTAGTAAAGAATTAGATGAGGACTATAGAGCCTGTTTGACCTCTTTCAATTCGCTCTAGTAGTAATCCCCCCAAAAAATTTCAATTTTAATAGCTGGGGAAATAAAAGCATTTGCCAGTAATGTCAAAAAACCTCCAGCACCTGGTGTTCCCATGTGGTCTCCCACCCAAGTACTAACCAGGACCAACACTGCTTAGCTGCCAAGATCTGACGAGATTGGGCTTATCCAGTGTGGTATGGCTGTAGATGAAATTTAATCACATTGTTTGCCCTCTTCTACTTCTATCTACAAGAAATCTAATGGATACGATTCCAAACTGTATTGTTGTAGAGAAAAAATCATGTGTTGGTAAAGTAAAAAGACCTACAGGACCTAGTATTAGCTGGTGGTAAAAAAAAAAATACTGACCAGGCACAACACTGTTTAGCTGCCACAAACAGTTGGAATTGGGCCTAAACAGTGTAGTAAAGAATTAGATGAGGACTATAGAGTCTGTTTGACCTCTTCCAATTCTCTCTAGTAGTAATCCCAAAAAAAGTTTTCAATTTGAATAGCTGGGGAAATAAAAGCATTTGCCAGTAATGTCAAAAAACCTACAGCACCTGGTGTTCCCATGTGGTCTCCCACCCAAGTACTAACCAGGCCCAATACTGCTTAGCTTCCAAGATCAGACGAGATTGGGCTTATCCAGTGTGGTATGGCTGCAGGTGAAAACCGATAACATTGTTTGCCCTTTTCTACTTCTATCTACAAGTAATCTAATGAATACGTTTCCAAACTGCATTGTTGTAGAGAAAAAAAAATGTGTTCTGGTAATTTAAAAAGACCTACAGGACCTAGTATTAGCAGATGGTCAAAAAACTACTGACCAGACACAACACTGTTTAGCTGCCACAAACAGTTGGAATTGGGCCTAAACAGTGTAGTAAAGAATTAGATGAGGGCTATAGAGTATGTTTGACCTCTTCCAATTCTCTCTAGTAGTAATCCATAAAAAAGTTTTCAATTTGAATAGCTGGGGAAATAAAAGCATTTGCCAGTAACGTCAAAAAACCTACAGCACCTGGTGTTCCCATGTGGTCTCCCACCCAAGTACTAACCAGGCGCAACACGGCTTAGCTACCAAGATCAGACGAGATTGGGCTTATCCAGTGTGGTATGGCCGTAGGTGAAAACCGATAACATTGTTTGCCCTTTTCTACTTCTATCTACAAGAAATCTAATGGATACGTTTCCAAACTGTATTGTTGTAGAGAAAAAATCATGTGTTGGTAAAGTAAAAAGACCTACAGGACCTAGTATTAGCTGGTGGTAAAAAAAAAACTACTGACCAGACACAACACTGTTTAGCTGCCACAAACAGTTGGAATTGGGCCTAAACATTGTAGTAAAGAATTAGATGAGGACTATAGAGCCTGTTTGACCTCTTTCAATTCGCTCTAGTCGTAATCCCCCAAAAAAATTTCAATTTGAATAGCTGGGGAAATAAAAGCATTTGCCAGTAATGTCAAAAAACCTACAGCACCTGGTGTTCCCATGTGGTCTCCCACCCAAGTACTAACCAGGCCCAACACTGCTTAGCTGCCAAGATCTGATGAGATTGGGCTTATCCAGTGTGGTATGGCTGTAGGTGAAAATCAATCACATTGTTTGCCCTCTTTTACTTCTATCTACAAGTAATCTAATGTATACGTTACCAAACTGTATTGTTGTAGAGAAAAAATCATGTGTTGGTAATGTAAAAAGACCTACAGGACCTAGTATTAGCAGGTGGTCAAAAAAAACTACTGACCAGGCACAACACTGTAAAGCTGCCACAAACAGTTGGAATTGGGCACAAACAGTGTAGTAAAGAATTAGATGAGGGCTATAGAGTATGTTTGACCTCTTCCAATTCTCTCTAGTAGTAATCCCTAAAAATGTTTTCAATTTGAATAGCTGGGGAAATAAAAGCATTTGCCAGTAATGTCAAAAAACCTACAGCACCTGGTGTTGCCATGTGGTCTCCCACCCAAGTACTAACCAGGCCCAACACTGCTTAGCTTCCAAGATCAGACGAGATTGGGCTTATCCAGTGTGGTATGGCTGTAGGTGAAAACCGATAACATTGTTTGCCCTTTTCTACTTCTATCTACAAGTAATCTAATGAATACGTTTCCAAACTGCATTGTTGTAGAGAAAAAATCATGTGCTGGTAATTTAAAAAGACCTACTGGACCTAGTATTAGCACATGGTCAAAAAACTACTGACCAAACACAACACTGTTTAGCTGCCACAAACAGTTGGAATTGGGCCTAAACAGTGTAGTAAAGAATTAGATGAGGACTATAGAGTCTGTTTGACCTCTTTCAATTCGCTCTAGTAGTAATCCCCCCCAAAAATTTCAATTTTAATAGCTGGGGAAATAAAAGCATTTGCCAGTATTGTCAAAAAATCTACAGCACCTGGTGTTCCCATGTGGTCTCCCACCCAAGTACTAACCAGGCCCAACACTGCTTAGCTGCCAAGATCTGACGAGATTGGGCTTATCCAGTGTGGTATGGCTGTAGATGAAATTCAATCACATTGTTTGCCCTCTTCTACTTCTATCTACAAGAAATCTAATGGATACGTTTCCAAACTGTATTGTTGTAGAGAAAAAATCATGTGTTGGTAAAGTAAAAAGACCTACAGGACCTAGTATTAGCTGGTGGTAAAAAAAAAAATACTGACCAGGCACAACACTGTTTAGCTGCCACAAACAGTTGGAATTGGGCCTAAACAGTGTAGTAAAGAATTAGATGAGGACTATAGAGTCTGTTTGACCTCTTCCAATTCTCTCTAGTAGTAATCCCAAAAAAAGTTTTCAATTTGAATAGCTGGGGAAATAAAAGCATTTGCCAGTAATGTCAAAAAACCTACAGCACCTGGTGTTCCCATGTGGTCTCCCACCCAAGTACTAACCAGGCCCAATACTGCTTAGCTTCCAAGATCAGACGAGATTGGGCTTATCCAGTGTGGTATGGCTGCAGGTGAAAACCGATAACATTGTTTGCCCTTTTCTACTTCTATCTACAAGTAATCTAATGAATACGTTTCCAAACTGCATTATTGTAGAGAAAAAATCATGTGCTGGTAATTTAAAAAGACCTACAGGACCTAGTATTAGCACATGGTCAAAAAACTACTGACCAGACACAACACTGTTTAGCTGCCACAAACAGTTGGAATTGGGCCTAAACAGTGTAGTAAAGAATTAGATGAGGACTATAGAGCCTGTTTGACCTCTTTCAATTCGCTCTAGTAGTAATCCCCCAAAAAAATTTCAATTTTAATAGCTGGGGAAATAAAAGCATTTGCCAGTAATGTCAAAAAACCTCCAGCACCTGGTGTTCCCATGTGGTCTCCCACCCAAGTACTAACCAGGACCAACACTGCTTAGCTGCCAAGATCTGACGAGATTGGGCTTATCCAGTGTGTTATGGCTGTAGATGAAATTTAATCACATTGTTTGCCCTCTTCTACTTCTATCTACAAGAAATCTAATGGATACGATTCCAAACTGTATTGTTGTAGAGAAAAAATCATGTGTTGGTAAAGTAAAAAGACCTACAGGACCTAGTATTAGCTGGTGGTAAAAAAAAAAATACTGACCAGGCACAACACTGTTTAGCTGCCACAAACAGTTGGAATTGGGGCTAAACAGTGTAGTAAAGAATTAGATGAGGACTATAGAGTCTGTTTGACCTCTTCCAATTCTCTCTAGTAGTAATCCCAAAAAAAGTTTTCAATTTGAATAGCTGGGGAAATAAAAGCATTTGCCAGTAATGTCAAAAAACCTACAGCACCTGGTGTTCCCATGTGGTCTCCCACCCAAGTACTTACCAGGCCCAATACTGCTTAGCTTCCAAGATCAGACGAGATTGGGCTTATCCAGTGTGGTATGGCTGCAGGTGAAAACCGATAACATTGTTTGCCCTTTTCTACTTCTATCTACAAGTAATCTAATGAATACGTTTCCAAACTGCATTGTTGTAGAGAAAAAAAAATGTGTTCTGGTAATTTAAAAAGACCTACAGGACCTAGTATTAGCAGATGGTCAAAAAACTACTGACCAGACACAACACTGTTTAGCTGCCACAAACAGTTGGAATTGGGCCTAAACAGTGTAGTAAAGAATTAGATGAGGGCTATAGAGTATGTTTGACCTCTTCCAATTCTCTCTAGTAGTAATCCATAAAAAAGTTTTCAATTTGAATAGCTGGGGAAATAAAAGCATTTGCCAGTAACGTCAAAAAACCTACAGCACCTGGTGTTCCCATGTGGTCTCCCACCCAAGTACTAACCAGGCGCAACACGGCTTAGCTACCAAGATCAGACGAGATTGGGCTTATCCAGTGTGGTATGGCCGTAGGTGAAAACCGATAACATTGTTTGCCCTTTTCTACTTCTATCTACAAGAAATCTAATGGATACGTTTCCAAACTGTATTGTTGTAGAGAAAAAATAATGTGTTGGTAAAGTAAAAAGACCTACAGGACCTAGTATTAGCTGGTGGTAAAAAAAAAACTACTGACCAGGCACAACACTGTTTAGCTGCCACAAACAGTTGGAATTGGGCCTAAACAGTGTAGTAAAGAATTAGATGAGGACTATAGAGTCTGTTTGACCTCTTCCAATTCTCTCTAGTATTAATCCCAAAAAAAGTTTTCAATTTGAATAGCTGGGGAAATAAAAGCATTTGACAGTAATGTCAAAAAATCTACAGCACCTGGTGTTCCCATGTGGTCTCCCACCCAAGTACTAACCAGGCCCAACACTGCTTAGCTGCCAAGATCTGATGAGATTGGGCTTATCCAGTGTGATATGGCTGTAGCTGAAAATCAATCACATTGTTTGCCCTCTTTTACTTCTATCTACAAGTAATCTAATGGATACGTTTCCAAACTGTATTGTTGTAGAGAAAAAATCATGTGTTGGTAATGTAAAAAGACCTACAGGACCTAGTATTAGCAGGTGGTCAAAAAAAACTACTGACCATGCACAACACTGTAAAGCTGTCACAAACAGTTGGAATTGGGCCTAAACAGTGTAGTAAAGAATTAGATGAGGGCTATAGAGTATGTTTGACCTCTTCCAATTCTCTCTAGTAGTAATCCCTAAAAAAGTTTTCAATTTGAATAGCTGGGGAAATAAAAGCATTTGCCAGTAATGTCAAAAAACCTACAGCACCTGGTGTTCCCATGTGGTCTCCCACCCAAGTACTAACCAGGTCCAACACTGCTTAGCTTCCAAGATCAGACGAGATTGGGCTTATCCAGTGTGGTATGGCTGTAGGTGAAAATTAATCACATTGTTTGCCCTCTTCTTCTTCTATCTACAAGTAATTTAATGGATACGTTTCCAAACTGTATTGTTGTAGAGAAAAAATCATTTGTTTGTAATGTAAAAAGACCTACAGGACCTAGTATTAGCAGATGGTCAAAAAACAACTGACCAGACACAACACTGTTTAGCTGCCACAAACAGTTGGAATTGGGCCTAAACAGTGTAGTAAAATATTAGATGAGGACTATAGAGTCTGTTTGACCTCTTTCAATTCGCTCTAGTAGTAATCCCAATTTTTTTTTTTCAATTTGAATAGCTGGGGAAATAAAAGCATTTGCCAGTAATGTCAAAAAACCTACAGCACCTGGTGTTCCCATGTGGTCTCCCACCCAAGTACTAACCAGGCCCAACACTGCTTAGCTTCCAAGATCAGACGAGATTGGGCTTATCCAGTGTGGTGTGGCTGTAGGCGAAAACCGATAACATTGTTTGCCCTTTTCTACTTCTATCTACAAGTACTCTAATGAATACGTTTCCAAACTGCATTGTTGTAGAGAAAAAAAAATGTCTTCTGGTAATTTAAAAAGACCTACAGGACCTAGTATTAGCAGATGGTCAAAAAACTACTGACCAGACACAACACTGTTTAGCTGCCACAAACAGTTGGAATTGGGCCTAAACATTGTAGTAAAGAATTAGATGAGGACTATAGAGCCTGTTTGACCTCTTTCAATTCGCTCTAGTCGTAATCCCCCAAAAAAATTTCAATTTGAATAGCTGGGGAAATAAAAGCATTTGCCAGTAATGTCAAAAAACCTACAGCACCTGGTGTTCCCATGTGGTCTCCCACCCAAGTACTAACCAGGCCCAACACTGCTTAGCTGCCAAGATCTGATGAGATTGGGCTTATCCAGTGTGGTATGGCTGTAGGTGAAAATCAATCACATTGTTTGCCCTCTTTTACTTCTATCTACAAGTAATCTAATGTATACGTTACCAAACTGTATTGTTGTAGAGAAAAAATCATGTGTTGGTAATGTAAAAAGACCTACAGGACCTAGTATTAGCAGGTGGTCAAAAAAAACTACTGACCAGGCACAACACTGTAAAGCTGCCACAAACAGTTGGAATTGGGCACAAACAGTGTAGTAAAGAATTAGATGAGGGCTATAGAGTATGTTTGACCTCTTCCAATTCTCTCTAGTAGTAATCCCTAAAAATGTTTTCAATTTGAATAGCTGGGGAAATAAAAGCATTTGCCAGTAATGTCAAAAAACCTACAGCACCTGGTGTTGCCATGTGGTCTCCCACCCAAGTACTAACCAGGCCCAACACTGCTTAGCTTCCAAGATCAGACGAGATTGGGCTTATCCAGTGTGGTATGGCTGTAGGTGAAAACCGATAACATTGTTTGCCCTTTTCTACTTCTATCTACAAGTAATCTAATGAATACGTTTCCAAACTGCATTGTTGTAGAGAAAAAATCATGTGCTGGTAATTTAAAAAGACCTACTGGACCTAGTATTAGCACATGGTCAAAAAACTACTGACCAAACACAACACTGTTTAGCTGCCACAAACAGTTGGAATTGGGCCTAAACAGTGTAGTAAAGAATTAGATGAGGACTATAGAGTCTGTTTGACCTCTTTCAATTCGCTCTAGTAGTAATCCCCCCCAAAAATTTCAATTTTAATAGCTGGGGAAATAAAAGCATTTGCCAGTATTGTCAAAAAATCTACAGCACCTGGTGTTCCCATGTGGTCTCCCAGCCAAGTACTAACCAGGCCCAACACTGCTTAGCTGCCAAGATCTGACGAGATTGGGCTTATCCAGTGTGGTATGGCTGTAGATGAAATTCAATCACATTGTTTGCCCTCTTCTACTTCTATCTACAAGAAATCTAATGGATACGTTTCCAAACTGTATTGTTGTAGAGAAAAAATCATGTGTTGGTAAAGTAAAAAGACCTACAGGACCTAGTATTAGCTGCTGGTAAAAAAAAACTACTGACCAGGCACAACACTGTAAAGCTGCCACAAACAGTTGGAATTGGGCCTAAACAGTGTAGTAAAGAATTAGATGAGGGCTATAGAGTATGTTTGACCTCTTCCAATTCTCTCTAGTAGTAATCCATAAAAAAGTTTTCAATTTGAATAGCTGGGGAAATAAAAGCATTTGCCAGTAATGTCAAAAAACCTACAGCACCTGGTGTTCCCATGTGGTCTCCCACCCAAGTACTAACCAGGCCCAACACTGCTTAGCTTCCAAGATCAGACGAGATTGGGCTTATCCAGTGTGGTGTGGCTGTAGGCGAAAACCGATAACATTGTTTGCCCTTTTCTACTTCTATCTACAAGTACTCTAATGAATACGTTTCCAAACTGCATTGTTGTAGAGAAAAAAAAATGTCTTCTGGTAATTTAAAAAGACCTACAGGACCTAGTATTAGCACATGGTCAAAAAACTACTGACCAGACACAACACTGTTTAGCTGCCACAAACAGTTGGAATTGGGCCTAAACATTGTAGTAAAGAATTAGATGAGGACTATAGAGCCTGTTTGACCTCTTTCAATTCGCTCTAGTCGTAATCTCCCAAAAAAATTTCAATTTGAATAGCTGGGGAAATAAAAGCATTTGCCAGTAATGTCAAAAAACCTACAGCACCTGGTGTTCCCATGTGGTCTCCCACCCAAGTACTAACCAGGCCCAACACTGCTTAGCTGCCAAGATCTGACGAGATTGGGCTTATCCAGTGTGGTATGGCTGTAGGTGAAAATCAATCACATTGTTTGCCCTCTTTTACTTCTATCTACAAGTAATCTAATGTATACGTTACCAAACTGTATTGTTGTAGAGAAAAAATCATGTGTTGGTAATGTAAAAAGACCTACAGGACCTAGTATTAGCAGGTGGTCAAAAAAAACTACTGACCAGGCACAACACTGTAAAGCTGCCACAAACAGTTGGAATTGGGCACAAACAGTGTAGTAAAGAATTAGATGAGGGCTATAGAGTATGTTTGACCTCTTCCAATTCTCTCTAGTAGTAATCCCTAAAAATGTTTTCAATTTGAATAGCTGGGGAAATAAAAGCATTTGCCAGTAATGTCAAAAAACCTACAGCACCTGGTGTTGCCATGTGGTCTCCCACCCAAGTACTAACCAGGCCCAACACTGCTTAGCTTCCAAGATCAGACGAGATTGGGCTTATCCAGTGTGGTATGGCTGTAGGTGAAAACCGATAACATTGTTTGCCCTTTTCTACTTCTATCTACAAGTAATCTAATGAATACGTTTCCAAACTGCATTGTTGTAGAGAAAAAATCATGTGCTGGTAATTTAAAAAGACCTACTGGACCTAGTATTAGCACATGGTCAAAAAACTACTGACCAAACACAACACTGTTTAGCTGCCACAAACAGTTGGAATTGGGCCTAAACAGTGTAGTAAAGAATTAGATGAGGACTATAGAGTCTGTTTGACCTCTTTCAATTCGCTCTAGTAGTAATCCCCCCCAAAAATTTCAATATTAATAGCTGGGAAAATAAAAGCATTTGCCAGTAATGTCAAAAAACCTACAGCACCTGGTGTTCCCATGTGGTCTCCCACCCAAGTACTAACCAGGCCCAACACTGCTTAGCTGCCAAGATCTGACGAGATTGGGCTTATCCAGTGTGGTATGGCTGTACATGAAATTCAATCACATTGTTTGCCCTCTTCTACTTCTATCTACAAGAAATCTAATGGATACGTTTCCAAACTGTATTGTTGTAGAGAAAAAATCATGTGTTGGTAAAGTAAAAAGACCTACGGGACCTAGTATTAGCTGGTGGTAAAAAAAAAACTACTGACCAGGCACAACACTGTAAAGCTGCCACAAACAGTTGGAATTGGGCCTAAACAGTGTAGTAAAGAATTAGATGAGGGCTATAGAGTATGTTTGACCTCTTCCAATTCTCTCTAGTAGTAATCCATAAAAAAGTTTTCAATTTGAATAGCTGGGGAAATAAAAGCATTTGCCAGTAATGTCAAAAAACCTACAGCACCTGGTGTTCCCATGTGGTCTCCCACCCAAGTACTAAGCAGGCCCAACACGGCTTAGCTACCAAGATCAGACGAGATTGGGCTTATCCAGTGTGGTATGGCCGTAGGTGAAAACCGATAACATTGTTTGCCCTTTTCTACTTCTATCTAAAAGAAATCTAATGGATACGTTTCCAAACTGTATTGTTGTAGAGAAAAAATCATGTGTTGGTAAAGTAAAAAGACCTACAGGACCTAGTATTAGCAGGTGGTCAAAAAAAACTACTGACCAGGCCCAACACTGCTTAGCTGCCAAGATCAGACGAGATTAGGCTTATCCAGTGTGGTATGGCTGTAGGTGAAAATCAATCACATTGTTTGCCCTCTTCTTCTTCTATCTACAAGTAATCTAATGGATACGTTTCCAAACTGTATTGTTGTAAAGAAAAAATCATTTGTTTGTAATGTAAAAAGACCTACAGGACCTAGTATTAGCAGATGGTCAAAAAACTACTGACCAGACACAACACTGTTTAGCTGCCACAAACAGTTGGAATTGGGCCTAAACAGTGTAGTAAAATATTAGATGAGGACTATAGAGTCTGTTTGACCTCTTTCAATTCGCTCTAGTAGTAATCCCAATTTTTTTTTTCAATTTGAATAGCTGGGGAAATAAAAGCATTTGCCAGTAATGTCAAAAAACCTACAGCACCTGGTGTTCCCATGTGGTCTCCCACCCAAGTACTAACCAGGCCCAACACTGCTTAGCTTCCGAGATCAGACGAGATTGGGCTTATCCAGTGTGGTATGGCTGTAGGTGAAAACCAAAAACATTGTTTGCCCTTTTCTACTTCTATCTACAAGTAATCTAATGAATACGTTTCCAAACTGCATTGTTGTAGAGAAAAAATCATGTGCTGGTAATTTAAAAAGACCTACAGGACCTAGTATTAGCACATGGTCAAAAAACTACTGACCAGACACAACACTGTTTAGCTGCCACAAACAGTTGGAATTGGGCCTAAACAGTGTAGTAAAGAATTAGATGAGGACTATAGAGTCTGTTTGACCTCTTTCAATTCGCTCTAGTAGTAATCCCCAAAAAAAATTTCAATTTGAATAGCTGGGGAAATAAAAGCATTTGCCAGTAATGTCAAAAACCCTACAGCACCTGGTGTTCCCATGTGGTCTCCCACCCAAGTACTAACCAGGCCCAACACTGCTTAGCTGCCAAGATCTGACGAGATTGGGCTTATCCAGTGTGTTATGGCTGTAGGTGAAATTCAACCACATTGTTTGCCCTCTTCTACTTCTATCTACAAGAAATCTAATGGATACGTTTCCAAACTGTATTGTTGTAGAGAAAAAATCATGTGTTGGTAAAGTAAAAAGACCTACAGGACCTAGTATTAGCTGGTGGTAAAAAAAAAAAAACTACTGACCAGGCACAACACTGTTTAGCTGACACAAACAGTTGGAATTGGGCCAAAACAGTGTAGTAAAGAATTAGATGAGGGCTATAGAGTATGTTTGACCTCTTCCAATTCTCTCTAGTAGTAATCCCAAAAAAAGTTTTCAATTTGAATAGCTGGGGAAATAAAAGCATTTGCCAGTAATGTCAAAAAACCTACAGCACCTGGTGTTCCCATGTAGTCTCCCACCCAAGTACTAACCAGGCCCAACACTGCTTAGCTGCCAAGATGTGACGAGATATGGCTTACCCAGTGTGGTATGGCTGTAGGTGAAAATCAATCACATTGTTTGCCCTCTTACTTCTATCTACAAGTAATCTAATGTATACGTTACCAAACTGTATTGTTGTAGAGAAAAAATCATGTGTTAGTAATGTAAAAAGACCTACAGGACCTAGTATAAGCAGGTGGTCAAAAAAAAACTACTGACCAGGCACAACACTGTAAAGCTGCCACAAACAGTTGGAATTGGGCACAAACAGTGTAGTAAAGAATTAGATGAGGGCTATAGAGTATGTTTGACCTCTTCCAATTCTCTCTAGTAGTAATCCCTAAAAAAGTTTTCAATTTGAATAGCTGGGGAAATAAAAGCATTTGCCAGTAATGTCAAAAAACCTACAGCACCTGGTGTTGTCATGTGGTCTCCCACCCAAGTACTACCCAGGCCCAACACTGCTTAGCTTCCAAGATCAGACGAGATTGGGCTTATCCAGTGTGGTATGGCTGTAGGTGAAAACCGATAACATTGTTTGCCCTTTTCTACTTCTATCTACGAGTAATCTAATGAATACGTTTCCAAACTGCATTGTTGTAGAGAAAAAATCATGTGCTGGTAATTTAAAAAGACCTACAGGACCTAGTATTAGCACATAGTCAAAAAACTACTGACCAGACACAACACTGTTTAGCTGCCACAAACAGTTGGAATTGGGCCTAAACAGTGTAGTAAAGAATTAGATGAGGACTATAGAGTCTGTTTGACTTCTTTCAATTAGCTCTAGTAGTAATCCCCCCCAAAAATTTCAATTTTAATAGCTGGGGGAAAAAAAGCATTTGCCAGTAATGTCAAAAAACCTACAGCACCTGGTGTTGCCATGTGGTCTCCCACCCAAGTACTAACCAGGCCCAACACTGCTTAGCTGCCAAGATCTGACGAGATTGGGCTTATCCAGTGTGGTATGGCTGTAGATGAAATTCAATCACATTGTTTGCCCTCTTCTACTTCTATCTACAAAAAATCTAATGGATACGTTTCCAAACTGTATTGTTGTAGAGAAAAAATCATGTGTTGGTAAAGTAAAAAGACCTACAGGACCTAGTATTAGCTGGTGGTAAAAAAAAAACTACTGACCAGGCACAACACTGTTTAGCTGCCACAAACAGTTGGAATTGGGCCTAAACAGTGTAGTAAAGAATTAGATGAGGGCTATAGAGTATGTTTGACCTCTTCCAATTCTCTCTAGTAGTAATCCATAAAAAAGTTTTCAATTTGAATAGCTGGGGAAATAAAAGCATTTGCCAGTAATGTCAAATAACCTACAGCACCTGGTGTTCCCATGTGGTCTCCCACCTAAGTACTTACCAGGCACAACACTGCTTAGCTGCCAAGATCAGACGAGATTGGGCTTATCCAGTGTGGTATGGCTGTAGGTGAAAACCGATAACATTGTTTGCCCTTTTCTACTTCTATCTACAAGTAATTTAATGAATACGTTTCCAAACTGCATTGTTGTAGAGAAAAAATCATGTGCTGGTAATTTAAAAAGACCTACAGGACCTAGTATTAGCACATGGTCAAAAAACTACTGACCAAACACAACCCTGTTTAGCTGCCACAAACAGTTGGAATTGGGCCTAAACAGTGTAGTAAAGAATTAGATGAGGACTATAGAGTCTGTTTGACCTCTTTCAATTCGCTCTAGTAGTAATCCCCCCAAAAAATTTCAATTTTAATAGCTGGGGAAATAAAAGCATTTGCCAGTAATGTCAAAAAACCTACAGCACCTGGTGTTGCCATTTGGTCTCCCACCCAAGTACTAACCAGGCCCAACACTGCTTAGCTGCCAAGATCTGACGAGATTGGGCTTATCCAGTGTGGTATGGCTGTAGATGAAATTCAATCACATTGTTTGCCCTCTTCTACTTCTATCTACAAAAAATCTAATGGATACGTTTCCAAACTGTATTGTTGTAGAGAAAAAATCATGTGTTGGTAAAGTAAAAAGACCTACAGGACCTAGTATTAGCTGGTGGTAAAAAAAAAAACTACTGACCAGGCACAACACTGTTTAGCTGCCACAAACAGTTGGAATTGGGCCTAAACAGTGTAGTAAAGAATTAGATGAGGGCTATAGAGTATGTTTGACCTCTTCCAATTCTCTCTAGTAGTAATCCATAAAAAAGTTTTCAATTTGAATAGCTGGGGAAATAAAAGCATTTGCCAGTAATGTCAAATAACCTACAGCACCTGGTGTTCCCATGTGGTCTCCCACCTAAGTACTTACCAGGCACAACACTGCTTAGCTGCCAAGATCAGACGAGATTGGGCTTATCCAGTGTGGTATGGCTGTAGGTGAAAACCGATAACATTGTTTGCCCTTTTCTACTTCTATCTACAAGTAATCTAATGAATACGTTTCCAAACTGCATTGTTGTAGAGAAAAAATCATGTGCTGGTAATTTAAAAAGACCTACAGGACCTAGTATTAGCACATGGTCAAAAAACTACTGACCAGACACAACCCTGTTTAGCTGCCACAAACAGTTGGAATTGGGCCTAAACAGTGTAGTAAAGAATTAGATGAGGGCTATAGAGTATGTTTGACCTCTTCCAATTCTCTCTAGTAGTAATCCATAAAAAAGTTTTCAATTTGAATAGCTGGGGAAATAAAAGCATTTGCCAGTAATGTCAAAAAACCTACAGCACCTGGTGTTCCCATGTGGTCTCCCACCTAAGTACTAACCAGGCACAACACTGCTTAGCTGCCAAGATCAGACGAGATTGGGCTTATCCAGTGTGGTATGGCTGTAGGTGAATACCGATAACATTGTTTGCCCTTTTCTTTTTTTTTTAATATTAGATTTTTATTGAAAATTTTTCAGAAACATAAACAATATAGCAGGGGGGTACAGAAAGGCAGCAAAAAACAAACATAGGGAAAAGACGGGGGGGGGGAGGTATAGGAAATACATTACATAGTAAACGTCATTGTCTCACTTAGAACAAAAGATCAGAATAATATGGAGTTTAGTACTGATAAGTCTGGGGTGCTGCTGTGCAAGGTCGGGTGGTCTGTCCCTTATAGAAAGACAGACCATCCGAGCCACCTCAAGCATAATGAGTTTGTAGAGGAGGAATATTTGTCGTTGGTTGTTTCATAGATGTAGTGTTTGTGCACCTTGTTTTGAATACCTTCTATAGACGGTATTGCCTCTGATTTCCACGCTTTAGCTATACATGCCTTGGTGGCTATTAAGACGTGGCCTAGGATATAGCGGTCGGCATCAGAAAGGTGTAGTGGGAAAACATGAAGAAGCGCTATGGTTGGGTCAGGAAGAATGAGTCGGTTCGAGATAGAGCTCATAAGATGAAATACTTCACCCCAGAGAGAACCCAGCAACGGGCATTCCCAAAATATGTGGAATATGTCCCCAATATTACCGCATTTTCTCCAGCATAGGTTAGAGGACGTAGGCCAAATCTTGTGTACTCTGGCTGGGGTGAAGTATGCTCTATGTATGAGTTTAAAGAACATTTCGGAGTGGTTGATGCAGCGGGAAATCCTAAAACAGGATTTAAAAATATTCTCCCAGTCCTCTTCATTGAAAGATTTATTTAAATCCCTCTCCCATAGGGTTTGAGATTTCAGTTTGGCCTTACTATCTATGGAAATTAAGTAAGAGTACCACCATGAAATGCCACCTTTATGTGAAAAGTCGCAGGTCTTTGTTTTAAGGAAGGTTGGAAAGTTTGGCCTAACATAAGGTGTATCAAGGTGTGAGTGTAACCAGCTTCTGATCTGAAGATAAATGAAAAAGTCCTGTTTGGGAATATGAAATTTCTGCTGTAAGTAACTGAAGGGGACAAGCTTATCCTCCACATATAAATCCCCCACTGCACTGACTCCTTGGTTGATCCACCTCTGTAGCGGTAGGTTGGGAATTAAGGATTTCAGAGCTTTAAGGGATAGAAAGGGAGCCGGAAGAACTATATTAGTTATGGAGGCTGACAGTTTATACCAGACATCTAAGGTTGCTTTAATAGATTTGCATAGGGCTGCGGGTTTCCTAGTCTCGCTTGGTGGGAGCCATAATAAGTCCGCAACAGGGATGGGGTGGGAGATTGTATTCTCCAGTACAACCCAGGGTTTGGGCTCTTTAAAATTAAACCAGTCCCTAGCCTGATTCAACACGCATGAGGCATAATAAAGTTCAATGTCTGGGTACGCCACACCCCCTTCTGTTTTGGACCGAGCTAATATCTTCTTTGCTATTCTAGGTTTAGTCCCTCTCCAGATATATTTAGCTAGGAGTTGGTTAAATTTATTAAACCAATGCTTTGGGGGGGCTCTTGGGATGGAGCGAAATAAATACATTAATTTCGGCAGGAGGACCATCTTGGCTGCAGCTACTCTCCCCAGCCAAGACACATCCTGCATCATCCAGTCTCCAGTCTGCCCTGTGAACGCCCTCAATAGAGGGCCGTAGTTACAATCGAACAGGTGACGTTCAGCCGCCAGGTTTATGCCCAGATACTTAAGTGACCGATTTTGCCACGAATAATTGTATTTTGCTTTCAAGCTATCAACGGTCTCAGCGGAACAACCCAGAGGGAGGGCTTCTGTCTTACTGGTATTTAACTTATAAAAAGAGATTTCAGAGTAGTCCTGCAGCACTTCATGGAGAGCTGGCAGGGAGACTTCGGGATCCAAGATGTTCACAAGTATATCATCCGCGAAGAGGCTGATTTTATGGGATGAGTTGCCTACTATCGGACCTCTGATACCCTCATTGCGCCTAATATGTTCAGCCAGAGGCTCGACCGCCAATGCAAAGATTAAAGGAGAAAGTGGGCACCCCTGTCGGGTACCGTTAGTTATCTTGAACCCTGAGGAAGTACAACCGTTTGCAAACACCCTGGCTGATGGGAACGAATAAAGGGCCAGGATGGAGTCAAGTATCCGGCCATGAAAGCCAAATTTTTCCAAGGTAGCTTTCATGTACCCCCAATGAAGTCTATCAAATGCCTTTTCGGCATCCAGTGAAAGGACTAAGAGAGGAATGTTCCTTGAAGCGCAGTATTCTATCACCCCCAATTCTCTGTGTGTATTATCTGGGGCTTGTCTATCCATGACAAAACCAACCTGGTCGTTTTGAATGAGGGAGGGGAGAAGAGGGCTAATGCGGTTAGCTACTAATTTGGCGTATAGTTTCAGATCAGAGTTAAGAAGCGCTATAGGTCTGTAATTCTGGACTGCGGTTGGGGGTTTTCCCGGTTTAGGGATGGTGATGATGCGGGATTCTAGCATTTCGGGGGGGAAGCATTTGGTCATAGAGGCCTCATTAAAAACTTGGAGTAGTATCGGGGATAATTGGGCTTTAAAAGTCTTATAGAAATTAGAGGGGACCCCATCTGGCCCAGGGGCTTTATCAGATGGAAGGGAGTCTATACTCGATTGGACCTCTTTTAGCGTCCAGGGTGCATTAAGGGACGTGTAGGATTCTGGGGATAAGGTAGGAAGGTTGATTTTGTCTAGAAACTTAACTATCTTCTCAGGGTGGGGCTGGCAGGTGGACGGGTCATCTTTTAAGTTGTAGAGTTTAGCGTAATAGTCAGAAAAGGCGTTGGCTATCTCGTTTGGGTCATATATTTTTAATCCCCGATCCGAATGGATCATGTGGATTTTTTCCTTTGCTCTTTTTCCTCTCAGTTTCCTCGCCAATAATCTACCTGCTCTGTTACCAAGTTGGTAGAATTTCTGGTTTAGCCTATTTACATTACGCTGAATTTCCTCCAGATAAAAGCTGTTCACCTTGTCTCTAGCTGCATTCAATCGCTTTCCCAAGGTTTTATCTGTTGGGTTAGACTTGTGCGCAGTCTCTATATTAGAAAGCTCAGCTTCTGCCTGTGCTAAGGATTTTGCATTCTCTCTTTTCAGCTTGGCTGCTATTTGTATGGCCGAACCTCTAGCTACCGCCTTAAGGGCACACCAGTGAGTAAAGGTTGTAGTGTCCTCGGGGGAGTTCTCCTGTAGATAGTATTCTATTGATGAGCAAATAGCTTGTCGAGCCTCTGGCTGAACCAGACACTGGCGACCTAGGCGCCACGGGCCCGGGGCAGTAGTCCTGCGCATTATCTCCCACTCAATGTATATAGGAGAGTGATCGGACCAGGTTCTGGGAAGAATACTGATTTTCTTAAAGGAATCTAGGGACCATTTATCAGACAAGGCTAAATCGATTCTTGAGTAAGTGCCGTGCACATGGGAGTAAAAGGTATAATCCCTTACTGAAGGGTGTTTAACCCTCCATACATCAAAAAGGTCACTTTCCGCCAGAAGCTGGCGAAGGCCTTTAGAGGGGCCTGAGGGCTGACTGGAAGACCGAGACAGATTGCGTGAGCTATCAAGAGATGGGTTTGGGACCAGGTTGAAATCACCTAGGAGCAGCATGGCTCCCCTGGCCAGTTGCTGAATTTTGGACAGGAGTTTTCTACAGAATTGGAGTTGCTTAGTATTAGGGGCATAGCACGACACTATAGTCACTTCTCTATTCTCAAGGGATCCAGTTAAGATCAGGTATCTACCCTCAGGGTCCGAGTATTGGGATAAGAGGGAGAAAGCGCAGTGTTGCGATATGAGAATCGCAACTCCGGCTTTTTTAGATGGGCCATTAGCCGTATAGCAGTGAGGGTAGTTCCTGTCAGAAAATAATGGGGGTGCTGAGTCTAAAAAATGTGTTTCTTGAACAGCTGCAATTTGGATTTTATGTTTATGGAAGTATTTAAGGGCCAATCTCCTTTTATTGGGAGAGTTGAGACCCTTGGCATTTATGGAGATGACATTAACCATTATCGTCTATTTGGAAAGCTGCTTGGTATATTGTTTGCCCTTTTCTACTTCTATCTACAAGTAATCTAATGAATACGTATCCAAACTGCATTGTTGTAGAGAAAAAATCATGTGCTGGTAATTTAAAAAGACCTACAGGACCTAGTATTAGCACATGGTCAAAAAACTACTGACCAGACACAACACTGTTTAGCTGCCACAAACAGTTGGAATTGGGCCTAAACAGTGTAGTAAAGAATTAGATGAGGACTATAGAGTCTGTTTGACCTCTTTCAATTCGCTGGGGAAATAAAAGCATTTGCCAGTAATGTCAAAAAACCTACAGCACCTGGTGTTGCCATTTGGTCTCCCACCCAAGTACTAACCAGGCCCAACACTGCTTAGCTGCCAAGATCTGACGAGATTGGGCTTATCCAGTGTGGTATGGCTGTAGATGAAATTCAATCACATTGTTTGCCCTCTTCTACTTCTATCTACAAAAAATCTAATGGATACGTTTCCAAACTGTATTGTTGTAGAGAAAAAATCATGTGTTGGTAAAGTAAAAAGACCTACAGGACCTAGTATTAGCTGGTGGTAAAAAAAAAACTACTGACCAGGCACAACACTGTAAAGCTGCCACAAACAGTTGGAATTGGGCTTAAACAGTGTAGTAAAGAATTAGATGAGGGCTATAGAGTATGTTTGACCTCTTCCAATTCTCTCTAGTAGTAATCCATAAAAAAGTTTTCAATTTGAATAGCTGGGGAAATAAAAGCATTTGCCAGTAATGTCAAAAAACTTACAGCACCTGGTGTTCCCATGTGGTCTCCCACCCAAGTACTAACCAGGCCCAACACTGCTTAGCTGCCAAGATCAGACGAGATTGGGCTTATCCAGTGTGGTATGGCTGTAGGTGAAAAGCAATCACATTGTTTGCCCTCTTCTTCTTCTATCTACAAGTAATCTAATGGATACGTTTCCAAACTGTATTGTTGTAGAGAAAAAATCATGTGCTGGTAATGTAAAAAGACCTACAGGACCTAGTATTAGCAGATGGTCAAAAAACTACTGACCAGATACAACACTGTTTAGCTGCCACAAACAGTTGGAATTGGGCCTAAACGGTGTAGTAAAGAATTAGATGAGGGCTATAGAGTCTGTTTAACCTCTTTCAATTCGCTCTAGTAGTAATCCCAATTTTGTTTTTCAATTTGAATAGCTGGGGAAATAAAAGCATTTGCCAGTAATGTCAAAAAACCTACAGCACCTGGTATTCCCATGTGGTCCCCCACCCAAGTACTAACCAGGCCCAACACTGCTTAGCTTCCAAGATCAGACGAGATTGGGCTTATCCAGTGTGGTATGGCTGTAGGTGAAAATCAATCACATTGTTTGCCCTCTTCTTCTTCTATCTACAAGTAATGTAATGGATACGTTTCCAAACTGTATTGTTGTAGAGTAAAAATCATGTGTTGGTAATGTAAAAAGACCTACAGGATCTAGTATTAGCAGGTGGTCAAAAAAAAACTACTGACCAGGCACAACACTATAAAGCTGCCACAAACAGTTGGAATTGGGCCTAAACAGTGTTGTAAAGAATTAGATGATAGGTATAGAGTATGTTTGAGCTCTTCCAATTCTCTCTAGTAGTAATCCCTAAAAAAGTTTTCAATTTGAATAGCTGGGGAAATAAAAGCATTTGCCAGTAATGTCAAAAAACCTACAGCACCTGGTGTTGCCATGTGGTCTCCCACCCAAGTACTAACCAGGCCCAACACTGCTTAGCTGCCAAGATCAGACGAGATTGGGCTTATCCAGTGTGGTATGGCTGTAGGTGAAAATCAATCACATTGTTTGCCCTCTTCTTCTTCTATCTACAAGTAATGTAATGGATACGTTTCCAAACTGTATTGTTGTAGAGAAAAAATCATGTGTTGGTAATGTAAAAAGACCTACAGGATCTAGTATTAGCAGGTGGTCAAAAAAAAATTCTGACCAGGCACAACACTGTAAAGCTGCCACAAACAGTTAGAATTGGCCTAAACAGTGTAGTAAAGAATTAGATGAGGGCTATAGAGTATGTTTGACCTCTTCCAATTCTCTCTAGTAGTAATCCCTAAAAAAGTTTTCAATTTGAATAGCTGGGGAAATAAAAGCATTTGCCAGTAATGTCAAAAAACCTACAGCACCTGGTGTTCCCATGTGGTCTCCCACCCAAGTACTAACCAGGCCCAACACTGCTTAGCTTGCAAGATCAGACGAAATTGGGCTTATCCAGTGTGGTATGGCTGTAGGTGAAAACCGATAACATTGTTTGCCCTTTTCTACTTCTATCTACAAGTAATCTAATGAATATGTTTCCAAACTGCATTGTTGTAGAGAAAAAATCATGTGCTGGTAATTTAAAAAGACCTACAGGACCTAGGGTACTTATGTATTATCTGGGCTCCCGTTTTTCTTATGAGACCGCGTCCCCTCGCGGGGCGAGCTGCGCTCGCCACGCTTCGGGCACGGTGGCTCGCTGTGCTCGCCACACTATATAAAATCAACTCCATGCGTAGTTGGATAGTAGGGGTATGAAAAAATGGGGTGCATTTAACATGGAAGCCCAGATAATACATAAGTACCGGACCTAGTATTAGCAGATGGTCAAAAAACTACTGACCAGACACAACACTGTTTAGCTGACACAAACAGTTGGAATTGGGCCAAAACAGTGTAGTAAAGAATTAGATGAGGGCTATAGAGTATGTTTGACCTCTTCCAATTCTCTGTAGTAGTAATCCCAAAAAAAGTTTTCAATTTGAATAGCTGGGGAAATAAAAGCATTTGCCAGTAATGTCAAAAAACCTACAGCACCTGGTGTTCCCATGTGGTCTCCCACCCAAGTACTAACCAGGCCCAACACTGCTTAGCTGCCAAGATTAGATGAGATTGGGTTTATCCAGTGTGGTATGGCTGTAGGTGAAAATCAATCACATTGTTTGCCCTCTTCTTCTTCTATCTACAAGTAATCTAATGGATACGTTTCCAAAATGTATTGTTGTAGAGAAAAAAATCATGTGTTGGTAATGTAAAAAGACCTACAGGACCTAGTATTAGCAGGTGGTCAAAAAAAACTACTGACCAGGCACAACACTATAAAGCTGCCACAAACAGTTGGAATTGGGCCTAAACAGTGTAGTAAAGAATTAGATGATGGATATAGAGTATGTTTGACCTCTTCAATTCTCTCTAGTAGTAATCCTTTAAAAAGTTTTCAATTTGAATAGCTGGGGAAATAAAAGCATTTTGCCAGTAATGTCAAAAAACCTACAGCACCTGGTGTTCCCATGTGGTCTCCCACCCAAGTACTAACCAGGCCCAACACTGCTTAGCTTCCAAGATCAGACGAGATTGGGCTTATCCAGTGTGGTATGGCCGTAGGTGAAAACCGGTAACATTGTTTGCCCTTTTCTACTTCTATCTACAAGAAATCTAATGGATACGTTTCCAAACTGTATTGTTGTAGAGAAAAAAATCATGTGTTGGTAAAGTAAAAAGACCTACAGGACCTAGTATTAGCTGGTGGTAAAAAAAAAAACTACTGACCAGGCACAACACTGTTTAGCTGCCACAAACAGTTGGAATTGGGCCTAAACAGTGTAGTAAAGAATTAGATGAGGGCTATAGAGTCTGTTTGACCTCTTTCAATTCTCTCTAGTAGTAATCCCAAAAAAAGTTTTCAATTTGAATAGCTGGGGAAATAAAAGCATTTGCCAGTAATGTCAAAAAACCTACAGCACCTGGTATTCCCATGTCGTCTCCCACTTAAGTACGAACCAGGCCCAACATTGCTTTGCTGCCAAGATCTGACGAGATTGGGCTTATCCAGTGTGGTATGGCTGTAGGTGAAAATCAATCACATTGTTTGCCCTCTTCTACTTCTATCTACAAGTAATCTAATGAATACATTTCCAAACTGTATTGTTGTAGAGAAAAAATCATGTGTTGGTAATGTCAAAAAACCTACAGCACCTGGTGTTCCCATGTGGTCTCCCACCCAAGTACTAACCAGGCCCAACACTGCTTAGCTTCCAAGATCAGACGAGATTGGGCTTATCCAGTGTGATATGGCCGTAGGTGAAAACCGATAACATTGTTTGCCCTTTTCTACTTCTATCTACAAGTAATCGAATGAATACGTTTCCAAACTGCATTGTTGTAGAGAAAAAATTATGTGCTGGTAATTTAAAAAGACCTACAGGACCTAGTATTAGCAGATGGTCAAAAAACTACTGACCAGACATAACACTGTTTAGCTGCCACAAACAGTTGGAATTGGGCCTAAACAGTGTAGTAAAGAATTAGATGAGGGCTATAGAGTATCTTTAAACTCTTCCAATTCTCTCTAGTAGTAATCCCTAAAAAAGTTTTCAATTTGAATAGCTGGGGAAATAAAAGCATGTGCCAGTAATGTCAAAAAAACTACAGCACCTGGTGTTCCCATGTGGTCTCCCACCCAAGTACTAACCAGGCCCAACACTGCTTAGCTTCCAAGATCAGACGAGATTGGGCTTATCCAGTGTGTTATGGCTGTAGATGAAGATCAATCACATTGTTTGCCCTCTTCTTCTTCTTCTATCTACAAGTAATCTAATGGATACGTTTCCAAACTGTATTGTTGTAGAGAAAAAATCATGTGTTGGTAATGTAAAAAGACCTACAGGACCTAGTATTAGCAGGTGGTCAAAAAAACTACTGACCAGGCACAATACTGTACAGCTGCCACAAACAGTTGGAATTGGGCCTAAACAGTGTATTAAAGAATTAGATGATGGGTATAGAGTATGTTTGACCTCTTCCAATTCTCTCTAGTAGTAATCCCTAAAAAAGTTTTCAATTTGAATAGCTGGGGAAATAAAAGCATTTGCCAGTAATGTCAAAAAACCTACAGCACCTGGTGTTCCCATGTGGTCTCCCACCCAAGTACTAACCAGGCCCAACACTGCTTAGCTACCAAGATCAGACGAGATTGGGCTTATCCAGTGTGATATGGCCATAGGTGAAAACCGATAACATTGTTTGCCCTTTTCTACTTCTATCTACAAGTAATCTAATGAATACGTTTCCAAACTGCATTGTTGTAGAGAAAAAATTATGTGCTGGTAATTTAAAAAGACCTACAGGACCTAGTATTAGCAGATGGTCAAAAAACTACTGACCAGACATAACACTGTTTAGCTGCCACAAACACTTGGAATTTGGCCTAAACAGTGTAGTAAAGAATTAGATGAGGGCTATAGAGTCTGTTTGACCTCTTTCAATTCTCTCTAGTAGCAATCCCAAAAAAGTTTTCAATTTAAATAGCTGGGGAAATAAAAGCATTTGCCAGTAATGTCAAAAAACCTACAGCACCTGGTGTTCCCATGTGGTCTCCCACCCAAGTACTAACCAGGCCCAACACTGCTTAGCTGCCAAGATCTGATGAGATTGGGCTTATCCAGTGTGGTATGGCTGTAGGTGAAAATCAATCACATTGTTTGCCCTCTTCTACTTCTATCTACAAGTAATCTAATGGATACGTTTCCAAACTGTATTGTTGTAGAGAAAAAATCATGTGTTGGTAATGTAAAAAGACCTACAGGACCTAGTATTAGCAGGTGGTCAAAAAAAAACTACTGACCAGGAACAACACTGTAAAGCTGCCACAAACAGTTGGAATTGTGCCTAAACAGTGTAGTAAAGAATTAGATTAGGGCTATAGAGTATGTTTGACCTCTTCCAATTCTCTCTAGTAGTAATCCCTAAAAAAGTTTTCAATTTGAATAGCTGGGGAAATAAAAGCATTTGCCAGTAATGTCAAAAAACCTACAGCACCTGGTGTTCCCATGTGGTCTCCCACCGAAGTACTAACCAGGCCCAACACTGCTTAGCTACCAAGATCAGACGAGATTAGGCTTATCCAGTGTGGTATGGCCGTAGGTGAAAACCGATAACATTGTTTGCCCTTTTCTACTTCTATCTACAAGTAATCTAATGAATACGTTTCCAAACTGCATTGTTGTAGAGAAAAAATTATGTGCTGGTAATTTAAAAAGACCTACAGGACCTAGTATTAGCAGATGGTCAAAAAACTACTGACCAGACATAACACTGTTTAGCTGCCACAAACACTTGGAATTGGGCCTAAACAGTGTAGTAAAGAATTAGATGAGGGCTATAGAGTCTGTTTGACCTCTTTCATTTCTCTCTAGTAGCAATCCCAAAAAAAGTTTTCAATTTAAATAGCTGGGGAAATAAAAGCATTTGCCAGTAATGTCAAAAAACCTACAGCACCTGGTGTTACCATGTGGTCTCCCACCCAAGTACTAACCAGGCCCAACACTGCTTAGCTGCCAAGATCTGGCGAGATTGGGCTTATCGGTTGTGGTATGGCTGTAGGTGAAAATCAATCACATTGTTTGCCCTCTTCTACTTCTATCTACAAGTAATCTAATGGATACGTTTCCAAACTGTATTGTTGTAGAGAAAAAATCATGTGTTGGTAATGTAAAAAGACCTACAGGACCTAGTATTAGCAGGTGGTCAAAAAAAACTACTGACCAGGAACAACACTGTAAAGCTGCCACAAACAGTTGGAATTGTGCCTAAACAGTGTAGTAAAGAATTAGATTAGGGCTATAGAGTATGTTTGACCTCTTCCAATTCTCTCTAGTAGTAATCCCTAAAAAAGTTTTCAATTTGAATAGCTGGGGAAATAAAAGCATTTGCCAGTAATGTCAAAAAACCTACAGCACCTGGTGTTCCCATGTGGTCTCCCACCGAAGTACTAACCAGGCCCAACACTGCTTAGCTACCAAGATCAGACGAGATTAGGCTTATCCAGTGTGGTATGGCTGTAGTTGAAAATCAATCACATTGTTTGCCCTCTTCTACTTCTATCTACAAGTAATCTAATGAATACATTTCCAAACTGTATTGTTGTAGAGAGAAAATCATGTGTTGGTGATGTCAAAAAACCTACAGCACCTGGTGTTCCCATGTGGTCTCCCACCCAAGTACTAACCAGGCCCAACACTGCTTAGCTGCCAAGATCTGACGAGATTGGGCTTATCCAGTGTGGTATGGCTGTATGTGAAAATCCATCACATTGTTTGCCCTCTTCTACTTCTATCTACAAGTAATCTAATGGATACGTTTCCAAACTGTATTGTTGTAGAGAAAAAATCATGTGTTGGTAATGTAAAAAGACCTACAGGACCTAGTATTAGCTGGTGGTAAAAAAAACTACTGACCAGGCACAACACTGTTTAGCTGCCACAAACAGTTGGAATTGGGCCTAAACAGTGTAGTAAAGAATTAGATAAGGGCTATAGAGTATCTTTAAACTCTTCCAATTCTCTCTAGTAGTAATCCCTAAAAAAGTTTTCAATTTGAATAGCTGGGGAAATAAAAGCATGTGCCAGTAATGTCAAAAAACCTACAGCACCTGGTGTTCCCATGTGGTCTCCCACCCAAGTACTAACCAGGCCCAACACTGCTTAGCTTTCAAGATCAGACGAGATTGGGCTTATCCAGTGTGTTATGGCTGTAGGTGAAGATCAATCACATTGTTTGCCCTCTTCTTCTTCTTCTATCTACAAGTAATCTAATGGATACGTTTCCAAACTGTATTGTTGTAGAGAAAAAATCATGTGTTGGTAATGTAAAAAGACCTACAGGACCTAGTATTAGCAGGTGGTCAAAAAAACTACTGACCAGGCATAATACTGTACAGCTGCCACAAACAGTTGGAATTGGGCCTAAACAGTGTAGTAAAGAATTAGATGATGGGTATAGAGTATGTTTGACCTCTTCCAATTCTCTCTAGTAGTAATCCCTAAAAAAGTTTTCAATTTGAATAGCTGGGGAAATAAAAGCATTTGCCAGTAATGTCAAAAAACCTACAGCACCTGGTGTTCCCATGTGGTCTCCAACCCAAGTACTAACCAGGCCCAACACTGCTTAGCTACCAAGATCAGACGAGATTGGGCTTATCCAGTGTGGTATGGCTGTAGGTAAGATCTGATAACATTGTTTGCCCTTTTCTACTTCTATCTACAAGTAATCTAATGAATACGTTTCCAAACTGCATTGTTGTAGAGAAAAAAATCATGTGTTGGTAATTTAAAAAGACCTACAGGACCTAGTATTTGCAGATAATCAAAAAACTACTGACCAGAAACAACACTGTTTAGCTGCCACAAACAGTTGGAATTGGGCCTAAACAGTGTAGTAAAGAATTAGATGAGGGCTATAGAGTCTGTTTGACCTCTTCCAATTCTCTCTAGTAGTAATCCCTAAACAAGTTTTCAATTTGAATAGCTGGGGAAAAAAAAGCATTTGCCAGTAATGTCAAAAAACCTACAGCACCTGGTGTTCCCATGTGGTCTCCCACCCAAGTACTAACCAGGCCCAACACTGCTTAGCTGCCAAGATCTGACGAGATTGGGCTTATCCAGTGTGGTATGGCTGTAGGTGAAAATCAATCACATTGTTTGCCCTCTTCTACTTCTATCTACAAGAAATCTAATGGATACGCTTCCAAAGTGTATTGTTGTAGAGAAAAAATCATGTGTTGGTAAAGTAAAAAGACCTACAGGACCTAGTATTAGGTGGTGGTAAAAAAAAAACTACTGACCAGGCACAACACTGTTTAGTTGCCACAAACAGTTGGAATTGGGCCTAAACAGTGTAGTAAAGAATTAGATGAGGGCTATAGAGTCTGTTTGACCTCTTTCAATTCTCTCTAGTAGTAATCCCTAAAAAAGTTTTCAATTTGAATAGCTGGGGAAATAAAAGCATGTGCCAGTAATGTCAAAAAACCTACAGCACCTGGTGTTCCCATGTGGTCTCCCACCCAAGTACTAACCAGGCCCAACACTGCTTTGCTGCCAAGATCGGGCTTATCCAGTGTGGTATGGCTGTAGGTGAGAATCAATCACATTGGTTGCCCTTTTCTACTTCTATCTACAAGAAATCTAATGGATACGTTTCCAAACTGTATTGTTGTAGAGAAAAAATCATGTGTTGGTAAAGTAAAAAGACCTACAGGACCTAGTAATAGGTGGTGGTAAAAAAAAAACTACTGACCAGGCACAACACTGTTTAGTTGCCACAAACAGTTGGAATTGGGCCTAAACAGTGTAGTAAAGAATTAGATGAGGGCTATAGAGTATGTTTGACCTCTTCCAATTCTCTCTAGTAGTAATCCCTAAAAAAGTTTTCAATTTGAATAGCTGGGGAAATAAAAGCATGTGCCAGTAATGTCAAAAAACCTACAGCACCTGGTGTTCCCATGTGGTCTCCCACCTAAGTACTAACCAGACCCAACTCTGCTTTGCTGCCAAGATCAGACGAGATTGGGCTTATCCAGTGTGGTATGGCTGTAGGTGAAAAACAATCACATTGTTTGCCCTCTTCTTCTTCTATCTACAAGTAATCTAATGGATACGTTTCCAAACTGTATTGTTGTAGAGAAAAAAATCATGTGTTGGTAATGTAAAAAGACCTACAGGACCTAGTATTAGCAGGTGGTCAAAAAAAACTACTGACAAGGCACAACACTGTTTAGCTGCCACAAACAGTTGGAATTGGACCTAAACAGTGTAGTAAAGAATTAGATGAGGGCTATAGAGTCTGTTTGACCTCTTTCAATTCTCTCTAGTAGTAATCCCAAAAAAAGTTTTCAATTTGAATAGCTGGGGAAATAAAAGCATTTGCCAGTAATGTCAAAAAACCTACAGCACCTGGTGTTCCCATGTGGTCTCCCACCCAAGTACTAACCAGACCCAACTCTGCTCTGCTGCCAAGATCTGACGAGATTGGGATTATCCAGTGTGGTATGGCTGTAGGTGAAAATCAATCACATTGTTTGCCCTCTTCTACTTCTATCTACAAGTAATCTAATGGATACGTTTCCAAACTGTATTGTTGTAGAGAAAAAATCATGTGTTGGTAATGTAAAAAGACCTACAGGACCTAGTATTAGCAGGTGGTCAAAAAAACTACTGACCAGGCACAATACTGTAAAGCTGCCACAAACAGTTGGAATTGGGCCTAAACAGTGTAGTAAAGAATTAGATGATGGGTATAGAGTATGTTTGACCTCTTCCAATTCTCTCTAGTAGTAATCCCTAAAAAAGTTTTCAATTTGAATAGCTGAGGAAATAAAAGCATGTGCCAGTAATGTCAAAAAACCTACAGCGCCTGGTGTTCCCATGTGGTCTCCCACCCAAGTACTAACCAGGCCCAACACTGCTTAGCTGCCAAGATCTGACGAGATGGGGCTTATCCAGTGTGGTATGGCTGTAGGTGAAATCCGATAACATTGTTTGCCCTTTTTTTCTTCTATCTACAAGTAACCTAATGAATATGTTTCCAAACTGCATTGTTGTAGAGAAAAAATCATGTGTTGGTAATGTCAAAAAACCTACAGCACCTGGTGTTCCCATGTGGTCTCCCACCCAAGTACTAACCAGGCCTAACACTGCTTAGCTGCCAAGATCTGACGAGTTTGGGCTTATCCAGTGTGGTATGGCTGTAGGTGAAACCCGATAACATTGTTTGCCCTTTTCTACTTCTATCTACAAATAATCTAATGAATATGTTTTCAAACTGCATTGTTGTAGAGAAAAAATCATGTGTTGGTAATGTAAAAAGACCTACAGGACCTAGTATTAGCAGGTGGTCAAAAAAAACTACTGACCAGGCACAACACTGTAAAGCTGCCACAAACAGTTGGAAATGGGCCTAAACAGTGTAGTAAAGAATTAGATGAGGGCTATAGAGTATGTTTGACCTCTTCCAATTCTCTCTAGTAGTAATCCCTAAAAAAGTTTTCAATTTGAATAGCTGGGGAAATAAAAGCATTTGCCAATAACGTCAAAAAACCTACAGCACCTGGTGTTCCCATGTGGTCTCCCACCCAAGTACTAACCAGGCCCAACACTGCTTAGCTTCCAAGATCAGACGAGATTGGGCTTATCCAGTGTGGTATGGCTGTAGGTGAAAATCAATCACATTGTTTGCCCTCTTCTTCTTCTATCTACAAGTAATCTAATGGATACGTTTCCAAACTGTATTGTTGTAGAGAAAAAATTATGTGTTGGTAATGTAAAAAGACCTACAGGACCTAGTATTAGCAGGTGGTCAAAAAAAACAACAGACCAGGCACAACACTGTAAAGCTGCCACAAACAGTTGGTATTGGGCCTAAACAGTGTAGTAAAGAATTAGATGAGGGCTATAGAGTATGTTTGACCTCTTCGAATTCTCTCTAGTAGTAATCCCTAAAAAAGTTTTCAATTTGAATAGCTGGGGAAATAAAAGCATTTGCCAGTAATGTCAAAAAACCTACAGCACCTGGTGTTCCCATGTAGTCTCCCACCCAAGTACTAACCAGGCCCAACACTGCTTAGCTACCAAGATCAGACGAGATTGGGCTTATCCAGTGTGGTATGGCTGTAGGTGAAATCCGATAACATTGTTTGCCCTTTTCTACTTCTATCTACAAGTAATCTAATGAATAGGTTTCCAAACTGCATTGTTGTAGAGAAAAAATCATGTGTTGGTAATGTCAAAAAACCTACAGCACCTGGTGTTCCCATGTGGTCTCCCACCCAAGTACTAACCAGGCCCAACACTGCTTAGCTGCCAAGATCTGACGAGATTGGGCTTATCCAGTGTGGTATGGCTGTAGGTGAAAATCAATCACATTTTTTGCCCTCTTCAACTTCTATCTACAAGTAATCTAATGGATACGTTTCCAAACTGTATTGTTGTAGAGAAAAAATCATGTGTTGGTAATGTAAAAAGACCTACAGGACCTAGTATTAGCAGGTGGTCAAAAAAAAACTACTGACCAGGCACAACACTGTTAAGCTGCCACAAACAGTTGGAAATGGGCCTAAACAGTGTAGTAAAGAATTAGATGAGGGCTATAGAGTATGTTTGACCTCTTCCAATTCTCTCTAGTAGTAATCCCTAAAAAAGTTTTCAATTTGAATAGCTGGGGAAATAAAAGCATTTGCCAGTAATGTCAAAAAACCTACAGCACCTGGTGTTCCCATGTGGTCTCCCACCCAAGTACTAACCAGGCCCAACACTGCTTAGCTGCCAAGATCTGACGAGATTGGGCTTATCCAGTGTGGTATGGCTGTAGGTGAAAATCAATCACATTGGCCCTTATTCTGATCTCGGCGGTACGGCCCGCGTGCGGCCGTACCGCCGATGTTTTCACTCTGCACATGCGCAGAGGTCACTCTGCGCATGTGCAGGGGAAATCGCCGCACAAAAAATGTATACGCCGCAAAGGGGGCGTATAGGGGCGTGAGGGGCTTAATAGCCTCATTACCCTATGCATACGCCCAGCGTTTCATGGGCGTTCCCATGCAAACGCGGGGCGTATGCATGGTAATGAGGCTATGACGCCAGTGATGGGGGCGGAAAGCTGACATCGCCGGATGTCAGCTCTCCGCCCCCATACAAGCTTTCACACGGACGATTGTCCGTGTGGTCTAAGCTTGCGGGAGCTGGTGGAGCGTGCGGCCCTGCCTTCGATGGTCGCCGACCATCGAATGCAGGCGGCAGCTCCCACCATGGTGGAGGCGTACGCCCCACCATTTTCATGCGGATCGCCAGCCGTCCGCGTACGGACGGCCGTGGCGATCCGTATTGTAGGCGGGGATTGGTTTGTGCGGCCGGAGCAACGTATGCGGCTCCGGCCGCACAGATCAGAATAAGGGCCAGTGTTTGCCCTCTTCTACTTCTATCTACAAGAAATCTAATGGATACGCTTCCAAAGTGTATTGTTGTAGAGAAAAAATCATGTGTTGGTAAAGTAAAAAGACCTACAGGACCTAGTATTAGGTGGTGGTAAAAAAAAAACTACTGACCAGGCACAACACTGTTTAGTTGCCACAAACAGTTGGAATTGGGCCTAAACAGTGTAGTAAAGAATTAGATGAGGGCTATAGAGTCTGTTTGACCTCTTTCAATTCTCTCTAGTAGTAATCCCTAAAAAAGTTTTCAATTTGAATAGCTGGGGAAATAAAAGCATGTGCCAGTAATGTCAAAAAACCTACAGCACCTGGTGTTCCCATGTGGTCTCCCACCCAAGTACTAACCAGGCCCAACACTGCTTTGCTGCCAAGATCGGGCTTATCCAGTGTGGTATGGCTGTAGGTGAGAATCAATCACATTGGTTGCCCTTTTCTACTTCTATCTACAAGAAATCTAATGGATACGTTTCCAAACTGTATTGTTGTAGAGAAAAAATCATGTGTTGGTAAAGTAAAAAGACCTACAGGACCTAGTATTAGGTGGTGGTAAAAAAAAAACTACTGACCAGGCACAACACTGTTTAGTTGCCACAAACAGTTGGAATTGGGCCTAAACAGTGTAGTAAAGAATTAGATGAGGGCTATAGAGTCAGTATGACCTCTTCCAATTCTCTCTAGTACTAATCCCAAAAAAAAGTTTTCAATTTGAATAGCTGGGGAAATAAAAGCATTTGCCAGTAATGTCAAAAAACCTACAGCACCTGGTGTTCCCATGTGGTCTCCCACCCAAGTACTAACCAGGCCCAACACTGCTTAGCTACCAAGATCAGACGAGATTGGGCTTATCCAGTGTGGTATGGCTGTAGGTGAAATCCGATAACATTGTTTGCCCTTTTCTACTTCTATCTACAAGTAACCTAATGAATATGTTTCCAAACTGCATTGTTGTAGAGAAAAAATCATGTGTTGGTAATGTCAAAAAACCTACAGCACCTGGTGTTCCCATGTGGTCTCCCACCCAAGTACTAACCAGGCCCAACACTGCTTAGCTTCCAAGATCTGACGAGATTGGGCTTATCCAGTGTGGTATGGCTGTAGGTGAAAATCAATCACATTGTTTGCTCTCTTCTACTTCTATCTACAAGTAATCTAATGGATACTTTTCCAAACTGTATTGTTGTAGAGAAAAAATCATGTGTTGGTAATGTAAAAAGACATACAGGACCAAGTATTAGCAGGTGGTCAAAAAAAATTACTGACCAGGCACAACACTGTAAAGCTGCCACAAACAGTTGGAAATGGGCCTAAACAGTGTAGTAAAGAATTAGATGAGGGCTATAGAGTATGTTTGACCTCTTCCAATTCTCTCTAGTAGTAATCCCTAAAAAAGTTTTCAATTTGAATAGCTGGGGAAATAAAAGCATTTGCCAGTAATGTCAAAAAACCTACAGCACCTGGTATTCCCATGTGGTCTCCCACCCAAGTACTAACCAGGCCCAACACTGCATAGCTGCCAAGATCTGATGAGATGGGGCTTATCCAGTGTGGTATGGCTGTAGGTGAAAATCAATCACATTGTTTGCCCTTTTCTACTTCTATCTACAAGTAATCTAATGAATACGTTTCCAAACTACATTGTTGTAGAGAAAAAATCATGTGCTGGTAATTTAAAAAGACCTACAGGACCTAGTATTAGCAGGTGGTCAAAAAAAACTACTGACCAGGCACAACACTGTAAAGCTGCCACAAACAGTTGGAATTGGGCCTAAACAGTTTCGTAAAGAATTAGATGATGGGTATAGAGTATGTTTGACCTCTTCCAATTCTCTCTAGTAGTAATCCCTAAAAAAGTTTTCAATTTGAATAGCTGGGGAAATAAAAGAATTTGGCAGTAATGTCAAAAAACCTAAGGCACCTGGTATTCCCATGTGGTCTCCCACCCAAGTACTAACCAGGCCCAACACTGCATAGCTGCCAAGATCTGACGAGATGGGGCTTATCCAGTATGGTATGGCTGTAGGTGAAAATCAATCACATTGTTTGCCCTTTTCTACTTCTATCTACAAGTAATCTAATGAATACGTTTCCAAACTACATTGTTGTAGAGAAAAAATCATGTGCTGGTAATTTAAAAAGACCTACAGGACCTAGTATTAGCAGAAGGTCAAAAAACTACTGACCAGACACAACACTGTTAAGCTGCCACAAACAGTTGGAATTGGGCCTAAACAGTGTAGTAAAGAATTAGATGAGGGCTATAGAGTCAGTATGACCTCTTTCAATTCTCTCTAGTACTAATCCCAAAAAAAAGTTTTCAATTTGAATAGCTGGGGAAATAAAAGCATTTGCCAGTAATGTCAAAAAACCTACAGCACCTGGTGTTCCCATGTGGTCTCCCACCCAAGTACTAACCAGGCCCAACACTGCTTAGCTACCAAGATCAGACGAGATTGGGCTTATCCAGTGTGGTATGGCTGTAGGTGAAATCCGATAACATTGTTTGCCCTTTTCTACTTCTATCTACAAGTAACCTAATGAATATGTTTCCAAACTGCATTGTTGTAGAGAAAAAATCATGTGTTGGTAATGTCAAAAAACCTACAGCACCTGGTGTTCCCATGTGGTCTCCCACCCAAGTACTAACCAGGCCCAACACTGCTTAGCTTCCAAGATCTGACGAGATTGGGCTTATCCAGTGTGGTATGGCTGTAGGTGAAAATCAATCACATTGTTTGCCCTCTTCTACTTCTATCTACAAGTAATCTAATGGATACTTTTCCAAACTGTATTGTTGTAGAGAAAAAATCATGTGTTGGTAATGTAAAAAGACCTACAGGACCAAGTATTAGCAGGTGGTCAAAAAAAACTACTGACCAGGCACAACACTGTAAAGCTGCCACAAACAGTTGGAAATGGGCCTAAACAGTGTAGTAAAGAATTAGATGAGGGCTACAGAGTATGTTTGACCTCTTCCAATTCTCTCTAGTAGTAATCCCTAAAAAAGTTTTCAATTTGAATAGCTGGGGAAATAAAAGCATTTGCCAGTAATGTCAAAAAACCTACAGCACCTGGTATTCCCATGTGGTCTCCCACCCAAGTACTAACCAGGCCCAACACTGCATAGCTGCCAAGATCTGACGAGATGGGGCTTATCCAGTGTGGTATGGCTGTAGTTAAAATTCGGTCACATTGTTTGCCCTCTTCTTCTTCTATCTACAAGTAATCTAATGGATACGTTTCCAAACTGTATTGTTGTAGAGAAAAAATTATGTGTTGGTAATGTAAAAAGACCTACAGGACCTAGTATTAGCAGGTGGTCAAAAAAAACTACTGACCAGGCACAACACTTTAAAGCTGCCACAAACAGTTGGAAGGGGCCTAAACAGTGTAGTAAAGAATTAGATGATGGGTATAGAGTATGTTTGACCTCTTCCAATTCTCTCTAGTAGTAATCCCTAAAAAAGTTTTCAATTTGAATAGCTGGGGAAATAAAAGCATTTGCCAGTAATGTCAAAAAACCTACAGCACCTGGTGTTCCCATGTGGTCTCCCATCCAAGTACTAACCAGACCCAACACTGCTTAGCTACCAAGATCAGACAAGATTGGGCTTATCCAGTGTGGTATGGCTGTAGGTGAAATACGATTACTTGTAGATAGAATTAGAAAACGGCAAACAATGTTATCTAATGAATATGTTTCCAAACTGCATTGTTGTAGAGAAAAAATCATGTGTTGGTAATGTCAAAAAACCTACAGCACCTGGTGTTCCCATGTGGTCTCCCACCCAAGTACTAACCAGGCCCAACACTGCTTAGCTGCCAAGATCTGATGAGATTGGGCTTATCCAGTGTGGTATGGCTGTAGGTGAAAATCAATCACATTGTTTGCCCACTTCTACTTCTATCTACAAGTAATCTAATGGATACGTTTCCAAACTGTATTGTTGTAGAGAAAAAATCATGTGTTGGTAATGTAAAAAGACCTACAGGACCTAGTATTAGCAGGTGGTCAAAAAAAACTACTGACCAGGCACAACACTGTAAAGCTGCCACAAACAGTTGGAAATGGGCCTAAACAGTGTAGTAAAGAATTAGATGAGGGCTATAGAGTATGTTTGACCTCTTCCAATTCTCTCTAGTAGTAATCCCTAAAAAAGTTTTCAATTTGAATAGCTGGGGAAATAAAAGCATTTGCCAGTAACGTCAAAAAACCTACAGCACCTGGTGTTCCCATGTGGTCTCCCACCCAAGTACTAACCAGGCCCAACACTGCTTAGCTTCCAAGATCAGACAAGATTGGGCTTATCCAGTGTAGTATGGCTGTAGGTGAAAATCAATCACATTGTTTGCCCTCTTCTTCTTCTATCTACAAGTAATCTAATGGATACGTTTCCAAACTGTATTGTTGTAGAGAAAAAATCATGTGTTGGTAATGTAAAAAGACCTACAGGACCTAGTATTAGCAGGTGGTCAAAAAAAACAACAGACCAGGCACAACACTGTAAAGCTGCCACAAACAGTTGGTATTGGGCCTAAACAGTGTAGTAAAGAATTAGATGAGGGCTATAGAGTATGTTTGACCTCTTCCAATTCTCTCTAGTAGTAATCCCTAAAAAAGTTTTCAATTTGAATAGCTGGGGAAATAAAAGCATTTGCCAGTAATGTCAAAAAACCTACAGCACCTGGTGTTTCCATGTAGTCTCCCACCCAAGTACTAACCAGGCCCAACACTGCTTAGCTACCAAGATCAGACGAGATTGGGGTTATCCAGTGTGGTATGGCTGTAGGTGAAATCCGATAACATTGTTTGCCCTTTTCTACTTCTATCTACAAGTAATCTAATGAATAGGTTTCCAAACTGCATTGTTGTAGAGAAAAAATCATGTGTTGGTAATGTAAAAAAACCTACAGCACCTGGTGTTCCCATGTGGTCTCCCACCTAAGTACTAACCAGGCCCAACACTGCTTAGCTGCCAAGGTCTGACGAGATTGAGCTTATCCAGTGTGGTATGGCTGTAGGTGAAAATCAATCACATTGTTTGCCCTTTTCTACTTCTATCTACAAGTAATCTAATGAATACGTTTCCAAACTGCATTGTTGTAGAGAAAAAATCATGTGCTGGTAATTTAAAAAGACCTACAGGACCTAGTATTAGCACATGGTCAAAAAACTACTGACCAGACACAACACTGTTAAGCTGCCACAAACAGTTGGAATTGGGCCTAAACAGTGTAGTAAAGAATTAGATGAGGGCTATAGAGTCTGTTTGACCTCTTTCAATTCTCTCTAGTACTAATCCCAAAAAAAAGTTTTCAATTTGAATAGCTGGGGAAATAAAAGCATTTGCCAGTAATGTCAAAAAACCTACAGCACCTGGTGTTTCCATGTAGTCTCCCACCCAAGTACTAACCAGGCCCAACACTGCTTAGCTACCAAGATCAGACGAGATAGGGCTTATCCAGTGTGGTATGGCTGTAGGTGAAATCCGATAACATTGTTTGCCCTTTTCTACTTCTATCTACAAGTAATCTAATGAATGTTTCCAAACTGCATTGTTGTAGAGAAAAAATCATGTGCCAGTAATGTCAAAAAACCTACAGCACCTGGTGTTCCCATGTGGTCTCCCACCCAAGTACTAACCAGGCCCAACACTGCTTAGCTTCCAAGATCAGACGAGATTGGGCTTATCCAGTGTGGTATGGCTGTAGGTGAAAATCAGTTACATTGTTTGCCCTCTTCTACTTCTATCTACAAGTAATCTAATGAATATGTTTCCAAACTGTATTGTTGTAGACAAAAAATCATGTGTTGGTAATGTAAAAAGACCTACAGGACCTAGTATTAGCAGGTGGTCAAAAAAAATCTACTGACCAGGCAAAGCACTGTTTAGCTGCCACAAGCAGTTGGAATTGGGCCTAAAAATAGTGTGTTGGTAATGTAAAAAGACCTACAGGTCCTAGTATTAGCAGGTGGTCAAAAAAAAAACTACTGACCAGGCATAACACTGTTTAGATGCCACAAACAGTTGGAATTGGGCCTAAACAGTGTAGTAAAGAATTAGATGAGGGATATTGAGTCTGTTTGACCTCTTCCAATTCTCTCTAGTAGTAATCCCAAAAAAAGTTTTCAATTTGAAAAGCTGGGGAAATAAAAGCATTTGCCAGTAATGTAAAATAAACCTACAGCACCTGGTGTTCCCATGTGGTCTCCCACCCAAGTACTAACCAGGTCCAACACTGCTTAGCTGCCAAGATCGGACGAGATTTGGCTTATTAAGTGTGGTATGGCTGTAGGTAAAAACCAGCCACATTGTTTGCCCTCTTCTACTTCTATCTACAAGTAATCTAATGAATACGTTTCCAAACTGTATTGTTGTAGAGAAAAAAAATAGTGTGTTGGTAATGTAAAAAGACCTACAGGACCTAGTATTAGCAGGTGATCAAAAAAAACTACTGACCAGGCACAACACTGTTTAGCTGCCACAAGCAGTTCGAATTGGGCCTAAACAGTGTAGTATAGAATTAGATGAGGGCTATAGAGTATGTTTGACCTGTTCCAATTCTCTCTAGTAGTTATCCCTAAAAAAGTTTTCAATTTGAATAGCTGGGGAAATAAAAGCATTTGCCAGTATTGTCAAAAAACCTTCAGCACCTTGTGGTTCCATGTGGTCTCCCACCCAAGTGCTAACCAGGCCAAACACTGCTTAGCTGCCAAGATCGGTAGAGGTTGGGCTTATCCAGTGTGGTATGGCTGTAGGTGAAAACCAGTCAAATTGTTTGCCCTCTTCTACTTCTATCTACAAGTAATCTAATGAATACGTTTCCAAACTGTATTGTTGTAGAGAAAAAATCATGTGTTGGTAATGTAAAAAGACCTACAGGAACTAGTATTAGCAGGTGGTCAAAAAAAATCTACTGACCAGGCACAACACTGTTTAGCTGCCACAAACAGTTGGAATTGGGCCTAAACAGTGTAGTAAAGAATTAGATGAGGGATATTGAGTCTGTTTGACCTCTTCCAATTCTCTCTAGTAGTAATCCCAAAAAAAGTTTTCAATTTGAATAGCTGGGGAAATAAAAGCATTTGCCAGTAATGTAAAAAAACCTACAGCACCTGGTGTTCCCATGTGGTCTCCCAACCAAGTACTAACCAGGCCCAACACTGCTTAGCTGCCAAGATTCGACGAGATTGGGCTTATCCAGTGTGGTATGCCTGTAGGTGAAAATCCGTCACATTGTTTGTTCTACTTTTATCTACAAGTAATCTAATGAATATGTTTCCAAACTGTATTGCTGTAGAGAAAAACATCATGGGTGACATTCTGTGGGATGTGATAAATGCGCATGTTATTTTAGCGCACCACATCGCCGCTATTCGCCCTTTTTCAAATCGCATTTTTTAGTAATAATTTGCATATTTAATGGGATGTGCTTTGGAGGCTGAAAAGTGCGAAGAGGTGCGAGTTGCGGCGAAGTGGTGCGATTTTAAGTATCAAAAAAGTGTGAATTCTTCCGCCGGTCATGTGCGAGTTTTTGACCAACCGGAGTGCGATTTACAAAACTGTCTCCGCATGACTAAGAACCCCCCAACCTATTGGCCCACCTCTGTCCCCTCCATTATGCATCACACCCCCTATATAAAGGGGCATTGGCGCCATTTCACTCTTTTTTTTTTTTTTAAATATATTTATTGAAAGATTTTCTCAGTATTATACAGAGTAACATATCAAAAATAAAAGTGGCATACCTCAGATACAGCTTATAGATTGGAATACAGAGTGGACATTTTCAACATCTATTTGACATCAATGCAATATATATAATTTTACCATATATATTTCTAAATTTGAGAGAGTCTTACTAAAGAGTATCCTTTAGGAAGAATAACAGAGAGATTAATCAGCTTTTCTCTCTTTCCAGATGGGACTATCTGAAGGCAAGAATCCCTCAACGAGAGTCCATTCATTATTGATGTGGAAATTTTACTGAGCTCCAATCAATAAAAATACAATTTCTACGAGTATACCCAACACGAAGAAGATAGAAGACAAAAGACATAAGACGCAAGACTAGACACATGAGGAGAGTTGGGTTAATGAAATCTTTGGTTTTAAATTTAAAAAATAGAGGATGAAATATTGACTAAGATGGATTTTAAGGGGAAGGGAAGGGGGAGGGATATACATTTTTAATGTATTAATTGTCTCCAATGTTTTAATTATTCTAAATGTTTCTGGAATAGGTAATAAATATTTTCAGTAAACATGCGTGTCCCATTGTCATTATGTTAGATATCAAGAGTATTTGAACCAGGGGGTCTTTGAAATTAATATACCTTAAGGTCTTTGACATAGATATTCTTAACCTTGGGGATAGATCCATACATCTTTTCTCTAGGTTGTGAAGAACAAAAACAGATAAATAAATTAGCTTAAAGCATTCTATGTGGAATATCTCATCCTCTGGTTATCAGACCCTTATCCATCTTATCAAATACCAGTAAAGAGATAACAGTGTATCTTATACAATTAACTTACTAAATAGTCATACATTTGCAAACATTGAGATTATGTTTGATTTTACTTTATCTTCAAGGGTGTCTATGTATAAAGTCCATTTTGCAAAAAAAATTTTTGCTCCTCCAATTAGGTCAAGTTTCGCGTATTTTCTGTCAAAAAATAGTATTTGAGTGAGTTTCTGTTGGAGAAGTGAAAGCATAGGTCTTTTTGGTCCAATGAACTAGAATACATTTTTTTGCGACTGCCAAGATGATAATAAGAAGGGAGATCTTGTTGTTATCCATAGTGTCCATCGGCCAGCCTTTAAATGACAGTCCCATCAAGGCTAATGGTTCCATTGGAAATTTGACTTTGAATATCTTGAAGAGGAAGTCTAACAATTTCCACCAGAAACGTCTAATCTTAAAGCAAGACCACATGCAATGGGCAAAGTTTGCCTTTTCATAGCCACATTTAATACAGTTACCTCGTTCCTCTGGCACCATAAATTTACGCCTACTAGGTGTAATATAGGCTCTGTGTAAAGTGCAAACAAACAAAAACCTCTTGAAGGTATACAGAGTTAAGAGCCTTTAATGAACGCGTTTGTAATGCAGTGATATCTTCTAATTTTGTTATATCTGGAATGTCTATAGACCATTTATCGATCAGTAATTGCCATTGACTTATATATCTTTCGGATTTCTGTTAATTAAAATATTATACAAATATTTTACTTTATATGGTTCATTAAGCAGATATTTTAAAAGGGGATCAATAGTGGTAATTTGAGAGAGTCTTAGGTTAGTGTTGTCAAATAATAGATGGGCTTTGATACTTGTAAGATAATGTCTCAGTCGGTAGTACGTAAATAGGTGAGTCTGTGGTAACCCATAGGTCTGCGCCAGATGTGCAAAACAATACAGGGCGCCTCCTGGGTCGAACACCTTGCTGGACAGGTCTAGCCCCCTATCTTTCCACTCTATGAATACCAAACTCATCAAGGATGGAGTAAAGGAAGGATTGCCCCACAGATGTATAAAATGGGAGAAATAAGGATTTCTAGAGGTCTTTCTATTTATCAACATCCATATGGCGTAGGTATCTTTGAATAATATGTTCATTTTTATTTGTGAGGGAATTGCACCAATTTTGGTTTGAATGAGGGCCCCTGGGGCGTAGGGGTAAAAGACAGCTCTGTCTAATTCCAAACTGGTATAAGTCGACTTATTCAAAATCCAATCTGAAACATATCTAAAGAATACAGCCATAGAATAGCTATGTATATCCGGGAGACCGAAGCCTCCTTTCTCTCTAGGGGTGGTCATTTTAGCTTTGGCTATCCTAGGTCTTTTGCCTTGCCAGATAAATTTGGAGAACATTGCTTCTAATCGGGATATATCCGAATCAAGTAGTTTGATTGGTAACATCTGCATGGCATAAAAGATCTTAGGAAATATTATAGATTTTATAATAGCTACTCAGCCCAGCAGAGAAACAGGGAGGTCTCTCCAAGCAGTCAATTTTGTTGCAATGTTGTTTATAATCGGTGTAAAATTCAACTGATATAGTTTAGATAGGTCTGCGCATATTTGTACCCCTAGGTATTTGAAGTGTGACTCTGTACAAACAAAAGGAATGTGCAGCTGGCTTAAGGAGGAGGGGGCTGCCCCTCCGAGCAACATTACCTCTGATTTTGACAAATTCACCTTGTAGCCGGAAATCTTTCCGAACGACTCAACCATGTGCAAAAGGGCCGGGACGGAGTGTGAATGTTTGGAAAGGAAAATCAAAGTATCATCAGCAAATAATGCTACTTTTAACTCCTCTGAATTGATTTTATTCCATGAATAAGGGGGGATGTTCTTATTGCAATTGCTAATGGCTCAATAGCTACCGCAAAAAGCAGTGGTGAGAGTGGGCATCCTTGACGGGTACCTCTACCTAACGGAAAATATTCTGATAATAGGCCATTACAGGCTATGGCTGATTTTGGGGAGGCATTGATTGCTTTAATTATGGAAATAAATTGTTGTGGGAAACCAAAATGCTCTAAGGTATTATTAATATGGTTCCATAGAACCAAGTCGAATGCCTTTTCGGCCTCGACTGTTAAAACCATATATGGAAAGTTTGCATCCTTAGGTGTGATATTAGAATGATATATAGCTGCTAAGACCCTGCGGACATTTGTATTTGAATGACGGCCTGTTATAAATCCCGTCTGGTCTTTGTGAACAATTGTGGGGATTATCGGTTTCAATCTCTCTGCCAAAATTTTTGTAAATATTTTATAATCCGCATTTAGCAGAGAGATTGGCCGATAAGAGCCAGCTAATGATAGATCTCTGCCAGGCTTTGGTATTATTTTTATAACAGCATCAGAAAAATATCAAGGCAGTTTTCCAGTTGACCATATTTGATTAAAACAGTCCGTTAGGGTTTGTACTATTAGGGGTTCCATTATTTTATAAAATTCATTTGAATAGCCATCAGGGCCTGGGGCTTTTGCTAATTTTAATTTCTTAATTGCTTCTGATACCTCTGTAACTCTAATTGGGGCTTCTAAAAGGTTTCTATCTGTTTCGGAAATTTTTGGATATGAAAGGGAGTCCCAGTAGGTCTCTCTTAAGGTCGGTAGGTCACGTGAGCTCGGGGTTAGGTCATGAGTTGAGTCGTCAGGAAAAACCCCCGGGGGGGAGTAAAGCTTAATATAAAATTGTCTCAAAACCTCTGCTATTTGCTCATCCGAAGTGGTGACAGAGCCATCCTCCTTCAGAAGTGGATGAACCACTGTTCTCTGTCTGGATCCTCTAAGTAGATTTGTGAGCATAGAACCTATCTTATTTCCAAATTTAAAAAATTTCGCATGAACATTAAAAAGATATTTATCACCCTGTAGGGCAAGGTATTCTTCAAACTGTGTTTTAGATTTCTGATATTCCTGTTTATGAGTTGGATCTGGGTAAAGTTTAAAGGCCTGGAAAGCTTCCGTAAGTTCTCCTTGTAATTTTAAATAATTAGATTTATGCTGTTTTCGTAAACCAGAAACATAGGCAATAAGTGCACCTCTAATAACGACCTTAGCTGTTTGCCAAAAATTTACAGGGTTGGGGCTAACACTATCTATAGTGGAATTGTCTTCTAAAAAGCTACACCATACTGATAATAACTTATCTCGTATTCCTGTAGTTTGTGAGAGATGAGATGGGAACCTCCAATGTGGCTTACCTTTGTGTGAATGGGGTAAATCTAATTCAGTCACTACTAAACCATGATCTGAAAGGACTGGAGGATATATCTTTGATCTTTTAGCATAAGGAAACAAGGGTTCCGCCAGAAAAATGAAGTCAATTCTAGACCATGTTCCATGAGACAAGGACATACATGTAAATTCCTTCTCTGTAGGATGCAATGCCCGCCAAACATCAACCAAATTGAGGGCTTTCAAAAAATATGGAATCCCAATCCTGGGAGGAGTCGGCATGCGTTTAAGGGGGGGAGACCTATCCAGCAAGGCCGAGGCCATCAAATTAAAATCACTGCACACAACTAAAGTAGTAGGATCTAGTATATGTAACAATGCCAATAGCTTTACAAAGAAATCATTTTTATACTGATTCGGTGCATAGACATTGCAGATATGTAAAATATGACCTTCAATATTTGTTTTAATGATCAGGTAACGGCCTTCAGGGTCAGCATTTGTTGACTCTACCTGGGCTCTCAAAGCACGTTTTGCCATTGTCACTACACCTCGTGATTTGGAATTAAATTGTGCTGCACCCAGCACAATCCAGTCCATCATTTGTAGTTTTTTGACCTCTTCAGCTATCAGGTGAGTTTCCTGTAAACAAATTATATTAACATTTTGTTTACCCAGGTAGGTCAAGAGCTTGTGTCGCTTAGCAGGCGTGTGTATTCCCCTGATATTCATCGTACCAATAACTAATGACATGGGTTAAGCAATTTATAATAAATCAGAAACAATTTTTCTCTAAAGCGTAAGGAGAGAAAATATAGTGGGGGAGAGAAGACACATAAAGGGAACACATAGGACACACTGACAAACAAGGAGACAGTAGTAAGACTAGTAAGACTAATGAAAAGTAATAAACAAACTAACAAACCAGCAGCATTAAATGATGTTATAAACATAACTTGGACTTCCAGTATAGTTTCTAGGATACAATCTACCAGTTATATCTCTAGCTATTGTTGTAAGGGTTCTGGGAGTGTCCCCGCCAACCTAACTCCGTTGCCTCTGGCTGGAATCGACGGGCGTGTGCAGGGCTAGGCTTCACCTGGGCCCGTCTCGGCTGAAGGGCAAATTAGGTCCGCCCCACTCCGCTACAGACAGGTCTTATGTATGGACAACACATCCGCCAAGGCCAGGAGAGAGCAAGGGGCCAACTAACTAAAACACCAGAAACGGGGAACTCCCAGAAACCCCAGGGGAGCAACAATGCTCAGCAGATGACACAAAATGAAAATGAATGCACCGATACCAATAGTGCCAATACAGGGTGTAGGTGTAACAATACACTGAGATGTAATAAGCAACTGTAACCATATAAAGCAATAGACAGGTGGGTAATCCCCAACTTAGCTGAGAGATGTTATGCAGCTGAGAAGTTGGGACACCGCAGCACAGCCTTGCAGGACAACCCAGAACAGGTACACTGGATCACGGGGATGACACTCTGGGTACACGGTACATCAAACAGACTGGACAGACGAGGGTTAACCAGCAGGGACCAGGAACACCACTGAACAGCACTTCAGGATCCAGGGATCACAACAGACCGGCAGGGACACAGCAAGACTGGGATACAGACTGGACATCAACTGACTGGAAGCTGGACAGTGTGGAACTAAACAGTATGGAACTGAACAGTATAACTGGCACCGGAGTGAGTGTGCAGAGGGTTCTTATAGTGAGCACAATGTGGTGCTGATAACACATTGCCTATAGGTGAGCACTGCAGGCTAGGAGCCTAATCAAGACACCTGAGTCCTGAACACACAGCACTGAAAGTAACCTGCAATGGCCCACGCTGACCACTGGAGGCCACTAGCGAGTAAACACACACACACACACACAGGCTGGGATAAACCCAGGGAGCAGAATCCAGGGAAAACAAAACTACACACAGAATATGTGAATCTGCGCATAACACAGATCCGCTGGAGGCGGATCGTAACAGTACCCCCCCCCTTGAAGAGGGGTCAAGGGACCCCAATACCAGGTTCTCCACTACATGGAGAGTACCAAAACCCTGGCATGGGGGTACTAACAAACAAACAGGAACAAGCTGCGGCTGCAGTTTGTAACAGTGCCCCCCTCTTAAAGGTGGCCTTCGGACACAACAAGACCAGACAAACTCTAGGTGGTATTAATTCAGGAAGATCTCTGTAAGAGGGAGACAAAAATGCACACCCAGTGGAAATAGCTATGGGCTGGGCTTTTTGTATTGACTCTCCTAAACATGATGGAGTCTCTGCAGACAAGATGGTCGGCCCAGAGGCATCTGAACCACTTTTATTGGGACCAAATTTTTTCACTACAGCATCACTGAATGCTGGGAGATTCTTAAGAATGGGATCCTCAGATTGAAAAAATTTGCATGCCCATTCGAAAGGTTCACCTCTGAAGCAGTAAATTAAATAGAGCACCACATTATCTGAAGTGATACCTAAAAATGGTCTGGACTCCAAAATAGTGACAAAATGGTTAGTGAGTGCAACAAATTGGGTTAGGTCCCCATCAAAAACTATAGATGTAGAGACATCCATCAAAGAATCAACAGTAACTTCATTATCAGCTAACTGACTGGACTGTATAGCTGGAATTATGGCACTTGAGGCTGAGACTTTAGGGACCCCCTTAGAGGTTATGACCTTAGTGACCTCTTCCAAGTCTGATGGTCTTTCTGGTTGGGCAGCACTATAGTGAAACTCTGGCTGGGCAGCACCAAAAAGACCAACAGATGGTCCCTCCATATTACCGACATGGCTGGAACTCTGCTCTGAGACAGGACAATCAGAATCCCTCTTAGGGACTGGATGGACAGAGTCCCCCTCTGGGGCGACACCGGCTTGAACCCCCTCTGGGGCGACACCGGCTTGAACCCCCTCTGGGGCGACACCGGCTTGAACCCCCTCTGGGGCGACAACAACTTGAACCCCTTCTGGGGCGACAACAACTTGAACCCCTTCTGGGGCGACAACAACTTGGACCCCACTCGGGGATGCGCACTTCGGGACCCCACTCGGGGATGCGCACTTCGGGACCCCACTCGGGGATGCGCACTTCGGGACCCCACTCGGGGATGCGCACTTCGGGACCCCACTCGGGGATGCGCACTTCGGGACCCCACTCGGGGATGCGCACTTCGGGACCCCACTCGGGGATGCGCACTTCGGGACCCCACTCGGGGCTGCGCACTTCGGGACCCCACTCGGTGCTGCGCACTTCGGGACCCCACTCGGGCCCCCGGCATCAGACTGGCTCGGCGGGCCCCCGGCATCAGACTGGCTCGGCGGGCCCCCGGCATCAGACTGGCTCGGCGGGCCCCCGGCATCAGACTGGCTCGGCTGGCCCCCGGCATCTGAGTCAATCACCTGGGCTTTCCCCTTAAGGGTTTGCAACTCTGACTTAATGTTAGCAGAAATACCATCATGCGGGGAGCACCTCCTCTGCTGATTCTTAAACCCAAAATGAGGTCTCCCAGCACTTGGACCAACGGTATTAATCAGAGTGCTTTTACTGGGAGACTCAGAGCGCTCCTCTGCCACAGTGAAGACAGGCATAGATCTGACAACCTGCCCAGACTTGGCCAGAGGAAACACCCTATCGCCACCACAAGGGCTGCACAATCCGCAAGCCTGGAGATAGTGGCCTGAATCTCCACAGTACAAGCATAAATTCAGGTTTCTACGCCGCTGACGCTCCTCCAGCGAAAGCTTTGGCCGTAGAACACTTTTATGCTTTTCCTGAACCTCCGGGTTTAAGGACTCGCTGCCTAATAACTCCTTAGACAGGGTCTCATTAGAGGCTGAATTAACCCCAGTGACCTCGGGAAGGATCAGAAAAATTTCAGTGAGGAGTTTTTGCAGCTGCAGTAGGGACTGCTGCAAAATCTCCAACCGCCCAGATTTAAAGGTATTGAAAGCCAAATTTAGGGCCGCTAATGACTCTTGCATGGCCTGCATGATATGGCCGTGCAAGGTTACCGTGCAAATGACTATGACACAACTACTGTGACAAGGCAAAAAACTGTGACAAGGCAAAAAACTGCTGGACTGAGAGGGCAGAACTCAGCTCCAGAGTTTATCTGTTATGGCCAGTTATAATGTAAGGGTTCTGGGAGTGTCCCCGCCAACCTAACTCCGTTGCCTCTGGCTGGAATCGACGGACGTGTGCAGGGCTAGGCTTCACCTGGGCCCGTCTCGGCTGAAGGGCGAATTAGGTCCGCCCCACTCCGCTACAGGCAGGTCTTATGTATGGACAACACGTCCGCCGAGGCCAGGAGAGAGCAAGGGGACAACTAACTAAAACACCAGAAACAGGGAACTCCCAGAAACCCCAGGGGAGCAACAATGCTCAGCAGATGACACAAAATGAAAATGAATGCACCGATACCAATAGTGCCAATACAGGGTGTAGGTGTAACAATACACTGAGATGTAATAAGCAACTGTAACCATATAAAGCAATAGACAGGTGGGTAATCCCCAACTTAGCTGAGAGATGTTATGCAGCTGAGAAGTTGGGACACCGCAGCACAGCCTTGCAGGACAACCCAGAACAGGTACACTGGATCACGGGGATGACACTCTGGGTACACGGTACATCAAACAGACTGGACAGACGAGGGTTAACCAGCAGGGACCAGGAACACCACTGAACAGCACTTCAGGATCCAGGGATCACAACAGACCGGCAGGGACACAGCAAGACTGGGATACAGACTGGACATCAACTGACTGGAAGCTGGACAGTGTGGAACTAAACAGTATGGAACTGAACAGTATAACTGGCACCGGAGTGAGTGTGCAGAGGGTTCTTATAGTGAGCACAATGTGGTGCTGATTACACATTGCCTATAGGTGAGCACTGCAGGCTAGGAGCCTAATCAAGACACCTGAGTCCTGAACACACAGCACTGAAAGTAACCTGCAATGGCCCAGGCTGACCACTGGAGGCCACTAGCGAGTAAACACACACACACAGGCTGGGATAAACCCAGGGAGCAGAATCCAGGGAAAACAAAACTACACACAGAATATGTGAATCTGCGCATAACACAGATCCGGCGGATCGTAACAGTACCCCCCCTTGAAGAGGGGTCAAGGGACCCCAATACCAGGTTCTCCACTACATGGAGAATACCAAAACCCTGGCATGGGTTTGTTTGTACTAACAAACAAACAGGAACAAGCTGCGGCTGCAGTTTGTAACAATTGGTTATTTAAATTATAATTAACTGAAACAAACAGCCTTTCTCAGGCTAAAATAGCCGAAAGAAAAGCAAAAAGTAAAAGACGGCCAGGCAGTGTCCCCAGCCAGCTCTACAATATTATGATCTAACAATTTTTGGGAAAACATCTGTCGACAGAATATTATAAAACGATATATCAATTCTATTAACTGCTTATAAGGAGGATTGTTGAGGCATCACATGTGTATACCAAACCCATGTAATGCACCGGGCAGAATTTGAGCCTTTTTTTTTTTTCACTAGAATAGTTCATCCCGGTTTTTTCCCTGTATAATCTGGAAAGTCCTCCTGGCGTTTAATGAGCTTCTGCTTGAGCAGGAAAGTTATGGCGTTTGCAGCATCAAGAAAATCTTGCGGGCCTGATTCAGTTATTATGCGCAGCCTAGCTAGGAAAAGCATGAAAAATTTGATATTGGCATTTATCATCGCTGTACAGACCGGAGTGAATAGTCTCCTTGCCTTGGCTACATCACTGGAATAGTCTTGGAAAAATCTGATCATGTTTCCTTCCCATTTTATGGGATTAATTTTTCTCGATGCAGTCCAGACTGCTTGCTTATGCAGATAGTTTAGTATCTTGAGGATTACTATCCTAGGCCTCGTGGGAGATTGGGGTGATATACCTCCAATTCTGTGGATTCTTTCCACTACAATATCTGGAGATAATGATTCCAGCTTTAAAATAGGAAGAAGTGTGTTCCGAAAGAATTGTTCTAATTGTGGGCCTTTAACCTCCTCAGGGATCCCAGAGATCCTGAGATTTTTCCTCCTCATGCGATTTTCAATATTTTCTAATCTTTCTTCTAGCTGAGAATTAGATTTTGTCAGTGATTTAACCGTTTTCTGTAGAGAGGCAATATCATCCATATTCACACTAATCTGCTCTTCAGCTTCATTAAGTCTGTCTGTGATGCGGTCTATTTGTGCTGTTATGTCAGTGACAGCTTTGTGTAACAACGGCGCCATAGAAGCCTGTATTATTGTGATCAAGTCCCCTTGGCTAAGGGCTGGGGCTGCCAGCAATATCTGGGGGTCAGGGGTACCTGGATGTGGTATAGATGTCTCCAGTATTGGCTTCTTGGAGACCGGGGTACCTTGGGCGGTGTCCGCGCTCGCCGCCATATTGCCGTCTGCCCGCCGTTTGTCTTGGCGTTGTGGCTGTGGCGCAGGAGTCTGCTTGGGCGATGATTGTGCCTCCATGGGGTGCTCCACGCTCTCCTCTATCCTCCGTGGGGAGCGGGAACGCGATCTCTGGGTCGTCGACAGGGTTGTAATGGTGTAGAGCCGGGCGGGTGACGGTGCTGCAAGGAGACGCTGCTTACTCCTTCATGCCGTACCCGAAAGTTTCGGCGCCATTTCACTCTTTGATAGGAAGTAAGGAGCATGGAGAGGAGCAGTGGCAGTGTGATTAGAGGAAGAGGTGTTGGTGGCATAGTGAGGAGTGGCAGAGGAAGCAGTGGCAGAGGGAGCAGTGGCAGAGGGAGCAGTGGCAGAGGGAGCAGTGGCAGCAACCAGCCAAGTGGGAGATCCAGCAGTGTGGCAGGCAGCATGGCCACAGCAAGGCCAGCCCTAGACCAGGCCCTGGACGTCCAGCCCCAGCAGGAGGAGGTGGAGGATCCGCTGGCATCCCCATCCTATAGCCAAGACCTTGACCATACCCCACAGCAGCTGCAGGAGGGCCACATGTCAGAGGTGGAGGAAGATGGAGGTGAGGAGGAGGAAGACACTGGCATGGAGGAGGATGGGTACATGGCTGGAGTAGAAAATGAGGAGGAGGAGGAGGAGGAGGTGGAAGCTGGCCGCACCAAAAGTGGCCGAAAGGTCAGATTCTCCTATGAGGAAAATGCTGCACTTGTCCGGGCTATCATGCCAGTGTTTGAGCGTTTGCTTGGCAAATCTCAACACAAGACCACTGCACAGCGCAAAAGGGCTATGTGGAAGGACATCACCCAGGCGGTGAACGCTGTCAGTCAGCACAAGCGCCTGGTCCGCAATGTGAAAAAGAGATTCAACGACATCAAAAGGCAGTTGAAAAATAAAATGGCCATGGAGTTGGAGGAGGCCACCAAGACTGGAGGAGGAAGCCCCACCACTGTGTGCTACAATTCATATGAGGTGAAGCTGAAGCGCATCATACCCCCTGAGGTCCTGCCTGGCATGCACGTGGCGGATACCGATAGGCCGCAAACGCCATCCAGAGCTGGTAAGTGTCACTCCATGCAATGTTAAACATACATGCCAATGTATTATAACTGTAATGTTCACTTGTATTGTTATGCTAAGTAAAGTGCTGCTGTGGAACTACATAGCCCAGCAAGGTCATGCACAAGAAATTGCCTGCTCCTACTTTTAAATTGCTGATAATGCTGGGCCTTGTAGTTCCACAACTGCTCATATTGATTAACACTGTAACATTCTTTCTAGCAGCCTAACATGTATGTGGCCAAAAATGTGTACAATAGTTTAATAATAATCTAAACAAAAAATCTTTGACTTTAAACCAAAAAAAAGGTGGTGAAGAAATAATGCAGTCCTTATCCAAAGGGTATTGTCCATTATTGTCATTTCAATGCATGTTTGCAGAAAATGCTTAGCCATAGCAAGGTCCATAATGCCTGCCCATCTTTCCTTGCACAGATTGTCCATCCCGAAGTGCTCACGCATCCAAGACCAGAAGGCCCGTTGCTGCAGAATCTGCGGAAGCAGGTAAATGATTCTAAAAAACGCCATTACACATACAGTACACACACCCATGTCACATGAACAATATCTCACACTACATTCATCTCCTGCTGCTACATTGCAACGGAAATGAATGTCAGCTGAGCTAGGCATGTGACATATTATTCATGTCAATGTTACATGATGTATTGGGGTACATGTGTAAGTACATAACACCCCTAGGTATGTGCGTCCAGCATCTCTAGCCCTATGTAAAACAGTATACACGACAGTGTGCCCAATATATGCATCAGTACTTACCTTTTCATCTGTATCCACAGGTGCTATACAACTAGGGTCCAACCAAACAGATTCTTCAATACTGGTCTTAGACGAAATGGACATCATTCTTGATCCGGTCGAGACCTTTGCGGCAGAGGAAGAAATACAGACCTCGTCACAGAGTGATCTTCCCCCAAGTGGGGTGTCTCCCAACCCACCCCCACCCACCCACACACCCCATACAGGGAGCTTCTGCTTCCCAAGTAGCTAACTCCTTGGTTAATTTCAAGGACAAACAGTTAGAATTCATGGCCTCCCAAAGCCTCCAAATAGGTAACATCCAGGGGTACATGCGTGACACCTTCCTTCAGTTACGCAAAATTGCACGTAGTGTACGGGTAGGGGTAGGCACTCATGTGCGCATTGCTAACAGCATTGACACCCATTTTGCAGAACAAACTGCTGCTGTAAGGGAACAGAATAGGCATATTGGCAGCCTGGCGCAAAGTATCACAGCACTAACCCAATCATGCACAGCGCAGACCAATGCCTTACTAGCTATGCAGGCCCAAATACAGCAGCAGGAAGCCAATGTGGGAGGTGGCGCAGCATCAACCCTCAGCAGTGTATCCAGCACCCCAATAAGTGGCTCCCCCACTTCCCCACCCCGTCGGAGTGTTAGGACCCGTGGTGGGCTTGGTGCAGGGTCTAGAAGTGGTGTAGGGGTGCCTGATGCTGGGAGAAGGTAGCTGATATATATGTTTGTTCATTTTGTCAAATCCCAAACATCTTGTAACATGCCCCCAGAGTTGTTATTTTTCACCTGCCAAAATGCAGATTGCTTCTAAAAAAGAAGACAGAAGTAAAAATATCTGACCGCATACCATTGTGTTTGTGTCTTTTTCTAAAAACCAATTAATGTGTGAATTATAACATATTGTAATGGTATATGACAATGGGATTGCACTAAAGTAGTGTGGGGTAACTCCTTGGCTGGCAAAGGTTGTGGATCTACATATTCCAGCAGGCTCTGACACTCATGGTTTGGACTGTAATGGTTGTAGTGTGTCAGGGCAGTTCCACAACACCAGTGAGCCATGTTTGACTGCAAACTTCATTCATACATGTATCAAATACAGGGATACAGGGATAGGTCAGCACCACCATGTGCATCCGTTGGGCACTGTGTATTAGGTTAAATGTGGGTGGAAACAGATGGTATTGGTCAATAATTTGTTTATGAGTACACTTACACCACAGGTACATTTTGGAGTACAGGGCACATGTGCTTACCAGAAAAGTAACGGCTGCTGATGTATGTCCGCCACAACTTCTTTATAGCAAGTAACACTTGAGTAAAATGCTTAGAGAAAGTGGCCTGTGATACCCCCAAGGCCCATGAGGTCACAGACTGAGTGGAGCCTGTGGCCAAATAGTAGAGGGCACACATTAATTTGTGCTGGCCAGACACTGCATAGTTGGCTCCCCCAAAAGGGTCCAAATCATCTCTCACCTGCTCATATAAGTCCAACAGGTTAATGGGGTTCAGCCTAAACATCCCCACAACCTGTTGATCCGAGAGGGAGTCCAGGTACAGGCGAGCACGATACATACGTGGGGTACGCAGTAGTCGGGGGGCTACCAGGATCTGGTGCGCAGCTTCCTCCCTCCTGCGCAGCTCCTCCAAATGGGCCACATCACAGATAAGCAACTCCAAAATAGTCTGCAAAATCTCCATGTTTGAAACCCTCACAGGTGTCCTTAATAATAATAATAATAATAATGATATTTATATAGCACTTTTCTCCCAATAGGACTCAAAGTGCTTCACACATTGTCTTTACAGCTCAAAATACAAAACAAGTTTAACAGTAGATGTCAGTGAAATGCTTGAGTAAATAAGTATGTCTTTAGTCTATTTTTAAAGGATTCTATAGTGGGCGCTTCTCGCACTGTGCGAGGAAGAGAGTTCCACAGAGTTGGAGCAGCAAAGTTGAAAGCTCGACCCCCAGATGAATTCAGGGAGATTCTGGGTACTGTTAGTAGTCCTTCTTCAGTGGATCGTAGTAATCGAGTAGGACAGTAAGGGATCAGCAGCTGTTGCAGGTACCTTGGGCCCTGGTCATGTAGGGCCTTGAAAGTGAGTAAGCCAATCTTGAAAACGATTCGCCATTTTACAGGTAGCCAGTGAAGGGCGTAGAGAATGGGAGTTATGTGGCAGGAGCGGGGCTGGTTAGTTAATAGTCTGGCGGCTGCATTTTGTACCAGCTGCAAGCGGTGCAATTCTTTTGCTGGAAGACCCAGGTAGAGAGCATTGCAGTAGTCTAGTCGTGATGATATAAATGCATGTATGACTTTAGGAAGGTCTTCTGGGGGAATTAAATGCTTGATTCTGGCTATGTTTCTCAGATGAAAGAATGAGGATTTGATTGTGGCTGACACCTGATGTTTAAGTGTCAGGCCATTATCCAGGACAACACCAAGATTCCGCACATGATCAGAGTTTTTTAGTGCTGTGCCCCCCAGCTTAAGACCTGTTAGTTGGCTATGCTGCCGTCTTGTCCTGTGATTTATCATCAGGACTTCTGTTTTATCTGGGTTCAGTCTCAGCCAACTGGCACTCATCCACTCCTGGAGCTCAGCTAGGCAGCCATTTAAGGTTGTTATTGTGTTATCGGTGCCTGGAGCAAAGGACAGGTACAGTTGGGTATCATCTGCATAGCAGTGGTAGACCAGGCCGTGACGTCTGATTATGTCACCAAGTGGAAGCATGTATACTGCAAAAAGCATGGGAGATAGTATAGAGCCCTGTGGGACACCACAAGACAACGGCACTGGTGGTGAAGAGTATACTCCCGATGCAACTCTCTGTGACCTGCCAGCGAGAAATGATTTGAACCAGCTAAGGACTGTGCCACCCAGGCCACAGAAATTCTTCAGGCGCTCAATTAGAATCCCATGGTCAATGGTGTCAAATGCTGCAGAGAGGTCCAGAAGGATTAGGATTGAACAGTCTCCTCTATCCCTTGCATTTAGAAGATCATTGAGCACACATACCAGAGCTGTTTCTGTGCTATGTCTTCTCCTGAATCCTGACTGGAATGGATCATAAATGTCATGGGTTAACAGGTGGGTCTCTAGTTGAGTTGCAACCACTTTCTCAATAACCTTTCCTAGAAAAGGAAGATTTGATACTGGCCTGTAGTTGGTCATGCAGTCAGGGTCTAAATTAGATTTTTTAAGAAGTGGTCTGACTATTGCTTCCTTTAGTGGTTCGGGAAAAACGCCTGTCTGCAAAATGATGTTGGGGTTTATGTAGGGGTGTTTGTGAGTGAAAATGAGGGCGCCTGTGGTGAAATTAACCATGTGTGCACTTGACCAAAATGAGTTCTGGGCCAAATCGCCAAACAGAACCTGGTCTGAAATAAGTGCGATAATTAGACACCTAAAAAGTGCGATTTGCAAATGCGCATTGCATTAAATAAGCGAGTTGTATACTTTTCTATACGAAAACATCTGGATGCGATAAAAATGCGAATTAATCTCACACTTTTGGTCTGCATACCTTAACGCACATAATATGCGATTTCAGCCCCTTAGCTCATCCCATTAAATTGGCGATTTGACGGGAAAATGCGATATCGCCATTTTGTTGTCTAATTAACGCCAAAAAACGCAAATCGCATCCCATAGAATGTCACCCTATGTATCAGTAACTTTCGGAAGTAAAAATATAAAAAATTTATGCTTTTTGGCAATTCTAAGTTACATCATGGGAAATTCAATAAAGTATTTGGGCAAGTAGCAACTTTAATCAAAAAATGTGTAAGTCCGTTCAGTGTGTAATGTAAAGAAGAGGTTTACATTCACTTGGTGCTGTTAATTGGTGGATCATCAATTTTTCTCTTCATAAGTTAAAATATGGAAAATCCCTAAAGATGCACAGCAATATAATTATATTAAACTAGATGACCCAGGTTTTCTCAGAGGTAACATATGGAAACGTAATCTGTACTGCTCCCATCTCCCACAGGACACGTGTGATATATTTAGACACACATCCCTGCGACACAAAGAAGTGGGAGCCCCGTAGTAGTTCTATAAGTATGAGTATTTATTTGTGTTTAAACTAGAATATGTTGTGCAGTAACGTGTCACAAGTGAAATCCAACCAATATATTGGGCGATTGGTTCATGTATTCACAAATAGTATCCACACTGAGGGAATTAAAGTGTACCTTTAGTGATAAGAAAAAGGAGGTTGCGGCACACAGACAAAATAAGAGGATGTGTGTAGATATGTGAAGGATTGGCTATGTCATAATAAATTTTGAGTAACGGGTAATAAACCTGGACATGCGGTAGCAAAGCAGACTGTCCATCTTCAAATCAATAGGTTATGGACTGACCATGATATATTCAGAGACAGTTCCAGGAAGGGAAATGGATATCATAAGTTTATCTACTATGAGGCATAATGGAGGTTATTCTGATCGGAGCGGCCAAACGTGCGTACGTTCGCGATTAACGTACGCTAGCCGTACGCGGCCGTTGGGGTTAAGTCCACCCACAAATCAGCCGCTTACGTACGGGCAGAAATATCGCAGAAGGGGAGTGGCGTACAAATGAGCGTACGGCAACGTACGCGGACGGCTCAGCCTTGCACTCCGACAACAGGCGTACAACTGAGCGTACGGCGCCGTTTACGGACGTCTTTCGTCCGTCTTCCCACCGACTTCTTGCGTAGATCTGAGCGTACGCCAGCTTGCACGGACGGGTCCCTATTGTTTTCAATGGAAAACACAGCTTATGTCACCGCTCGTGAGAGTGAGCGTACGTCCGTGTACGCTGGCATACCCTTCACATATATGGACCTGCAAATCTTGCCTTTCAACTATAATTATGAAAATTAATTAATTGATTGAATTAATTAATGTGCAAAATAGTGGGCATGGGCTTAAAACATTGCTGAAACATCCTTTGTAGGTGTTAGATGTGGTTTATGTTATTGTATCATAAATACAAAACCTATGTTTGTATTAGAGTGAACACGTTGACACATGTCGACTTGTGTAGATTGAGTGTGCTACTGCGTAAAGTCTATGAAAGCACGTAGTGAATGTGTCTAACTGTTTAGCAAATACCTACCTTAGCGTATATAAGCAGGTCTTAAAAAGATTCGTACCTTAAATTAAACAAACCTTTAAATGTGGAGAAGTATAGAAACATAAGCTTCCAATGTGTTTGCGTGCTGTGTGTGTGGCTTGCAGGCAGTGAAATAATGGTTTGGACTTAATAGACTGCAGCATTGCTTATTACATTCAGGTGTATGTGTTTGAGTAGGAATCAGCGTTAATTAGCAAACTCAGGCGCACGCTGGCATGCGGTATCTGTAGGGGTGGTTTGAGATGGCGGTTGGCAGCCGCCTGTTTTGTGTCCGAAATGAACGGTGCCTTAGTCGATCGTGCGGTAGTAGCACCGCTCATTTTTGGTGCACACCCCCGTGTACGCCCATATTTACGCCCATTTTCCCTCATTATTTCGGCCGCTCCCCTCATCACGCCCCTATGCCGCCCCCAATGCCCGTACACTCGCGTACAGGTTTTTTCGCACGTAGAGACCCGTCCGTAAGCGTTGTGGAGTGGTCGCGCCTGCGCATTAGCGAATTTACGCATGCGCAGATCATGAAAAACCCCGGGACGTACGCGTACGGCCCGGCCGCTCCAACCAGAATAAGGCCCAATATTCCTTACATAAAAAGAGAGAAGAAGAGGGGAATAATTCATTGTATATACGAAATGATCAGTTTGATCCATATTATTGGCAATATTTATATCAGGGGAATGGATAGTAAAGAATGATGCAGTAAGATTCGATATATATTTTTCATATTGCGTCAAAAAATGAGAGATAGGTGGATGAACAGTGCTGAAAGAAAATGGTGCACATTTAAATTGTTGGGCCTGGTCCCTATTGGATAGGTGAGAAAAAAAGAAAAAATTAAGGTGATAGAACGTGTAGGATTACATGTGTGTATGTGTACCGCATATCTATGCGTGAGGACCAAGAATCTCATGTGAAAAGACTGAAAAGATGCCGTGACAATAACCATTTCTGGAAATAGATTCTATATAATTCAGGGGATGGATAAGAGTGTAATAAAGAAAAAAAAAAGGAGAAGAGTAGGATGAATATAATGGAAAAATAGATATACAGATATATAAAAGAATAATTTGTTTCCCTAAAAATATATATACAAATATTTTTATATATAGATAAATATATATAGAGATAGAGATTAGTAGAGCATATACTGTAGAAGTGAAACCCCACGAATATAATTTGATAATAATTTGAAGAGAAAAAATGATGATCCACCAATTAACAGCACCAAGTGAATGTAAACCTCTTCTTTACATTACACACTGAACGGACTTACACATTTTTTGATCAAAGTTGCTACTTGCCCAAATACTTTATTGAATTTCCCATGATGTAACTTAGAATTGCCAAAAAGCATCAATTTTTTATATTTTGACTTCCGAAAGTTACTGATACATAATGTGTATGAGTGAAACACTATTACCACCCTTTAAGCGATCGCTATATACTCACTTAAGGATGATTGACATCCCATTGTGAGCTTTGTTATGCCTAACCAATAAATCTTGTTTCTGATAATCAGCCCGGCACCAGTCAATTTACATGTAATGAATATTCATGACCAGGCTAGTATATATACCCGGCTTCCGTACTCCACTCAGGTGGTCCTGATGAAGCTGCTTGGTGAAGCTTATGCCGACTGTGCACTTCGTGGTTGTGTCTCCCCGCTCCCCCTCCCTGATAAATTGTGATTTTGATCTGTTTTTCTGCTAGCGGCATATCAGAGGGCTCTATACCCAAACAAGTCCGTCTGACAGGAGAGGCGCGATGTATGAAACTCAGCACCGCGATCCCTTGCTCCTTAGATGTTTAACAGCATCAGCGGCACTTCACCGCAGGTCATTCCGTCTGGAGGACTTTACATTTAAACGAGTCCGCCCGGCAGGAGAGGCACGGTGCACGATACCTAACACCGTGACCCCCTGATTTCTAACTGTTTGACCACATTAAGCGGCAATTTCACCGCGTATTATACCACTAAGCAAATAGAAAAGGAGACTTTTGTATTCAAAGCGAACTTTGAATTATTCAGGGAAGCCCTAACAGGAATTGGGTGGGAAACGGTTATGGAGGGAAAAAATGCAGAGGAAATGTGGGATACTCTAAAAAAAGGTGCTTGATTCACTAACTATGGAATACATTCCTAAATTAAATAAAGGTAAATTCAATAAAAAAAGCCACCATGGTTGGACAAAAAGTAAGGTCAGCTATCAACAATGAAACAATATCAACTTGAATGAGGAGGCGTTCGCAAAATACAAAGAATCAAACAAAACTTGTAAAGAGGTAATCAAAGCAGCTAAAAGATTATATGAAGAGCGCATAGCCACTGAAAGCAAAACCAACCCCAAGAAGTTTTTTAAATACATAAATACTAAACGTTTAATTTAAGGAAAACATAGGCCCACTAACTGATACTAGTGGAAAAAGCACTTGCTCTCCTCTGGATATTTTTCATTTATTCAAACGGTGACATATTTTATGTTTTAGATAAATCCACACTACACTGTATAGGATATAAGTCCTTATAAGGACTCATCCGCCATATTTGAAGTCAGAATCCTGAAAGCTCTATATACACTCCTGAGCCATTGTTGGGTATGTACAGTCCAATTCCAATAGACTTACACCATTCAATACCTGTGTAGTGTATAATATGGTCTCTCTCCACCACTCAGATTAAATAACCCCCGAGGAAGTCGCTGGGTCGACGAAACGCGTTGGGTTTCTCTGTTACTGGGTTTCTCTGTTACTGACTGAAAAGAATATACAGATGAAAATGATGTTTTATTATAACTTTTAAATCATTTGTATTAAATATTTTTGTTACAGAAGTAATACTGTATCCTATTATTGGTCTGGTGGTGGATACTTATATGTAGGGCGCACTGGAAAAAGTTCTTTGTTCTATCTGTCCTTATCCCCTACTAACAGAGGGGACTTCCCTAGTTGCTGCCCATTTTTATTCATTAATCTACAGCGCATTGAAGGGGTACTTTTCTTGTTTGAATGAGGAGGTGTTCGCAAAATACAAAGAATCAAACAAAACTTGTAAAGAGGTAATCAAAGCAGCTAAAAGATTATATGAAGAGCGCATAGCCACTGAAAGCAAAACCAACCCCAAGAAGTTTTTTAAATACATAAATACTAAACGTTTAATTTAAGGAAAACATAGGCCCACTAACTGATACTAGTGGAAAAAGTGTTACTGAGGACAAGGGAAAAGCAAAACTGTTAAATGAGTTCTTCTCATCAGTATTTACTAAGGGAGAACAGACTGTGGAACGAACATTTACCACAAACGGGACAAATAAGCCAGATCTCATTGTGGATTTCACGCCGAAGGAAATAGTACTGAGGCTAAGCAAACTCAAAACAAATAAATCACCAGGGCCAGATGGGATTCATCCGAGGGTATTAATGGAATTAAGGGATGAACTAGCTACCCCCCTACATTATATCTTTAGCAAGTCACTATCGTCAGGTATAGTACCAAAAGATTGGAGAATAGCAGAGGTAGTGCATATATTCAAAAAAGGAAATAAGGAAGATCCCGCTAATTACAGACCCGTTAGTTTAACATCAATTGTGGGTAAACTATTTGAAGGATTTTTAAGGGATGGTATCCAGGAATATTTAGACCATCACCGTCTACTCAGTACTAACCAACATGGGTTTGTAAAAAATCATTAATGCCAAAATAATCTACTAGGGTTCTATGAAGAGGTTAGCAAAAACATTGATAATAGAAATGCTGTACAGTAGATGTAATTTTCCTAGATTTCGCTAAAGCATTTGATACTGTCCCACACAAGAGATTGATTAATAAACCTAGGATTGGGTGAAAATATCTGCAGATGGGTAGGGAATTGACTATGTAATAGAGAACAAAGAGTGGTTGTGAATGGTGCCGTATCAGATACGATACCGGTACTAAGTGGAGTGCCCAGGGTTCGGTTTTGTGGCCCATTCTGTTTAACATTTTTATTCACGATATTGGGATAGGGTTACTCAGCAATGTATCCATCTTTGCGGACAATACAAAACTTAGCAAAGTCATCAAATCATCAGAAGATGTCACCATGCTTCAAAATGATCTTGCAATTCTAGATGAGTGGGCAAAAAAATGGAAGATGAGGTTCAATGTAGATAAATGTAAGGTTATGCACCTTGGGAGACACAACCATTGTGCAAGTTACAACCTTAGCGGGGAGGAACTGGGTAATTCCATACTTGAAAAGGATCTAGGAGTCCAAATAGACAGCAAACTGGGATGTAGTGCCCATTGTAATGTAGCTACAAAAAAGGCCAACAAAATTCTGGCATGTATTAAGAGGGGAATGGAAACTAGGGACTCAAGGGTAATTATGCCACTGTATAAGGCATTGGTGAGACCTCACCTCGAGTACGGAGTGCAGTTCTGGGCCCCACACTATAAAAAGGACATCATAGAATAAGAAAAAATCCAAAGGCGAGCAACAAAGCTTATTAGGGGAATGGAGACTTTAAGCTACGAGGAGAGATTAAGCAAGCTGGGACTATTTACACTAGAGAAGAGACGTTTAAGGGGGGACATGCTCAACATGTACAAATATATCAAGGGCCAATATAAGGAACTGTCACACACCCTCTTTTCTACTAGAAAGGAATCTAGGACACGAGGACATGAGTATAGATTAGAAGAAAAAAGATTTCGTTCAGCTAGTAGAAAGAATTTCTTTACGGTCAGAACAGTCAAACTCTGGAACTCTCTTCCTAGAGAGGTGGTAACGGCTGGCTCATTAAATGCGTTCAAGGCAAAGTTGGACAAACATTTACTGGATAAAAACATCCATGGGTACAAATAAGAAATATATTCTGTCTGTAAAATATCAGAACCTACTAAATCAGCAATGGATATCTATACCAGGTTGAACTAGATGGACACAAGTCTTTTTTCAGCCTTACCTACTATGTAACTTTCTTCTTGCTGCTTGCCAAACTGTTTCATACAAACAGAGTCTATATTTGCGAATTTTCGCTCCTATTTTGGGTATAATAATCTTAGCAATAAATTGCACCAACCTTTCCTATTAAGGGAAAGGGGGGTGACTATCACATCGCCGTCTAGCATTTGAAAACTTGTAACAAAAGGTACATCTGGCAACATATTGAATGAACCAGTGATAAACACAGACTAAAAAATCACTACATACCAATTGAAATAATTTATAAACTTTATTCTGATTGGGCAGCGGGGCCCCACGGAGTGAGGATATCTTTGTCCTTTTTAACCTTTATGTTTGTTAAGTGTCTTTTATTTTTTTGCCTAAATTTTACCCAATAATCAATAAAGGTTATATTTTAAATTTACTGGTGCACCAAACAGAGACATCTCTTTCCCCCCTTTTTTTTTTTGTCTTCCAAAAAAAACTTTCTTTGCTCATATATCCATGTCCAGTGGTAGCACACCCTCATCACTATGAGAAATACGTGTATGTCCTGAATATTTTGAGGGGCCATTCAATATATTTAAAAAACTCTACCTTCCTGTGCGATTAACAAATCCCCCTTTTGTGTCTTTCAAAGATGACGCCCTGGCATGAGCAGTTGAGCTGCTCTGAGGAGTGCATCTGTCCCAGCATAATTTTATGTTGGCTCAAAAGCTGATCTTTCTTCCTAGCTTCTCATCCTTTCCTGCCAATATCTGTACCCAAGTAGACCATTACCACCTTGGCCCCTTTGCTTTACCAGTGCATGCCTGGAAGCTCAGTTCGCAGCAGGCCACACTGTGGCAAGCATTACTCCAGCCTTGTCCACCCATCTGCCTATAATGAGTCCCGCTTCTCCAGCATAAAGTGGAGAAGCGGGCAAACGTTATAGGCAGATGTATGATCCCCCCAAATAAGGAAAGCCGTTATGCCCAGCGTGAACGGCTCTCCTTATTGGCTCGTCCGCCGCCCCGCACATGCGCACTTGCACGCCGGCTTTCTGGGCATGCGCATTTCTGCACTTAACGCTGGTTCATACATCTGCCCCTTTGTCTCTGTTCTTTCTCTTCATGCTTGCTCCTTCCTTGTCTCTCTACTCCCCTTCCTTAAAGGGGCCTTACACTAGGGTGATGTACATGCAATTATGGCAATTTAAATGATAACTCGCATGTACAGTGCCCAGATTGCATGTACATGACAGGAGGTACGATGCAATGCATGTTCCCGTAAGCATTGTATCGCACCTCCTTGGTCTCACGGGCAGCCGGTGAAATCCATTGCTCCCTCCCACCTACTCTCTGCCTCCGCCTACTCGCTTCCTCCCCGCTCACTGGCGCAGCTCCCTCTGTCCTGCTCCTTCCAGCTCCATCCCTCTGCCCTCCGCCCTCCTTCCGGCTCTGTCCATCTGCTGTCTGACCTCCGTCCCTCCGCCCTCCTCCTGGGTAGTGTGACAGTGGGTAATACACCTGTGCATCTGCTGGGTCGTCTGGGTAGTGTGACAGTGGGTAATACACCTGTGCATCTGCTGGGTGGTCTGGGTAGTGTGACAGTGGGTAATACACCTGTGCATCTGCTGGGTGGTCTGGGTAGTGTGACAGTGGATAACACACCTGTGCACCTGCTGGGTGGTCTGGGTAGTGTGACAGTGGGTAATACACCTGTGCACCTGCTGGGTGGTCTGGGTAGTGTGACAGTGGGTAATACACCTGTGCACCTGCTGGGTGGTCTGGGTAGTGTGACAGTGGGTAATACACCTGTGCATCTGCTGGGTGGTCTGGGTAGTGTGGCAATGGGTAATACACCTGTGCACCTGCTGGGTGGTCTGGGTAGTGTGACAATGGGTAATACACCTGTGCACCTGCTGGGTGGTCTGGGTAGTGTGACAATGGGTAATACACCTGTACACCTGCTGGGTGGTCTGGGTAGTGTGACAATGGGTAATACACCTGTGCACCTGCTGGGTGGTCTGGGTAGTGTGACAGTGGGTAATACACCTGTGCACCTGCTGGGTGGTCTGGGTAGTGTGACAATGGGTAATACACCTGTGCACCTGCTGGGTGGTCTGGGTAGTGTGACAGTGGGTAATACACCTGTGCATCTGCTGGGTGGTCTGGGTAGTGTGACAGTGGGTAATACCAGGGGCTGGCTGGCAACTTTTAGCCTAGGGGGCAAGTCCAGAGCACTGGCCCATAATCAGCCAAGTCACCGTCGGAAGGAATGCTTTTGCGCGCCGTAGGCGCGCCGAAAAATTAGGGGCGTGGCCTATCATAAGGGGCGTTGCCTGTACCATGATTGTATTGTGTACCTGCAGATTGCACATTTTAGCGAACCTTGTAATACCCATTACACATAAAGCCACATGCCGTAATGCCAATTACACATTATGCTGAACACCATGATGCCAGTTACACATTACGCCCAACACTGCGATGCTAATTACTCAATACACCGCACACTGTGATGCTAATTACACATTATGCTGCACACCTTGATGCCCATTACACCCCATACTGTGATGGCAATTACCCAATGCTCCCCACACCGTAATGTCCATTACGCCCCATACCATGATGCCCATTACACCGCACAATGTGATGTCCACGGTGCCAGATATGCCCCCACAGTGCAAGATATTCCGCCACAGTACCAAATACACATATGCCCCCACAGTGCCAGACACAAATGCCGCCACAGTGCCAGATATTCTGCCACAGTGCCAAATACGCATATTCCTCCACAGTGCCAGATATGCCCCCAGAGTGCCAGAGACACATATGCCCCCACAGTGCCAGAGACACATATGCCCCCACAGTGCCAGAGACACATATTCCCCCACAGTGCCAAAGACACATATGCCCCCACAGTGCCAGATATGCCCCCACAGTGCCAGAGACACATATGCCCCCACAGTGCCAGAGACACATATGCCCCCTCAGTGCCAGAGACACATATTCCCCCACAGTGCCAAAGACACATATGCCCCCACAGTGCCAGATATGCCCCCACAGTGCCAGAGACACATATGCCCCCACAGTGCCAGAGACACATATGCCCCCACAGTGCCAAATACACATATGCCCCCACAGTGCCAGACACATATGCCCCCACAGTGCCAGATACATATATGTCCCCACAGTGCCAGATACACATATGCCCCCACAGTGCCAGATACACATATGCCCCCACAGTGCCAGATATGCCCCCACAGTGCCAAATACACATATGCCCCACAGTGCCAGATACACATATGCCCCCACAGTGCCAGATACACATATGCCCCCACAGTGCCAAATACACATATGCCCCCACAGTGCCAAATACACATATGCCCCACTGTGCCAGATACACATATGCCCCCACAGTGCAAAATACATATATGCCCCCACAGTGCCAGATATGCCCCCCACAGTGCCAGATACACATATGCCCCCACACAGTGCCAGATATGCCCCCACACAGTGCCAGATATGCCCCCACACAGTGCCAGATATGCCCCCACACAGTGCCAGATATGCCCCCACAGTGACAGAAACACATATGCTGGGGTGAGGGAGGGGGGGGGGGGGAGAGCGCTTACCCACTCGCTAGCTGCGGGCCGTGCTGCGGCTGGATCAGCTTCTCCAGCCCTCCTGCGCTGGCCGCGGCTTCCAGAACACGGCCGCGGCTACAGGAAAATGGCGGCCGGCCTCCTGCACTGAGAACATGTCCTCAGTGCAGGGGGCCGGCGGCCATTTTCCTGTAGCCGCGGCCGTGTTATGTAAGCCGCGGCCAGTGCAGGAGGGCTGGAGAAGCTGATCCAGCCGCAGCACGGCCCGCAGCCAGTGGGTGGGTTAGCGGCCCGGGGGGCATATGGCACTCTGCCCCCCGGCCCAGCCCGCCCCTGGGTAATACACCTGTGCAACTGCTGCGAGCATGTCCATGTCGACTGTAAAAAAAAAAACAGTGAAAAACACTATGTCGACCTAATGACTGTCGACCATCATGCTGTAGACCAAACGATCCCAACCCTGGGGCAGATGTAATAACCCTGGCGAAGTGATAAAATGGTGAGAAATTGAAAGGTGCCAGTCAGCTCCTGTCATTTTGCAAACCCAGGGCCATATGTATCAAGCTTCACAAAATGATAAAACGGAGAGTGATAAACCACCATCCAATCAGCTCCTACATGTCATGTTACAGGCTGGGTTTGAAAAATGACAGGTTGGAAGTAATTGGAGAGTTTACCACTCTCTACTTTATCACTTTTTGAAGCTTGATACATGTGGCCTTCAGTCTGTAACTTGACAGTTAGGAAGTGTTTGGCTGGTACCTTATAACCTTCCCACTTTATCGATTCATCAGCCTTAACACACCTGCCCCGGCTATTTTTGGGGGACAACGTTTAGCTGGTTAAATGAAGTATCCCTCAAATGTACCTTGGAGGGACCACAGCAGTAATCTCATTTGTAATACATTTGGCCAGTATTTATTTTCTTTTTTTCCACAAATAGCAGCAATAATAAAATTACAAAATTGGGCCTAAAAAACAATAACTGATAAATACTGGTAAATCCCTTTTAATAGGGATATTCACGGTATTCTGGTTGATTTGCAAGGCTGCAAACCCATTAGCAAGGCAAATTCGCACACAGGGCATGCCTGCTGGCATCTGCCCCCATCATTCAGTGGTCGCTGACCATCTAATGATGGGGAAGGCTCAAGCATATGTATGGTTGCCTTAGAGCAGGCATGTCCAACGTTGGCCCTCCAGATGTTGTGAAACTACACATCCCAGCATGCTTTGCCACCGTTTTGCTAATAGAGAATGCTAAAACTATTGCAAAGCATGCTGGGATGTGTAGTTTCAAAACATCTGGAGGGCCAACGTTGGACATGCCTGCCTTAGAGCAACCTTACAGATGCGTGTCTGATCGGAGGGAAGTAGCACAGGATGTCAGCTGCCCGCCCCCAATCTGTCCGTCATGCCTCATTACCATGACAATGCCAGTGTTCTCATGGGAACACCCATGAAACGATGGGCGTCCCCATATGCCCGCCGGCAAGGTTGTTTGTGTGCGCCCGGTGAACAATTGGCGTGGGGCGGCCCATTAACATATGGGAATGCCTAGCATTTCATGGGCATTCCCATGAGAACGCTGGGTGCTCTCATGGTAATGGGCCAATGACGCAGGTGCAGCCAGCTGACATCAGTGGATGTAAGCTGCCCGCCTACTTCCCTCCAAATGTGCACGCGGATCTAAGATTGCTCTGAGCAACCTTAGATTTGCATGCACTTTCCACATCATTCGATGGTAGGCGACCATCGAATGATGTGGGTGTTACCCCGGATGCTGAGAATGGATGTTTATGCAAAAGGCATGATCTGGTTCACTCGCAAGGATGCGAATTTGCATCTGAGCGAATCGACCAGCATACCCCCCTGTATACAGTAGTAGAGATTCGAAGCATTTGTATTTGTTTTTTTACACAAATGTATGTTTATGAGAAGTTATTTCTGTTACTGTCACAATTAATAATGTGAAGAACTCTACCCATTTTATCCTCTCAAAGGGTGTGGTATGAAGGGCTACTATCAGAAAGTCAACACCAGAAAGTCAACAGTAAGTATGTCAGCATGCTCAATAAGTAGACATGGTCATAAGGTGGATTTGCCAACATGCATTAAGTTTTATAGGGTTAAAAGGTCAACATGGGTTGAAGTGTTGACACACAAATGTTGAGGTTTTTTTTTACTAATTTTAGTCAACCAATAAAAATGAACACAACAAACAAAAACAAAATCATTAAAACTGTCAAATCTTTCACCATGTCAATCTAAGTACATGACTGTGTGGACATTGTAGACCTAATGACCATATTCACATTAGGGATGGCCATCATTGCCATTGATGGTTGCCATCGATGGCAATTCTGCAACTGGCCATCGATAGTGCTTAACTATGCAATGGATGACCATCGATTTTTTTACATATCGATGGTCACCCATTGTATTTGATTGATTGGCCTGTGGGCCAATCAAACACAGGGGGTGGGGCTTCATGGGTGTCGGGGGCGGAGGTATACTCCGTGTCCCGACACTTTGAAGAAGAAAAAAAAAGCAAAACATTGTTTTGCTATTCCATCAGTGGAGGGAAACCATCTGGTTCTCCCCCATCGATGGCATAAGTATTCAACATCGGCCATGAACCATCGATGATTTTGAATCATCGATGGACGATGGCCATCCCTAGTTCACATATACATCTGACTGTTTAGCTGATACCCTAGTTGCCAGTACAGAACCCCCGCCACAACAATAAAACAAAGGCAGTTAAAAACTGCTCTGCAATTAGCTGGATTATACATTTGTGTCCAGAGATCTCTTTCCTTTCCTTCTCTGTATAGCTGACACAGTGGAAGGTGTGTATACTGCTGAAATTTGCTTTTCAGAGGAGTAGTGTGAAAGGCAAAAGGATACCAATTTGGTTCTGGCCTTGAAGTGTAAATGTATACTCATGCCCTGCCAGATTTTATATAATGAACTGTGGCAGGGCATGCTGGGACGTGTAGTTCGACAACAGCTGGAAGACCATGAGTTTGACAGAACTGTTGTGGAGGAATGCCACCTCTCTAAAGAAGCCGGTTCCATATGGGCAACTTACACCATTTCAGGAAAAACAAATGCGTATGGCTACAATTAAACGTAGGAGTACCAGCTCCACACGAAAGGACACTGGAAGATCTGCAAGCTCTAGGGGCAATAAGGGTGACTATACAAAAATATTTAGAAACACACAGCAACGTATCCATATCATTGTATATTTTAAATGTGTTTTTTTAATTATTTTTATTTTTTATTTTACCTGTTTCTTGCAGGGGAATCAGCATCCCTGAGAGCAGCTTGTTTTTGCTTGAAAATGGGGCTGTGACGTAGGGGGAAAATGTTTTTTATTATTTTTTGGGGTGGGTGGGGAAATCTTATCTGGATAGCAGCTAGGGTGGCCAATCCCGGGATCGGCCACCCTAGCTGCTATCCAGATAAGATTTCCCCATGGCCGATGTCGAATACTTATGCCATCGATGGGGGAGAACCAGATGGTTTCCCTCCATCGATGGAATAGCAAAATAATGTTTTGGAGATTCCAATCCCTGGATTTCATGCGCAGTCTAATGCCGAGCAATGTCTGAGCACACGCTCAGATGCTGCTCGGCTTCTCCCATACCCGGAGAGCATTGCGCAGCGTGACCACGCCCGCCCACAGCAAGGCAGCAAGCGACTCTGCATAGCATAACTCCCAACATGACCCTCTCCAGGAGGGACACATTGCTCTGCTCCTGCACTTCCCTCTTAATGAATGATTGCCATCACCTGTGTTGCAGCACCTTTCACATCAATTGACTAGTTCAACACAGATGAAGGTATTCATGCATTAAGAGGAAAGTCCAGGAACAGAGCATTGTGTCCCTCCTGGAGAGGGTCATGTTGGGAGGTATGGCATAGTCCGCAGTCCCGCTCCCCCATGGCTCCCGGCACTATGAAGGCGCACTCCCGCCTGCCCACATAGCCAGCAAACAGAAACCCAGGGTCCCGGCAGTATGAAACTGCCCACCCTCCCAGCAACCCGACCGCAAAAGTAAGCAAATGCGGGGCGGCCAGGGCAGTTTTTTTTATTAGGAAAGCTAATCCCGGGATTAAGCATTTTTCAATCCCGAAACCCGGGATTGAAAAAATGCCTCGGGATTGGCTTCCCTAATAGCAGCCCAATTATGTAAACATCGCACACGTTACTTTGTTTTAATTATAAAGCATAGTTAAAATAGCTTGTATTCAAGTCTCATCTGTGTACTCTGTTGGATATAATTTAAACAGTACAGTCTGCGCAGTCACTGCGCTAGGCCCTAGGTCTCGCATACATAACAGGACTGTACTAAGAAGAAGCCCGCCGGACGGGATTCCTCACAGGAAGTACGATACGCAACATGCGCCTATACACCGCCGGTCGGGATTCCCCACAGGAAGTACGCAAGATGCGCCTATACAGTGCGCGACGTCACCTAAGTCGTACAACGTACGGCCATAGATTTTGTAACGTCGGTAAGAGGGAGAGTACGCCGGCCGGACGTACCATAGACAACACACCGGAAGTAGTACGCCGGACGTACCATAGACAACACACCGGTCCGTAAATAGTACAGTACGCATGTGTTTACATACAGGCACGAAACATGGCTGAAGCGGAGTCTGTGCAGCGGTTCCAGAGCTTTTGCGAGAGTGATAAACAGTGGAGGGCCCGGAGAGAGTTCCTGCTAAAAAACATTGAACATTTCCACGGGGAGATCGAAGTGGATAGACTGCTAGCTTTGTCTATGGTCTGGGCCAACCATATATTCATGGGCTGCCGGTATGTCCTGCCATTCGCTATTGTAAGGTTGCTGTCCTAAAAAAAAGATAGACAAGGGATATGTTTTCTAACCTATGTGAACGTAGTATGATTATTAGGGGGGTTGCCACATGCTACAGCCATTGTACAAAACTCTATTATTATGAGCAGCAGCATTTTCACGTCTTTTTACTTTGCATTATATTAAGTACTATGGACGCTCACTATGAAAGAATGTTTCTCTTTATTCAGATACAGTGAAGAACTTTTGGAAAGGGTATTAGATATGGCAGAAGGGATTGAAGTAGAAGACGCGCCACACTTCACAACGAGAGATGAAATCATGAAACGGGTAAGCTTCAGTTTTGTGGTTTAAACTATACAACCCCAACTATTGATTTTAATTACGAAAAAAAAGACGAGCTATCCTTGCATGTTTCCATACCGTTGCAGGCTCCGCAACTCAAGCTGGACTCACATATTTTCTTACACTCTAGAGCAGACCTGTCCAAACTATGGCCCTCTAGCTGTTGTGAAAGTCCTATCCTGCTTTGCCACAGTTTTGCTATTAGGGAATGCTGAAAATACGGCAAGGCATGCAGTTTCACAACAGCTGAAGGGCCACAGTTTAGACATGTCTGCTCTATAAGTGTTGCATATAAGCCCACTTACTCGTGGACATGTGGAACATATAATGCCAATGGACCCCACCCCCATTGCAACAAAAACAATTCAGAAAACGTATACACACTTGCCAATATGCTGCACAATATGTCAGTCCTCTCCCAGCTAGGCAGGCATTTGACTATGCCTGCACAGCACTGATGGGGACCAACTACCTCTATACACAGCCATATGTACCAGTATACCTTTATATTATGTCATCGGCTACGCTGCACAGCCGATGCAACATCTGTGATTCAGACATATATAGTTTCTTATATTTACAGTTTCTTATACAGCAGACCTATTCCGTTGCGCTTCACAATTGGGGTAACACCGCTAGCAACAGACATGCAATATCGAAACAGCTGATCTGTTGTGTAGTGCTGATGTTCCATGTGCAGGTTTTGGTACTTGTGTAGTTTCACGGCGCCCGATATATCGGATGCGATCCAAAACGATTTTTGACCTTTTCATAACCCCACTACGCATGGAGTTGATTTTATATAGTGTGTCGAGCCACCGAAGCGTGGCGAGGGGACGCAGATTACTGCGCTCGCCACACTATATAAAATCATTATGAACAGGTCAAAAATCGCTTCACATTGCATCGATATATATCGGGCGCCGTTAAACTACATGAGTACCCAGGTTTTAACTATAACCATACTTTGTTACAGGTCCCTTTTATCATTAGTACCTCTGTCAACTTGATTTATCTATCTGTGTTCAGCTATGCATATACTTAAGGAATCCGTATCATTTGAAGAAATGCCAGCAGTTGGGGAGCGCAGCCAGGCCTCTTGTAGGCTTGTTTCACTCGCCACAATCCCTCTATGGGATTCGTGGACCCCCATGAGGAACGATAGACCCTCTGGCCAGGATTCTGTCTGGTGGTAATATCAGCAATCATGATCTTGGCATCGCCATTCTAGCTGTTGGCCTATTAACTACATCCCATACATAAAATGTGGACTGTTTTGGAACCTTTGGGTTAGTATAGACGCAGCTTAAGTCACATGTAATTGAATTGATTCCTTAGATCAGGGATGGGGAACCTTCGGCCTTCCAGCTGTTGTTGAACTGCACATTCCAACATGCCCTGCTACAGATTTGCTATTTGTCCCTGCTAAACCTGTTGCAAGGAATGCTGGAATATGTAGTTCAACGACAGCTGGAGGGCTGAAGGTTCCCCATCCCTGCATTAGATTGTAACTATATGTAAACAAAATGACATGTGGTGTTTAAAAAATGTTACACTGTGAGCTTTTTTTTTTCTGTTCATTCACTCACATCTTTGTATGTTAAGTACAGCTGTTTAGACAAAACAATTGTGGTTACATAATGTAATTATCCTGACTTTTTCTTACAGAATCGATAATTTGCAAAGCATCATGGATTATGACTGATACATTATCAAACTTCTACACATGATTTATGACCACTGTTAATGCAAGAATTTGCAATTCATGTGAGAAAATCAAGAGAACCTAAATGTGGTTTTAAAAATGTGAAACATCAGCTAAAAGGCATACTTTTTAACTTTTGTTTTTTTATTGTTTTAAAATAACTTTTATATAAAAACTTTTTTTTAATTGTACTATTTTTCATTTCTGTAATAATGGCACCCAAAGGGGTAATTTGAAACCAATATAAATCATGATAAATTAAAAAATAATTTTATGTTCTGGAAGTAAATATGTCTTTGGTGTAAATCTATATTTTTTGTGACTGCTGTCAATATGGGGAAATGATCCTCTGGAGGGTTGTGTCCTGAATGGTTGGGGCCACTTCATGCTAACCACACTCTGATAAATGAAGGGTGAGGAGTATGGAACGGTCGTTCAAAAGGCGGTGCCGGGATTTCGACAGTCAGTATACCAATATCGGAATCTAGATTGTTAAATACCTGACAGTCAGTATCCAGACTTACAAGGACTTTTGTCCCTCATGGGGTCCACGACCCCTATAGAGTGAGAATAGAACCTGTAGTGAGCGCAGCATGGATTCGATGTGCTCGCACCCATTCGGGATTCCAATGTCGGAATGCTATACCACACCCCTTCAAAAGTGTACTGTGCATGAACATTTGAAAAGTTCTGCATTTTATTACATGTTAAATATGAGCATTTTCATTTATTTTTGCGCGTCAACAAAAATTGGGACTGCAATATAATTGTACTCAACTATTGCATGTGTTATATGCTTCAGTATTTTGTAAGTTCTTATGCAGTTTGTGTTTCATGACCAAGGAACAGCAGAGCTGTTCAGAAAGAATTAAGAAAACTATTTTATTCCTTTGTGTAAATGGAAATCCTTCCCCTCATTCCAAAATTACTAGTTAGTTAACCCCTTCAGTGGTGGGTTTTTTTTTACGGTAGCGCTTCCCACTGGGCAAAAAAAAACACCCCACCATGTTGTGTGTAGGGTCTGGGCAGCGCCGCTGAACACTCTCAGCCCCGCTCCCCGTCTCTGCATGTGGCAACCCGGCACCGAAAGGCTGTAATACAACAGCCGGGGGGCTGGGGTGAGGAGTAGTGTGAGCCGGCGCTAAACAGTGGCAATCCTGAGAATTTTCTGGGCTTGCCAGTCTGGGCACTAAGGCATAGGCCAGAAAACTCTCAGGGTTACCGGTGACAGGGTTAATTGGTTGCTGACAATTGTCTATAAAATGTGGATGGTAGAGAATATTGGGGCAGATGTACTAAGCCTTGGAGAGAGCTAAACTACCAAGCATATCAGTTCCTAGCTGTCCTGTTCCAGGATGTGGTTGACAAATGAGTTAGAAGCTGACAGGGCTTGTACTTAATCTGTGTCCAAAGCTAATTACATACACTACTTCGTTCCACAGGGGATAGGAACCAAATTGAATTTAAAATATTTTCCACAGCTTTTCAATAGCCATGCTATAGTACAGGTTGTAGCAAAATCCTGGTTTAGAATAAATCAGTATAGTACCACAAATTCCTTTCATTCTACATCAGCTGTTCTCAACTCCAGTTCAAGTACTAACATTAATTCATGGTTATTGGATTTCTTTAATAATTTATAGATTGGTAAGTCTAAGTTGCTGGGTCAGTAATTTCATCTGTTTTCAGATAAAAATCCTCAAACCTTCTTTTAAGGAAAACTTTGGTTGAGTGTGCATTAGAAGACATCACCTTCATTTAATTATAGACATCACCATATTAAAATATCAACTTACTGACGGTGTGGGGCAGATGTATTAAGCCTGGAGGAGAGAGAAACTGGAGATAAAGTACCAGCTAGTCCACTCCCAACTGTTAAAGCACCAGCCAATGACCTGTGAAATTATCTCCTTTTCACTTGATCTCCAGTTTCTGTACTCCAGGCTTAATAGGGTATAGATCATTTGGTCGACCTAAAGATGTTCAACAGTCATTAGGTCAACACCACTAGGTAGACCTACTGCAAGGTCGACACAAGCATTAGGTCATCAGTCAAAAAGTCAACATGGGGTTTTTCACAGTTTTTTTTTACCCCAAATGTCGACATGGCCATAAGATTAAGTGCACCGAGTCCCCTCGCATGACTCGGTGCATTGCATGAAATACCATCCATTGGCTCAAAAAACTGCGAAAAACCCTATGTCGACCTTTTGACTTTCGACCTAGTGATCTGTCGACCTAGACCCATGTCAACCTTGCAGTATGTTGACCTAGTGGTGTCAACCTAATGACAGTCGACCGTATCCCCCCCCAGCGATTATAGTGATCATTGTTGGGCATAATTGCCCAGTGTGTATGGACCTTTAGGCTTCTCAATTGAAACTGAAAGCATAGGTAACATGTTACACAAGGAAGGTGATGTAGAAATAAAATGAAGGAATCCAAACACTATGATCAGAACAACCTAAAATAGGTTTTCTAGTTTTGAAAGCCAAACATATGTAGAATATTAGTACTTGTATCAGTACTACAACATCAGTCATAGTGTGTTGGTGGGTACCATAATATTTAGGCTTACCCAGGGTGTGGTGCATTGTTCAACACAGAAATACAAATTAAAAAAGATGCAGTGCTTACACAACCTATAGCAAACCAGGTATTTTATCATAAGGTCATTCCATACAGGTGTACCCAATATCGGGGCAGCAAGCTCACTGAGTTTACTTTAGTGTTATGGAACTAATTTGTTTTGACTGCAGAAAAGTATCATCCGTACTTGAGACTTTAATTATGGCAGCTTTAATTAAAACATCTATTTATTAAGGACCATACACACTAGGTGATTTTCAGCTGAAAAATCGCCTAATGTATATGGGCCACCGCTGACAGATTAGTGATGTGAGGTCTCCCGTCGGATGGTTTTACCAGCATGTCTAGTGATGATGGCTGGTTTCTCAGTCTTCACCACTGTGTGTGTGTATACATGGCACCGCCAGGCTGAAACATGATATACTCCCAACCCACCGTGTAAACTATGCCTGGCAAGAGACAGCCCAGCTGCTCCCTCCCACTGCTCCATTTTTTGACAATGCAGGGAGCAGAGGAGGCTGCACACGCTGTCTGGCCCACCCGCAGGTTGTCCATACCTCCCCCTGCTCCATTTTGAGATACTGCACAGAACCAGGAGGAGAAAAGGCTGCACATGCTGACTGCGCCACCCCCTACAAGTAGTGAGTAGCCACTGCCAACAATTTAACAGACTGCACAATATATACATTGCTGGCACAGGCCACCAATGTATATTTAAGCACCTCTGCTCACCAATATTTTATAATAGGTGGTAACTTATACCTTGCTCGCCCAGGCCAGCATTGTATACGTTACCGATGATACTATCCAACAATGTGTATATAAAAACAGGTTAACAGCAAGGTATATACATTACCATGACTTTAACTGTGCGGAGTTTGTATATTCTCCCCGTGCTTGCGTGGGTTTACTACAGGTACTCCGGTTTCCGCCCACAATCCAAAAACTATACTGGTAGGTCAAATTGGCTTTCAACAAATTAACCCTAGAATGTCTGTGTGTACATGTGGTAGGGCATATAGATTGTAAGCTCCACTGGTGCAGTGACTGATGTGAATGGGCAACTATACTCTGTAAAGCGCTGCGGAATATGTATGTGCTATAAAATAAACGGTTAATAATTCCCTGCTTATTCCTATACATTGGTGGCCAGTGGTACCAGTAATGTATACACTGCTTGCCTGTGCAATAAGGGGGGAAATTGATCGATGGTGAATGGATTTCTACCTACGTGCAAGGCTGCAAATAAAAACGTAGCCGTGCACATGGGTGAGATTTTGCCCGGTTGGGGCAGCGTGGAGTGGCGTTTACTTGATCGCTGGGTTGCGTATATTTGGAGCCAAGAACAGGAATGCACTGTATAAAATGGCTGCTGCTCCCACCCTTGGAATTGAAACCCCGCCCATTATGTAAATAGCCTTTTATACAAAAAAAAGTTTAGCAAAGTTTTTCATCTCCTGAAAATCTCTTGCTCTATGGGAAAAACAGCTCAGTGTGTACTACATTGGTGACAGATATATACATCAGAGATTTTAGCAAAGTCTTTTGAAATTAAAATCTCCTAGTGTGTATGGGCCTTCAGTTTCACACATATGAAAATGTGCAGTCACTTAAGTTGCATCATGCTCTAATAGCATCTCCTATTTAACAGACAATAAGTTGGTATAATGTGCTGTGTACTATATATGTAAATTGTGTTTTTCAAAGATGTATATGTACTAGGGGACAACTGCCTATAGGTAAACACAACTCTTCCCCATTGACTCCCTTATCTCTGGGAGTTCATTTAGGGCAGGCATTCCAAACCACGGTCCTCAAGGCACACCAACAGTGCAGGTTTTAGTGATATCCAGGCTTCAGCACAGATGGTTTAATCAGAATCCCTCAGATACTAATTAAGTCACCTGTGCTCAAGCCTGGATATCTACAAAACCTGCACTGTTGGTGTGCCTTGAGGACCGTGGTTGGGAATGCCTGATTTAGGGGATGGGAGGGGGAATGACATCAATTCCTTGATGCATTTTCAACCTCAAAAGCCTAAAGGCCCCCATACACTATGTTCAATGAATCGGCCCAAATCGCATGTGCAGATGTCCCATCCGACCCGAGAAGCGGTCCCGTGCACATCGGGTCAGAGGGGCTGCACATAAGATTTGGTAAATCTTATGTGTAGCCTGGAGGTGGGCAGGGGAGGCAGCATATAGGAAGCCAGTGGCAGATTGAGCCAAGCGGTAGGGGCTGCAGGCTGCAAGCAGAGAGCCAGGCAGGGGAGCACTGGTCCGAGGGGTGAACGCCGCGAGGGGACCAAAGAAAGGGTAGCGTAGGGGAATCCGGGCAGCAGCGGGCGCACATAGAAATGAATGGACAGTCAGTGATTGGCTGAGAGCTCTCTTTTCTGAAAGGACTCAGGTCCCCTTACCGCCCAGTGCGCCCACTGCCTCTCTGCATCCCGTTTGGATCTCTGCTTAAAGCCCACTCGGCTCCCTCCGCCTGATTTATCACATGCAAAACTTGGCACATCAACTGCCAAATCGTGTGTGACCAGGACACAGTCGTATTGTCGACCCGACTTAGGTCAACACCGTTGGGTCGACAGGGATGAAGGTCGACATGGGACAAGGTTGACAAATGTGTCAAGTCGACATGGTTTTAGGTCGACAACTGCGCCAGGTCAACATGGGTTTTTTTCACTGGTTTTTGAGCAGACATGTGGTATTTCGTGCCCTTTCATCCACTAGTGCATGGCGGGAGAATAAAATATTGTGCCGAGCGCAGCGAGGGGCTGCGGTTGACTTCCAACTGTGTCCATGTCGATTGTGCCGACATTCGGGTCAAAAAACAGTGAAAAAACCCATGTCAACCTAGAACCCTGGTAGACAATACTATCCACACCCGTGTTACATACATAAATATTTTACTGTCTGGCAGTTTCTATTCTATACAATTCGGCTAAATATATGAGGTTATAGTTCAAATGCAAGCGTGGATTGAAAGAAAAAAATAGTCAGAAAGATTGTTTAGTCAACTCAATTGTGAGTTATTAATTTATCAGCTTACTTGAAAATATATATATAAAAAAAAAAAAAAAAGGATCAAAATAAAATCAAGCCCTATTTATATATTTTTATATATTGGCACTGTCCAAATATTCACACATGGCATTCATATACCTTAAGGGAGAGGTGGTGAAGGATAAAAGAAAAAAAAAGTGTAGATTTACAAAAGATGTGTTTTATGAAAATTCCATGCCAACATTATACATTAGAGGAAAAATTACAAACCGGATATATTACAAATGTAGCAATAACTTATTTTCAAACCATGCACAACATGCAATAATGAAAAAAAAAAACTAGTAGAGATACACAAGCTCTTGCACTTTCAAACAAGGGATACAGGAGGAACGGGACTAAGGATCCTGCATTGTTGTTTTTTTAATCAATTTACGGTAATCCTTAGTTTGTGGCATCAGTAGTAGCCTCCATTTCTGTCTGTTCTGAGCGTAAATTGTACACGCAAAAAAGAAAAACGGCTGAAGCAGAGGGAGAAGGGATATTAGGAATCGTTCCAACTTTGTTCCACAATTGCAGATACCCTTTTCTCATATTCACGTTTGTTTTCCTGATAAAGTTGTGCTGCTTGACTGTTCGCAGGGCTATTCGGATTTGGTTCATCAAGAAGGGACTGTAAATAAAAAGGGTTTCAGATGAGTGACATGTAAAAATGTTGCACTTACACACTATCTTAAATAGAGATAGACTTTCATTAAACCAGATGACCCTCCCATACTTAACAGTCTGGATTCATGCTTTAGTAAATTCCTCTCACACCATGGCTCGGCACTGGTTGGAGCCAGCCCTGAACTCGCAATCACTTAAGGCCCCCATACACTAGCCGATTTTGGTCAGATTTCGGCCAGATCAGTCGGATCTGGCCGAAATCGGACCAAAATCGGCTAGTTTTGATGTCCCCTCAGATCCGATGCGCGGTCCCGTGCGCATCGGATCTGCGTCGGGTGGTCGGACCTGCTGCACGTCTGACCACCCGACTTGGGACCTAGTGGGGCGGCGCGGCGGTGGAGGGAGCAGGGGGGGCTGGGGACGCTGCGGGGGGACACAGGCGGCATAGAGCCGGGCAGGGGGAGCCGTCAGTACTGAATAAAAAAAAAAAGCCCATACAATGAATGGGCGGCCTGTGATTGGCTGAGCGCTCTCTCAGCCAGTCAACAATTGGCTGAGAGAGCGCTCAGCCAATCACAGGCTGCCCATTCATTGTATAGGCTTTTTTTTCTAGCACTGACAGCTCCCGGCTCCCTCTGCCCGGCTCCCTCTGCCCCCCCCCCCCCCCCCTGCTCCCCGGGTTTTTTACATGTGATAAATCGAGACGATTTATCACATGTAAAAAATGGCACATCAAGTGCCAATCTAATCAAGCTCCCCCGGGGAGCAGCCGGGGAAGCTCAGGGGGAAGTCGGGGGCGACTTGTCCTAAGGACAAGTCACCCTAGTGTATGGGGTCCTTTACTCCAGTAGGTAAACTGACGCTTTCTACAAGATCCACACTCCAGCATGGTTCTGTATTTGGTTATATACACATACATTCACATGGATGTATTCCTATGGATTTCCCCTTATACACTATCTACCCATTTACTAAATTGCCAAGAAATTACACATTATTTTAACGTGTTTCAATGAAAAACATGTCTAAGAAAAATATGGTTGCCAGACCATGCATTACCTTTGTAACCCCATTGCTGCCCACACTACGCTGCCTGTATCTAAAAACTGTAGAGGATGACCACAGCAATAGGCCCTGCTATTGGCAGTTTTTAGTTTAAAGTAATTGATGTCATTTAGTGGAAATTGATGCAGACCTACCTTGGTCTGTGATAAACATGAGGAAGTTATAGCAACTGTTGAAAGTGCGGTCTGTATCTCAGTGCAGAGATACAGACCAAAATGTGTTCTAGAAGCAGAGAGTAACACCCCAGGCAGAAAAGAGGAAATACACTGCTTGAGACAGGTGCAGGGTGCTAGAATGAATGCTACATAAATGGACATATCTGAAATAGCTATAAAGAATTCTAGGAGATAGAACATATCAGTGTTGCTTGTCCTGTCATGTAAGTAATCGTTGCTGGACGGAGGAGCCAAGGACCTTATGTATAGAGGATATGCACTATATACATGTTCTGGTACACAGTGTGCGGAGTGTTGCGATCATGTACTGTGAAGAATTTTTTAAAATATTATTTATACTCCATCTTCCTGACTATCAAATGTACTAAAGCTTTGGAGAGTGACAAAGTACCAGTCACTCAGCTCCGATCCTAAAAGACATGTTACAGGCCGTGTATGAAAAGCAACGTGACAGCAATGCCCAAACTATCCAATTCTCACATTGATTCTTATTGTAATAATCTAGTGGTCTCTCCATCAACAGACTTTCACCCATAGAATGTATTTTGTAAGCACAGACAACTCCATTTCTAGTCTCCAAACCTTTAAGCACGCCCTAAAAATGGACATACATAAGCTGTTCTACTAATTAACTTTCGTCTGCAGTCCATATATATATATCTCTAAATAGGCTCTCTTTCTGCTTTGTGACTCGGTCATACAGCCCAACCAATAACTTCTTGAATCTAACAGAACCAATAATCAGAATATACTGTAGGATTTATCCTTATCTAGCAAATGCCAATTTCCCTATACATTGTAGTTATTATTCAGTCTTGCTTTATAAGTGTAATGAAATATGCTAGCCCTATAAGTACATTTTGTGTAGCCATATTACAAATTGGGGGAACTTGTGTTTTCATCTGGCGCTATATGGAAACTCCTCTGTACGTCACTATTCCACAGCGGGGGCGGCTTTGAATATCCTTCCTACTGTTTTTTTTTCCACTTTTGAGCTCATACTGACGTCATAAGAAAAGGAATAATTATCAGATTGAGAACCAATGTGAGCGCAATGTAATATCACTCCTTTGTTTGCCATCTTTTACTATAATTAGTCTATATGATATCGTAAAACGAAGCTCACCTTGCAATTACATGCTCTCAACATACAACAAACCTAAACTAGATTACTAATGTGCATTGTATGCATTACCTACTACAGCGCTAATGTTGGGTACACACCAAAACGATTTGGGCACAATCCCATCAATCTGGATCCAATTCAGATCGGGTCAAAATCGTTTGGTTGGATCAGATTCCAATTCTACCTGCTGCAGGTAGGATCTGTATAAGATCCATTCATCTGAATACAGAAGGGATCAGATCGTATGCAAATCGTATCGCACGATTTGCATCCAATCCAAATCGTTTTGGTGTGTACTCAGCATTAGTTATATGTCACTATATTGTATCTAGTTAGGGACATTGGCATGTCAGCGTTCCCAAATAACAGTTACTGCAATTGGAGGTGACCTAGTAGTGAAGTAATGAAATAGTCTGCTAATATCAGTGTGGTAAACAATGTGATACAGGTTAGACAGGCAATGAAGTCTCGCCTGTCTAACCTGTTTTGTACATAAGAGCCATTATCTTATTTTGTTTAGATTTCTTTCTCATGTAATTATAGTTACTAACATTGTCACTAGCCATTTAGCTCTTTTTTTTCCACTGGCTACATCAGGCTGTTCATCCCAACATAGAACAGTGTTTCCAAACATTGGTAAAAGTCCAGGAGGTACTAGTCATATCCATTCTTGAGCACATCTAGTTAAAGTAACGTAACCAAGGTACTAATTAAGCCTCCTGTGCTGAAGTTTGGCTATCCTTAAACCTGAAGCGGTCAGCTGGGTACGTACAAAGGCATTTATCGTTGCAACGTGTTTCTGAACAAAACAGTGTGCACATAGCAAAGTGTCTACCAGCAATTGTGTGTCCGGCAGTTGTTCATTGCACCTTCCCATCTGATGCGATGGGACTAATTATTATTATCGCTTATGTCTATGGCACCACAAGGGTTCCGCAGCACCTGGCAATACATAGATGAGCAAAGAACAATACAAGAAAGATTGCGATTTACAAATGCAAATTAGGACAAGTACATGGTAAATAAGAAAAGACAGATGCAACAGTGGACACTGATGCAATTATAACAGTGGCAGAGATAAAGGGGGAAATTTACTAAAGGAAATTTGTAAAAAATCTGTGTATTTGTATCCAGAAATACACTTATTTTTGACATTTACTATCCCGAAAATACGGCAATTCGTATTCGTATTGATGTGCTATCAATACGAATATGAATTGCCATATTTTCGGGATAGTAAATGTCAAAAATAAGTGTATTTCTGGATACAAATACACCTATTTTTTACAAATTTCCTTTAGTAAATTTCCCCCAAAGTCTAAGAAAAGCACATGGGGAGAGAGGGCCCTGAAGCTCTGAATACTTTCCGGATGCACTGTACATGCATGCTGTAACAATATATTGTTCTGCCATACATCAGACCATGCAGTGTGTATGTCACATGCAATGTATCATTCATCAGCTGGCACACACATCATGCAATATACACCCAGCCTTAGTGTGCTCTGAGCAGTGTGTGTTACGCAGACGGCAGATGGTGCCACAGTGTACTTGCATCTCTGTACACAAGCAGCAAATCCACAGAGCCACCAGCTGAGACATTTACATATTTTCCCACAGCATCCAAATACAAAGATGCAGAAGCTCTGAATTAGGCCCAAAGACCAGAACAGCCACATTTGTTCTCTGTTCTGAAGACTCGGGGATAGATTTATTGAGTTTGGTGAAGTGATAGTGTCTGGTTTTTATCATCGGCCAATCTGCTCCTACCTGTCATTTTTCAAACCAAGCCTGTAACTTTACAGTTAGGAGCTGATTGGCAGGTGATAAAAACCAGACACTATCACTTCACCGAGCTTAATAAATCTGCTCCAACGTTCTGTTCAAAACAGTGAAAAGAAAATCTGAAAGTTTGTTACTACTAGTCATATTTGCCATTCATAAAGGATTCAGAGTCAAAGGTTTAGCATAACGCCAAAGCTCTGCCTTATACATATTTATATCACTGCCTTCTACAGAAAAAACAAATACTCAAAGAGAGCAGATATTTTGGGGGGACAGAATGTAATAAACCCCATACACACAAGACAATATATCGGTAATGATATCTATCCTCTAGTGCAGGGCTGGGCAATTGCAGCCCTCTAGATGTTGAGGAACTACACATCCCAGCATGCCTTGCATCAGTTTCAGCATGGTCACATAGCAAAACTAATGCAAAGCATCCTGGGATGTTTAGTTCCTCAACATCTAGAGGGCCGCAATTGCCCAGCCCTGCTCTAGTGTTTACGCTCAATATTGATACTGATGCATGCTCTCGTGTATCGCTAACAACCACCTCTGGACATCTGTGCTGCATGCACAATCTTGACTATAATCATCAACCATGCATGCTAGCAGCCGGGGTGGGTGACAAAACTGAATCATCGGGAATTACCCTTGTTCAATAAGTAGTGCTCAATCTAGACTGTTTAGCAGGGTGCCACGCCATGCCCGATTTTAAAAAGGGCAAAATGCTCCCTGTAGCATGAATAGATACCATGCACATGACATCTGATCACATTGACCAGATAGCTTGGGGAAGCCCAGAACCCTCCGTAGGTGCCAGGTCCGCCCCCAACAATGACAGCGACGGCAGCACGGTTAACTTTAAGCAGAATTCTTTATTTTGCCACTGTCTTTAGAAAATGACAATGGACGATTCATCTGATCACTTTCCACAACATTTGCCTGTGTTCTTTACATCACTCACAAATGTGCATTCTGAGTATTTTCTGCATTGCAAACTAGGATACCTTCCTCTTTTTAATGCTTTTAGTTAAAAGTGGTTGCTTATGCCAAACCGGTCCTCGAGATCTACCAACAGCTGTAGTCATTACTAACTGTCACATTTTCAAACCTGCTGCTTTCATTCCTACTATAGATCCACAGGTTGCCTGGAAAACATGCACCGTTGGTAGATCTTGAGGACAGTTTTGGCCACCCCTGCCATAAGTCATCCAAGCTGCACTTGTATATGTCCCTCAAATTTCCATGACAAGACTACTTTAGGTGAAGTTGCTTATAAAACAATAGCAAGTTGAACATTCTTTGTCATTGGTGCTGCTGCCAAAACAATCACCTCTCTTTCAAAGTCATTAATGCCATAATTATAACCCAAGCCCTTGTTTTAAATATCCTTTGTGTTCCTCGTTTACTCGGGTGTCACCATTTGTTAATGTTGCAGTTATGTTTCTATCTAAGGATCGAATAGGGGTGAGGTTACCAAACTAGATGGGCCTAGTACAGGCATTCCCAACCACGGTCCTCAAGGCACACCAACAGTGCAGGTTTTGTAGATATCCAGGCTTGAGCACAGGAGACTTAATTGGTATCTGAGGGATTCTGATTAAACCATCTGTGCTGAAGCCTGGATATCACTAAAACCTGCACTGTTGGTGTGCCTTGAGGACCATGGTTGGGAATGCCTGGCCTAGTAGTTCTTATCTGTCATCAAATTCTATGCAACCACCTCACAGAACACATTGTTTTGGCCTAAACCAAGACAGGAGTACTTCCCTGAAGCGTCATCAAGCTCTTACCTGAATTGATGTTAATATGGATGAAACATCATAAGTTGGGCTCCAGCGGTTCTGAAGGATGTCTAAACATATGCTACCATCAGCGTAAACTACAAGAAAGATTTTTGCAGTATTTAATTATAAGCAAAAGATCACATTAAGTAAAAAAAAAACAAAAAACAAACAAACACATGGTTGGTGATGGGGGAAAAAATAGCTGGGCTGAAAAACGCTCAGTGCATTCACACTGAGCTTTTTTCACCCCTATTAGTCTTTTTCCTGGGGGTGGACGACTTTCCATATCAGGGCGCTATGGAAGCCATCCTCCCCATCGCTCATCTGCTCGCTTCATGCGCTTAGAAAATGCCCTGAAATCTCCTATGTGTAGGACCCATAAGATCACTGCTGGACTCATTCAGTATGAGAATGCAATCTGACATTTACACACAGACAACTAATAACGAAGGTTTAAAGTCTGTATAATGTGCCCTACACACGGGTAACATGGGAGATGAGCTAGATTGCTCAGGGCACAGTGATGTTCCGCTGAGCAATGTGTCAGGGCCAGCGTTCTCCAGTTAGAAAACTGGCCAAGAGTGATTAATATCCAGCGTGCTGAACCGGGCGAATGGGACGCACGTCACTATGGCCTCTACATACATAGCGATGTAGAGCCATTTTATGAGTGATGTAGTTAAATTGCTCAGAAACATTGCTATGTGTGTAGTCCCCATAACAGCAAATATTCACAGCAACTATGATCAGTCCACTTTTATATGATCCAACATACAGTAATCTGTCATAGAAAACCAAAATGGCAAAATAAGAGACTTTTCAACCAACACCTGAAACGGTAATTAAATGAAAAAATATAATAATAAAAATAAAAAAATCTTCTCTGGGACAGCCAGACACTGCGGACCCCTCATTTACAGGGAATGTGTATAAAACAACCTGTGCAAATAACTTGCACCTGCAATTTCTATGGACATGAATGCACAATACAAAACATCTGTCTGTTAATGTGATATAGTCTGGATAGGACATTTAAGTTTTATTTATTTTGTGATCAGTTGGAACATTATTTAGAAGCAGGGTTAACAAAGCTAAAACTCCCACCAAACTCATCAACAAAAGGAGACCATAAAATATTCCGTATTTTCATATTAATACCAGCATTTTGCTTATTGGGAAATATGAAATAAATAAATAAATAAATGTGTACACAAGGTGAGATTTAATATTAGATTTTGACTATATAGTCAAAATCCCATGCATCGTATGCAGATCGCACAGGTTTTTTACCTTGCGCTCCCGATGCGCGCTCCCGTTACAGCACAAATCGAAACCCAGATAGACAGGGCAGCAATGACTATATAGTGCAAATCTAATGTAGATTTCTAACTCTACTATTTACATACAATTCATGCAAAGATTGCATAGCACTCGAATCTTAAGTCGAACAGCAAGAGAATCTCACCGTGTGTGCACACCATTAAGCAATCTTTCAATCTGTAAGAGTCCTATATCATATAAACGCTCTAATACTAATATAACCGTCAGAAGTGTAACCGTGTTTTGGGAACAGAACATAAAATACAGCTTTCTGTGCGGATTCGATGAAATACCTTGTATGCCGCCACAAGTTATGTGGGGTACACACCACGACGACCCGCTCACAATGCACATTGTGAGCGGGTCGTCAGTGTTTCTTCAGACCCTCTCACGATGATGCGGGGGAGGGGGGGGGGGCACAACCCGCTCACGATGTGCACGGTGAGCGGGTCCGATCCGATGGCGACCCGCACCCGGCTGTATGGTCGTTCTTCAGATCCTACCTGCTGCAGGTAGGATCTGAATAACGACCGACCTGTGGGACCGCGCATCGGATCGGTATCAGTCCACAACAGGACAGAAAAGGGCCCAATCACCACACAATCTACATCCAATTGGATCTAGATTGATGGGATTGGGCCCTAGTCGTCCTGGTGTGTACCAGGCATTAGTGCAGCTATAGCAACATGTAGTTTCATAGATAGTAAAATTTACAAACTGTAGGCACTCACCATTCGGATGAAACATTTTTGAGGCAAATCTAACAGTAGGTGGTTTATTTGGATACTCTTCCGAAAATTCTATGACGAGTTTAAATGTGCCTAAATGAGAATATAAACACTGAAACAAAATCTACATTTAAAAAAAAAAAGTTTGCCACAGAAAAAGTTTTTTAAGAGTATTTATGGTATTAGAGCTAACAAAAAACTACACTGAAATTGTGGTAAATCAGTAACACATGTCAAATAAAATTATGCTCTATATGCTGGGTGTAAAATGATTGTATAAGAACTTCTAATAAACAACAATGCAATATATTTTAGTTAGTCTACTTTATAAACCATCTCCTTGTACATCTGCCCAAGTTAGATGCCAAAAGCACTAAACGTCTCCTCTGATAAAAGGTTAAGGCAAGTCTGCTGTGAGGTTGTGTGAAAATGTATCTCTATGGATGACCGGCAAATGTATAGCAGGGGTTATACCCACATTTAAGTATTTGGAACTAATAATTTGTAAGAAATTGTAAATGCTTTACACAGTGGTCAGGCTCAGGATAGCCTATCCGGGTGCCGGACGGGATTCCGACAGTCATTTACCCAATGTCGGGATCCCGACTGTTAAAACACAGACAGACAGGATCCCGACGGCCACCGGCTATTCTCCCTCGTGGGAGAATATAATAGGTGGTGAGTGTAGCGAGCCACCGTGCCCGCAATGTTGTCTAAGTCCGGCCAGTCGGGATCCCAACGTCTGGCTAATGAATGTCGGGATCCCAACTGTCGGAACCCTATACCACACCCGTCTATCCTTCCCCAAATCCCAGAAATCTCACTCCATGTTATGCCAAACATTTCCCCAACTGTCCAGTGATTTCTCATTACCTTAATCCCCTATGTGAAACTTGTTGAAATCCTGCTGTCATGGGTGTGCAAGAACATAATTGCTGTATGCATGTACAGAAAAAGATTAAAAAAAAAAAAAAAAAAAAAAAAGTTCCAGGAGTGTTTTACTCTAATAGCAGAAGGATTTTTTTTTGTACAACCAATAGAAATAAATAACAAAAATTGAATACTGCGAGTGAAAATGTTTAGTCAATTCTTAACCCTCAATGATTACCATTTTGCTACAACGTGGTTTTGTAAAAAAAAAAAAAAAAAAAGAAATGAACCTTCATTACATACGCTAATTATTACACTAACATATTGCCCATCCTCAGTCAAGTTCAGGCAACATTTGAAGCAGCAACACTGCAAAATAAAAAGTGATCACAGAAATGCTAAATCAGTGTTTCATGAAAGCTTTCTCAAATGGGCAAAACCATGTGCAGGTGGCGCAAATGTAACATGTGCAGAAGAGCTAGATTTTGGAGAGTTATTTGATTATTTTAATTTTTACACTGCAATTTATATTTCAAAATGAATAAACCCCCGTCCAAATCTAACTAACTCTGCACCAAACATTTGCCCCACCTGCAGTGCACATGGTTTTGTCCATCTGCGAAAGATCTTTTATTTGCAATCCACTCTGACTCAGGCCCTCTGTCCTCAAAGTACCCAGACAGTACAGGTTTGTAGATCATCCAAGGCTGAGATAATAATTGAGTCACCTGTGCTCAAACATAGGATGCCACCGATGCGCTCTTGTGGTTCGTCAACGACCCCCTTTTTTGTCTGTACATTAAGTTAAATTCTAACTCTATCTCATCAGCGACAGCATGCTCCTGGATGTTGCCGCTGAATGATATTGTTAAAGATCAGTGTGTATGTACTATGGCCCTTATTCTGGTTCACTGGCAAAGGCAAATTCCTTCTCAAATGGACAAAACCATGTGCACTGCAGGTGGGGCAGATGTAACACGTGCAGAGAGGTTTAGATTGGGTGGGTTATTTTGTTTCTGTGCAGGAAAAATACTGGCTGCTTTATTTTTAAACCGCAATATAGATCTCACTTTGAAGTAAAACCTCACCCAAATCTAACTCTCTCAAGTTACATCTGCCCCACCTGCAGTGCACATGGTTTTGTCCATTTGGGAAGGAATTTGCCTTTGCAAGTGAACCAGAATTATGGCCTATATCGTTTGTCCAAGATTACAGGCAGTTTAAGGGCAAAATCCTTAGCAATATAGTGCAATGTGTACACACCTGAACAGTCCAGGTTTTGGAGGACAGAGTTTGATTCTAGCACTTCATTTAACAGCCATAGAAACCATAGCATGTATAGCAAGCAATTTTAGGATTCATCAGCATGCTTTATAAGTAGGGCTAAGAATCTAATAAGCCTCAGAACACAAACATTAAAACTCTGCCGGAAACTTACCATCCTCAAAAGGTGTTCCTTCAGGCCTAGAAGAAAATAAGACAGAGGAATGTCAGTTTTACAGTTCTAAACAATATGTGCAGAACCAGACACTGAACTTCGGTAGAAGTCAATTATACAGAGCTAAACAACAGATCACTGACCTGAAAGTGCTAATTATGTCACATTTCTAAAGAAAAAAAAGTAATTGTAACAATTATCGGTACTTGTTTCCTAGCACGGCGGCCACGATTTTCAAGCGTATGGCATCTTATGCATTGTATCGCATCGCATGCCATATAGCCGCATGCGATGCGATTTTGGCCCCCCTATACGATTTTTTAGGGGGGAAGCGTGGCGAGCGCAGCGAGCCCCGCGAGGGGACGCGGATACCTTCACAGGTAAACGCGTCCCTTCGCGGGCTTCACAGGTATCCGCGTCCGCTCGCCACGCTTCGCGCTCGCCACACTATTCTATTCTCAACTCCACGCCGACGTGGATAGTGGGGGTATGAAAAGGTCGTAGGACGCGTACCGCCGCCCCACGCGGGCTCGCTGCGCTCGCCACGCTTCGGGTTGACGTTTATAGTTGGGGGGTGGCGTGGGGGTGCATTTAACATTGTAAGCACCCATTTGGGTGCTTAACATTGTATAAGCACCCATTAGGGTGCTTATACAATGTTCAATCGCATCGCATCGTATGGCATTGTATGCCATGTACAATGGCATACAATTTCAAAATTGTATGCCATCGTGCAGTATCGTACGATATCGCGTCGCATACCATCGTATGCGTTATGGTATGCGATGGGCGCTGCCAAAATACACAAGTACCACAATTTATAATCTTATAAGGTGGCCATTTAACATTAAAAACACCCATTAGGGTGCTTATACAATTTAAAATCGTATACCATTGTATATGGCATACAATGCGATGGTATACGATTTTAAATTGTATAACATCGGGTGCCATCGTGCAACATCGCATACCATTGTAAGGCTTATGGTATGCGATGCGATGGGCGCCGTGCTAGGAAACAAGTACCCAATTATCAATTCAATGTTTAAAATTAAGTGATTAATTGGAAAAGAGGCATATCTACATGGGTTTTAAATACTGTATTTGCTGTCATCGAGTAGCTTCTGCAACATCTATTCCACTAACTTCTAACAGTGGCAAAATAAAAATCCATGTATTATATTTCTAGAAATATCTAGTTGTATAAAAGAACCTTTGTAGCATGTGCCTCTAATAGTGAGCCCCCCAATTTTTGGAAACGAGCAGTCTAGCTCTAAAGTGCTGAAACACAAAAATATTACCACATATGTTGCCCCTAACTGTCATTTCACACTGTCAACAGCAGTTAGGAGCAGATTAGTTGGAACTAGTTGCCCTTCACTTCATCACTCTTTGTATTTCTAGTAGATTTCTGTTTGCAGCCTTCCTGGGGTACGAGCATAAATCTGACAAAACTGGTTCTGCAATGCTGTTTCGTGCCCTACTGCAGCACAAACAGCTTCGCTGCAGAGCACGCAAGTCGGAGAATGCTGGCTCTCCCAACTACACACCCATGACTACCGGCACTCTCCGACATAACAGCGCACCGAATAGCCCTGGGAGCGATTATACTTATCCTGGATCCCATTTGTTTTACCTTGAAACTGGGCTTTTTTCAGCTAAATTTGATAGCCCTATAATGACGATCAGGCTAAAATCCAGATATTAGCCTGTTTTTTTAACTTGAAAATTAGCACTGCTAATAGTATTCCAATACAAGTTCTGTAAAGTACAATACATTTATTGTAAACATTAAATTCAATGTATTTTTGTGTTTCAGCATATGAGAGCTGGATTCCAAAATGCACTGGTAGAATAAAGGTCCATACACACTGGGCAACTATGGCCAGCATGTATGGACAGCGATGATCACTATCATCGCTGGGGGAAAGCCACTCAGTGCATACACACTAAGAGGCTTTCCCCCTGCCCGGCGCCGTCAGCAGGGGGAAGATGGCTTTGCACTGCGCTATGCAAAGCCGTCCTTAAAGCCGCTCATCTGCTGCTATTACCAGCAGATGAACGGCTTTCCCAGCGATGATGCCAGAGCGCGCAGCAGTGCTCACCGTTCATAGTTGGGGCATACACACTGGGCGGCTTTGAGCTGAAAGCCTCTCAAACTTGCTGTTTTGAGCAGCTTTCAGCTCAAAGTCGCCAAGTGTGTATGGGCCTTAATTGTCTCATGACAAAAAATAATACAATTCTAGTGTGTATGTAGGTGTGATAGGGAATACAGATAGTAGACTCCGCTTGGGCAGGAGCTGATGTGAATGGACAAATATTTTCTGTAAAGAGCTGAGAAACATGTGTGCACTATAGAAATAACTGCTAATAATAATTATTAAGTTAGTGAGGCATACTAGAATCCTTTAATAGTCCAAAGAAAGCAGTTTACTTTACAGAAGCAAAAGGACAGTTTCCAAACATACCCAAATATGACTGCATTCCAGACCATAATATTGTTCTCAGAGGGTGCGCCACTGACTCCAACAGGAGGATCCTCCTGCAATCTGTGAACAAGTGTTTTTAAAAGTTTATATAAAATGTAGCCCTCATATAGAATTACATATTAAGTAAACATTTCAAAAGGCAGAATTTGACACTGGTATATTTTATTGAGTCCTATATAATTAAGAAACACTGAATATTTTGTACTTGGCCAGGACAAATATCGGTCACCAGGCTGCCATGGCAACTAGGAGGTCACGCTGTTAATTTATTCTAACCCTTGTCTACTGTACTGGAGACGAACTGTGGAAGAAGGGTGAGTGAGGCTATAGGGAACCATTAAACTAGTTCCTGGAATGGACCATTACAGACATAACATACAGTATGTGCATATCTATTGCTGTTTCAACTGAGCCGCTGGTACAGAAGCCTTCAGTGTCAGACCTTCCTGTTAGGATGACAGCAGCCGTGAAGACAGTAATAAGAGAAGTGCATAAGATTCTATGTTATGGCCAAATAATTCCAAGCAGATGCACTGGAAGCATTGGTTGTGATGGTATATATGATGCGACGTAGTAATTTTAGCTGTAAACAGTTATGAAGAATGGCACGTAATGATTTTTAGGGTTGGTGTAGTACATACTTGCGAAAATGTATTTCGGAGAGATTGTGACGGTAGCACCTAGAAGAGTGGATATGTGCTGCTACATCTGATAGGTGTGCTATAAAAATGGGTTACATCGAATTGTAGGTGAGCCCCAAAGCAGTTAGGAAGATCTACTGTACTTGTTGAAGAAAATACACTGATACATGTCAGGGCGTGTACAGGTATTGTGTTTTACAAGTGTTTCCATGTAAGTGGCCACGAAAAACCTTAAAATGCATGAAACCATAGTGACCATTGTGCTTCATAACCAGTGGTTGGTTCCATTTCCCCCAAAAAATGTGACAGCTGCATATTATGGGTTAGATTAAATCCGGTGCGATTACTACACTCCTTCAGGTAGCCAGGGAGTATCCTGCAGTAAGCAGGAGGGTACGCAACTATGGTGTAGTATGCTGTATATAAAGTGTACAACACTGGTCAAGTATAATATCCTCCGTTTATATTTTTGTATGAAACCTTTGGATAGTAATTGGAAAGTACTCCTTTCACACTGAATGAATACCCTGGGGTATTGCTGGAGCGATCCGTGTCCTGTCTGTGAAAGGCTCAAGTAAATATAGCCAATATTATATGGTTCTGTGTTCCGGGGAGTTCAAGAGAAAACGCACAACCAAGATCGCACTCACGATGTCATAGCAGCTGAAATGACTGTAGGCTCTGCTATTTTGACCTGAATCACATCTCATTAAAATAATGGATATGCATATACAAAAAAGTAAACATCAGAGATGAGCAAACGTTTGCCATTGTAATAAAAGGGGAGTAGAGAAAAAGCAATCCAATTTTTTCTGTGGTAAAATAAATATATAAACTAAACAATGCTGTGTAGCAGAACATCGTTGAACCCAAGTGCAGGGTGATGATCAGTGAGAACATATTTACAGTTTGAAGAGCAAAATTTTAGATGTCATGTATCGCAACAGCAGCAATACAACACATTCCAAGTTCTGTACTCCAAAATGTAAAAAAGCCCTCCTCGATCCTCACCAGTACCATGCACTTAGTGAACACTACATAGGGAAAGTTGATATAAAAATCAAATAACATTAATAAAATATGAAAACACAAGTCATAAATGACTCCATTTCATAAAAGTTCATGGGGGGAATGTAACAGGATGTGAGAATTCAAATGCGAGAGATTTTAGAGCTGCAATATTTTACACTGCAAACCAAATTGATTTTGCCATGTAAATTATTACCAACCAACCTACAATGCCTAAAACACAACCAGTAAACCAGTAGTCTCAATAAGTGTAAATGGAAACTATCATTTCAAAACTCAATCTTAAACCCTACTGACATTTATACTTTATATAGTCCAGAAGATTAAGCAGGTGAATCCAATAGGCAATGTTATAAACTGGGAAATCCACAGAGCACCTACGCGTTTCACTGACCCCTGTCACCTTGATAAAAGGTGACAGGGGTCAGCGAAACGCGTAGGTGCTCTGTGGATTTCCCAGTTTATAACCTTGCCTATTGGATTCACCTGCTCAATCTTCTGGACCTGAGCTCCAAATCCTGGGAGAACTCTTTTTCAAACTTGGACATAATACCGCAAACATCGTCGAGGTTGTTCCAGCGTGTGAGTACACTTTGCCCTAATTCAACAAGGACTTTTACACCTCCAGCGGCCTCCAAAATTCATTGGTTCCCCCAAGGACTTTCTACAAAGGACTCATGCCCGGTCCAGTGCAGGTCATATTATGTGCTAAGGTTAAAATCCACTTGCAATTTCTTTGTTTTTAATCTTTGATTATTACTCCTTTTTTATATCCGGATTAATGTATATTGTGCCATTAAAATTGTTATTTTAGACATTGATTCACTTGCAATTAACGGATTAATTTATACAGCGCTGCTTTCTTCTTTTTTCCTGTTAAGGAGTGGACTACTCCTTTTTTAGCACCTGCTTATTGATTGAGAGAAAGGCTAGTGACAAGCGCTCCTAATCAACCTGGGTTGATATTTCCTTTTAAATCTGTTTTCAACCCTGCTCACAAAGCTGATTGAAGTAACATGTCACTCGACCAGAATGACTTCAACTGTGTGCGTTTACTCTGCACAATATCCAGGGTTACTGCATGTGCAATAACCTGGGATATTTATGTCAGTGTAAAAGGGGTTTATTACCAGTGTATGAACTCTATATAGAACAATTGTTTCTTTTAATGCCTATAATTTTTGGATTGTATTGATACTTTATAAAATGTTGTTGTTTTTAACCAAAATGCACTGTATATGTATTTTTATTAACAACTGTTTTTTTTTTCACTCCCAAAGCACTGTCCTCCCTCTTTTTTTTCATAATTATAGGTGGGACATGGATAAAGTTCTACAACAGGGGTGGCCAACCCGCAGCTCTCGAGCCACATGCGGCTCTTCCCCTGTTAAAGTGCGGCTCCTGCTCCCACTGGAACGGAAGCCGCAGTGCTGCCCGGCGATGCGGCTATTTCTGGAAGGCAGCACCCTCCGAGCTATGCCGCCGCTGTCCTTAGCTTGTGGTGTAGCCGAGTAGCAAGGGAGCGCTACCCCTGCAGCTTCTGCTCCGGTTCTTCTCCCCGCTTACAACTCTCCTGCAGGAGTAGCAGCCTGCCCCCCTTTAACCATGTGATGCCGGCGTGCTCCCCCGACGTCGCGGACCGTCATTCATGGCGCAACAACAGTGCACACAATATTTGAAATGTCCACTGAAAGGGACACCAGGAGGGGAGCAGGAGCGCGCTCTGCACTGTGCTCTGCTCCTCTCTCCATAGAAGCAGCTGCATCGCTCTCCGTCTCTACCTGCAGCAGCGAAGGCTGGGCTGACCCTCATATAAAAATTTACAGTAAGTGGCACTTTTGGGGGTATTGATTAAGGGACACTACTAGTGGCAGAATGTGGGGGTATTACGTATTGCATAATGTGTGGAATGTGTAAGGGGCATTACGTGTGCAGCATCATGTGTAATGTGTACTATGGTGCACTGCATCATGTGTAATGGGCACTATGGTGTGCGGCATCATGTGTAATGGGCACTATGGTGTGCGGCATCATGTGGAATGGGCACTATGGTGTGCGGCATCATGTGGAATGGGCACTATGGTGTGCGGCATGCTTCCAAATAGATCATGCTCCTTTTTTGGGCGCGTGCGCCTTCGGCACACGCATGTTGTTGGCTTTTAGCTTGACTACAGATATTTTTCGGCTCTTTACCTCTGACCAGTTGGCCAACCCTGTTCTACAATGAAAGGATATCACAATTGATAACATAATATGACAATAACCTGTGATTGTACCAGACCATTAATCATGTAGCACAACAGCCTGAGTATAAGCTGCCACAAAACAAGAACAGTGCAAAACACTCAATACCATACACTAGTTCGATTTGGGCTGATTCCACCCAATTCCGACAGACCAGGCTGAGAAATCGGATGTGTTTGACATCCCATCGGGTCCGATGCACAGTCGCATGCAGGTCCGACCTCCAACTCAGACCAGGGTTGCATGATACATCACATGTGAAAAGGACCGCATGTGATGTATTGCAAGCGATCCTGCTGCCCGGGAAGGTCCACGATGGCTCAGCAGGGGGGGGGGGGTGGCACTTCTGTGAGACATCACAGTAGCATATGGCCACCTTAAGGGCCCATTTACTATAATATTGCATATGCAATGCAATCTGGGCAGGATATACTTCCCAGGATCGCTATGCAATCCTTTCGGCAGCATGTATGTCCCTGCAGATCTGCTTTACCAGGGGGTCTGCGCATGCACAGTGAGTACTGACCTGCACAGCCCCGCCAGCAGTGCAGTCTGTAGCCCATAGGCCATCTGAGATGATGGCAGTCCAAGGACCTGATGCTGCATTGGGTCCCAGATGACCTCCCGACAGTCAGGATTCTGATGGTCAGTATACCGAAATCGGAATCCTGACTGCTAAATGCCAGACAGTTGGGATCCCAATTTACAGGGGCTTGTCTTCATTGGCGTCCACAACCCCATAGAGCGAACCTGTGGTAAGGGGCTTCGATGTGCTCGCCCCGTCGGAGTACCGGCAGTCAGGATGTGGGTGTCAGGCCGCTATACCACACCCTACTGCCCGATACATCAGGCAACATCGCATCCAATCAAGAAACCTATGGGGGATGTGGTTGCGAGCGGGGCAGAGGGATTGCAGCAGGTATCAGAGATTCCTGCTGCGGTCCCTCCTAAATGCATTCAGTGGATACTTAATATTTGCAACTAATCCCTGAAAACAATGAGCAGCATATATCATATGATAAATGGGCCTCACACAGACTGGTATTGTGTATTCGCCATGCTTGCCACGCTCCAGAAGTCTGTGCACTCAGAATACACAGCTTCCTCTCCCTTTATACACAAGGAAACGCTTTAATACAGATAGGCCAGCACTCACTAGTACACTGTACTGTACACCATAGGGGGGGGGAATCGGCTGTGGCAAAATACTAAATATATAAACCCAGAGATCGATAGATAGATATGGACTGGGGAGTGGGACACATTGGAAATAAACATCCAGCGCGCTGATACGTGTTCCTAGGGCCTGCGGGGACTCCCCTGCCATCTGGCGCTCTGGGACGGGTGTAGGGGGGTAGCAGTAATGACGTGATGCCCCCCTGCAGGTAACAGTACCCGGGTACTCCAGGACAGACTCCACATCCTATATGTACAAGACGCCGCCACTGGCTGGCAGGAACGTCCCCGGTCAGGCCTCAGGCAGCGGAGAGTTAGGAGTTCGGGCTAAGTGGCCTGCGCGATACTAACCTCTTGAAGTCCCTCATAAGCCTCCTCCTAGCCGGGGTGGACATGTCCCTTTGCGGGGCGGACGGAGGGAGTGAGGGGAGAGTGGGAGCCCGGACCCGGCGACTACCGTACTGTCACACAAACAACCTGCGCTGACGTCACCAGCGCCCGCCGCCTCCCCGACTAGGGTGGAATGGAACCTTCCATCGGACCGCTCCACCCCGGCCCCTGTAACGGGGGTGTCCAGGCTGCTGCTGCCCCTGCCTCACGTGCCGTATGCAACCATGTCAGCAGCGCCCAGCGCTCACAGTCTTTTACAGCACATGTTTAAAACACGAGGATAGTAAAATGTGGAGTGATGCGTTCTAGGTGGTAGGGTAGTGTCCCTGAGTCGAAAAGTAAACAACCCCCCTGAGTGATCCGAATGGAACAGTCTCAGAGTCAGGGTAACAACAACAGAAAAGTTCCTGTAGAAAGATGTCGTCACATCATGTGACTTGTACTGTCTGTGTACATCATGTACAGTTGTCTGTGAGTGTCACTATGTGAGGTTGTGTAATAGTGTCAATGATTATGTGGGTATAGTGCAGTGGTTCTCAACCTCAGTCCTCAGTATCCCCAACAGTGCACATTTTCCAGGTCTCCACACAGAATCACAGGTCAAATAATTAGCTCCACCTGTGATCTTTTGAAATTTGCGCAAATATATGTAACCAATATCTCTGAATTCTATTATGTAGTGTTCTAGACTGGTTACTAATGCCATTGAGGGGTAGATTTATTAAGCTTGGTGAAGTGTTAAAGTGTCTGGTTTTTATCACTGGCCAATCAGGTCCTACCTGTCATTTTTCAAACCAAGCCTGTAACTTCACAGTTAGGGGCTGATTGGCTGTGATAAAAAGCAGACACTATCACTTCACCGAGCTTAATAAATCTGCCCCTCAGTGAGCTCGGAGAAACCATGTATTGTTACTTACTCAGTATTACCCCTCCTCCCATGCACCTGAATGGCATTACTAAACTAATTGAGCACCTGCCACTAGATATGTGTAGTTTGTGAGAGGCAGAAGGGAGCCCAAATTAGGAGGAGATGGGGGTCCTGATATTCCATAAGGAGTGGTCTGGGGTTGCTCCAAGGTAGGTAGCTCTGTAAGGAGCAATTATCTTGTGGCTCCTTGCTGGATAATCGTAGACCCAATTTAGGGTAACGGTGGTGTGGGGTGCAGTGCCCCTGGACTGGTTTGGCTTGGTGGCTCTAGTGTGGCACACCCTTACATTCTACTAACACTCTGCACTATTTTTTTCTCATTAACACTCTCTTTAATGTTTTAATAAAATTTCACTTTTTTTTTTCTCTCTCACTATCTATGTATAGCTTTGGCTTCTTCTCACTAATCCTTATTAACACTATAGTATTTTCACTGGTGTGCTGCTCTGGACTTTCTGGCTTGTGCTGGTTTTTGGGGTGCTGCACCTAGATAGGGACCCCCAATATACAGAGAAGCCTTGACGATGGCTTGGGGGCTTACACATAAATTTGCGCAAATATATGTAACCAATATCTCTGAATTCTATTATTATTTAGTGTTCTAGAGTAGATACTAATGCCGTTCCTTGAGCTGGGAGAAACCATGTATTGTTACTAAAGGTGCATACGCACTACATTTTTTTGACCAATTTTGTTGAAAGACATTTCCATTGAACCCAGTGTCCTGGACGAAAGATGTTGACAAAAGATATTGATGACAGACGAATGATGATGCGCATCCCCACCAGTTGTTCATCAAGATTGTTCGTCAACTGTGCATGCAGCTCAATTTGGATATTTTTCAAAAAGAGCCTATAAACTGTAGCTGGATCTTTCGTCTGTCATCAATATCTTTTGTCAACATCTTTCGTCCAGGACACTGGGTTCAAGAGAAATGTCTTTCAACGAAATTGGTAAAAATTGTACAGTGTGTATGCACCTTTACTCAGTATTACCCCTCCTCCCATGCACCTGAATGGTATTACTAAACTAATTGAGCACCTGCCACTAGCTATGTGTAATCTTTTAAAATGTGTCAGTGAATACTGTGTGCACCTGGAAAATGTGCACTGTTGGGGGTCCTGAGGACTGAGGTTTAGAACCACTAGTATAGTGTATTTGTGTGTACAGCTCATGTCACTGATACCCCTTTTAACGCCACAATGCCAACGTGGGTCCAGCGCTTTCACACTTAAGCAGCCCATACACGCTGCTATGAGGGCGTGCTTTCCGTGCTGTATTAGCACGGATCAAATTGCATTGCATGTGCATCCGTTGTGCATGCAATGTGATGAAACCTAAGTTTGCAAGCACATACTTTTTGTACTTAGGTTTCATCACATTGCATGCACAACGGATGCACATGCACTGCAATGCAATGTGATCCGTGCTAGTACAGCACGCCCACAAAGCAGCGTGTATGGGCTGCTTTAACCATGGGTGCCTACCTGAGCCTCTCCTTCAGGGAGAAAATGCTCTGCTTCTGGCCTTCCCTGGTAATGTATGATTACCATCACCTGTGGGGAGCTAGGTAATTGATAATAAAAGTGTTTCACCACAGGTGATGGAAATCATACATTACCAGGGTAGGCCAGGAACAGAGCAATTTCTCCCTGAAGGAGAGGGTCAGGTAGGCAACCCTGCACTTAACCCAGGTCACCCATTATAAAGGGAGGGATACCTGGGTTTAACCCTTTATTATAACCTTGGTCGAATTGCCAGGTTGGTCGACACGTCCCCAACCGTGCAACTACCCGAGGTGCAGAATTTCTCCCAACATGACCCGTTCCAGGAGGAACACAATGCTCTGTTCCTGGACTTCCCTCTTAATTTATGATTGCCATCACCTGTGTTGAAGCACCTTTCTGATCTATTAACCCAGTGGTAGCCAACTCCAGTCCTTGAGAGCTACCAACAGTTCACATTTTCCAGACAACCTAGCTGCTGCAAAGGTGCACTCGTTACTCACTGGCACATTTTAAAAGATCCATAGGTGGAGCCTGTGATTTTGTGAGGAGATCTGGAAAACAGGTGGTAGCTCTCCAGGACTAGAGTTGGCTACCCCAGCATTAACCTGTTAACCACAGGTGATGGTAATCATACATAGGGCAGCTCCTGCCTGACACTTTTTTAAACACATTCTGTGACATACTTGCCTACCTTACCATCTCCATGAGGGAGAACATGTTCTGTTCCTGGACTTCCCTGGTAACGTAGGATTGCCAGCACCTGTGGTGAGCTAGTTAATTGATAAGAAAGGTGTTTCACCACAGGTGCTGGCAATCCTACATTACCAGGGAAGTCCAGGAACAGAGCATTTTCTCCCTCATGGAGAGGGTCACATAGGCAAATGTGGTCTGTGACAAAGCAGTTGAGATCTGATTGGCTGACTGTATATCACTCTATTTTTTAAGCACTTTTGAAGCTTAGTGCATCTGGCCCATTAAGAGGGAATGGTGCAGTGAAAAGTGTTTTGAAGGTCTGATGCTGATGTGCAGTAAGTCACCGCAAGGGTTATTAAGCTTGGTAAAGTTATAAAGTGGAAGGTGATAACCCACAAGCCAATCATCTTTGTTTAAAAAAAGGGCGGGTAGGAATTGATTGGTTGGTGCGTTGTCATCTTCCACTTTATCACTTTCCCAGGCTTAATACAGTACATCTGCCCCTCTGTTACTAATATTAGAAAGGACCTCTTCCTTCTCTAATCAATCTCTGCTTCTGGGACAGCTGGTCCTAGGTTTCTCTTACCTTTTGGATGCTGGAAAGGCATTTGATCTTGTGACCTGGGATGATCAGTACAAAACATTACATCGTTTGTTAGTCTTTTCCCCATTGTTCATAGTATATTGACATCATTATATTCTTCTCCCACTACCAAATTTTTAACTAATAGATATCTTTCACCTCCTTTTATATATTCAAATGAGCACCAAAAAACAGTGAAAAACCCCATGTCGACCTTCTGGCATGTCGACCTAATGGCTGTCTCTCTTTTTGTTGTAGACAAATAGTCCGGATACCCTAAATTACGCGATTCGCATTATTTTAGCCCTGCCCCCTCCCTATAAAAGCCGCAAATGATGCTAGGGCCCCGCTAAATACAGGAGGCATGCCCACCCTTACGGGATTCTGTGAGTGAGACCAGATTTTCGGGACCCTCACGACCTTTCCGGGAGGGTTGGTAAGTATGTTTTAAACAATATCCGTATCCCCCTCCCCCTTTCTGAGTCATATTGTTTAAAATATATGCCAAATATGTCAAATTATGCGCAATCCTACTGGTTGTTAACAATGTCCTCAGTCGTTTATCCAGTACAGACGGAAGAGTGTATCGTTAATGAGGGCCATGTTGCAGAATGAAGCATGTCTGCAGCTTTCCCATCTGTCGCTCCCTCCCACAGGCATCGGCAAGTGGCTATGCACTTGCCGATGCCAGCACTGCACTCAGTCCCCACCACCACCAATACTGCCAGGTCCTCACATTGTGTAGCGTGTACTCAGTTTTAAGCCCCCTATACACTAGACGAGAAATTAAAAGATATCGTTCAGAAGGGCCCATCTGAGCAATATCTTTAAAAAAAAATGTCCAATGTGTACATTCAATATCGCTAATGATGTGCGCCCCCCCCTCTTCCCCCTTACCCTTGATCTGCAGGTGGACTGGCAATATAGCCAAGACCCGAATGTTCATCAGGTGCCAAGCACTGAACATCATTTGCCCAGGAGTTAAGGGGGAAGCACTGCCGATATTACTCATATAGCATATCAGCCAGTGTGTGTGGGGCTTAAGCAATAGCCCTAATGTTGCGTACACATGTTGCAATTTTGCCTATAATAGAACTAGCTAATACTAAATTATACATATTCTAGTGAAAATTCAACCCTGTGGTGGTGCATATCGGCATCACAAGCTGTATATATACACATGGTGTGATATGCACTATGCTTTCTACTGATATAGACTATATCGGTAGTAAACATTGTACAGAAGAATGGAGATCGTGCTTCTCCCACTCCTTGCTGATTTAGATGGCCATTTCAAATATGGCTGCGGCTTGTGAGCCAGCCGGAGCTTGTGTACCAGCAGCCAATTGCTAACCACGGCTGCTGGTATGCAAGCTCTGATTGGCCTTGGTATGAGCACCCTCCATGCCCCCAATCAACCGCAAGTAATGCAGTCCTGACGCGTAAGGGTCATTGGGTCAACTCAATTTAGGTCAACATGCCTTAGGTTGACACCTGAAATAGATTGACATGGCTAAGGTCCACGGGGTGGGAAGGTCGACACAAACATTAGCATATCTCCTAACATGACCCTCTCCAGGAGAGACACAGTGATCTGTTTCTGGACTTCCTGCTTTATTTATGATTGCCATCACCTGTGTTCAGACACTATGCTTATTACTTAACCTGTTAAAAACAGGTGATAGCAAAACAGGTGATAGCAATCATAAATTAAGAGGGAAGTCCAGAAACAGGGCATTGTGTCCCTCCTGGAGAGGGGGTCATGTTGGGTGGTATGCATTAGTTCAACAACGGCGAGGTCGGCAGTCAAAAGGTCGACTTGTAGCTGTAGGGCCATAGTTTGGACATGCCTGCCCTAATGGATGGTAGGGCATGAAATACTGCCTGCCGGCACATGTTGGCTTAAAAAAAATCAATCTAATGCTTATGTCGACCTTCCAACCCTGTCAACCTATTTCAGATGTCGACCTTCAGTTGTCGACCCAATGAATGTCGGTCGACCTAATGACTGTATTTCTATCCCGACCATGGCTGCTGCAAAGACTGGGGAAATGGTACTAATTACCCTGGCTTGGGTCTGAAAAAGGGGCATGATTGCACTCCTCCATCGAATTACACCTAGCGGATTCGGCATGAAAAGCCGGCGTTCAAAATCCCGACGCCGGAATCCCGAACGCCGAAATCCCGACAAGGGGGGGATGTGGATCGCCCCCCCCCTTGCGGGCTCGCTTCGCTCGCCACGAAGCGGGCCCGGTGCATCGCTACGCTCGGCACATTAATTTATTCTCCCTCCGAGGGTGTCGTGGACACCCACGGGGGGAGAAAGTGTCGGGATTTTGGCGTTCAGGATTCCGGGGTCGGGATTTTGAACGCCGGGATTTAAACTACATCCCCACCTAGCTGAGTAGCTCAAAAATGCATGAAAATGTATTAACCAATTAAAATAAAATTCAAATGAAAAGAAAACATAGAAACATTTAGGTATGGGATGTCATACATCACAGCCACAGTTCATTTAGGAAAGAAGAATGTTCCTTATTCCAGTTTTTCTTTCCCTATTCAGATGTTAGGATTAATGTATGTACAGATTATATAAGGGAAAACCCAGTGTGAACAGTTACCATCAGTGACCATTCACACTGGGTTTTCTCTTATATACGTTGCGCAATAATATATCACCAAATATGCAATTGCGCGACGTATTGTCATGATATCACAACGTGCGCACACAACTCAACAAGCGTGCGCACAGATATTACAACAGAGCGCACAAAGCAGCAGTGGTCCCTTTTTGCAGTTCTGGACTCAATTAATGTGTGTTTCACCCATTAACTACATTGTGTGCGGTGTTCTGAATGTTTAATATCATTTTGAAGTAAAGTTAACACAAATGCTGAACGTCATTTTCCAGTTATATATGTGACACACAAAAATTTTAATTTCCTTCCAAAGTTGCACAGCCAAAATCTTTTGCCGCACACAGCCTTTTAGAGGGAACGTTGCTGGACAAATCATTTAATGTTGTGTTGAGACAATCATACAGTAATAATATAACTACTCTGCTGCGAATGACACATCATCCCCATATCAGTGTTCCCTCTAAGCTGTGCGCCCGCACACACCTTGACGAGCATGCACACAGACATTACAACTGAGCGCACAAAGCAGCAGTGGTCCCTTTTTGCAGTTGTGGACTCAATTAATGTGTGTTTCACCCATTAACTACATTGTGTACTCTATTTTGAATGTTTAAATGTTTAATATAATTTTGAAGTAAAGTTAACACAAATGCTGAATGTCATTTTCCAGTTATATATATATATATATATATATATATATATATATATATATATATATATATATATATATATATATATATATATATATATATTGTTTATAAGGGCACGGTAGTGCCCTTATATTAAGGCTGAATCCAACGAACGGATTTTTCCCATAGGGAACTTTTCGGATGGGGGCATGGTGTTTGAGGGACTGCACCTCAAAAGTGACTGGGCGTACTGAGCTGAAATTTGGCTGCGTGCCAAATTTCAGGGAGAAATATAAAAAAATGACCAATTGGGAGCGATCTAAACTTCCAACTGCCAGTTTTTTTCTGACACTTCAGAAATGACACTTTGTCACCCATGTTAGTCTATGAGGGTTTTTTTGGGAAGGCATAACTCGGGGTAGAGGAACAATTGAGACTTGGGGTTTGTTTTATTAGGTAGATATTGTCCCAGTGGAGTGCCTTTTGGGGTTGAGGATTTTCAGATAGGTACAGTTTTTATTAAATTTAGTGAAACGTCCCCCATTATAAAGATAGGAGCGCCAACTTGTTGCGCATGCGCAGAAGACATCACCTGGGGGAGTACACAGAGTGGCTTCACTCGGGTGCACCAAGATGGCCGACGGAGATGCGACCTCCGAGCACCCGCTGTGATGAGCACATACCTGCTCCCTGGACAGTAATTGCGGGCAGGACTTGGCTGGTGGGACCCCTCTTGATCCCCTGAAGCGGGGGATATGGCCGGCGTGGGGCAGCGGAGTCGGGGCAGCGGAATCTGGAGATTGCGGCCTACAAAGTAGCCGGAAGCCGCGGCCTAGATTTGAAAGCCCGGCCGCGGCGCGGGCTCCGGAGCGGGCGCAGGGCGCAAATTGGTGAGTAGACGCCGGGTTGCTGGCTCCTAGCCCGACCCCCATTCTGAAGACTCCAGCTCCGTCTATAATATCCCGTTGCAGCAGCCGGCTGTCCCCGGCAGGCTGCGGGCTATGCGGGGAGGGGCAGCTGTCACCCTCTGTCCCCGTGTGTCAGCCACCTCCTTTAACCCAGCGTTACATGCAGGGCATCCCCCTCCCTGTGCTGGGCTGCCTCTCCTATTTATGTGCCCACACTGTGCCCCCTCCCCTCTGCCAATGCCAGCCTAGTAACCTTACTTTGCCCCTACTGCTAGCTTCCACCCCAGTGCTGTGCCCATACTGTCAGCCAGCCTAGGGTGAGTCTGCCAATACTGTCCCAAAAGCTGCCTCTCCCAGTGCCAGCCTTATCCCAATGCTGTGCCCGCCCATACCAGTACTCCCTCCGTGTGTGCGCTGTGCCCCCCCCTCCGTGTGTATGCTGTGCCCCCCCCCTTCGTGTGTAAGCTGTGCCCCCCCCCTTCGTGTGTATGCTGTGCCCCCCCTCCGTATGTACGCTGTGCCCCCCCCTCCGTGTGTACGCTGTGCCCCCCCTCCGTGTGTACGCTGTGCCCCCCCTCCGTGTGTACGCTGTGCCCCCCCTCCGTGTGTACGCTGTGCCCCCCCTCCGTGTGTACGCTGTGCCCCCCTCCGTGTGTACGCTGTGCCTCCCCTCCGTGTGTACGCTGTGCCTCCCCTCCGTGTGTACGCTGTGCCCCCCCTCCGTGTGTACGCTGTGCCCCCCCTCCGTGTGTACGCTGTGCCCCCCCCTCCGTGTGTACGCTGTGCCCCCCCCCTCCGTGTGTACGCTGTGCCCCCCCCTCCGTGTGTACGCTGTGCCCCCCCCTCCGTGTGTACGCTGTGCCCCCCCCTCCGTGTGTACGTTGTGCCCCCCTCCGTGTGTACGCTGTGCTCCCCCCTCCGTGTGTACGCTGTGCCCCCCCCTCCGTGTGTACGCTGTGCCCCCCCTACGTGTGTATGCTGTGCCCCCATCTGTGTATATGCTGAGCCCTTTAATATTATTATTTTATTTCCTGCACAGATGCTGACCACAGCACCGGGAATGAGGCGCTTCCACAGCCTGCGGACAAGATTCAGGCGCTTCCTTGAGTTGCCTCCGCCAACGAGAAGGCAGAAAGAAGCCACCTGGGCCATCAGAGGAGTAGCTGCACCCAGGTAAATCTGTCCCCCCACTGTCCCTGTATGTACCCTATCCCCCACCCCACTGTCTTTGTGCGTACCCTGTCCCCCACCCCACTGTCCCCGTGTGTGCCCAGTGCCCCCGTGTGTACGCTGCCCCCCCCAGTGCCCCCGTGTGTACGCTGCTCCCCCCAGTTGCCCTGTGTGTATGCTGTCCCCCTCCCCAGTGCCCCTGTGTGTATGCTGTTCCCCCCAGTGCCCTATGTGTACGCTGTCCACCCCCCATGCCCCAGTGTGTGCACTCCCCCCCAGTGCCCCCATGTGCGTGCTGCCACCCCCAGTGCCCCCGTGTGCGTGCTGCCACCCCCAGTGCCCCCGTGTGCGTGCTGCCACCCCCAGTGCCCCCGTGTGTGCTGCCACCCCCAGTGCCCCCGTGTGTGCTGCCACCCCCAGTGCCCCCGTGTGTGCTGCCCCCCAGTGCCCCCTGTGTGTGTGTGCTGCCCCCCCGCAGTGCCCCTGTGTGTGTGTGCTGTCCCCCCCAGTGCCCCGTGTGTGTGCTGTCCCCCCCAGTGCCCCGTGTGTGTGCTGTCCCCCCCAGTGCCCCGTGTGTGTGCTGTCCCCCCAGTGCCCCGTGTGTGCGCTGTCCCCCCCAGTGACCCCGTATGTGCGCTATTCCCCCCAGTGCCCAGTGTGTGCACTGTCCCCCCCAGTGCCCCCGTGTGTGCGCTGTCCCCCCAAGTGCCCCTGTGTGTGCGCTGTCCCCCCAAGTGCCCCCGCGTGTGTGCTGTCCCCCCCTTGTGTACGCTCTCCACCCCCCCAGCGCACCCGTGTGTACACTGTTCCTCCCCCAGTGCCCCCATGTGTATGCTGCCCCCCCCCGCAGTGCACCCGTGTGTGCTCTGCCCCCCCCAGTGCCCCTGTGTGTATGCTGTTCCCCCCTAGTGCCCCCGTGTGTACGCTGTCCCCCCCAGTGCCCCCATGTGTTGTGCTGCCCCCCCAGTGCCCCCGTGTGTGCACTGTCCCCCTAGTGCCCCGTGTGTACGCTGCCCACCCAGTGCTTCCGTGTGTACAGTGCCTGCGTGTGTACGCTGTCCACCCCCCAGTGCCTCTGTGTGTACGCTCTCGCCCCCAGTTCCCCCTGTGTGTGCGCTGTACCCCCAGTGCCCCTTGTGTGTGTGCTGTACCCTTGCAGTGCCCCTGTGTGTACGTTGTTTCCCCCCCCAGTGCCCCCGTGAATATGCGGTCCCACCCCCAGTGCCCCCGTGTGTATGCTATGCCCCCCGTGTATATACTGTGCCCCCATCCATGTGTACGCTGTGCCCCCCTCTGTATGTACGCTGTGCCCTTTAATATTACTATTATTATTATATTTCCTGCCCAGACGCTGACCACCCCATGGTACCACCGGGACTGAGGCGCTTCCTTGAGTTGCCTCCGCCATTGGGAAGGCAGAAAGAAGCCATCAGAGGAGCAGCTGCACCCAGGTAAATCCGTCCCCCCACTGTCCCTGCGTGTACCCTGTCCCCCACCCCACTGTCCCTGCATGTACCCTGTCCCCCACCCCACTGTCCCTGCGTGTACCCTGTCCCTCACCCCACTATCCCTGCATGTACTCAGTCCCCCACCCCACTGTCCCTGTGTGTACCCTGCCCCCCCCAATGTCCCAGTGTGTACCCAGTGTCCCCGTGTGTACGCTGTCCCCCAAGTGCCCCCGTGTGTACGCTGCCCCCCCGCAGTGCCCCATGTGTACGCTGCCCCCCCAGTGCCCCTGTGTGTACACTGCCCCCCCAGTGCCCCTGTGTGTACGCTGTCCCACCCCAGTGCCCCTGTGTGTACGCTGTCCCACCCCAGTGCCCCTGTGTGTACGCTGTCCCACCTCAGTGCCCCCGTGTGTATGCTGCCCCCCCAGATCCCCCGTGTGTTCGCTGTCCCCCCCAGTGCCCCCGTGTGTGTCCCCCCCAGTGCCACCATTTGTGTATGCTGTTCCCTCCCAGTGTGTACGCTGTCCCCCCCAGTGTGTACGCTGTCCCCCCCAGTGCCCCCGTGTGTGCTCTGCCCCCCCAGTGCCTGTGTGTACCCTATCCCCCACCCCACTGTCCCTGCGTGTACCCTGTCCCCCACCCCACTGTCCCTGTGTGTACCCTGTCCCCCACCTTACTGTCCCCGTGTGTACCCAGTGCCCCCGTGTGTACGCTGCCCCCCCCCCAGTGCCCTGTGTGTGCGCTGCACCCCCCCAGTGCCCCCGTGTGTGTTCTGTCCCCCCCAGTGCCCCCGTGTGTGTTCTGTGCCCCCGTGTGTGTTCTGTCCCCCCCAGTGCCCCCGTGTGTGTTCTGTCTCCCCCAGTGCCCCCGTGTGTGCTCTGTCCCCCCGCAGTGCGCTGCCCTCTCCAGTGCCCCCGTTGTGTACGCTGTCTCCCCCAGTGCCCCCGTGTGTGCTCTGTCCCCCGCAGTGCGCTGCCCTCCACAGTGCCCCCATTGTGTACGCTGTCCCCCCCAGTGCCCCCGTGTGTAAAGTGCCTACGTGTGTACGCTCTCCCACCCAGTGCCCCCCGTGTGCCCTGTACCCCCCCAGTGCCACCGTGTTTGCTGTACCCCCGCAGTGCCCCCGTGTGTACGCTGCACCCCCCCAGTGCCACCATGTTTACACTGTTTCCCCCCCCAGTGCCCCTGTGTGTACGCTGTGCCCCCCTCCGTGTGTACGCTGTGCCCCCCTCCGTGTGTACGCTGTGCCCCCTCCGTGTGTACGCTGTGCACCCCCTCCGTGTGTACGCTGTGCCTCCCCCCTCCGTGTACGCTGTGCCTCCCCCCTCCGTGTACGCTGTGCACCCCCTCCGTGTGTACGCTGTGCACCCCCTCCGTGTGTACGCTGTGCCTCCCCCCGTGTGTACGCTGTGCCTCCCCCCGTGTGTACGCTGTGCCTCCCCCCTCCGTGTGTACGCTGTGCCTCCTTCCTCCGTGTGTACGCTGTGCCTCCCCCTCCGTGTGTACGCTGTGCTTCCCCCCTGCATGTGTACGCTGTGCCTCCCCCCTCCGTGTGTACGCTGTGCCTCCCCCCGTCCGTGTGTACGCTGTGCCTCCCCCCCTCCGTGTGTACGCTGTGCCTCCCCCCTCCGTGTGTACGCTGTGCCTCCCCCCCTCCGTGTGTACGCTGTGCCTCCCCCCTCCGTTTGTACGCTGTGCCTCCCCCCTCCGTGTGTACGCTGTGCCTCCCCCCTCCGTGTGTACGCTGTGCCTCCCCCCTCCGTGTGTACGCTGTGCCTCCCCCCCTCCGTGTGTGCGCTGTGCCTCCCCCCCTCCGTGTGTGCGCTGTGCCTCCCCCCCTCCGTGTGTACGCTGTGCCTCCCCCCTCCGTGTGTACGCTGTGCCTCCCCCCTCCGTGTGTACGCTGTGCCTCCCCCCTCCGTGTGTACGCTGTGCCTCCCCCCTCCGTGTGTACGCTGTGCCTCCCCCCTCCGTGTGTGCGCTGTGCCTCCCCCCTCCGTGTGTGCGCTGTGCCTCCCCCCTCCGTGTGTGCGCTGTGCCTCCCCCCTCCGTGTGTGCGCTGTGCCTCCCCCCTCCGTGTGTGCGCTGTGCCTCCCCCCTCCGTGTGTACGCTGTGCCTCCCCCCTCCGTGTGTACGCTGTGCCTCCCCCCTCCGTGTGTACGCTGTGCCTCCCCCCTCCGTGTGTACGCTGTGCCTCCCCCCTCCGTGTGTACGCTGTGCCTCCCCCCTCCGTGTGTACGCTGTGCCTCCCCCCTCCGTGTGTACGCTGTGCCTCCCCCCTCCGTGTGTACGCTGTGCCTCCCCCCTCCGTGTGTACGCTGTGCCTCCCCCTCCGTGTGTACGCTGTGCCCCCCCTCCGTGTGTACGCTGTGCCCCCCCTCCGTGTGTACGCTGTGCCCCCCCTCCGTGTGTACGCTGTGCCCCCCCTCCGTGTGTACGCTGTGCCCCCCCTCCGTGTGTACGCTGTGCCCCCCTCCGTGTGTACGCTGTGCCCCCCCCCTCCGTGTGTACGCTGTGCCCTTTAATATATTATTATATTTCCTGCCCAGACGCTGACAGCCTGCGGACCAGATTCAGGCGCTTCCTTCAGTTTCCTCTGCCACCGGGAAGGCAGAAAGAAGCCACAGGGGCCATCAGAGGAGCAGCTGCACCCAGGTAAATCCATCCCTCCACTCTCCCTGCATGTACCCTGTCCCCCACCCCACTGTCCATGTGTGTACCCTGTCCCCCACCCCACTGTCCCTGCGTGTACCCTGTCCCCCACCCCATTGTCCCTGTGTGTACCCAGTGCCCCCGTGTGTACGCTGCCCCCCCAGTGCCCCGTGTGTACGCTGCCCCCCCGTGCCCCGTGTGTACGCTGCCCCCCCAGTGCCCCGTGCGTGCGCTGCACCCCCCCAGTGCCCCCATGTGCGTGCTTTCCCCCCAGTACCCCATGTGTGCTTTGTTCCCCCCACAGTGCCCACGTGTGTGCTCTGTCCCCCCCAGTGTACGCTGTGCACCCCCTCCGTGTGTACGCTGTGCCCCCCCCGTGTGTACACTGTGCCTCCCCCCTCCGAGTGTACGCTGTGTCTCCCCCCTCCGTGTGTACGCTGTGTCTCCCCCCTCCGTGTGTACGCTGTGCCTCCTTCCTCCGTGTGTACGCTGTTCCTCCCCCCTCCGTGTGTACGCTGTGCCTCCCCCCCTCCGTGTGTACGCTTTGCCTCCCCCCTCCGTGTGTACGCTGTGCCTCCCCCCCTCCGTGTGTACGCTGTGCCTCCCCCCTCCGTGTGTACGCTGTGCCTCCCCCCTCCGTGTGTACGCTGTGCCTCCCCCCCTCCGTGTGTACGCTGTGCCTCCCCCCCTCCGTGTGTACGCTGTGCCTCCCCCCCTCCGTGTGTACGCTGTGCCTCCCCCCTCCGTGTGTACGCTGTGCCTCCCCCCCTCCGTGTGTACGCTGTGCCTCCCCCCCTCCGTGTGTACGCTGTGCCTCCCCCCCTCCGTGTGTACGCTGTGCCTCCCCCCCTCCGTGTGTACGCTGTGCCTCCCCCCTCCGTGTGTGCGCTGTGCCCCCCTCCGTGTGTGCGCTGTGCCCCCCTCCGTGTGTACGCTGTGCCCCCCCCCTCCGTGTGTACGCTGTGCCCCCCCCCTCCGTGTGTACGCTGTGCCCCCCCCTCCGTGTGTACGCTGTGCCCCCCCCCTCCGTGTGTATGCTGTGCCCCCCACTCCGTGTGTACGCTGTGCCTCCCCCCTCCGTGTGTACGCTGTGCCTCCCCCCTCCGTGTGTACGCTGTGCCCCCCGTGTGTACGCTGTGCCGCCCCCCCTCCGTGTGTACGCTGTGCCCCCCCCCCCCACCGTGTGTACGCTGTGCCCCCCCCCTCCGTGTGTACGCTGTGCCCTTTAATATATTATTATATTTCCTGCCCAGACGCTGACAGCCTGCGGACCAGATTCAGGCGCTTCCTTCAGTTTCCTCTGCCACCGGGAAGGCAGAAAGAAGCCACAGGGGCCATCAGAGGAGCAGCTGCACCCAGGTAAATCCATCCCTCCACTGTCCCTGCATGTACCCTGTCCCCCACCCCACTGTCCATGTGTGTACCCTGTCCCCCACCCCACTGTCCCTGTGTGTACCCTGTCCCCCACCCCATTGTCCCTGTCTGTACCCAGTGCCCCCGTGTGTACGCTACCCCCCCCAGTGCCCCGTGCGTGCGCTGCACCCCCCCAGTGCCCCCATGTGCGTGCTTTCCCCCCAGTACCCCATGTGTGCTCTGTTCCCCCCACAGTGCCCACGTGTGTGCTCTGTCCCCCCCAGTGCCTGTGTGTACCCTGTCCCCCACCCCACTGTCCCTGTGTGTACCGTCCCCCACCCCACTGTCCCTGTGTGTACCCTGTCTTCCACCCCACTGTCCCTGTGTGTACCCTGTCCCCCACCACACTGTCCCTGTGTGTACCCTGTTCCCCACTCCACTGTCCCTGTGTGTACCCTGTCCCCCACCCCACTGTCCCTGTGTGTACCCTGTCCCCCACCCCACTGTCCCTGTGTGTACCATGTCCCCCACCCCACTGTCCCCGTGTGTACCCAGTGTCCCCTTGTGTACGCTGCCCCCCCAGTGCCCAGTGTGTGCGCTGATCCCCCCCAGTGCCCCCCGTGTGCGTGCTGTCCCCCCAGTACCCCCGTGTGTGCTCTGTCCCCCCCCCAGTGCCCCCGTGTGTGTTCTGTTCCCCCCCAGTGCCCCCGTGTGTGTTTTGTCCCCCCAGTGCCCCGTATGTGTTCTGTCCCCCCCAGTGCCCCCGTATGTGTTCTGCCCCCCCAGTGCCCCGTGTGTGTTCTGCCCCCCCCCAGTACCCCCGTGTGTGCTCTATCCTCCAGCAGTACGCTGCCCCCCCAGTGCCCCCGTGTGTGCGCTGATCCCCCCCAGTGCCCCCGTGTGCGTGCTGTCCCCCAGTACCCCCGTGTGTGCTCTGTCCCCCCCAGTGCCCCCGTGTGTGTTCTGTTCCCCCCCAGTGCCCCCGTGTGTGTTTTGTCCCCCCAGTGCCCCGTATGTGTTCTGTCCCCCCCAGTGCCCCCCATATGTGTTCTGCCCCCCCAGTGCCCCATGTGTGTTCTGCCCCCCCAGTACCCCCGTGTGTGCTCTGTCCTCCAGCAGTACGCTGCCCCCCAGTGCCCCGTGTGTGCTCTGCCCCCCCAGTGCCCCCGTGTGTACGCTGCCCCCCCAGTGCTTCCGTGTGTAAAGTGCCCGCGTGTGTACGCTCTTTCCCCCCGTGCCCCTGTGTGTACGCTCTCCCCCCAGCGCCCCCCGTGTGTGCGATGTGCCCCCACGTGTTTGCTCTACCCACGCAGTGCCCCCATGTGTACGTTGCCTAGCCCAGTGCCCCCGTGTGTGTACGCTGCTCCCCCCCCAGTGCCCCGTGTGTACACTGTCCCCCCAGTGCCCACATGTGTACGCTGTTCCCCCCCCCAGTGCCCCCCGTGTGTACGCTGTGCCTCCCCCCTCCGTGTGTACGCTGTGCCCCCCCGTGTGTACGCTGTGCCCCCCCGTGTGTACACTGTGCCCCCCCCCTCTGTGTGTACGCTGTGCCCCCCCCCCTCCGTGTGTACGCTGTGCCCCCCCCCCCCTTCGTGTGTACGTTGTGCCCTTTAATATATTATTATATTTCCTGCCCAGACGTTGACAGCCTGCGGACCAGATTCAGGCACTTCCTTCAGTTTCCTCTGCCACCGGGAAGGCAGAAAGAAGCCACAGGGGCCATCAGAGGAGCAGCTGCACCCAGGTAAATCCATCCCTCCACTGTCCCTGCATGTACCCTGTCCCCCACCCCACTGTCCATGTGTGTACCCTGTCCCCCACCCCACTGTCCCTGCGTGTACCCTGTCCCCCACCCCATTGTCCCTGTGTGTACCCAGTGCCCCAGTGTGTAGGCTGCCCCCCCAGTGACCCATGTGTACGCTGCCCCCCAGTGCCCGGTGCATGCGCTGCACCCCCCAGTGCCCCCATGTGCGTGCTTTTCCCCCCCCCAGTACCCCATGTGTGCTCTGTTCCCCCCACAGTGCCCACGTGTGTGCTCTTTCCCCCCCAGTGCCTGTGTGTACCCTGTCCCCCACCCCACTGTCCCTGTGTGTACCGTCCCCCACCCCACTGTCCCTGTGTGTACCCTGTCCCCCACCCCACTGTCCCTGTGTGTACCCTGTTCCCCACTCCACTGTCCCTGTGTGTACCCTGTCCCCCACCCCACTGTCCCTGTGTGTACCCTGTCCCCCACCCCATTGTCCCTGTGTGTACCCAGTGCCCCCGTGTGTACGCTGCCCCCCCCCAGTGCCCTGTGCGTGCGCTGCACCCCCCAGTGCCCCCATGTGCGTGCTTCCCCCCCCCAGTACCCCATGTGTGCTCTGTTCCCCCCACAGTGCCCACGTGTGTGCTCTGTCCCCCCCAGTGCCTGTGTGTACCCTGTCCCCCACCCCACTGTCCCTGTGTGTACTGTCCCCCACCCCACTGTCCCTGTGTGTACCCTGTTCCCCACTCCACTGTCCCTGTGTGTACCCTTTCCCCCACCCCACTGTCCCTGTGTGTACCCTGTCCCCCACCCCACTGTCCCTGTGTGTACCATGTCCCCCACCCCACTGTCCCTGTGTGTACCATGTCCCCCACCCCACTGTCCCCGTGTGTACCCAGTGTCCCCTTGTGTACGCTGCCCCCCCAGTGCCCAGTGTGTGCACTGATCCCCCCCAGTGCCCCCGTGTGCGTGCTGTCCCCCCAGTACCCCCGTGTGTGCTCTGTCTCCCCCCAGTGCCCCCGTGTGTTCACGTTTATAGTGGGGGGGGGGGTGGCGTGGGGGTGCATTTAACATTGTAAGCACCCATTAGGGTGCTTATACGATTTTTCATCGCATAGGGGGTCAAAATCGCATTTTTGTTTTTCTTTTGCCAGGTTCCCCATGACTACTGCAGGAAAGAAGAGGACCAAATGTACACCGGTTTAGACCCGTGAGTATAATTTCCTTCCACAGGTCCCCTATGGATTGCTTCAGACCAGGACCCCAGGATACCGGACCAGGACCGAGGGCTACCTACATGCTCAAGATAGGTAAGTATCAGTATGTATGGGCTCCATGTGTATTAAAGTTTTATTTTTCTTATGTGTCAGTGTGCTTTTATTTAACTATTGGTTTTGTTGTGGAACTAAGAGCTAAGAGTTCCAGCAAGCCCATTAATGGGCCTCATGCTGGGACTTGTGGTTCTCCAAGTCCCAGTATGCAGTGCATTCTTGCTGGGACTCATAGTTCCACAGCAGAACCCAATGGTTTTGTCTATCTTTTACAAAAATATCAGCCAGGATGCCGGACCAGGACCACAGGACACCGGACCAGGACCGAGGGCTACCTACGGGCTCAAGATAGGTAAGTATCAGTATGAATGGGCTCCATGTGTATTAAAATTTTATTTTTCTTATGTGTCAGTGTGCTTTTATTTAACTATTGGTTTTGTTGTGGAACTAAGAGTTCCAGCAAGCCCATTAATGGGCCGCATGCTCGGACTTGTGGTTCTCCAAGTCCCAGTATGCAGTCCAGGCTTGCAGGGACTCATAGTTTCACAGCAAAACCCAATGGTTTAGTCTATTTCTTTACACTTTATCAGCCCGGTACCCACAGCCCAGGGGTACCGGGGACAGCACCAGGCTTCAGCCTGGCCAGGTATGTCCTGGAGGGGGGGACCCCTTTATTGGGGGGGTCCCCACTTCCCCAGGACCCCTGGCCAGGCTGACCGGTCAGAGGGATGAATGCTTTGGCCGGGGGGACTTGTATAAAAAGTCTCCCCCTGGCTGTGGCATTACCCTACTGGCTGGTTGGGCCTGGGGCTTGTTCTTAAAATACAGGGGACCCCTATTCATTTTGTCCCCCGTATTTTGGGAACCTGACCTGGCCCTGGAGCCTGGGGCTGGTTTTAAAAAATACAGCGGAGCTCTGTGCAAATTGTTCCGATTTTTTTTTAGAACCAGCCCTGACTCTTTGAGTCTCGTGCTGGTTACGGCTGTGGGGGGACCCCACACCATTTTTTTTATTTATATATCTTTAAAAAAAAAATTGTACACACTGCAGCCTGCGAGGGGACGCGGATTACTTTACGTGTATTGCGAGCACAGCGATTGCTGCAAGGGGACGCGGAATACATGTAAAGTAATCAGCGTCCCCTAGCAGGGCTCGCTACACTCGCCACGCTTCGGGCTTTGGCGCTTGCTGTGCTCGCCACACTATATAAAATCAACTCCATGCTTAGTGGATAGTGGAGTAATGAACAGGTCAGAAATCGCATCAAATAGGATGCAATATCTCATGCAATATCTCATGCAATATCTCCCGCCATGAAACTAAACAAGTACCAAAAACATTTTCACCATATTAAGCCGCATACAGTAATGTCCCCTGCACCATATGCCCCACACTGCAATGCCCGTGATACACTCTGCCCTACAGTAAAGCTTTTACACACTGGGTGTCATGTTCATTGCCAGGGGTTTCATGCTCTTGGACAGGTGTCATACTCATTGCCAGGGGTTTGTAATACTTGTATCCAGGGGTAATGCTCGTTGCCAGGGGTGTGTTATTGTTAAACATTTAAATAAATCCAATGTTCTTACAGGGAAATTTTAGATTTCTGAATTTAAAAAAATAAATTGAAAAAAAGCTATGAAATTCCATAGACAAAAAACCTTACGGTTTCACATGTCCCATTAAGGCTTCTTACACATGATCTGGCATTTCTGAAACCTGTTGTAACTCTTCCACTCAAACGCCAAAAAGCAATGAAATTACGATCATTAAGGCTGACGCCTTAATGGACGTGTTCCTTGCGCAATACAGATATGGTACGCCATCACAGCCTGTGGGTAAGTGCAGATTCAGCACTCTCACAGAGTGAGATTGCTGTCACTCACACAATGGTGGAGCTGCTAATTCACAGATTTGTGTGCTCATTGGAATACACACATGCAGTCTATGCAACTGAAGGTCTGAGCAGTAAACATAGCCCAGAGGATAGGGTAAAAGTGCTGTTGATTGGGTAGGAGGCAGTGTGGTGCGGATGGGGAGGAATAGAAATGCGTAGATGGTAGGAAGGCTAAGCAGCACTGATGGGGGACTAACAAAGCAGATGGGTGGAAAAGAGTGGCACAGATTGGGGAAGGTAATACAGAGTGATGCGATTGGGTGGGAAACAGAGGAGCAGTTGGAGGAAAGAGCACTGATGGGGGAGGGGGTTTGGAGCAAAGGGGATAAAGGGAAAACAGTGCAGTACAGATGGAGAGGGGAGACAGCAGTACATATGGAAGGACACTGACATGGATGAGGCAGGCAGAGCAGCCTGGATGGAGGGGGAGACAGAGTATCACTAATAGAGGGGAAGCCAGTGGCACAGATAGAAGGAAACAGTGGAATCTGTGTGGAAAGACAGGGAAGGGCAGATGGGGAAAGACACATTGGTGCAGATGAGGGAATACACACAGCAGTAGGTATCGGGGAAGACAGAGCAGCCTGAAGGCGTATAGGAGAAGAAAGTGTAGATGCATAGTAGTTGGGAGTATTCTAGTTTTTGCAATTATGAAAGATGTTTCTTGTAACTGTATGTGAATACTAAATTAAATGGATATATGTAGTGAGTGTGAAAGATGTTGGACCCTCAGTGGGATAGTTCTAGTAATAGTGTTTATTCTAGCACTCGGTTCCTCTACCCTGTCTGGGGTGTTGCTGTTTGCTGTAGTGTTTCTAGCACAGGTCTGGTTTGCAGTGCTGATATACAGATCACACTGTGCTGGAAGCACTACAGCAGACGGATACACCCCAGGCAGGGAAGCGGAACTGCATGGGTTTTCAAAGATGGCGGGTGCTAGAATGAACACTATAGTAACTCAGTGGGCTAGACAGTTTTAGATGATTGCAGGTACTTATTAGGATGAGTGCGCCACATAACTGCTCAGACCTTCAGTTGCATAGACTGCATGTGTGTATTCCAATGAGCACACAAATCTGTGAATTAGCAGCTCCACCATTGTGTGAGTGACAGCAATCTCACTCTGTGAGAGTGCTGAATCTGCACTTACCCACAGGCTGTGATGGCGTACCATATCTGTATTGCGCAAGGAACACGTCCATTAAGGCGTCAGCCTTAATGATCGTAATTTCATTGCTTTTTGGCGTTTGAGTGGAAGAGTTACAACAGGTTTCAGAAATGCCAGATCATGTGTAAGAAGCCTTAATGGGACATGTGAAACCGTAAGGTTTTTTGTCTATGGAATATATATATATATATATATATATATATATATATATATATATATATATATATATATATATATATATATATATATATATATATATATATATATATATATATATATATATATATATATATATATATATATATATTGTGTATGTGACGCACAAAAATGTAAATTTCATTCCCAAGTTGCACAGCCAAAATCTTTAGCCGCACACAGCCTTTGTAAATTTAGAGGGAACATTGCCCCATATATATACCTTAACCCCTTCCTGACAGAGCCAGTTTTTGCGTTCCTGACAGAGCCCTTTTTTTCAAATCTGACATGTATCACTTAAGTGGGGATAACTTTTTTTTGCTTTTACTTATCCCAGTGATTTTGAGATTGTTTTTTCGTGACACATTGTACTTCAAATTAGTGGTAAATTTGGGTCGATACAGTCTGTGTTTTTTTGTGAAAAATAACAAAATGTCGTAAAAAAATGGAAAATTTAGCAATTTGCAAAATGTTAAATTTTCTGCTTGTGAGACAAATAATCATACCACTCAAAATAGTTAATAACTAACATAGACCATATGTCTACTTTATGTTTCCATCATTATTTCAACTTCCTTTTAATTTTTTTGGACACTAGGAGGCTTACAATATGAATAGCAAATTCTCAAATTTTCAAGAAAATTTCAAACACTGATTTTTTTAGGGACCAGTTCAGTTCTGATGTGACTTTGAGGGACTTGTATGTGAGACACCCCCATAAATGATACCATTTCAAAAACTGCACCCCTCACAGTATTCAAAACAGCATTTTGGAAGTTTGTTAACCCTTTAGGTGTTTCACAGGAATTAAAACAAAGTGTAGGTGAAATTTCAAAATTTCATTTTTTTTGCAGATTTGCAATTTTAATACATTTTTCTAAGGAACACAGTAGATTTTACTAGAGAAATGTGACTAAAAATTGATTCCCCCAATTCTTTTGTTTTCATAAATATCCTATATGTGGCCCTAGTGTGCACGTTGACCAAACCACAGGCTTCATAATAGAAGGAGCACCTACTTGATTTTGGAGCCTCCTTTTTATGAGATTATTTTTTAGGCACCATGTAGGTTTCTAGGCACCATAAGATGCTAAAATTTAGGAACCCCCCCACAAGTGACCCCATTTTGCAAACTACACCCCTCAGGGAATTCATCTAGGGGTATAGTGTATATTTCAAACCCCCAGGGGTTTCACCAATTTTGATACAACTGGGCAGTGAAAATGAAAAATTACATTTTTTTACACAAAAATGCAGTTCTGGCTCAAAATTTTTCATTTTCAGAAGGTAAGAAGGAGAAAAAGCACCCCAAAATCTGTGCCCCAATTTCTCCCGAGTACGGCAATGCCTCACATGTGACCAAAAAATACCATTTGGGTGCATGGCAGGACTCAGAAGGGAAGGAGTGATTTTTGGATTTTGCAGCTCAGATTCTGGTGGAATTTTGGTGGGTGCTATGTCGCATTAGCAAGACCCCCCAAGCACCAATACAGTGGAACCCCCCCCACAAGTGACCCCATTTTGCAAACTACACCCCTCACGGAATTCATCTAGGGGTATAGTGTACATTTCAAACCCCCAGGGGTTTCACCAATTTTGATACAACTGGGCTGTGCAAATGAAAAATTACATTTTTTACACAAAAATGCAGTTCTGGCTCAAAATTTTTCATTTTCACAAGGAATGAAGGAGACAAAGCACCCCAAAATCTGTGCCCCAATTTCTCCCGAGTACGGCAATGCCTCACATGTGACCAAAAAATACCATTTGGGTGCATGGCAGGACTCAGAAAGGAAGGAGTGATTTTTGGATTTTGCAGCTCAGATTCTGGTGGAATGTTGGTGGGTGCTATGTTGCATTAGCAAGACCCCCCAAGCACCAATACAGTGGAACCCCCCCACAAGTGACCCCATTTTGCAAACTACACCCCTCAGGGAATTCATCTAGGGGTATAGTGTACATTTCAAACCCCCAGGGGTTTCACCAATTTTGATACAACTGGGCAGTGAAAATGAAAAATTACATTTTTTTACACAAAAATGCAGTTCTGGCTCAAAATTTTTCATTTTCATAAGGTATGAAGGAGAAAAAGCACCCCAAAATCTGTGCCCCAATTTCTCCCGAGTATGGCAATGCCTCATATGTGACCAAAAAATACCAGTTGGGTGCATGGCAGGACTCAGAAGGGAAGGAGTGATTTTTGGTGGTGGAATGTTGGTGGGTGCTATGTCGCATTAGCAAGACCCCCAAAGCACCAATACAGTGGAACCCCCCCACAAGTGACCCCATTTTGCAAACTACACCCCTCAGGGAATTCATCTAGGGGTATAGTGTACATTTCAAACCCCCAGGGGTTTCACCAATTTTGATACAACTGGGCAGTGAAAATGAAAAATTACATTTTTTTTACACAAAAATGCAGTTCTGGCTCAAAATTTTTCATTTTCAGAAGGTAAGAAGGAGAAAAAGCACCCCAAAATCTGTGCCCCAATTTCTCCCGAGTACGGCAATGCCTCACATGTGACCAAAAAATACCATTTGGGTGCATGGCAGGACTCAGAAGGGAAGGAGTGATTTTTGGATTTTGCAGCTCAGATTCTGGTGGAATTTTGGTGGGTGCTATGTCGCATTAGCAAGACCCCCCAAGCACCAATACAGTGGAACCTCCCCACAAGTGACCCCATTTTGCAAACTACACCCCTCAGGGAATTCATCTAGGGGTATAGTGTACATTTCAAACCCCCAGGGGTTTCACCAATTTTGATACAACTAGGCTGTGCAAATGAAAAATTACATTTTTTACACAAAAATGCAGTTCTGGCTCAAAATTTTTCATTTTCACAAGGAATGAAGGAGAAAAAGCACCCCAAAATCTGTGCCCCAATTTCTCCCGAGTACGGCAATGCCTCACATGTGACCAAAAAATACCATTTGGGTGCATGGCAGGACTCAGAAAGGAAGGAGTGATTTTTGGATTTTGCAGCTCAGATTCTGGTGGAATGTTGGTGGGTGCTATGTTGCATTAGCAAGACCCCCCAAGCACCAATACAGTGGAACCACCCCACAAGTGACCCCATTTTGCAAACTACACCCCTCAGGGAATTCATCTAGGGGTATAGTGTACATTTCAAACCCCCAGGGGTTTCACCAATTTTGATACAACTGGGCAGTGAAAATGAAAAATTACATTTTTTACACAAAAATGCAGTTCTGGCTCAAAATTTTTCATTTTCAGAAGGTATGAAGGAGAAAAAACACCCCAAAATCTGTGCCCCAATTTCTCCCGAGTATGGCAATGCCTCATATGTGACCAAAAAATACCAGTTGGGTGCATGGCAGGACTCAAAAGGGAAGGAGTGATTTTTGGATTTTGCAGCTCAGATTCTGGTGGAATGTTGGTGGGTGCTATGTGGCATTAGCAAGACCCCCGAAGCACGGTGAAATGATGAACCTAATAATCCATAGATGTGTGGTATATTTTAAAACACTCCTTTATACATAGGCCGGGTTTGTCGGGGCAAGTTTCACAGTGGAAAATAGTTTCCTTTCTTATTCCCTTTTTATAGCAAACTTTGCACCTTTTTTGTGTCCTGCCCTTTCTTGCAGTGGAGGGGATTTCGTTCGGAAAATGCTGCCCTGGTACAATACGGGGGCCAGTACTAGAAGTACTGGGGCCCTCTGCCTGCTGGTTCCCAAATACTAGGCCCTTTATGACTTCCTCTTGAAAGTGCATAAATGTCCCCCTCTGGCCGGTAGAACGGAATAGCACGTAAGCGTTATACAGTGCCATCTGGATGATATACACTGCCAGCTTCTTGTACCAGATTTTTGTTTTCCGCAGGGCACTGTACGGCTTCAGTACCTGATCTGAAAGATCCACTCCGCCCATGTACCTATTGTAATCCAGGATACAATTAGGTTTTGAGGTGTGGGTACTGGTACCTCGTACAGGGACGGAGGTGGTACTGTCTCCGTGAATTATTGTCAGTATAAGGACATCCCTCTTGTCCTTATATTTGACCAACAACATATTTTCGGTGCATATTCCCCTGCTTTCACCCCTTCTCATTACTTGGGCAATGTGCGTTTTTGGGAGGCCTCTTTGGTTCTTGCGCACAGTACCGCAAGCTGCTGTACCTCTTGAACCAAGGGCCTTAAACAGGGGGATGCTAGTGTAAAAGTTATCCACATAGAGGTGATAACCTTTATCCAGGAAGGGGTGCACTAAATCCCAGACAATTTTTCCACTAACACCTACGAGGGAGGGGGGGCATTCTGGCGGTTCAATTCTTGAATCCTTCCCTTCATATACCCTAAACATGTGGGTGTACCCTGAGGTGCTTTCACACAGCTTATACATTTTTATGCCATACCTTGCCCTCTTACTGGGAAGGTACTGGCGGAATTTAACCCTTCCTTTAAAATGTATAAGGGACTCGTCTATACAAATGAATTTATCTGGGATGTACATCTCTGCAAATTTGGCACTGAAATGATCAATGACCGGCCTGACTTTGAATAGCCGGTCAAAGGTGGGATCATCTCTGGGTGGGCACTGTGCATTATCGTTGTAATGCAAAAATTTAAGGATCGTCTCAAATCGAGCCCGGGGCATGGCCATACGGTAAAATGGGGTGCTGTACAGAACATCTGTACTCCAATATTGCCTAATTTCTGGCTTTTTTACTATGCCCATATGAAACACCAGACCCCAAAACGTCATCATCTCTACTGCATCTACAGGGGTCCACCTAGCAAATGATGACGTGGGGTTTTGAGCAATAAACTGCTGGGCATATAAATTAGTTTGGTCCACCATTAAATTTATAGAATCATCAGAGAAAAAAAAAAATTGAAGGGGTTAAAAAAAAAAAAAAATTGAAGGGGTAAAAAAAAAAAAATTGAAGGGGTTTAAAAAAAAAAAAAAAAGGTCCTGCGCCAAAAATTGAGCACAGATGTTGGTCAGTAACGTCCGTCACTGAACAGCGCTCAAAGGCAACAGGAATTTGATAAAAAAAAAAAAATAGATCAACCCTGTGCCGAAAAAGCTGATCAGTGATGTACGTCACTGATCAGCGCACAGTGGCCACAGGACACCCACAAAATCACAGTGTGTGTAAAAAAAAAATTAAAAAAAGACCCCACAGCACCCACAAAAAAAAAAAGGTGATCAGTGATGCGACACTAATTACCAGTGAGGGGCAGCAGGTGCACAACCTTTGGTGCAACTGGCAGCAACTGACAGGTATATATAAAAAAAAAAACCTCTGCACCCCCAAAAAGTTGCTGATCACCTCAGATATAGTGATCAGCACAAAAGGCGGGGGCAGCAGACACAAAATTTAGCACTCTCTATCACTCTCTGTCACTATCTCTCTCTATCTCTCTATCTCTCACTATCTATCACTCTATGACACTGCAGCAGCAGCACTGACAGTTATATATATGAAAAATAACCCCTGCACCCCCAAAAAGTTGCTGGGGGTGCACAAAAGGGGGGCAGCAGACACAAAATATAGCAGTCTCTATCACTCTCTGTCACTATCTCTCTCTATCTCTCTATCTCTCACTCTATGACACTGCAGCAGCAGCACTGACAGGTATATATATCTAAAAAAAAAACCTGCGCCCCCAAAAAGTTGCTGATCAGTTAATTTATACTGATCAGCACAAAAGGGGGGGCAGCAGTCAGTTATATAAAAAATATATAGCACAATCTGTCACTATCTCTCTATCTATCTCTCTCTATCTCTCTCTATCTCTCTCTATCTCTCTCTATCTCTCTCTATCTCTCTATCTATAGCTCTATCACACTGCAGCAGCACAAAATATAGCACTCTCTGTCACTAGGCCTCTCTATCTCTCTCTATCTCTCTCTCTCTATCTCTCTATCTAATAACTCGCAGCAGCACAACACAGCACAGGATGTCACAGGATGTCACAAGAATAAGCAAGATCCAGGCAGTGATCAGGTAAGTATTTAGAGGGGTTCTGGTCAGTATATCGCGGCAGCTGGGTACGGTGACCGCACTGCACGCAATTCCAGACCGGAATGGCGTCTGCAGTGCAGTCACCGTTAGTTTAAACCCCCCTCCATGGCTGTGATTGGTCCGACGAACCAATCACGGCCTTTGGGGGCGGGCGGGGTGAGGTGGGGTGACACCAGTGTCACCCTTACACCCCGCGGTGATTGGTGCTGTACTTTACAGCACCAATCACCTCCGATCCCTGTGTCACCGGCGAACGTTATTCGCCGGTGACACAGAAAACGCTGTGAATGGCTGTTCACACTGAACAGCCAATCACAGCGATCGCCGACGGGGGGGCGGCATCGCAGCCCCCCCTGGGCATGCAGGGACATGTCTGCTGTCAGGGACAGCAGACATCGTCCCTCTGTCACTGCGTCTCTAGACGCAGTGACAGTTAGAAGTCATGACGTATATATACGTCATGTGTCGGGAAGTACTTCCCGGCCATGACGTATATATACGCCAAATGTCGGGAAGGGGTTAATACTGTGGGCAACAAGTTCATGAATGGAGGAAGATCTTACCCATCCTGGCTTCCAAAAATTCAGGGGCACCCACATTAGAAAGAAAAGGTACCCTCCTTCAAATGATGCACATCTGGAGGCACATACAGTACAGTATAGAGATGTGTTTCCCTAATAATCTTAGTGGATATTATTACACTGCACTCTGGAAAAATTATGTTTTCCATACACAGTATAGGGCATTCAGGGCTGGATTGAGACCTGTTCGCTAGACTGCGTAGGCTTGCAGCCTAGCGAACAGTTAAACGTCGACAACCGCACATGTATACACTCACATGCGGCCACACGGGTGAAAAATAATAAGATGGTCGCTCACCATGGAATGATTCCCCCCCCCCCTGTAAACTGACTTTTATCGTGGCCGGAGATGGCTGAATTTGGGCAGGCGCTGACATCATGTGATACCAGCCGCCCACCCCAAGCAGGCTTTGACATGCCTGCGTTCGAAGGGAAATGGCAGGCGTTTCTATGGGTGCACCCATAAAATGTTGGATTTCCCCTGTTCCAGCCTCCTGCCCACCCCTACTGACACACATGCCCCGGCGAGTGTGAAACTCCCCAAAGGCATTCGCTCAGACGGTTTGCACATGCGCATATTCGCCCATGCACATACCCCCACCATCGGCTGGGGACTGAATTCAGCCCACTAGGAGCGGTTCTGAATCACCACCTTAGTCTGCCCTCTCTCCTTTATAGGGTCTGAGAATGGTTCCAGTTGATAGATCTGCAGGGGTTCATTTACTTGCAATAAATGGGTACAAATGCATCTTTTTATATCCATGCAATGTTAATCACCTCCGGGTACCTTTGGTCGGAACATTTACTAAGTGATGAATTCAGACAAGTTACATTTTTACAGGCGGCAAGCTCAGCCAAATTCGGCATCACGAATGAGTAGACCATCGACAGAACTCGGCCGCATATGGAAAGAGTTCTATGGTGGCTGGCTCATTTACAAACATTCGTAAGGCTGAATGTGGCCGCAAATTCGGCAAAAAACACATTTTCCATCTGTAGTTGATAAAGCATGCATGGATTCATGCACGCTTCTCTGTATAATAACAAGAATAAATAATTACATTTAAAAAACGGCGACGAGTATCCCCGGCACCCCTGGATGGTGGGTATTGGATTGATAGCTTTAAAAATGTAAAATTAGATTTCAAAATAAAGTATTTGGTTCTGCTCTGGAACAACAAGTCAGCCAAAAAAGCAGGGGTGACATGTCCCTGTTTTGTAGAACTGATCCGGTGGCCACCCCCCAAACACCGCAGTATGTCAGTCATGCTGCAGTTAAGGGAGACTTTGAGCAATCACACATAACTCGTTCAGCATGGGTATTGTGTATGTGCAATGCACCCACCATTGAATTTGTGCATAAACCTTTGGGTACAAATCCAAATAAGGCTCACAATTAATGGGAAACTTTTCCAGTTCACATAACCATGAGTCACTATCTCATGCTCTGATGTTGCAAATAAAGTATGTTTTTATTATTGATCAGCTTTTACTTGATGGATTTCATAATAACTGGTTCAGTAAACTTTGTGCCAACTTGGAACAAACATGATATTAGTAAAGATAAACTTCACTTCAGTCTCATCAGCCCTAACTGCCAAGGTGCCCCTCTCTTGTGGTCATTGCATGAGCCAAACTTGCTGATGTCAGCACTCACTTCTCTCAGCGCTAACCAGACCTAGCTCCCCTACTGATGACACTCTCCCTCCATTCCCGGCTACCACCTGTCTACAGTCCCAATGCTGCAGAAGCCCAGGGGACCCGCTGTTCACCTCTCCCAGAAATTACAGCTCCTTTGCTGGCTTCACCCCTTCCCTACACTTGTGCCCAGGACCAGCTTACAGTTCAGCTTCAGCTTGGCTCGCGGGGAGAGGAGCAAGCACTCAAGGGATGGCTTGCCAGATTGCTGTCATCTGCTACTGACAGCTCTTTTATATGCCCCAGGGTCTGGCCACACGGTATCCCTGCCATGTGACCTACTACTGCCCAGAGCGAGGTGGGGTTTTTTTTCGCCAGCGACTTAGGGAACCTGCACACTGCCAATCATCTGGTTTTTCTTTGTTCCTCCTCTCCCTGATATCATATCAAAATAATAAATATCTAACTTTCTTTGTAGGTCACTAAGCTATCCAATAGTGAAAATTATATCCAAAAGCATTAAGTAATTTTTGTATACCGGAATTCTCTTGTTGTTGAATTGTGGTGTATGTTAAGATTCATATATCACGCGAGATTCATACTGTATATCATGCATCCGTTCCATCCACCATAAATGAATGGTTAAGGGTGGACTAATGTGGCTGTGGTGCAAAAATCCCAGACGCAGCTTCTCCAAACACAAGTACAGGCTCCGCAGGAAACCCTGCACCTGATTCCTGATGAAGTGGCACTCCTGCTACAGCATAATCAGCCTAGGCCAGTGGTTCCCAAACTGTGCGCCTAGGCTCCCTGGGGTGCCGCGGAGCACTTGCAGGGGTGCCTCAGGTTGGTGGTCCAATGAAACAGGCAAAATAAGTGCTTGGGGCTTCCAATTATAAAATATGTGGGGAAACAGAAGTGAATCGTGTTCCTCACCACATAACCGGACCTAAGGATGACATTTAAGCACAACTTATTTCATTTAAAAAAAAAAATTTATTCTTGGTAACAAACTTTGGCCTAGGGGTGCCCTGAAAAATATTCTGATACTCTAGGGTGCTGTGATTCAAAAAAGTTTGGGAACCTCTGGCCTAGGCAATTACAAAAGATATGTCCCTCAGACGATGTAGAAGCCTACACGAGGACCTTTGAGCGTGCAGCCGCACGCCTGTGATGGCCAGAGGATACCTGGGCAAATAAACTGCCACCATATTTGATGTGGAATCCCCAAAAAACATCCCATGACCAAGCATCCACTTATTTGCAGCTTAAAGCTGCCATACTGTGTAGCATCAATGTAACCAAGGCCTTCAAAGCCCAGTGATTCCAGGACTGGCGCTGGACCATGAAAGAGAATTCTGTAAAACAGCTTGTCTTGAACCGGAGAAAAATACTGCCGCCCAAGTGGTGGAGACCATATCCATAGATGACTATGTGTGGGTCTTAGACAGAGGCATGCAGAGATGGGTTCTCCAGGCTGACCCCCACTATATGGAGGACCTAGCTGCCACAATGGAGAGGGTCAGCTAGAAGAAGCGTTTTCAGCGAAACACGTGTTCTGTGTTTGTTTACGATAGTGTTAGTTAGGGACCTGCAGCATGTTACTATAATTTATTGCAATCCAGTCAGTTACTGTTTATATTATGATTATGTGAAGGATTAGATTGTGGCAACTGATAGTGCAGGCACCAGAGCAGCGATGGCATACAGTAGCTATTACTGACTCTGTGTGTTATCTTCTGATGCCTCCTGGTATTTCATCGTTATTTTGATTGATTTACCAATTAACATGGGATTGTTGCTGATTCCAGGAGGCAACAATACTATAAACTTCCAATAGATGTCAACATTGTCTCAAAAATAATCATACTGACTCATACCCTGCCTGGGAACCCTGCCAAGTTCTAAATAAAGGCCACATTGTGTCTATATATATATATACACTGTTGCTCCACACGAATACTAAGGAAATTAATCCTAGACATTTTTTTGCTACTCTGTGGGGAAACAGCACTGTTTACTTTGAAGATCAACAATCCCTCAAGGATTGGGGAACAGTACTGTAAAATTACTACTGTTGTTACAAATAAATACCTCTGCTGCAGGCCGCTACTACTTATCTTTTAAATCTTTTCACCCATTTCCTTACTTTTGGTCTACACAATATATGTTTTGTCTGTGATTTTAACCTCATTTCGCTGTTGATATATGTCTCCTTATCCAATCAAGATTAAATAAAGATAGATGGAGCATATATCTTTTTAATCATTTATTATATCAGTGTTTGATTAGGATTAATAACTGTTATATCTTCTTTGGTGTGCGTCTCCTATGAACTCCTTGGCCCCTGGGCCCCCCCCCTGTTCTAACTCTGTTTTTTGAGTTCATGACAGCACCCCCACTGGCACAAACTCGAAACCAGTGGCTCTCTGTTGAAGAGATTTTTGTACAGAGTGTGTGCAGATTTCCATTTACTTTTTCTATACAATGGAGAGATATGCTGCACTGGGGAAAATGGCTAAGCCCTTAGACTGAGAGACTCCACCAGTTCCAAGAATCCGGACCTGTCTTTTACCGGAAACAGGGCCCATCCTAATTCGGTCATCTGCTATGAGTGCGGGGAACAGGGCCACATCCGAAAGGACTGTACCAAACAGCCTGAGCCTATGGAGTGCGGAGCAAGAAAATCAGGGCAACCGGCTTACAGCTGTGTCAGTAGCAAGGGTTTGTCTGTTCAAGGTGACCCTTCTGATCGCAGCATGGCAAATTGTGGCGCTGGTCGATACCAGGAGTTGCTAGTCAATTATCTCTGTGGGGTTAACAATAAAAATGTAATGTGATTGGTGCACTAATAGGTGCATCTGGTACTGGGGTGATTGGTGCACTAATAGGTGCATCTGGTACTGGGGTTGTCAATCTCAGATAAAGTGAACAAGCAATAAACAAGAATGTACCAGAGCTGGCTGTTAAGGAAAAATATGATGCAATTGGAACAGTATCTTTTACAAGAACAATTTAATGAAAATAAAGTAAAATAAATATTTATTTTACTTTACTTTCATTAAATTGTTCTAGTGAAAGATACTGTTCCTATTGCATCATATATATATTTTTTTTAACAGCCAGCTCTGGTACATTCTTGTTTATCTCTGTGGGGTTGGGCTCCTGAAGGCATTGACCAGGTCTTGCCTGCAGTTGAGGTGCTCTGCATCCATGTGCCACCCACAAGTACCCCAGAGTGCAACATCGGGGACAGACAATGCAGGTGGTGGCAGCGGTCACTCCACATTTACCCTACCCTTTGATTCTGGGATGAGATTTTCCTGGTCTGTCGGAACTGCTGGCGTTTCAACAGAGGAGAGGGTTGAAAGAACCCAGAGGAGGAGAGGGACGAAAGAACATGTCGGACAAGACCAGCTGGAAGACCTGAACCTCAAATGCTTTCCAGAACATTTTTAGTTACAATGGGAAAATGCATTCGGCCTTACAAGGGGGAGCAGCTCTTATTTAATATTAGAGAGGGATTTATTATATAGGGTTGTCGAGGAATGGCGTAACAAAGTTGAGCAGCTTATAGTGCCACGGGTCCATCAGTCTCTGGTTCTGGAAGCTGGGCACAGTTGTGGGGAGGAAAAACTCTGCAGAGGGTACCACAGCGGTTTTATTGTCCAAGAATCCGGGTGGCCGTAGCAAAGTACTGTCAGGAGTGTCCCATCTGCCAGCGTACAGCACCAAAGCCCCAGTACAGAGCTCAGACCAGGAGTTCCAGAAGAGGCATAGATGTTTTTTGCGGCCGAAGCTCTCAAAGGAGGTGTGGCAACGGCGTAGAGACTTCAATATTTGTCTTTTTTTTTGTGGGGGTTCAGGCTATTTTCTCCAGATTTGGGAATTGCACAAATCTGGTGGTGGCGAAAAGTTCTTTCCTCTGGCCAAGTTGAGCCAGGTTGTAAGAACTGTGCCTATCTCCACTGTGGAACTTGCCCTTGAATCATACATACAATGCACTCTAACCGATAATCGGGGTCCTAGGATTAGGGAGCCCCATTGTGGTTTCTAGAATCGGAAGAGGAGGTTTCCCTCTTCCATTAAGATTTCTGACCGAAAGACATTGGATGCTGAATTCCCAGCAAGGGAAATGTAATGTTCTTTCTATGTTAGAGATGCTAACCCCAGTAGGGGAGTCTCAGGCTATATTACCCCAGAAGGGGTCTCGAGTGGCTTAACCCCAGAGGGGTCCCAGAAGCCATTACTCCAGAAGGAGTCTCAAGTGGCATTACCCCAGGTGAAAGTTCTATCTGCTCTGCCCCAGTAGGGGGTGCTGTCTGCTCCACCCCTGCAGGGGGTTCTGTCTGCTGCACCCCAGGAGGGGGTTCTGTCTGTTCTGCCCCAATGAGGGGGGGGGCTCAGTCTGCCTAGCCCCAGAGGGGGGCTCAGAGGGAGGATGTGTGGCAGTGCAGTCCGAGTGCCACCCTGGGTGTTCGCAGAACAGGGCACAGTTGTTCGGTTGCCCCAGGCCAAAACTACCTGGGTTTAGAGAAATACAGTGTAATATACAGTAGATCCCATCCTTGCTGGTCCTATCCAGGTGTTGGAGCAAGTGCTTCCAGCAATCAGGCACACCTGTGTCACACTTCCTAAAGCTCCTTAGAGCAAGGGCTCCTCATGCAAACAAGTGGCCAGACATTAGAGGGTGGTGGCCCAGTGGGTTAGTGACAGGGAGCCTGAAATTTTATACAGTATATGCTGTTTTTGGACAGTACCTGGTTAAACAAATTAATCAAGAAAAGACTTGATCAACACAGATTATGCTGGCAAAGTCCCACAGAGAACTGTTAATTTTAGTTGTTTTTGGATAATTTTCATGGAAACCCCCAAATGGGTGATGTATACTCACAACTGAGCTTATAGGCATTGGGGTTGTCCCATACAAGTGCTGCAAGCTCCTTTTTGGCTGCCAAATAGAAGTGGCCTGCTAGTATATCGCAAGACACTGAGCTGTCACTCCTATTAGACTCACATGTGTGACACACCATGCAACTGGAGGCCAATGGAACCGAAAGTGCATGGGTACCTATGTAGGAAAGCAATGGACCAGGTCAGTCAAATCACATGTGCTGCCAGCGGTGCTGTGTCATCCTGCCTGTGAGCTGGAGACTAGAGAGCTGTTGGAGCATCTGGGCTGCTATGGCATGTAATTTGCCTCTGGAAATTTGATTAGTGCCAGGAGCATTGGAAATACGAGTTTCGTCCCGCCAATCGCCGGAACTTTCTCAAGACACTTGAGGAAAGTCCCGGCGATCTACAGGATAAAAGGCATTCAAGTTATAACAGATCCCAAAATTATATAAACTACAGACTACTACCAACGCTACTGGTGCTAACCAAAAATCCAGTTACAAATTACATGACATAGCAACCCAGATGCTCCAACAGTTCCCCAGTCTCCAGCTAACACAGAGGCCCTTATTCTGGTTTGCACGCTCCTCTGTTTGATTGCGCAGGGGAGCGATGTTAAGTGACTGTATATGCGTAAAAACTTATATGCGATGGGGGTCAGGCGGCTGTGCAGATGGTGTTTGGTAGACTCGCAGAATCCACTATATCCAGACTTCAATGCCCTATACTGATTATATTAAAAGACAACAGCCATACTTACAAATGCTGGGAGTTATGCAGCTCTACTTTGAAGTATACTTTTTACCCATTATTGTCCCTTACCACCTTTTGCACTACAGCCATTTAACACCTACATCTCCCCAGTTCTGCATAAGCTCCTAATCTTCTGAGTGTAACTCCTTGCAGCATTCAAGTACCACTTATAGTTGATGTCCTCTTCGTCATATTCTAGGGGTTCATGTGGACTTTGGGTGGGCTCTATTATTATAGCTGGACATAATTTACCCTGCTCAAGTGTTGGAAAATCAGTTAAAGACTAAGCTGCTCAAGAGAAGGCCTTAATATCCTCTCATGTAGCCCATGGTCTCATAACTGAACCTGAAGTTCACCTTTTGATAGATTTTCTGGAGACTGGAAGTTCATTCATCTGGGTCAAAACAACAGAGGATAGGAAACTTCTTGCTTCCAGGAACACTGAAACTTGAGCCTTTCCCCAATCATTCAGCTTCAAGCCTTATATGGTTACTTTATGATGATCCTGTCTAGTTTGCCTTCACTGAGTCTCACTTATGTTCCTTCAAACAGGGCCGCAGAACTTCAAAGGACTATTGTTCTGAATTCAGACGCTGTCTGTCGTAAGTGAATGGAGCAATCCTGCACTATAAAGTCAATCTCATATTAGCTTTACAAATTACATTTAGGATTTCTTACTGCAATACTTGATCCAGATTCCCTGCAGGAGATTATTCAATTGTTAATTAAAATTGATAGACACATAAAGGAAAGATAGATGGAGAAAGAAGCACCAGCATTAGGGCGGAGTGAAAAAGTTGAAATTGAGAAATTCAAAATCAGCTAGTGTGGAAAAGTTGTGACTTGACCTGAATAAGTAACGTGCAAAAGCCTTTTGATCTAGGTCAACATCTTCTGTTCTGGCAAAAGACCTAAAGTTTCGCTTTTTAGATGAAAATAATGAAACGTATGAAAAAGCTTTGATCTAGTTAAAATTATGTCAGGATGTCTTACAGTGGTTCATTAATATACTTTAGCATAGTAAAAAAAGAGTATGAGCTTGTCCTAGTGCAAAGTGACTGACTTTGGCAGGAGGAAAAAAATCCCTGATAATTGACCCATTTTCATGGTCACAATTGTGAATATTGTGTTTTCTCCTGAACGTGTTTTTTTTTTTTTGGAGAGGATGCTCTGTAATTGAAAAAATTGAAAAATAACAGGTTTCAAAGATGTTGCACATACAGTATTGTCTTGTTGTTGTTTTCAGTATCACTTCATGGATATGTCAATATGATGACCTGTCAACAAACCATCCCTGGTTAAATAGTGGTCTCTTACACTCTTAGTGGTCTCATTGGCAGATCCAGCTTCTCAGTAGACCTGAAATACTCTTGCTGTCACGCCTGGGGTCTGAGTCAATGTGACGAAGGCCTCAGGTGTAGGCTCGGACCAATGAATGAATCCAGGAGGCTTTATTAGGCCCTTGTACATAAATTGTACCGTAGTGCACCCAGAGGCAGGATGAGCAGGAAGCAGGCAGGAGTAAAAGTACTATCAGTTTTATTGAAACAGATGATAACAAGGAAGATTGTACTTGGCAACTGGCAGAGAGTAACGTATGCATGGCAACAGGAATGATACACAATGACTATGACAAAGAAGATGCTAAAGATGCAGTGCAGCACACTGATGAAGTTCATAAGCGCTATGAGCCGATAACCACACTGAGGGCAAAGTACATTACTTGGGGTTGCCTGGGAATACTGTTGACTTTGAATGATGATTAGAACATCGGTGACAGGAACGATGGTTATAACCTCAATGACTGGAACATCAATGACTAGAAAGATGGTTGGAACATCGATGAGGAACGATGGTTAGAACATCGATGACTGGAACAATGGTGAGAACATCTATGACTGGATTGATGGTTAGAACATCGATGACTGGAACGATGGTTAGAAGATCGATGGTTAGAAGATCGAAGACTGGAGCGATGGTTAGAACATAGTCAAGAATGATAGCAGGAACATCAAACACGGAACAATGGTCAGAACAGCAACGATGGCTGGAACATCAAATGCGGAATGATGGTTGAACCACCAAGAGGAACTGCTGAGGTAAGTATCCTTTTTCCTACTTACACTAGCATTCGGTAAAGAGTTGGACATTAGAAGACACAGAGGTGCACTATTCTATTAAGGGCAAACAAAAGGGATTTACCTGATTTTTTGCCCCAAGTTTTTTCTTGGTCAATTCAATTACAGAGCATCCTCTACCCCCAAAAAACACTTTCGGGAAAAACACACAATATTCACAATTGTGACCATGAAAACGGGTCAGTTATCAGGGATTTTTTTTCTCCTGCCAAAGTCAGTTACTTTGCACTAGGACAAGCTCGTACTCTTTTTACTATTCTAAGGTATATTAATGAACCACTCTAAGACATCTTGACATAATTTTAACTAGATCGGAACTTCTTCATACGTTTCGGAATTTTCACCTAAAAAGTGAAACAGAAGATGTTGACTCAGATCAAAAAAGCTTCTGCACCTTTCTTATTCAGGTCAAGTCGCAACTTTTCCACACTAGCCGATTTTGAATTTCTCAATTTCAATTTTTTTCACTCCGCCCTATTGTATATGCCTCAGAAGAGTCTACTAAGGAAGGGGAGGAAATATCAGACCAAAGCGCTGCGGAATATGTATTCGCTGTTAATAAATAAATAATAAATTGGATGTTGGAATCTAGAACTTCTTTTGGACTGTGCCCATATAGCAGTGGTAAAAGTCATATGGCTCATTCCTGCCATAACAAGCCAGTAAAAATCTGATCGCACAGCTGCAAATTCACACAGCGGACGATTATTGCTAGACTGCGCATGCCTTTGGGCCGCAATACGCATGCACAAGGCCGTCCCGTGATGAAAGCCTGCTACTATATCCTGGAAATGATATGCCGAATATGCCTTTGTCCATCGCATGACGAGTAATGTGTAGTACACACCAGGACGATATGGAGAGACTTGTATGTAAATCGGCCATGTTTTGGGCCATTTCAGTGTCCTTATGATGCCATCCCGATCCAATGCTGCAGGTAGGATATCAGAACCGACCATTGCAGTGGGTGGGGGTCATGATCAGATTGCGATTCATTTTAATTCTGGAGATCTTTCTGTGCATTATTAGCAGGGTCGGTGCAAGGCACCGGAGCGCCCCAGGCAAGTCGGGGTGGGGGCGCCCCAGTGCCAGGGGTGGGGGCGGGGGTACCTGTTGCGCCATCTGGGGAGCGGGCAGGGGGGTCCATGCTGGCGTCTGACAGGAGCCTGCAGTGGTGTCCTTGCCGCACAGGTACCTGCGGCGCTGTGTATAAAGCTGGCGGCGGCGGGGGGTCCCTGCAGTGAATAAGAAATAACTAGAAATAACTATTGGATGAATCTCAGCCAATCAGTGTGCGGCCAGTGTTTTCAAACCCGGCATCGCTTCCCGCGCCGCCGCATAGCGCTAGTTATGTCTTAGTCACTGCAAGGACCCCCCACCGCCGCCAGCTTTATACACAGCGCCCCAGACAGCGCAGCAGGTACCCCCTTTGCACGAGGGGCGAACTGCCGCCCTCCTAGGCAAATGTTTAGACCTGCCTAGTGGTGGTGCCGGCTTTGATTATTAGGCATCAACCTCAGTCTATCCTCCACCTGTTATACATAGTCTTATTTACTGACAAAAAGGGTTCATCAGTCCTTAGAACAGTATCTTCACTGCAACATTTCCAATTCTAACTTCCAATGTCTGAATTTGCTCCATCTAAAACAGGGCTGGGCAACACCGGCCCTCCAGATGTTAGTGAACTACACATCCCAGGATGCTTTGCATTAGTTTTGCTATGTGGCCATGCTGAAACTGATGAAAGGCATGCTGGGATGTGTAGTTCATCAACATCTGGAGGGCCGGTGTTGCCCAGCCCTGCTCTAAAAGGTCTTGGAAAGAGTTAATTCTGCCATTGAAAGGCCTTATTTTGCTCCATATGTTTTGAAGATCATCATCACAGGCCAGGTACGCTCAAGCTGGGATATAAAGCGTGATTTATAGCACAAAATATATTAAATCCTCATCAGCCTTATAAGAAATTTGGTCCACCATTCATTGGTCCTTTTCAGATCACCAAACAAGTGAACTTTGTTGTCTTTCATTTGATACTTCCCAGGTCCTTAAGTCTACCTTTTCAAGACACTCAGTATTTCCAAGAAAGGTAAAGTTTTCCATTTAAAGATGCCATCTCAAATACTTATTGAAGAATATGTGGTTGAAAAAGTGTTTGAATTACAAGAAAGTACGAGGCCAATTCCACTTCTTTGTCCACTGAAAGGGCTATGGATCTGAAGAGTGGTCTTGGGTACTGGAGAGGCCTGTTTCAAGTATTTTCCAGATAAACCCAGGGCTTTCTTAACAGCTCCTCAAGGGTCGGGGCACTGCCGTAGAGCTATAGCACTGCCAGCTCTCGCCTGTTGCCTTACTAGCTGAGACGCTACTGCGGCTAAACAGTTTTCTTCTCCTGACTGTTGATGGTGACAGGGACAACCTTCCCCTCTTATATCCGCTGCTGGGCACATGTAGAATCCAGCTACAGCAATATTAATTAGGGGGCTTGTCCTTCTTGGGAGGATCTGTTTGGCCCCTGTTTCTAGAGCAAGACAAGGAGCACTTGGCCTCTGATTTTTATAGCGTTCTTGTGCCTGGTAATGACTGCTGTGCTTGTCTCCTGGATTCCAGGCTTAGATTCCTGCCTACCTTCAGTGTGTAGCATTTTATTCCACTTCAGCCTGCATTATTCTACTCATTACTGCACTTAACTTTTTCTATCTATCTCCTCCATTACTGGTGCCTGAATCACTCCTGGCTCATGACCTACCCCTGGATTGCAGTTCTAGTACCTCCCCACAGTTCCCATAAGCCCCTACTGTCATTAGTGTAATCCTGGCGGCATGCAAGCACCGGTGACAGCATAATACAAAGGGAAAATGGCACTGTTGCAGATGAAGACCTTTGGCAGACTCTAGGACAGGCATTCCCAACCACGGTCCTCAAGGCACACCAACAGTGCAGGTTTTGTAGATATCCAGGCTTGAGCACAGGTGACTTAATTAGTACCTGAGGGATTCTGATTAAACCATCTGTGCTGAAGCCTGGATATCACTAAAACCTGCACTGTTGGTGTGCCTTGAGGACCGTGGTTGGGAATGCCTGCTCTAGGGGTTCATGTGGACTCTGGGTGGACCGTAATATGATGCAAATATATTATAGGACAGTTGTAAAATACATTATGTACAGAACACCATTGCCAAAGTTCTAGGAAAAATACAGCACATCACTCGGCAACTTTGGAAACAAAATATGGCATTTTTAATTTTCAAACTTAGATTTATAAATCACAATTAATTTTTATTGATAATATCAAAGCAACTGTTTTATTTCTCAACCAAAATATTCACAATGACAGTAAAAACTAAGCACACTGGTATAAATAAATGCTTCATCTTTATGTTCCTAACATCTAAAAGATGACACATGTCATTGTGTACAAATCTGTCTTCGTAACAACCACATTCACAGTTAAGAAAATACTCTTTCAGAAAAATTCTCAGGGGGGGCAAAGAATAAAAGATTCTGAAGTAAAACAAACATTGCCGGATCGAGGAACATTGTTAGAAATTAAAATTATATAAACATATCCATTATTTGTTTTGTTAGGCTATGAATTATTAATTACTTTCCTGTACTATTAAAAAAACAAAACAGTAGAAATACTCATTATATGATACATATATCCAAGTGGTGTGATATTTTATATAATAAAGAATGAAAATAGTCACTTTCAATAATAAAAATAAGTTCTATTTTTGTTTATTTTACAATATAGTTAATATTCTTATCTTCTTTTTGAGCTTCTCTAGGAAAGGACACAGTTCTTTTACAAATTGCAGCATTACAGTTGCTTGTTCCTTTCTGTAGCTGTGGATCTATAAGCAGTGTGCACAGCCGCATTCCACATGTCTGTCCAGTTCCTCCATAAAAGTAGTGCCATCTGTGCACTGAAAGACATATTTCCGTCGTTTGCTCCTAAGCGGGACACAGCATTGCCCATTGCTGCAGCTTCCGTTACATTCCATACGCGGCACTTTGGTGGTCGTACTGCAGGTGCTATAACCTTGATGTTTGCGGACAATCTCACGTATAATCTCGCCGTGGCAATGATTTTCTGCAAAAGAAAAAAATAATAATTAAAATGTTGGTAAAAACATTTTCCTTTAGTATTTTTTTAATTATTATTTTTATTCCATGGCGATCTGTGAGACCCCAAAGTAGCTTAGGCAGTATTGTAGCAGCACCCTGTACTGTTAGTACCTCTGGGGGACTGCATAGATGTTAACAGGAACCTGTATTCCTCTATGATTCAGTGAGTAATAGGAAGGCAAACTCAAGGCAAAGCTTACAGCTGTGCAGCTGTCAAATTACTATATCTACAGAGCAGTGGTGCAAGTAATAAGGTACAGAGTGATACAGCGTACCTTTAAGAAATATGTTGCTGTTACGCCGTATCACCACGGGAGGAGCACAGCTACAGGTATTTTTTACCCCTCTGGTGGCTGCTGGAAATGGCCTGACAACTGCTGGAGTGGGGGAGGCCTGCACTCAGCTCTCCACCTCTCAGGACGACCTAGTCGAGCCAGGCAATGAATCAACATTACATGGGGCATAATTAAGTGGCACAACAGGGGACATTATGCAGATGCACGACAGGGGGCATTGTGCAGTGTCACTACAGGGGCATTGTGCAGTGTCACTACAGGGGCATTGTGCAGTGTCACTACAGGGGGCATTGTGCAGTGGCACTACATGGGGCATTATGAAGTGGCACTACAGTAGACATTATGCATGTAAGCGACACTGCAGAGGGCATTATGCATGTACCTGCACTGCTGGAAGCATTATGTGTTTATACGGCACTAACCACTGTCATGAGGTGGGGCAAAATATACAGTATAATTACCAGGAGATGCCAGGAAAGCATCTTTTGCCATGAAAACCCTAGCTGCGAGTAATTTGAAGCCTTACTGTGGGGTGTAATTTTTAATCGGCATTGTGGTTTGTTGCATAATGTGTAATGAGCATTACGGTGTGTGGTATAATGTGTAATAGGCATTGCAGTGTGTGTTATAACATGTGATCGATATTATGGTGTTTGGTATAATGTGAAATGGGCATTACAGTGTGTGGAATAATGTATAATAGGCATTACATGTGTGGCATAATATGTAATGGGCATTACAGTGTGTGGTATAATATGTAATATGCATTACAGTGTGGCATAATGTGTAATGGGCATTAAAGTGTGTGGCATAATGACCACTCCCCTAGTTTCATGTACCGTGTTTCCCCGATAATAAGCCCTACCCCGAAAATAAGCCCTACCCTGGCTTTTGATGACTGGTCCAAAATAAGCCCTACCCCGAAAATAAGCCCTATCAAAATTCACATTACCCGAGTGCGTTCACCTACTTCAATACCCTCAGGTCCACTCTAACCCCCGCTAACCCCCTTCACCGCCGCTTGAGGGATGCTGTACAGTACAATGCTGTTCTGCCGTCGAATACCCCAGCTCCAGGTCCCAGGGATGCATCTCGCCCTGCGCATGATGTCACTGCGCTCATTACGCGGCTTCTGTACATGGCGGGAGCGGATAGCAGTGGTGCCGGTGGAAAGCAAGAAGAACTGGAACTGGAAGAAGGTTGTAGGTGAGGAGCAGGGCCGGGGGCATGGTGCTGTAACTGGGGGCTGTGAAAGCAGGACTGGGGGCATGGTGCTGTGAAAGAAAGACTGGGGGCATGGTGGCTATAAAAGCAGGACTGAGGGCATGGTGGGCATGTTAATTAAAATAAGCCCTACCCCGAAAATAAGCCCTAGGGTGTTTTTTGTTACCAAAAAAAAAAAAAGACAGTGTCTTATTATCGGGGAAACACGGTAGCTACACCCCCTAATGGCGCATGCTATCAGTACCACTAAGAATTTTTTTTTGACTTGCACCACTGCAGAGCACTGAGCCTTAACGAAAAAGAAAATGATGTTGCTGTTGTTGCAATTATTGGTAAACTGTGTATGCACCACAGACATAATGCACACGCGCAACAATCAGTTTTAAATTACGCTTGTAGTGAGGAATTGTTTGCAAGTGAATAACTGGAATTGGCCATTTTGTGGGAGGTAATATGGAGTGGCGGTAAAAACACTGGTATTCCTGAATTGTTTTTGGGGCATGTATCGACTATGATCCTGTATGCAGGAATAACGTCTCTTATGACAGCCATTCTGAGTGACCTCTCTCACTACTTCAAGGTTTTCTGGATCTAGATAGATGCTGCAAATAAGTACACAGTTGTGGGCGTTTGCATAAGATCCGAAGGGCATCTCTATACAAATCCTAGCGGCTGTTAAGTTACCATAATTTCACACAACCTCTGAGTCAAAAAATGTCATCTGCAGCAGCATTAGCATACACCTATAAATCAGGTCTGATTTATGGCCAGAGCTCTATTTTGACAGTGCTGATTTTTTTTTCATGAATTATTAAGGCAATCTAGCTTACATCCGTGACCTACAAAATGTTAGGCCTGGGTTGGTTCTTGGGTGGAAGATCAACAGCCTAATTTTTTAAAAGGATAGAGAGCATCTTTAGCTGATCTGACAGACCTTATGGGGCAAGCAGAAGCGCCTTATAAAAGGGAGAGCTCCTAAAGTCTTTCCACTACATCCATGTAGCAAGAAACTTGAGATATCTATATGAAGCGGAAAAAATTATTTTCTATTACCTTGTTAAATTGTAATCCCATTAGAATTCTAATTTAGGGAAAACATGAAGGATGAGTTTGGCAACCCCTAATCTAGAGGGTCTTCACCCAGCTGGCCAGGGCAGAAGCTGAAGGTCACACTGCATGAAACGATCCAATATAGTATGATGGCTCACCTTTGTCACAGTGCTCGCCAGTAAAGTGGGGATCACACTGGCAGGATGGTTCTCCGCTCTCTGAGAGGTGGCACTGTCCGTGATTGCACTTGAGATTTCTGCAGACGCTGGTCTCATTCTTCTTGTCACAATACATTCCAGTGTATCCTTCTGTACATCGGCATGTGTAGCCACTCTCAGTGGCAACACAGGAACCATGCACACACCTAAAATATACAAAAAAAATCTGTAAAATTCCATGGTTTTTACTTGCTTAAATTCACCTAGTCTTAACTCTAAGAACTGATAAAATAAGTAATAATAAAAATAAGATACACTTTATAATGTCAACATGTGCAATCACACTGGGATAGATTATCAGTGCTACCATATGGGTAGAATAAATTGTACATATTGTACATCAACCTCTGGATTTGTATACACTAAATAGGCCATCAAAAAATTTGGCTATACAGTCAAAAGTTTTAAAATTCCCTAGTTTCCAGGTTCTATTGAAACTGCTAGAGATTAATGGAAAAAGTTTTGATTAGCAAAAGTGTAAATTAATAAAATTAAATAAAAACCCTTTGTCAAGTCACAAGTCATGGACTAAGAACTTAAAAAAATGTTCTGCAGCTATGAAAACGAGGCCATAAAGCAGGGGTGGGGAATTTGGAAAATTTTAAAACCCTTCGGGGGCCATATCAAAATTATCAATTATCGGCATATACGCGTGGGCATTATACACAGGGCAGCGGCATATACATGTGGGCATTATACACAGGGCAGCGGCATATACATGTTGGCATTATACACAGGGCAGCGGCATATACATGTGGGCATTATAAACACTGGCAGCGGCATATACATGTGGGCATTATACACACTGGCAGCGGCATATACATGTGGGCATTATACACACTGGCAGCGGCATATACATGTGGGCATTATACACAGGGCACCGGCATATACATGTGGGCATAATACACAAGGGCAGCGGCATATACATGTGGGCATAATACACAAGGGCAGCGGCATATACATGTGGGCATTATACACACTGGCAGCGGAATATACATGTGGGCATTATACACAGGGCACCGGCATATACATGTGGGCATTATACACACTGGCAGCGGCATATACATGTGGGCATTATACACACTGGCAGCGGCATATACATGTAGGCATTATACACAGGGCACCGGCATATACATGTGGGCATAATACACAAGGGCAGCGGCATATACATGTGGGCATTATACACACGGGCAGCGGCATATACATGTGGGCATTATACACACTGGCAGCGGCATATACATGTGGGCATTATACACAGGGCACCGGCATATACATGTGGGCATAATACACAAGGGCAGCGGCATATACATGTGGGCATTATACACAGGGCACCGGCATATACATGTGGGCATAATACACAAGGGCAGCGGCATATACATGTGGGCATTATACACACTGGCAGCGGAATATACATGTGGGCATTATACACAGGGCACCGGCATATACATGTGGGCATTATACACACTGGCAGCGGCATATACATGTGGGCATTATACACAGGGCACCGGCATATACATGTGGGCATAATACACAAGGGCAGCGGCATATACATGTGGGCATTATACACACGGGCAGCGACATAAAAAGTGACAGTGTGGAGGAAGGTGGGCTGTCACCCCCAAACAGGTTAATGTGATTATGTCTGATTATGAGAATCAGACATAATCACATTAACCTGTTTGGGGGTGAATCCAGGGGTAAATGACAACCCCTGGATGTGTCAGTCACTGCCTGGGAAGGGAGGGTGATTATCGCCCTATATTACAGCCGCCCGCCCGCCCGCCAATACTACAGAAGTATCATCCGCCCGCCGGCTGCCTACATTTCATACCAGCCGCCCGCCCGCTGTATCAGCCGCCCGCCCGCCCGCCTATATTAACAGCCGCCCGCCCTCCTATATTACATACCAGGCGCCGGGGATGGCTGCTGCTGCTGCCGCCGGGGAGATGTGTAGAAGACGCGCCCTCCAATCACAGTGGCTGTGGAGGGGATGCGCCGGCAGTGATTGGCGGGCGCGTCTTCTGCACATCTCCTCGGCGGCAGCAGCAGCAGCCATCCCCGGCGGCTGGTATGAAATGTAGGCAGCCGGCGGGCGGATGATACTTCTGTAGTATTGGCGGGCGGGCGGCTGTAATATAGGCAGGCGGGCGGGCCGGACAAACTGGGTGCGGGGGCCGTATCCGGCCCGCGGGCCAGAGGTTCCCCACCCCTGCCATAAAGCATCGCAAGTAGATTACCGGAGATTGGAAGATGGTCTTATGAGCCAGTGCAGGGTTTTCGTACACCACTAAGTAGGAAAAAGGTTCCTGATGGTGATTTTTAAGCAAGCCCCGCTTCCTAGTGTGTTTTAGCCCAAAAAGTTAAATAGACAATGCTTCTAATAGCATTCGCCTTCGTATTCCAGATTTTGGGCCCTATTCATGCACGTTATATCAGCCCCACCTGCAGTGCACATGGTTTTGCCCATTTTGAGAGCAAATTTGTCCTGTGATCAGGTCTGATATCAATAGCGATTCGCATTCCCACAGGTTGTTAGGGATGTCCTCTGTCATTTGTGCATGCGGCTCAATCTATTATCCTACTTACGATAGCTCTTTTACTATCCTCCAGCCACAAGTGAAGTTGCAACTACTGTAAGTTGTGTATGATTCTGCATTGATATTAGTTGTGTACATGAAGCTCTAGAGCAAGGTGCATCTGGCACACTGCATCAGACCTACAGAGACAATGCACCTTTCCTCATGTTTTGGTCACAGGGGGATCAATAATATATAAGGTGTGTTAAACTTTGAGAGCCGTATTGGCTTATCAATTCTGAAATATATTCATCACAAGGCCACGCTCCCATCGCACAAATAATAAAAACAAACAAAAATAATGTTTGCTACTATTGGACTTACTTGTGGTTTACACAGATGTCTCCAACCTCTTGGTCGCACAAAGGTCCAGTCCATCCAGGGTTGCATTCACATATAACACTTGCTTTTTCCATGGAGCGGCAAGAGCCATGCCTGCATATATTGCATGACTTGCATCCAGGGAAGACACCAATTGAGACTGGAGGCAAGTCTCTAAAATCTTGTAATTCATTGTTAATTCGTAGATCATGTATACATCCACTAAAGCCAATGGGAATACGGTCAGTTCTGTGCCGAATGGAGGACACTCCTGATGTTGGCGGAACACCTTCAAAATACAAAAATGTCAATGCTTTATTTAGTGTTTTTCACATCATCATCAGGTTATGTTGTGTAAAAGGTTATTTGTTCATTGTAAACTCGAGGAGAAACCGCAAATATAACAAAACTAAGCTACAGTATGAATGACTATTAGCCCAATAGCAGCTGGAGTAGGGGCCAGCAATCATGGTGCACTCTCCCATGGCCTCATCTTCTGGTTTATGAACATGATATGGATGATGCTACATGAACATTGTTGCCCCCAAATAGGGCTTTAGTGTGCTTGCTCTGGCCTTATACATCCTCACAACAGCAAGCAGGCTGTCTCTGTTACTGGTAGCCTATCTGCAACTTTATGCAAATACCGTAACAAATGCCTTCCTTTCTGTACATCCATTTGGCTGAATGTGCAGGGTCTGAGACACCCACATTTGGTGCCCATGCATGTTGTAATACAGATTGGTACATCCTTATAAAACGCAATCGGTTGCACCATCAAAACTTGCGCTGGTACTGGCATGTGTTGTTTTTCTGTCTATCTCTGACCTCCTATGCCTGCGTCCATAATGCACCGCTTGGAATGACACGCCAACGATACTTCTATAACACACCAACTGAACGGACCATTTGTGCATCATATGCAGGGCCCGATGATGTGATTCACAGCAGATATTCTCCCCAACATAATGGCCTGCTATTATTTTATGCACATCAACAACATTTTATTTGATGCATGGGAAATAACTTTAATTCCACAAAAACTGTACCTCCAAGGTATAGAGGAGTGTTCAGGTTCAGGGACGGTTGCTTTTGAAGCTTGCCAAGGCTTTTAGGTGCTCCTTTATCAACCACCAGGCTAAGGCTTTGATTCAGCATCACAAGTTCAACGGTATGAAAGAGGCCATCGTTGACGGTTTCCACACTGTAAGCACAATATAAAACAATATTAAAGCATTAGAGTCAAAATCCACATGATACTAATTATGCTTGTGATTTCTAGCTAGCAAGCGCTAATAAAACTTTGTTCTTATTTTATAATTTTGTGTCCCCTTTTTTGTGATTAAAATTATTAGGTTATTACACTGTACAAATAAACAATGTTGCTGTCTATCATCATTTGCTGCTATACACATACAGAACATTACTGAAGTACTATGGACTTATTTATAAAATTATATGTTGCGTCATGGCGTTTACTGGGCACAAGTAATGGCCAGAAACATAAACTGAATTATGAAAATAAATGATGGCACTAAACCAGTTTTCAGGACGGTTACTTGGTGGGATTATTTAATGTTTTTAACAGGGCCTGATTAACCAGTAGGATGATTAGGCTAGAGCGCCAGGACAGGGGGGCCTGGCAGGTGACAGCTGAGGAATCAAATGAAGGCCTAATTTGTTCCATGCTTGTTAGCTATCACCCGTCTCGATGTACTGTGCGGGGTAAATATATTAAGGTTACTGCCAGGTGGCTGTGCCAATGTAACTTACTGACAGAACCATTACTTTATGTAATATTGTGCTACAGTCCCAGCCCGCCAGCCTAAAGCCAAAGTCTCCTTCACACGCCACAAACATTAGATCCTAGATGCCAGTTGTATAACCTTCCTTACATGAACATGGGCAGTATATGAATGTTGAGGCCCTGAGTGCCCATACACATGTGTTTATGGACACTACAAGGGGAGCTACATGTGTATTAGCCTAGGGCACCTTGAACCTTTAACTAGGCCCTGGTTTTAATATATATGTGTATGAATGAGTCACAAGCCAATTTAATAGCATGACCATAAATAAATACCACTCACTTTCCCATTTTAAACAATAATAAAGAAGTCTGTAGGAGAAATAGGTTTTGTTTTTTACACATGCTGTTTCCTATTGGGAACATTAAAACAGTGGGTATGGTAATCTGTGCAATAAATTTTTATTTGCTTTTTTATTACCTACAGTACTAGTCTTAAAGTTGTGTACACACGGTGCAATTTTAAGCACATATTGCTGGCAATATGGTCGCTGAGCAACCATATTGCTAGTGATTTGTATGTGCTGTGGGTGATAAATTGCGGGGTGCGTGCTCCCGTTTTCAGCTGCTTATGGTCGCAGGAGCATGCGCCTGCGACCAGCTATTTCCCCCGGCAGAGTCTCCTTTTCATCAGCTACCATCTTTGAGGGAATTCCTGAGTGCCTGAACACCTGAGCGCCCCCCGAGCCCCCCATCCCAAGCAGCCCTGAACTTCTTCAAGTTGCTGTAAACAGCCGAAGTACCAGGGGAGCAGAGGCTGCTGCAGAAAGCAGCCGCTGCCCCTTCTGTGGTGAGTATTTCTGAGACAGGAAAACCTGACCTGGTAGTTTTGTCCTGCCCCAGGAAAACCCACCACTCAAGGGGTTAAGAGTCTACTTAAGGGAGTCTGTTCATTGTGTACCGTTCGAGATGGGGGGGGGGTTGGGGGCGGGAACTTTTTACCCAGGCCTGTTAGAGGGGCCTGCACCCCCTCTCTCACTGCAGAATGTGGGCAGTGGGAATAGAGAGCAGATGCTGCCGCAGCAGCACAGCCTATCTCCTCCGCTCAGCACACGCTGCTCAGTGCCATATGCTGAGGGGGGAAGAGAGGCAGCTGCAGCCCGCACACCCTATAGTTTAATTTTACAGGGACTTGGCTACGCCCCCTCCTACTGACCATGCCCCTTTTTTACCAAGGCATGGTGGCGTCTTCAGCAGCGCTGGTTGGATTCAAAAAGTCATAAGCTTTTCACCAACATATTACTTACAATGCATGAAAACAACAGAAATAGCATGGGACCCTTATGACAGCACCCTTAAGGGGCCGTCTGAATAAACCCATCTTTGAACTTGCATTGTCTCTTAAAATGATAAGGTAGTGTGCAATATTTGAAGACTATTAATTAAAGCGTTCGAGAGTTATCCTGGAACATCCATACACACACTCACACAAACATCATTCAATAGATGTAGAAAAGATGAAGTAATAGGACCCTACTGGCAGTCCTTAGAGCCACATTCAAAAGACATACTAACAAAAAAGATATTCAAGTTGATCTTGCTGAAATAAAATACTTGTCTTAAAGTATTTATACACTAGGTGGTGCTGCTGCCTTGTAAATTATCTCTGGCTTGCAAGCAGCTTAGATTTACAGTTCAATGCTGCTGTTCAAGCAGAACTGACATCCGCGATGCATGTCACAATTTCCTTATCCATTGACACCTCAATTTAAGGATTCAGGAATATTCAACAAGTTTAAAATCCCAATTCCCCTGTCCTGATTTAAAAACAATCAGGATTGGCAATAAGGGATTTTTAACTTGACGAGTTTCCCCAATTTCCCCTCACTGGTGAATGGCTACTGATCTGTGGTTCTGGTCACATCAGGAAAATGGAAGGCGGGTGTAGGGGTAACCTTTCGCCACACACAATGAATACTTTTGGATAACAGGCAACAAAATAAATATCTGTAATTTTTAACATCTTGCTAAACAATTTCTCATCCTACAGATTCACCAACTAGTCTCAGGGGGCGAGATGTACTAAGCCTTGTAAAGTGATCAAATCAAGAGTGATAAACCACCATCCAATCAGAAGCTAACTGTCATTTTTCAATAGTGCCTGTGACATGCCAGGATATGATTGGCTGGTACTTTATCCCTCTCGATTATATCACTTTTCAAGCTTAGTACATCTGACCCAGGTAGTGTAACTATGGGCCTTATTCTGCTCGGTACGGTGGGACCGTATACGGGCGGATCGTGGTTTTTTTCATCTGCGCATGCGTAGCTTTCGCAATGCACAGGTGCGGCGACTTCACACCACTCACGGACGGGTCTCTCCGTGCGAAAAAACCTGTCCGCAAGAGTATGGTCATTGTGGGCGTCATGGAGGCGTTTTTAGGGGAGCGGCCAGAATAATGAGGAAAACTGGGTATTAACATGGGCGTACACGGGGGTGTGCACCAAAAATGTACGGTGCTACAGCCGCTCGATCGGCAAACGCACCGTGCATTTTGGGCCAAAAACAGGTGGATGCCAAAGATAGCGCCAGACCACCCCTAGAGATACCGTATGAGAGCGGACGCCAGGGTCAGCTAATTAACGCTGATTACTACACCCGAATGTAATAAGCAATGCTGCAGGCTATTAAGTGAGAACCATGATTTCACTACCTGCAAGCCACACACAGCCCTCAAACACATTGGAAGCATATCTTTCTACACTTCTCTATATGTAAAGGTTGTTTTAATTTTAGGTAAGATTCATTCTAAGACCTGCTTATATATGTCAAGGTAGTTATTTTATAACCATCTACACCCATTCAGTAAGTGTTTTTGTATACTTTAAAAAGCAGGACACTCAATTCACAGAAGTCGACATGTGTCAACTTTTTCACTGTAACACCAACATAACTTTATTTAAAAGTAAAACCAATGTGGGGACACATAGATAGTGATTAAAATGCAACATTAGAACATAACAAATATACATGTAATGAGGTTAAAATGTTGTTTTATTAGGGTGTTTATTAAGGTAGACAATTGAGTTAATAGAAAACAATTATTGAATAACAGAATAATTAATTAATTGTCTTAATTATAGTTGAAAGGCAAGATTTGCAGTGCCATATATGTGAAGGGTATGCCACCGTGCACGGACGTACGCTCACTCTCACGATCGGTGACATACGCTGAGTTTTCCATTGAAAAAAGGCGAAACCCGTCCATGCACTGTGGCGTACGCTCAGATATACGGAAGATGTTGGTGTGAAAACGGACGAGACCCATCCGTATACGGTGGCGTACGCTCTGTTGTACGCCAGTTATCGGTGGCTAAGAGGAGACCCGTCAGTATACGGTGGCGTATGCTCAAGTGTATGCCACTCCCCATTGTCGATGTTTGTGACCGTCCGTATGCGGCTTTTCTGTGGGCGGACTTACGCTCACCGTCCGTGTACGGGAAACGTACGGTGAAACGGACCGTACATACGTTTCACCGACCTAACCAGAATAAGGCCCCTTGAGAGGTCCATTAGCTCCTGGCTAATGTTACTTATTAGTCATTGCACATCTGAACACTACTTTTGTGAAGCCAATTAGTTAATGCTTTTTTAAGGGCAACCAAAAATCACTATTAATAATTTAAGACACAATAAGAACATCAGCATGTTTTTCTTTATTTGGCATAATCAAGGCTAGAACATTTAGGGAAGGTTATTTAACTGCAATATTATTTACCTCCGAGTATATCAAATAATGTGAAATACTGCATTGTAAAGTAATCATGAACATGAATGGTCACTGGCCAAAGCTGTGCTCTATGGCTGATATCCCCTGGATGTCTCTGCAGCATTTTCTCATTCATCATCAGCATGAACAGGTCAAATTCAATTAGAGAGTACTGGCTTTTGTTAGGATGCTACTTGCAGTTTTCCAGATATCCCAATTCTAGCCGGGAAACTCTGCCAATGTCAGTGTTTTCAGTGGTTACCAAATAAACATCAGCAGGTGAAAGTGCACAATTCTATTTCAATAATTTGGGAATTTCAATGTCATTTCCCTGTCTAAATACTGTATACCGGGATCCATATAGAAAGAATAGAAACAGATATAACATAATGTATAATAATAGAGTGCAGTGCTCTTCTGTGAAAGGATAGAAAATATAACTAAAATAATTTCCTATTCAGATTTGAACACTTTCATTGAACAAATCTATCTTTGATGTTTTAAGACACAAATTAATTGCCACGTTCATCTGAGAGGATCCCAGCACGCCATGGTTGAATGAGGTGCAGGCAGTCCCATGCCCTAATCACAGCAATGGACATGCGAGCATGTGAGATGCTGGCACTTTCCTGTCCTCGACGTGCCAGCTCACCAAATGAGCGTGGATCTATATATATATTGCCATTTTAAAAGCATTTACTCTGGATTCTATCTTGACTGGTGCGGGTGTTTCCTGAAGTCCTGCTGGATTACAATAGGAAAGATACCTCTCTCTATATATATATATATATATATATACTCCAAAGAAAGACCGCACTCACACTGGGGGTGATAGATCAACTGTGGGGTGCATGCGAAGGAGTCCAGACAGGAATCCGTCCTCCAATGTGTAGCTAGAATCTCATAAAGAGACGCAAGCACTCTCCACTTTATCAAAGAATGATACTTTTTGATAAAAATATAAAGTCGTTTTAATTTTCAACAAAGTTTGTCAGGTAAATCCCGATTTCACCATAGCCCCGACGTTTCGGTCCTTAAGAACATGGACCTTTATCAAGGAGCCTGGAGATATACAAATATTGCAGATATGCCCGTCAGTGCACATACACAAATCCATACATCAAACAGGAAGCGGTCATCTATTAGAATGAACTTAGGTCTACAGTCATTAGGTCGACCCCACTAGGTTGACTGGCAGGAAGGTCGACCTGATTTAAGGTCGACATGGGCCAAGGTCGACATGACTTAAGGTCGAATATGCATAAAGGTCGACATGAGGAAGGTCGACTGGTCATAAGGTCGACATGGGTTTTTCACTGTTTTTTGAGCCGACATGTACCGACAGGCGGTATTTCATGCCCTACCATCCACTAGGGCATGGTGGGAGAATAAAATAGTGTGCCGAGCGCAGCGAGGCACCGTGCCCGAAGCATCGCGAGCGAAGCGAGGGTCCGATTCTCATTGCCAACTGTGTCCATGTCGACTGTGTCGACATTCGGATAAAAAAACAGTGAAAAACCCATGTCGACCTTATGACCAGTCGACCTTCCTCATGTCGACCTTTATGCAAATTCGACCTTAAGTCATGTCGACCTTGGCCCATGTCGACCTTAAGTCAGGTCGACCTTCCTGGCAGTTGACCTAGTGGGGTCGACTTAATGACTGTAGACCTAAGTTCATTCTGACAGATGTACCGATTCCCATCAAACAGTGATCAGGTAACAAGTGGTAAACTTACGTTTTGTGGTGAATAAAGGTGGTAACAGGAAGCTATTTTTGTGCATAGATGAAGCCACATCCCACTACACTATAATGGGATCAGATGTAGGATCACTCACGCTGTTAAGGCCCCTACACTAGTCCAACTTGTCCTAAGGACAAGTTGGACCAGTTTGCCCTTGAGTGCCCCCCGACAACTCCCCGGGAGGCTCGCTTACAATTTGGCACTTGATGTGCCAAATTACATGCAATAAATCACATGCAATTTATTGCATATATATCTCGGGGAGCTAGCAGCAGCGGGGGACAGGCAGGGGGGTCTGTGTGGCACGGGGCAGCCAGAGGGGAACCTGCGATGCTGGGCAGTCAGTCAGCGGGGTATGTGCGGTGGCTGGGAACGAAGTAGCGCTATTTACCGGGTGGCGGGGCAGGAAGTGGCTGCTGAATGTGAAAACATATATTTTGAAAAGACTGGCCAGCCATTTATTAGTTGAGCGTATTCTCTATAAGCTGAGTATAGAGGAACAATTTAGTGTAAAAAAATGCAAAAAAAAGATTAAATACAAGTGACCCACGTTATGAATCATTATACAAAATGTTCAACTTTATACCGATTCCCTTATGACAAAAATGTTAACCCTAATTACCTAGCACAATGAAACATTGAACAAATAGTAGCAGAACTGGGGGAAAAAGTATGGTCCGATACCAGTCCAATACCAATGATCTGCACCATGCACCTATATATTTTATCTGTAACTGTACTAGTTCTTTTGCAATAAATAAACTAATCCAAAGTATCCAGTGTTCATTCTAACACCCGCCATCTTTGAAACCCTATGCAGTTCCTCTTCCCTGCCTGGGGTGTCGCTGTCTGCTGTAGTGCTTCTAGCACAGCGTGGTCTGTATATCAGCACTGATATGCAAACCAGACCTGTGCTAGAAACACCACAACAGACAACGACACCCCTGGCAGGGAAGAGAAGAACAACGCAGTGGCTGCATAGACAGGGAGTAGTTTAAACATGATAGGCTGGGTGTGCAGCTCAAGGGTCATGTGACTCGGGGACCCTATCAGATCTTGGGTTTGGCTGGTTAGCTGGGAATATCACCTCAGGAATGGGAGGAGTCTGCCTCTTTTTCCTGTGAAATCTGAGTGAGTAAGACGTATCACTGTGACCTTAGGGGTTTACTGTGGCAAGTTCTTCTAAATTATCTGTTAGTCACACCTTTAGTACTGTGTGACTATGCCTAGGGCCAAGCAATCACCCGCTGTACGCCCCAAGCGTACTACCCGTCCCCCTGCCCGTTTTGACCAGGGCTCTGGTTCGGGCCTAGCAGAGGGTACCTCACCTGCGGCCTTGGCTGGTGCTTCGGCCCCCTCCGCGGGCTCCGGTGGCGAACGCGCTGTTGCTGCTGCCCCTGACAGGGCTGCAGCGTCGGTGCGCACTGCTGTGACGCGGGAGGAAGGGCGCGGGCGGCAGCACGCCCGCGGCGGACGTGCGGCTTCTGGCCGCGGACGTCGCGGTGGTAGTAGGGGGACCTCTGCCGGGGCTCCGGCACCCGGTCAGCGGTCCGGCAGGGGTAGGACAGCGGCAGCGGCGGTGAGCGCTGCGCCCGTTTCCCCAGACGAAATGGCGTCCGCGAGTGTAATGGCGGCGCCGTCTGGGGGGCGGGGCGGCTCGCGGCTAGCAGCGGCTGGGGCGCAGGAGCATCGGGGGGATGAGACTGCTTGGCCTGTGGCTCCGTTGAGGGCGCGAGGCGCTGGCAGGCCGGGCACTAGTACAAGCCCACAGTACAGGCCATCCTGGGAGCGCGCTGACCCTGGGCCTTCACGGAGGCAGCACTCATGCAGTGATGGAGGCAGTGTGCGCAGTGGGAGTGGATCCTCTAGGCACGCACGGTCTGGTGCTGAGGCACACAGGCGCAGCAGCAGGGGGAGATCACTTCCCCCTGATTTTGATCCTGCTTTCCTCTCTGCAGCGCTGTCTTCTGTGGCCGGGGCACTGGCACCCTTGGTAGATGGGACTCCTGGGGAGGCTAGGGCTTCAGGCCATAGCCGGCGCAGGTCCTCTAGGAGAGAGACTATCCCGGGTTGCGCCGCATTTGTGCAGGCTTTCAGGGGTACGGGCTCATCTGTAAGGGCAAATGCAGCCAGGGGGGACCGTGCTCACTCTACTGGCGCAGCATCACACAGGGTCACGCACAGGCAAGGGGGTAGGCGCAAAGGGCGTAGGGCCTCCCCTGGGTCCCCTTCTTTTTCCCCTGCAGCGGCTGACGATGTAGACGATGGTACAGAAGATGACAACCGTGGCGATGAGGAAGATGATGACGGGGACGACGACACATGGGCGGCACAGCCCGATTCGTCAGGTGAGGCTTCCTCTGATGAAGGGGGGAGTGAAGGATCTGGATCCTCCTCTGGGGGCTCCCACTCCACGCATTATTCTTCTTCCTCCTCGTCCTCCTCTGCGGCAGGTTCAGAGGTGGGCAGCGCTGCTAAGGCGCGGAAGCAGGCGGCGAAGTATGCAAAAAAGGAGGCCAGCCGTCAGGCTCGGCTGGGTAAGCGCAAGCGGGCAACGCGCATTTCACGCAGGGAAAGGAAGCGTAGGAATCTCCCCCCAGTGGTTCACTGCGATTACACCGCCGTGCTGCGGGGGCTTAGGGACAGTTGCAGAAAGAAGATTGAGAAAGGTGATTTTGTGGATTTGTTCAGTTTGACTGATGAATCCAAAAAAGCATACAAGGCAGCGAAGTCTAAGGCTGGGATCGGGGCGGAGGCTTTTCGATCATACGATAACTGGCTGGCTGGCTTTTGCGTTTTTTCTGCTTGCTACCTTGAGGACCGCCCAGAGGAACACATGAATGTCATTCGGTACATTCATATGATCCATGATATGCACATGCGTTACGGCGGGGTGGCATGGAGGACATACGATGAGCGCTTCAGGCGCAAGCAGGATTGCCTGCACATAATAGATTTCGGCTGTAAGGATGTGGAGGTCTGGATGGAGATAGCCAGGGTCCATTCAGAGGTTGGGGCGGAGGGTCACCCTCCTCCCCCCACGGCGCCGGCGCAGGTTCATGTACCACAGCGTTCTGCCAGCGAGCCAGCAGCATCAAAGCGTTTTACACCAGGGGGTAGGGCATTCACCCCCGGTTCTGCTAAGGGCAAATGCTATGCCTTTAATAATTCTTTCTGCCAGCAAGGACAGCGTTGCAAGTATAAGCACATATGCATCAACTGCGCTGGCAATCACCCAGCTTCTACTTGCTTTCGAGGAAGCCGCCCCGCAAGAGGGGCGGGGTCTCAGGCCGGACCCAAACAGGGTACATCTGGCCCCGCTCGCTAGGGCCCCCACTCCGGTTATGGTTGAACCCATGTCCGCATGGCTTCGGCAATATCCGGATAAGGCAATAGCAGATTTTTTGTTTAAAGGTTTTTCAGTTGGTTTTAAGTTACCCATACAAGGGGATGTTAGAGGTGGGTCATTTAGGAACCTGCAATCCGCGCGTGCTCTTGCTTCTATTCTCAGAGAGAAGGTTGATAAGGAAATTGCTTTGGGTCGCATGGCCGGACCTTTCCTGGGCCCCCCCCATTGGATAATTTGATTATTTCACCGGTGGGGGTGGTCCCAAAAAAGGTGCCTGGCAAGTACAGGCTAATTCAGCACCTGTCCTATCCGGAGGGATCGTCGGTTAACGATGCCATCCCTCAGGAATACTGCACAGTGGTTTATCAGTCCTTCGATGATGCTCTTGAGATGGTTAGATCCTATGGCCAGGGGGCTCTCATGGCCAAAATCGACATAGAGTCAGCATTTCGGCTGCTTCCACTTCACCCAAATGCATTCAGATACATGGGCTTCCGCATAGGGGCCGAGTTTTTCGTCGACAAGTGCTTGCCGATGGGATGCTCTGTCTCATGCGCGTATTTTGAGAGGTTCAGTACCTTTCTGCATTGGTGCGTGGAAGAGTCGACAGGGGTGAGCGGGATCGCTCACTACCTGGATGATTTTTTATGCGTGGGTCCATCGCATTCCTCTCAATGCATGGAGCTCCTGCACACAATCCGGTCTCTATTTGGCGAATTTGGCGTGCCAATCGCCGAGGAGAAAACCGAGGGCCCCGTGACGTGTCTGTCATTTCTGGGCATACAGATCGACACAGTACGGGGCCTGTGCCTCCTGCCTTTGGACAAGATAGTCAAACTCAAGAGCATAATCGAGCTATTTAGAGCATCTAGGAAGGTAACTCTGAAGCAGGCGCAGTCCCTGTTGGGGCAGCTCAACTTTGCATGCCAGGTCATCCCAATGGGGAGGCTTTTTGGCCGCAGGTTGGAGCGAGCCACAGCCGGGGTTGCAAGGCGACACCATTTAATACGCCTTTCAGCTGAGATTAAGCGCGACCTTGCAGTTTGGTCCTCCTTCCTGGAGGATTTTAACGGCGTCCGCATATGGTTGTCCCCGGTCGTGGACAATGCTAGGATTCAGCTCTTCACTGATGCAGCCGGTTCTTCAGGATTCGGCTGCTTCCTGGAGGGTAGCTGGTGCGCACAAGCCTGGCCTGCATCCTGGGTAGCGGATGGTTTGGTCAGGGACATGCTGCTCCTGGAGCTCTTCCCTATCATGGTTGCTATGGAATTGTGGGCCTCACGGTTGGCTAACCGTAGTGTCATCTTCTGGTGTGACAATTTCAGCGCAGTACATGCGATTAATAATCAGAAGGCGAAGTCGCTCCAGGTGCTTAGGGTCCTAGCGCAGCTGTCATTGCAATGCCTCCGCTTTAACATCCTTTTCATGGTGAAGCATGTTCCAGGCATACAGAACGAGATTGCGGACGCGCTGTCGCGATTTCAATGGGAGCGTTTTAGGCAGTTGGCTCCTGGTGCTGATTCTGTCGGGGTATCTTGCCCACTTTATGTTTGGCAGGTCATCAAGCCGGACTGGAGGGGCTAGCGGAACTGTCGGTAGCGCCCGCTACCCTCAGGACTTATCGCCAGGCATGGTCTGAATGGGAGTCCTTTGCTGGAGGGCCTGCTCTCCCAGGTAGGCGCGGGCAAAAGCTCCTGCTTTCTTTCATTTGGGAAATGTACAACGCAGGCAAGTCCAGGGCGGCAGTGTCGCGTCACCTAGCGGGCATATCATTCTTCGCGCAGCTGAAAGGCCTTCCTGATTTTACAAAAAGTTTTTTAGTAAGGAAAGCAATGAAGGGGTGGTCTCGCGCAGCTCCCGTAGCACCGGATAGAAGGCGTCCCATTGATTTCGACATGCTTAACGCGCTGTCAGAGAAAGTGTCCATCATTGCGGATTCAGCTTTCGAATGTTTATTGTTTCGTTTGGCCTTCTCAATGGCTTTTCATGGGGCTTTTAGAGTTATGGAGCTGGTTGCTCCATCCAAAAACAAAGACTCCACTCTCCAGCTGTCGGACATACGCATAGACAAACGGGCTCTTTGGTGTAGGATTAGGCGCTCTAAAACAGACCAGGCCGCAAAAGGGGTTTGGGTGCCGATGCATCAGGTGGTACCGGCTTTAGTTTGCCCCGTCACCTTGGCAAGCCAGTATGCAATGGTGAGGCCTGACATGGCGGGATCTTGGCTCCTGCACTATGATGGGGCCCCCTTGACGAGGTACCAGTTTAGCTGGATGATGCGTCGCTGTCTGAGCGAGCTGGGTCACCCCCCTGGAGATTTTGGCACCCACTCCTTCCGCATAGGCGCGGCCACATCAGCGGCTAGGGCTGGCTGGCGAGTTAGGGACATCAAGAGCCTAGGTAGATGGCGCTCAGCGACCTATAAGAAGTACATTAGGCCACACCTCCTGCCCTGATGACTGTGCGTGTCTGGTTTCTGTCTGGAGTGGATGTTCTCCTGTGTTACCCTTCCTTTAGGCCATCCTACTCGGGGATTAGCTACGCTCTGTTGTTGGGCCAGCGTCCGGAGTTTTCACGCTTTTTTACCTGACTGACGGACTGAATTCGGCATCTCTAATTCGGCTAATCAGGCACCAATTAAGAGTCCCTCAGCAGGTCCAGACGTTTTTTCTCCGGCCGAGTAATCCCCCTTTTTCCCAACCCTATCCAATCCTCACCCTCCCATGTCTCGTCCTTCCCTTCTGTGTCGGGAGTGGCTTCACTTAGTAGTGAAGCAGTGTTACCACACCAAATTTGTGCACATCTAAATTTTTTCTTTTGGCAGATCCTCCTAATATGTACTATTTCCTCTCCCTGAATAAATCAATTCTAATCCCTATCTAAATATTTCTCTCCATATAGGTGCGGGCTACGATAACTGCAGGGTCTGGGTGGTTGGACACTCTTACGTGCATTGGGCTTCTAGGCTCATGGCTTCTGGTGATGGGCCTGTGTTGGAGTGTAGGAATTTGGTGCGTTGGTTGGGAGTGAGGGGGATGTCCTGGCGTGAGCTAAGGGCTTTCCTCCTGTTGAAGGTGAAGCTGTTTGGGTTACCGGAAGTCTTGGTGATCCACCTTGGTGGGAATGACCTCGGGAAAATGTCCCAATTGAGGCTGAGGTCCTTGATCTTGGATGATCTGGAAGCTATCAGGAATGCCTGGCCCAAGTGCACCCTGATTTGGTCATTTATTGTGCCACGACTGTGTTGGAGAGGGGCTTTAGATTGCCGGGCAATTGATGAGTCTAGAAAGAAGCTGAATGCAGCAGTTGCGCGGCGGGTGCTGGAGTTTGGTGGAGTTGCGGTCCAGCATGAGAGGATTAGGTTTGGTTACCAGCACTTGTATAGGCCTGACGGGATTCACTTAACCAGGGAGGGTCTTTGGTTATTTGTGGAGGATCTGTTATTGGCAGCGATGTCGGTGCTTTAGATCGGTGGCGGGCGGGGGTCTCGGGATCGAGATCCCCGCTTTGGCGGGAAAGAACGGCTTGTTGATAGGTTGTAAGATTTTCATTAAGTTATGTTTGCTGCGTATTGGTTGGTTGCGGTGCGCTCGCCTCTCATTGGCTTAGGCATTACGCTGTATCACCCGCCCGGGGACAGCGTCCCCATCCGGCTGGGTGGGGTAGTCATAGTAGTAGGAGGAGTGGATACCGTGTTGAGTTAGGCCAACCTACGTATGCTAGTTTGGGGTGGAGTTTAGTTTAATTTAGTTAAATAGCCGTTCTTTTCTGGGCCACCATTAAATTAATTAAATTAATTAAATTAATTAATTAAATAAAATAAAACATCAAAAATTAGCTTAAAGATTTACAAATAAATACAGCTAACAGCTTCTGCCAAACCTAAGTCTCCGAGTCTTCATTTCTATTAGAGTGTTAAGTTGATTGTCTTAAGGTATGCACGCCAATAAAGGCACACATCTGCCATTACAATGTTTAGAACAACGCAGTGGCTGCATAGACAGGGAGTAGTTTAAACATGATAGGCTGGGTGTGCAGCTCAAGGGTCATGTGACTCGGGGACCCTATCAGATCTTGGGTTTGGCTGGTTAGCTGGGAATATCACCTCAGGAATGGGAGGAGTCTGCCTCTTTTTCCTGTGAAATCTCCCGCCCTCCCTCCCTCTTAAACAAGGTTCTTTAGGGTGGGGCTAATAGTTTTCTCTTCTTAATTGCGTTAGCTGTAGGCGGGAAAGAACGGCTTGTTGATAGGTTGTAAGATTTTCATTAAGTTATGTTTGCTGCGTATTGGTTGGTTGCGGTGCGCTCGCCTCTCATTGGCTTAGGCATTACGCTGTATCACCCGCCCGGGGACAGCGTCCCCATCCGGCTGGGTGGGGTAGTCATAGTAGTAGGAGGAGTGGATACCGTGTTGAGTTAGGCCAACCTACGTATGCTAGTTTGGGGTGGAGTTTAGTTTAATTTAGTTAAATAGCCGTTCTTTTCTGGGCCACCATTAAATTAATTAAATTAATTAAATTAATTAATTAAATAAAATAAAACATCAAAAATTAGCTTAAAGATTTACAAATAAATACAGCTAACAGCTTCTGCCAAACCTAAGTCTCCGAGTCTTCATTTCTATTAGAGTGTTAAGTTGATTGTCTTAAGGTATGCACGCCAATAAAGGCACACATCTGCCATTACAATGTTTAACTGCATGGGTTTTCAAAGATGGCGGATGCTAGAATGAACACTAGTATATAGTACACTATAAGCCAACTTAATTCCCATACACAGGACGATTCCCAGGGTATTTCTAGGCGATCTGACCAGATCGTTTAGAAATTAAGCAGACATCGCCCCGTGTGTATACCTCCCAGCAACGGTGATGTACGGTCCTGCGCATTGCTATCGCTGGACTAGATCTTGCCTGCATGCAGTTAATTGATCTGCAGATATATCTAACAGTGTGTACCCAGCTTAAGGGAAAAGTAGCAAAACTGAAGAGAGTGCAAAGCATGGGAGTTGCACCATATTGAGCAAAAGGAAATGTGTAGGAGGCAGCGGCGCTTCTACCTCTGCGGAGGAGGGGGCTGCCGCGATGTGGCCTCTCCGCTGTCGAGATCCTGGTCCCGGCCGCTGACGCCTGACCACCGGTCTTGGTCCCCGCCGCGGGGCCGGCGCATGCGCAGTAGCTTCTTTGGTACTGCTTTTGCAGCAACCCAGAAAGGCATATTCAGGGTCCCAGGTCCAGCACATGTGCAGTATCGTCTTCGTGCTGCACATGCGCAGAACCCGTTTTTTATGGGCTGCCGCTGCACTGCGCATATAGAGGAGTCACGGAGGGAGGGAACACCTCCCAATTGGACTGCCATGGTGACTGGCAGGTCGGTCTTCCAATAGGAAGTCACTGACAGTCACAGTGAAGCCAGAGCAATCTCACAGACTGTCTGGCTTCATTGAGGCAGAGTCCAGGATGGATTTTACGTTGAGGGTCTCCAGCCCTGCAGCCCATAGCTAAAAACCACCACTGGTAGGAGGACACATCTGTATAAATTTGGAATTTCAATATGAATATGTTTAGCTGAATCACATGGGAGCCGTGCAATATAGAATACAAGTGTGCCACTATTTCCGTATGGAAAATTGGAACATATTAAGTGATCTAGTCAAACCCTGCTCCGATATACACAAAAAAGATCCATTTTGGACAAAAGGACACATTTTTTAGATTAACACTGGCTGTGTCGAGAAAATCACGAGGCACGCATAAACACAAACAGACCAGTTTTAGGTTTTCCCCCACGCAGTATGTTTTCATTTAGGTAATGGTTCAGATGTAGCTAAAATCATTAGATGCAGTTAATAGCTTCCATTAGATGTAATTACTTTTGGCTGTGTTAGGAGAAACATTACAGTTAGATTTGTGTAGTTAGAATCAATATTTCCACAAATAAGAATATATCCATTAACCTGATATGCTGTCAAAAAGCAGTGTCCTAAAATGGACTTTCATGAGAAAATTAACCTTTTTTCCAGAAGAAATTGATCATCTGTATTGGGGGACTTGGCAGAATTAATAACTGTAGCCATTTTATGAAGAGAAATCCATAAGTTAGTAGTTCGTTGTTTAGAGACAAAGGGGGTCATTCTAGTTCAGACGATCCCGTGCGCATTCTCAAGGGGGAGCAATGTTTTCTTTCGCATGTGCATAATGTTTTATGCGCATGTACATGGTCAGGGGGTGTGGGGCAGTGGGCCCGGGTGCCGCCCATGGGAACGCCCAACATTTCATGGGTGTTCCCATTGGTATTGGGGCTGGAAGAGGTGTGCCGGGGGGCAGGCGGCTGACATCACATGACGTCAGCTGCCCGCCTTGTCTTCGGCGGAGTGACCGCAAAATATAAGTCAGTCTCCACTGACTCATCTTTACATGGCCTGAAGAAATCATTTGATGGTTGGTGACCATCGACTGATTTCTCCGCCAGCGGTACATGCGAGGTGATGAGTCTTCGCGACACATCCCCTCGCATGGTTGCAAGGAGCTACAATGGCGGTGGCAGCAATTGGTCAGGTGGCAGGGTAGGCCCTATGGGACTTGGTACGCTGTGAGCTTCACAGCATACAGAGTCAACCAGAATCAGGGCCAAAGCGTAGAACATTGCAGAGAAGGGTCCTGGGTAATTTTCTTAAAATGGCTTCCTTAGGGAAAATACATTTTTATTTCTATAATCTCAGCTGGAAAATCAGTGTATTCTAATGTATGTTTTATTCTGTTCTATGTTGAACACAATAATTAAAAAAATGGTATCCTAGTTTAATAAGTCTTTATATTATCTGACACCACATAATTTGTACCATTACTTTAACACTACAATTTAAAGTTGAGCCAAGATATACCCACTATCCTAAAACTGTCCCTAGCTCAGCACAACACTGTCTTATGGCATAAATAAATCATACCAACTTTCCTTCAACCATCCAACTGACAAACCGTCCCACTAAAATACCACCCCACACACCTAACCAACTTTTTCAGCAGACCTGCCAACCTGCCAACCTTTTCCACAGACCTGGAAGCTTCTCTCCAACTTGCAATGTCACAGAAGTAGGAAGACAGGTTCTGCCTACTCCTGCATGTTTTGACAGATGCCAACACCGACACACTGATGCTGACACACTTACACGTTGACACACAGACAGAAGCTGACACACTGATTTTCCCAACTGGTTGGCCAGACCGTTTTGGTCCGGCAGAGTATCATGTGCTCCCACACACTGCCTGATTATCGATCCATCTAGCCAATTATCATCCTAGTGTATGGCCAGCATTACCATGGTGCAAAGTTTATGTATTTACTTTAGACTCTAATTGTATTTCTGTTCATTGGAACCAATCTCTTGCTCTCTAGTTTAACTGCAAATTCCTACGGTCCATGTTTCTATTTTCATGCCTATTACATACAGATTGTTGGACTGCAAAATATTGTGTCCAAAACAATATTAAATATAAACTGATAGCAATTGGTGGCAAAATGTTTAAAACACTGAAATGACAAAGCCGATATACAGAAGTATTAGGAAAGCGTGAGATGAACGTGATACAGGTCGAGTATCCCGTATCCGAGTATCCGTTATCCGAATTATTCCGAAATACGGACATTCCAGAAAGTGAAAAAAAAAAAATTTTTTGCTAAAAACTCACTGGGGACATTTGTAACAGCATCACTGGGGACATGATATGTAACTGGCACTAAATATGTGCAAGACAATGATTGCTTGGCATTCAAATTCAGTGCTGAGATAGTACACACATTTTGTTTCACGTTTTGAAACCTTGTTTTTTGAACAATTAAAATATATTTGTGTGTATTTTATGTGGTAATAAAATATATTTGTGTGTATATTATGTGTTTATACAGCATACATGCAAGATACTTCAAAATACATCATTGAAATATTAAAATATTCCGAAATACGGAATAATCCGTTATCCAAAATTCTCCTGGTCCCGAGCATTTTGGATACGGGATACTCAACCTGTACTGTATAGGAACATTAACATTGTAACATTTTTTCATTTAAAAGTACATTTATCATTTTTGTAGTTGTCTGGCATGGCATTCTTTGTATATGGTTTTATGCTGGGGGGTTGTGGACAGAGCTGTTACATTCATTAAGATGTTACATCCTGGCATGTTTTATAATCATGTTACTGTGGCTCCATAGTCTTTTTCTATCTAGTTCGATGCTAATCCTTTCCTGCCCTCCTTAAACCAATAAAAGATTAGTGTGACATTTGTGTAAAGGCCAAAAGCATTATGCAGCAGCTTTCCAAATCTCAGCAGAACGTGCAGTGTGAAGGCAGCAGACTAGCCATAAATCTTATAGTAATGAGGTGTCAGATCAAATGGAGATCTCCTCCTTGATCAATATGAAGGCCCAAGGAATAATTAGCACTGTTGCTATAGGAAGTGGATCCATAATGCCCCACTGATGAGGAAATTGCCTGCTGTCAGCGGCGGCATTGGTAATCGACATCTTAGGGCAACACAAACCCTGATCTGTGACTTCCGAATCCTAATAGTCTCCCCAGGCTCAACCTGGTAATTAGATGTATGTAAATGAGCCATCGTCAGTAGACCAGGAAATAGAAGTACAGATAATGTATAAAAGAGGTGCTTAAATACACCATGTAAATCCCTTTGTAGAGTAGGAAATAGCTGTATTTGGACAATGACTGCACCTCACTTTCATAATATAATTGAAGGCCGGCCAGGTTATTCCCAGGTATACATCGAAGGGTTGGATCCAATGGATTTTGTGTCTCACTCTCTTGTAGTTGGATCTTAATGTACAGACACACTGGGTAGTTGCCTCACAGTTGTAGGGACATTCAAGGAGGACTGGGTTGGGTGAGAGGGGGGAGGGGGGGAGGGAGCATTTGACTTGCAGACTGGTGCCTCTAGAGAGAATGGTGCCCGGCTGCAATGACTATGAATTACACTCCAATAGACTGGCCAGATAGCATTCTCTACCTGCAACTGGTCTGCATCCAGATAGGAAATGTCTGTCAGCATGCTGATTGGTAGAGCTAGAGCTATCCACCAATCACAGTCCTGACAGCCAATTACTGTATCGAAGCACGTGGAGAGATGGTGTGGTTCCACAGGAGAAGTAAGTTATTTTCTATTCAATTTATTCCAGTAAACAGGTGGGTAGGTCTGCCCAGGGTGTACAACTAGGCTAAGGCTTGTAGTGTAACCTATCATGACTCATGTGGTGCAAATAATAACTAAAATAGTTCAATCAATATTTCCAGAATCATAGGCAGGATTTCCTCAAAATAATAGCAATATGGATGTTACGGTTAATGGCAGTTTTGCAGTATTAGTTTTGGAGCCATAAATAATGTTTCACTTAATAATTCAATAGCAGTCAGTAAACTATGGCTAATCTCCTTTTCAGCAGACTGGTGATGAGTTTTGTGTTATGCCAGGTGGGGTGGGTAAAAAAAATCAATAAAAACAATATGCTGTAAGATGGCTTTGGACAGAGAAACCATTTGCATATACTGTTGGCTTTGGCATCATATTCCATCATTTTGCATAATTACCCCAGTTTCATTTTTTCAGACGTCGGTTCCATCAACCCATATCATGGTCACAATTTTATAGAATATTTTATTTGAACTATTCTGAAATGACCCACATGTAAGAACTAGCTTCCAGCTGCCAGCACTAACTATTCACATTGGTTATTTGGGTGACTTATGTGTACTCTTTTTTTATATATAGAAGACACAAAGAACTACAGTCCAACACAAACACAGCAAAGACATTACTTCAGTTCATGAAAATCAACTGTGACAGCTTAAGTACAAAGACCCATGCTGCTTCGGCGTGATTAACTGACCACACTAGTCACGCTGTATGTGCAAACATATTCACTTATACCTTACCCTTAATAATATAGGATTAATAATAACATACTATTAGCAAAAAGGCAAACTTATCTTATTTCTGTTTTGCTTTTAGGATTGTACCTAGTGATGCCAAGCTCACAATTACTATGTCATTTCCTTTTACTCATAACTGCCAAATGGAATCAGAAGGTCCTCGTACAAGTAAATGTCATCACTAAATATACACTGTGTCAGTGATCGAATGACTGCTTAGCTGATCCAGCAGAAGATATCTTTATCTGTCCTAGTTATTATATGAAGTTATACACTGCTGCTATATGTTCCTTAGAGAGAGTTTACCGTAAGCCAGTGTTTCCCAAACTGAGAGCCAGGTAATACCAGAGCTGGTGGCTGGCAATCATAAAATGTGACAAACAGAATTGGAACCACGTCCACCCCCACCACATAACTGACACGAAGATGAGGTAAGCACAATTTACATAATTTAACAACTTTTTCTGAATTTCTAAGAAACAAACTTTTGTCTTAGGGGTGTCGTGAAAGAAATATTGATACCCTAGAGCAGTGGTTGTCAACCTCAGTCCTCGAGGACCCCTAACAGTGCACGTTTTCCTGGTCTCCACACACAATCAAAGGTGAAATAATTAGCTCCACCTGTGATCTTTTAAAATGTGTCAGTGACTAATTAGTGCACCGGTGTATCTGTGAGGTGACCTGGAAAACGTGCACTGTTGGGGGTCCTTGAGGACCGAGGTAGAGAACCACTGCTCCAGGGCACCATAATTGAAGAAAGTTTGGGAACCCTGCCCAAAGTATATATTAAACTTTAGCCATATTAACAAGAGAAACCAAACAAATATTGATAAAAGCAGTATCATTAGGTGTACTGCTACATCAAAAACATGTCCATTTTGCAAAAATATTTCTTTGCCAAAATGTGCCTTAGTCAACTAGGACTCCCTAGGAGACTGTGCTGATTCATATTATATGCATCATATGTACAATACCTGTGTGCAACTGAGTCTCCAAATACAAATTGTTACAAAGTAGCAGCCACAGCTTTTATCCAATACAAGTTCTGTATTTCTCCGGGTGTGTCGTAGTGACACAATTTTGGCCCAAAATATGAACAATGCCCAGACATCTCACGCTACGTGACGTATTGAGGCTAGATATTTGAGGACACATCTGTACATGCAGCCTAAACCTAAACTTAACTGTAGCTTAACCCTAAAATATGTAAAAGAGAAATCAGCTGTCAACATTCTAAACGTACAATAGTCATAACCCTAAAGGAGCCCATACACGCTCCGTTCTGCTCCGTCCATTTTGTACTCTGAGATGCGCGCTCCCGCGCATCTCATCATACAGTACAAAAAGTATGTGCTGCACATACTTTTTGTACTAGCTTTACATCTTATCGCATCGCATGCACAATGCATGCACAAGGCATACGATGCGATACGATGTGTACTTTAAAAGTACAGAACGGAGCATGTATGGGCTCCTTTAATCTAACCCTAACCCGAACATTAAAATTGGTAACGAAAAAACAGAATTGGCTGTTAACAATCACAATGTCAACATTATGTCATGTCGATATTCTGTCACTGATGACATGGTAAATGTTGATATGCTGAATGATGACATTCGGAACACATACCCCTAGACTATATAGAAGAGGTTAGTCATTAGTTTGTCCAAGACTTACCTATAGACAGTAGTTGGAAGAGAGCCAAAGGTGTCATAAATTAAACGCACATGCCCTTGATACAGTTCCAGTGCTAAGGGGTCATTGTCTCCTTTGTAGAGCAAAATGCCATTGTCTTTATCTGTGGCAACCTGCAAAAGACAATCAGACATCAGAAGCCTAATTTCCTACTAGATTGTAAGCTCCTCCGAGTAGGGCCCTCTTCCCTCCTGTTGTCAAAGCCCACTTCTCTTCACATTTCACTCACTGCTCTCCTTTACTCCAACACCCAGTGACCATCTTCATACTCATCTCCATCATTGGCCTCAAGCCTCTAGTTGTATGTTGATTGGGTCCTCACTACTTACATTTAAGCTGTAATGTGTATTGAACTGTGGTGCTCTTTTATTTGTACTGTATTTTTGTTATTTATTCAATGTTATGCCAAGTTTTGTCTCCCTGTATTGTTCCTTTGTACGGCGCTGCGAAACACTTGTGGCGCCTTATAAATAAAATAATAATAATAATAATAATAATAATAATAATGTGCTTTCAAACAGGCCACCATGCCACCTTTATACTGTACAACATACTTATGAAATAAACTGCTAATCTGTTAAATCGGGGCAGGAGCGCATACTGAGATTGTTAACATACTTCACACACAATAGGGTGTTGAAGGATGAAGCGTGAAAAATGACAACTGCACATTGTAGCATAAACAGAAAATATATTCCAAAGTACATCCACATGTTTAACGCTGGTTCTCCAAACAAGTTCCAGGCCTAGAATGAGCCAGAAATGCAGACGCTGCACATATTCCTGTATTGGGAACGCGCCTTGTGATGTGTGTCTAGTAACCCCTACTGCCTGTTTCATATTGCAGCAGCCAAGCTGAAAGTGACAAGTCAGAAAGGACAAATGAGCTGTTCCTGACAATGTGCTTTGGCTCCCTAACATTGGCCCAGCGTCTCCAAGCAGTCACTCACACTGCTGCATAGAAAAGGAATATTCAGATTTCTTCTCATTTCTGTTTTTATTAGTGAAGTCTTACAGCTAAATTTAGAATAGAGGCAATATTTCAATTAGGTTTCCACGTTGGGTCCTAGACAGGTCAGAGAAAACAGCAGTGAAAGCGGAGGTACTCCAGTAGATGATACTCAATGCATTCAGCCATGGAAATTACTTTGCAGAGGTATATTTCAGGCTGGTCATACATTTTTGCTTCATTTATTATTGCTATGTAATATCCCATAGATCCCTGTTTTTGTTTCACAAGCTGCAACACTTTGATTGACAGTCTTCTGTCATTTGGATTCGGGAACATTTCACAAAATGGGGTAGGTCAGCACTGTTTTGTAGGCCGCCTGAGGTCTGAGTGTCTGCGTCTTCTAACTTTACTCGTCTATGCTGCACACCCGAAAATCCTCCATCCGCCCATACATCCGTGCAGCCTAACGAAAGTGGACTGGGGAATGATGCAGCCAGAGAGTCGGCAAGTGTGCTGCAGTGGAGTTCAGGCAGCCATTTTGATTGTACTTTGGGTTATGCCCCACACACACACGGGTTGATGGGATCAGTGCGCTGAGCGATCTAGTTAAGCACAAATTGCTCAGCACACAACGCTGCACCCAAAATGTGTGCTGAACGATCTGTCATGGCCAGTTTTCCTAATTAAGAGAATACAGGCGATGACCAGATTTATACTGCATACAGTATGTGGCACTATATAGTCATTGCTGCCCTGTCTATCTGGGTTTCGATTTGTGCTGTCCCGGGAGCGCGCATCAGGACCGCAAGGGTAAAAACCTGTGCGATCTGCATGCGATTTTGACTATATAGTCAAAATCAAATGTCAAATCTCACCGTGTGTACACAGCATCAGAGAGATGTTGGCACTCAAAGGGTTAAAGAAGTGTCAGTCCGCTTCAAGAGAAGATTAAGATTTGATGCTGTCATGGCAAATACAGGTCACAAGGTGAACTTGTTGGAAAGCTAAATGGATTTTACATGAATGCTGACATATCAAGGGGATAATGAATCAGGCTCTTAAAATGTTTTTAGCGAACAGGTAGCTATACACTACAAAGGAAGGGGCAGGCAAAGGTTGGTAATGAATACTGAGAAACACTGTTTAATGGCCACTTTGATTTGTGCAACATGTTTAGAAGGGTGACCTTTTCCAGGAACGGTTCACAGTTGTAGATTCACTTACTATTTACTTGTCTGTTCTGATAGAAGAGACTCTATGTTCTATTTGCTCTTCAATGAACTACAAAATGTATAGAGTATGATACTATCTTTCTTCCAGATAGCTAGAATATCACATTAGAGAGCTGAGATGCTAAGAAGCAACAGGGCTACATGACATGTTTCACAGCGTGGACAAAGCAAGCCTACAGATCAACACAATGGCGGCGCCCCCAAGGGTATCCTCAGCTTTCTGCCATGACCTTGGTAAACTGTATTCATCTTCAAGCTTGGGGCACACGTTCCAGAATGTACATTTCAGGCACAGGAAAGCCTTGATTGACTGATTGTTAACTGTTTGTTGTTTTAGAGTAGATGAGTCATTAGTTATTGCTCATAAATTATGTTTCAGGTAATAATTCACAAGAAGGGAATCCGATTTCAGTTGGAATCTCAGAATTTCTGTGATAGCCTCCATCACATCTCTGTGCTAAGACCGGCAGGTTTTATCCTATTGCAAACTGCTGGATTTCCTTAAAGGGCTACACTGAAGGAACTTTACTCTACGATCTACAGTATGAGGCCTAATAACTAGAACAGAGTATATCGGCTGCAGTTATTAGCTCTGTAACCTGGAACTTTAAGAATAGATATGTTTTTTGAATGCCAAGGATGATCATATATTTAACGATATGCACGATAATAACGACTATCATTAACAATATTGTTGTGCATATCGTCTAGTATGTACACACTCCTACAGGTCACTAGCGATGTGCTCCATTGTCAATACATGCAGAACAACAGAGGATATTGCTAGAGAGAGCCATGTTGTGGAATGCAGCATGGCCCCAGCAAACAACCCTCACCCACATTCCCCCACACATGCAATAAACCAATCCTGTTGTGTTCTGCAAGTTGTACAGTGGAGCAAATCAGCTGGTAATCACCAAGCAAGAAGCACATTTCCTTCATTACCACATAAAGCTATCAGAGAAGATTTCAAAATATTACAATGCTGATAAATATACTTTGGTTAAAAACAAAAATGTGTATTCAGTATGTGTTTCTGGTGTTTCTGTAACCCTGTACATTGACATAATTGGAAATATCCATCCAGCTGACACTGGGGCAGACGTATTAAGCTTTTAAAAGAGATAACACAAGGGTGATAATGAGCGATAAATGCCCAGCCAATCAGCTCCTGACTGTCATGTTATCGGCTGTGTTAAAAAAATTACAGTTGGGAGCAGATTGACTGGATGTCTAAGAAGTGGCGTTATTCTCACTAGGCACCCTTACGAATTAATTGTACAATTGAAGTTTGATAAATATAAGTAGATCACATTTCCCATTATAAATACCGGTATGTGAAATGTGAACTTTGTAATAAAAATTTGCGATAATAAGGTTTAAGGGGAAAAACTTGCGAAAACACTTCAAATTCATAGTTAATACATTTAGGTGAAAATGCCCCTTTTCCATTATATTAGTAAAAATAATGTTATGGGCCCCTTAATCACCTTGCATTTATCTATTTTTTAAGGCTTAATACATCTGCTCCCTTATATGCAATATCTACATTTGATTCTGGTGGACTGGCCGCAGTCAGTGGGGCAGATGTACTAAGCCTGGGGCCGTGATAAAGTACCAACCCACCAACCCAATTTTACAAACATAGCAGTGAGGAGCCCTATTGACTTGTACTTGATATCTCCACTTTAATCATTATTATGGGCTTAGTACATCTACAATGAAGAGAAACCAGTAATACCCCTTTCACTTCCAAAATCCCGGGTCCGTCCCGGCAATTGGAACACGGGACCAAACTAGGTCGGATCCAGGATTTGCACCGTTTACACTGCAGTGCCTACACGCAGTGTAGATGGAGGTGGCGCTTGGAGATGACATCATATCCAAGCGCTGGGACCGCTGAACGCCCTGCCGGGGGCAAGCCCAGCACCAAATTAAGTTGTTGGGCTGCCCCCGCGCACCACCCTAGCCCCATCGGCGAGGTGAATGGATGCCGCACACTGGCATCCATTCACCTCTTTCCTGCCTCAGCTGCTGTCTGCAGAGTACAGCAGACAGCAGTGGAGGCTGTGTGCGCCCCCCCCCTGCAGACGCTGCGGTCCGGAGGTTGGGCTTCCCCCATTGATATAAACGGCAGCCGGGTCGGATGACCCGACGTACCCGTTTTACACTGCCCTCTACCCAGGTCTTAGCCGTATTCAACCCAGGACAGGACCTGGATAGAAGTCCTGTGTAAAGGGACGCGAGTTGACCCATTTGCTGTGAGCAACATCATCTCTTTTCATTGTAAGAAGCTTTAGTAAATGTACCCCTTAGAGAACGCGTATATCTTATTTACCACACTTTTATATGACTGCTTACTTGAAGAGATATGTTCGCCTGTGGACGAATTTTGTACCCAGTGAGTTCAACATAGGAATCTTTGCCAATAAAGTTTACAGTGATGAGTTTTTCACATCTCTGACCAGCAAACCCAGCTAAACAGCGGCAGATCGGCTCCTGCTGTACCACAATGCACTGGGCTCCATTCTGGCATTCATAGTTGTCACAGGGGCTTGTCTGGAGCAGAACCATAGGAGGGGAAATTTCGCAGAAGAGGCCGCTATAAAAAAAAAATACCATCTTAACAAGCACAGCATGTAATAGTAAATAATTTGGCAATATAAAAAAGTATTCAGCAGTTAATTATCGAATTAAAAACAGATGTCATATGAAATAAAGTATTCCTCAAAAATATTAAGTATACTTTTGCACAGTGAAAACACAAATACAAAGTATGGAAATGTGTGTTGTATATGAAGTCTTACATGTACAAACAGCATACATTTCTGCTGAAAAGTATAATTGTACAGTACATTTATTATGAGTTACATGCAAAAAAAAAAACGGGTCTGGACTTCTTAAAAAGTAACTGTCCGAATTGTAAATTCTTTCATAGTCTTAGCAACAAGATGAAAGTGACCTTCTGCTTTTCGATATAAAATAATGATGTACTCTTTTTACTTTGCAAAACAAAGGAAAACGGTTCAAGGTTTTCTCAGTTTTAAGGCCCATACGCACTGGCGGTTATTCTGGTTGTTTCGCAAGGCTGCAAATTCACAGCCTTGAGAGTCCACCAAACCCTTCCCCTGCATGTGTTCACACGCAGGGCCTGTGATTGGATGTTTAACAAACACCCATTCACAGCCTGTGGGTGAACGCCGACCATCGAATGATGTGGAATATCTAAGCGACTCTCAGATCACTTCGATTTGCGTGCTCTCTCAGGAGGAAGTGGGCGGGCAGCTGACATCACGGCCCAATCACCATGGGAATGCCCAGCATTTACATGGGAATGGCCATGAAATGCTGGCGGTTCCCATGGGCGCGACTATCCGCCACCGCCCCCCGCCCGCAGCCTTGGGCGCGTGCACCCGGCGAACAGTCTAGTGTTCTGCTATGGAAAGTCATCCACCCTGGCAAAAAGGGCATGGCTTTGCTAAGCCTCCTGTTTGCCATCGCTGAGTGGTCATGCCCAGCGTTCAGGGAGCTGCTGGATCATGACCATGAAGAGTAGCTAGTGACATGTGGCCTTTAAAAACTGTGCCTGTCCCATGAAAATCGGGACAGTAACCATAATTCGGGGTGGATAGACTTTTCTTTACCATTTCCTAGTTTAGTGCAGTGTTTCCCAACCCCAGTCCATAAGGCACATTAACAGTTCAGGATTAAGCGATATCCATGCTGTTAGTGTGCCCATGCTGTTCGTGTGCCCATGCTGTTAAAGTGCCATCTTGAAGACTCCTGGTGTAACAGATGCAGGTAGTCATATAGTTAAATACTTGAGTATTTTCTCCTTGTTCCAACTTTAGTATATCCTCCTAGCAGTGACGTGCGGTGGTGGCTGTGAACAGAGAGGCACTCACAACCACCACTGCACCCCACAAACCCGGCCGCTGCTGACACCAGACCACATCGTCGACCCCCCCGCCCCCCATCGATAAACGTCCCCCGCCCGCCGCCGACAGCAGTCTTACATTGTATGTACAGTGCGACCAGGATGATTGAAGCCGTCTCTGTGCGCTCTGAAGTGACCGCAGCTCTTCTTGATGCCTGGTCCGTGCGGCACCCCGTGGCATGGCTTACAGAACAGGTGCGCGGCGGCGACTCTGCGGCTGTAGCAGGGAGTGGGACAGCACAAAGATTGCCTAGTAGATGAGTTTTGTACTGCTGCTGTCCCACTCCAGCTGATCCTCTCCGGGCAATCAGTGCGGAAGTCCACTTCGAGCACTGCTGCCTGTGCCCAATCCCATTGGCTACAGTGACAGGGGCGAGCTTTCATATTGGCTGAAAGCATATCCCCTGTCACTGAGGCACTTATAACGGTGCCGCTTTCAATAGTTTTTTAATGGGCTTTTACAGTGCGCTGCTTGTTCCGGCCCCCTTCCCACCCCCTGCTTCCAGCTTTTTTAATGGGAAGCAGGAGGCACCGCTTTTGATGCCTCCAAATTTAATTGAAACATTATACAACAATGGGAATTATTAAATTAATATAAAGAAGATCCTTATGACACAGAAGTTGTGTCATAAGTATCTTCTTTGTATTATTTTAATACAGGTCGAGTATCCCGTATCCGAATATCCGTTATCCGAATTATTCCGAAATACGGACATTCCAGAAAGTGAAAAAAAATATTTTTTTTGCTAAAAACTCACTGGGGACATTTGTAACAGCATCACTGGGGACATGATATGTAACTGGCACTATATATGTGCAAGACAATGATTGCTTGGCATTCAAATTCAATGCTGAGATAGTACACACATTTTGTTTCACGTTTTGAAACCTTGTTTTTTGAACAATTAAAATATATTTGTGTGTATTTTATGTGGTAATAAAATATATTTGTGTGTATATTATGTGTTTATACAGCATAAATGCAAGATACTTCAAAATACATCATTAAAATATTAAAATATTCCGAAATACGGAATAATCCGTTATCCAAAATTCTCCTGGTCCCGAGCATTTTGGATAAGGGATACTCAACCTGTAATTAATGACAGGGGAGGCACTGCCTCCCCTGCCTCCCCTGACTGCACGTCCCTGCCTCCTAGTAATTTTAAACTGACTTCTCAAGCACAGATCTCCCACAGAGAAAATCACAACAGGGAGCTACAAAATACATAGAACAGATAGACAAAATAGCAGGACTCAGTTGGTGCCCAACAGTCCAAAATGACAGTATGTAGTTCTCAGTATGTGTTCCAAAAGACACACTTATCAAGTACATTATTTACTACATGCTACTTGGGAAGGAGAGAGAGTCCAAATCATAAACTTTATTCACAATATTTATTTCACTTAGTTTTAAAATTAGGAACATGGTCACAAGTAACAAAAATACCTCTGGTAACATTTATAATTGCGATATTAATAATATTACATTTGTTGAAATGTTTTAGTTAGTTATTACCTGAAGCCTTGTGGACACACACAGATATATCCACCAATATCATCCACACACTGGGCCCCGTGTTGGCATTTATTGCTGACGCAGTCATCCTCATTACTTTCACAGTATTGGCCCACGAATCCAGGTGAACACTCACACCTTGAATTGAAAAACAAACAACTTAATGAATCAGAATCCTGAAAACCAGAGCACACAGCTGCCATTTTGTATTCAAGTTAAAGGTGACCTAGCCAATGAAATGTAAGGATACGGTCACTAGGTCAACAAGCATTAGGTCGACAAGCATTGGATTGACATGCAGGAAGGTTGACATGACTGAAGGTCGACATGCAGGAAGGTCAACATGACTGAATGTCGAAATGGGTTAGGTTGACAGGGTCATTAGCTTGACACAAGCATTAGATGGACAAGGCATAGGTCGACATGGGCTTTTCACATTTTTTGAGCCTACATGTGCTGACAGGCAGTATTTCATGCCCTACCATCCACTAGGGCATGGTGGAAGAACAAAATAGTGTGCCGGGCCTAGTGAGGCACCGTGCCCGAAGCATGGGAGTGCAGCAAGACATGCGAGGGGAGGTGGTGCTACATTTCAGTGTCCATGTCGACTGTGTCGACATTCGGGACAATTAACAGGGGAAAACCTTATTTCAACCTTTTGACTGTCGACTTTCCCCATATCGACCTAGTGGTGTCGACCTAGTTCACGTCTATCCCATACCCGAAATGTCAATAGCAGCACACAAAATTATCCTTGTATATAGCTAATGTACTAATGAAGTGAAAACATCTCTATATATCTATCTAACTCTCTACCTCTCTACCTCTCTCTCATTCTTAAGCATTTCACAATAAACAATGCTTCTACAATCACCTGGTCTGAATATGTATTTTGCTTTCTGCTTTTTAAAATACGTAAAAGTCTATTAAAGTTGACTGAGAATTTTATCTTGGCTCAGCAAATGTATTTTTGGTTTTCCTTTAGAAGTGACAGCTGATATCCCCAACATATTATACTGTTATTAATCTATGACTGTTTGCTATAGTTAGGGCAATGAAGCATTTGGAAGTTAATCTATCACAGAGTGTAATGGCAATGAGTATGACAGCCCACCTGCGTCTGTGCACCAAATTCAATTCTGACTACAATTTTCTTTTTACATATTTTCCTCTCCCCTAATGGAAGCCAACAGTGCACTGGAACAAACCGCACAGCGGCCACAAACAATGCCTGCATTCATCAAACATTTTTACTTTTTCTCCAATCACCTGAATTTTACTCTCATATTTTTATTTTTCCTTACATTTAAAAGTAAAAAAATAACTCAGCACATGTTTCTATCCCCTTCAGAAGAAGATTGTACATCATGCTGAACTAATAACAATTCGGTGGCACATTCTGGAATTCAGCATTTGGCTGGCTGGACAATTCTCTGCAGAGTGCTTGAGTTACAGGTAGCAAATAGTAGTAAATGAGGTGAAAGCTGATTAGTCTGTACCAGCCAAAACTCACAGATGTCCAAGAGCATTGTATACTGATTATATGTAAAATCAAGGACTAGTAGATTTTATTCAGCTGCTTTTTTCAGAATAAAATTAAGATTAAACATCTACTTTATAGCTGCCTGGAAAATGCCATGTAATTAGCCATTTGCCAATGTGGTTAAAGATGTTTGTTTAACAACTGTAATGAAATTATGGTTTTATTGAATAGTTACAGTAATGCACATTGACCATTATTTTCTTAGTTAGACAGTTTAACATCTTAATGTTGGGATGCGGTCATTTGGTCTACAGCATGACGGTCAACAGTCATAAGGTCGACACCATTAGGTCGAAATGGGAAAAGGTCGACATGGTTTTAGGTCGAAAGGTCATTAGTTCGACAAGTCATTAGTTCGACAGTATCTAGATCGACTGTCAAAAGGTTGACATGGGGTTTTTAACTGTTTTTTGAGCCAACATGTGCCGACAGGTGGTATTTCATGCCCCACCATCCACTAGGGCATGGTGGGAGAATAAAATAGTCTGACGAGCGCAGCGAGGCACCGTGCCCGACGCATTGCGAGCGATGCTAGGGGATGCGGTGCGCTTTAAACTGTGTTCATGTCGACTGTGTTGACATTTACCGTATTTTTCGCTCTATAAGACGCACCTGACCATAAGACGCACCTAGTTTTAGAAGAGGAAAACAGGAAAAAAAATATTCTGAGGTGGAGGTTATGGGCAGGAATGATCTGGGCAGGGAAAGGGTAAGGGGAGATTATACTGGCTTGGTACTATGGGCAAGGAGGTTAGAGGACAGGCAGAACTGGGAGTAGGGAGGGGTCAAGGGTAGACTGCAGCTTGGGCAGTACTGGGGCAAGGAGTGGTCACAGGTAGGTAGCAGTTTTGAGGGGGTAATAAATTGATAAGGCTAGATAGCAGCTGAAATTAATTGTGGTAAAAGCCCCCACACCCACCCACACACACACACAAATGGACACACATGAAATGGACCCCACAGCACAATGCATGATCCCCGCTGCCCCACACACACACACCACACTTCTCCGCCCACAACAAAGAGCCTCCACACTGTATTGTTATATACACTATATACTATATACCTGGGCTTTACCGTTGAAGGGGGAGAAGTCAGCGCTGCCCAGTGATGAAGAAGGGGGCAGCCCTGCCGCGCTGGTCAGTGAGGACGGCGGGAGAGAGGGCACTCAGGGCAGCACTGCGTCTGCCATGCTGGTCAATGGTTTGACAATTGCATTTTTCAGTGAGGTGAGCAAGGAGGGGGAGAGGGCAGCGCTGCAGCGTTGGTCAGTGAAGACTTCAGGAGAGAGGGCAGCGCTGGTCAGTGAGGTGAGCACGGAGGGGGAGAGGGCAGCGCTGCTGCGCTGATCAGTGAGGTGAGCACGGAGGGGGAGAGGGCAGCGCTGCTGCGCTGATCAGTGAGGTGAGCACGGAGGGGGAGAGGGCAGCGCTGCTGTGCTGGTTAGGGAGGTGAGCACGGAGGGGGAGAGGGCAGCGCTGCTGCGCTGATCAGTGAGGTGAGCACGGAGGGGGAGAGGGCAGCGCTGCTGCGCTGGTTAGTGAGGTGAGCACGGAGGGGGAGAGGGCAGCGCTGCTGCGCTGGTTAGTGAGGTGAGCACGGAGGGGGAGAGGGCAGCGCTGCTGCGCTGATCAGTGAGGTGAGCACGGATGGGGAGAGGGCAGCGCTAGTCAGTCAGTAGGGGGAGAAGGGAGCGGGCACCAATGAAGAGATGCTGGCAGCGGTAGAGAGACACTGAGTATGTGGGGTCTGTTCAGTGAATGGGATATCATCGACGGAGTCCCTGCAGCAGATGGGAACTAGTAGCGCTTCTAGTTCCCGTCTGCCGCAGGGACCCCGCCGATGATATCCCATTTGCGAAATGGACCCCACAGCACAATGCATGATCCCCGCTGCCCGGACCTCTAAGCTGCTGACAAGTACCAGGGGAGTGGGGGGGGGGAGGGAGGAGTAGAGCGGGCTCTGCTGCAGCACCAGCATCCAGGAGTTTTTTGCACTTTTTTTTCAATATTCGCTCCATAAGACGCACACACTTTTCCCCCCACTTTTTTGGGGAGAAAAAGTGCGTCTTATGGTCCGAAAAATACGGTAGGTAAAAAAACTGTGAAAAACCCCATGTCAACCTTTTTACTGTCGACCTAGACATTGTCGAACTAACGACCATGCACCATGGCGAACAGACTATTCGCCGAGTGCGCGCACCCAGGACAGCGGGCGGGGGGGCGGAGAGGGGTGTTTGGTGCAGCGGGCAGCCCCATAAGCATATGGGAATGCCCATCGCTGGGTATTCTCATGCTAATGAGGCCATGACGTGGGGGCGGGCAGCTGACAACACCGGATGTCAGCTGCCAGCCCATTTCCTACTCAACGTGCACATATGTATGTATGTATGACATGAAAGTCACTTTTATATGCGTTGTCCTACCACATCTTTCGTTGGTCGGTAGGTTACTGTGTAACATCAATTCACTAACCCCTGCGAGCGAGTCGCCCTTGCGAATGGGTGGCCCCAGCCAACCATTCACACAGCGGGGTTTGGTGGAAGAATAACCCCCACAGGGTATTTCTAAGCAATCTTTCTAGTTCGCTGTATGTGTGTATGGGAGATCTAGCCAAGGTGAAGCTCAAGGGCAATTTCCCTAGCCTACATCGCTCAGCATGTAGGCTGGGGAAAATCACCCCGTGTGTTTGAGCCCTTACTAAGCTAAATATCTATGGTTTCTTTCAAAAAGACATACATCTGTGTACTCATACACCTAGCCTCAATATGCTATTTGGAGTCTTTTTCAGACAGACGTGCCTCTTAGTCATATTGTTATGCAACAAAACTGCTTCAATAGACTGCACTAATTTGAAACGCCGCACTTGTATACTGTATACTCTGTATAATAAAGTGCAATGGTTTTGTTACATCGTACTACTATGAAGACACACGTTCTTATGAAAGACTCTCAGGACAAGTCGTGAGGACCTTGTCGACCCAGGTGTACATCAAAAAGGGAAGATAAATAAATGATTGTAATAAGTAAGCATAACCAAAGACTCCCAGCAACTGCAATCAAAGAAGAGCTCAATAAAATTTGACAAACTCCAGAAACAGTTAAAAGACGTCGGCATAACTTGTCGGGGACCAAAGGAATTAGAATCAGGCCCATTGACAGCTGCACTCTAAATGCTCTTCGCAAACTCTTTTGTAGTCAGAAATGGAGCACTGTTTATATACCGTAGGATAACAAGGTTTCCCAAGCAAGGCTTCTCACTGAAGCCATGCACAGCAATATTCATGTCAAGTGGTTGAATTGCACTGAGCATGAATTTCATCTAGAAATTGAACAATGTGCCAAACTGGATTATATACCAATGCAAGTGGCATATAGAACATTTGAAAATAAATAAAAAAAAACACTTTTAAAATGTTTGTCTCAAGCCGAGACGGTGGCTGAGTCATTTCCTTACGTGAAGCCGTTGTCGGTGGAGATACATTTGGAATCATGCTGACACAAGTCCGGCTCAGAAGCACACTGGTCGATAACTTCATCACACAATTCTCCTGCAGTCAAAATAAACACACGGTTTTGTAGATACAATATTCAAGTGCTAGTTTCTGTAACAGTAACATAAAACTCAGAAATCTGAGCAAAGATGGGCAACATCACCGGTTTTAATTTTTAGAAGTTTTAGATTTCTCAACAGCCCATGAACCATAAGCAAAATATGATTATGCCTTTCAAATGACCATACTCTAAAACAGGCATGGCCAAACTGTGGCCCTCCAGCTGTTGTGAAACTACACGGCCCAACATGCCTTGCCATAGTTTTAGTATTCCCTAATAGCAAAACTATGGCAAGGCATGATGGGACTTGTAGTTTCACAACATCTGGAGGGCCATAGTTTGGACATGCCTGCTCTAAAATAAGCCCTCCCATCATAACCTAGTGTGAGGGCTGTGCCTACAAAGTCACGTGAGCAGAAAGAGGCAGCGGTGACAGGTTACAGACAGTTCCCCAACCAGCCCAGGGTGGTGCACCTGATCACCTGCTGTGTCTTCCCACCTCCGTTCAGCCATGGGGCCCATGTCCAGTCAGGAAGGTAGGCAACTCCGCCACCAATCAAACTCCCCATTGTACACACTATACACATTGGCCCTCATTCTGATCACTACGCTACTCTGCGCGTTCTCATGCAGCGATGTTGGGCAATGCATGCAAAGAAACTTTTATGTGAATGTACAGCCACAGCAAATTTATTTTTCACCGTCACATTCTGGCAGGGGGGGCGGGGGCATTCCTGTGAAAACTCCGGGCATTACCAGATTCCATGCGGGAAAGAAATATTTTGTTGAGAGTGATTTCTCTAGCGCTCGCAGATCTAAGACACTCTCTGCTGTCTTAGCTCCTGTATGGGAATTATTAGATGGTCGGTGACCATCGAATGATTTCTGCCCCACACGCAATCTGCGAATGGATGTTTATGCAAAACATCCATTCGCATGCGTGCGGGAATAATTTGCGGGTGGACCTTTGTGCGGGAGGCGTTTAGATGAATCATAATAAAGGCCATTATATGCTGACAGGTAAAGGGGTGGAGTGTTGCAACAGGTGGAGGGTGGGGGGTGGGTGCTATATACAGGTTGGGTATCCTTTATCCGGATATCCCATATCCAAAATATTCCGAAAACTGTAGGTTTTCAGAATATTTTGGAGTTTTTTGTTGTTCCCCCACCTATTTTAATTCTTGCCTCGTCCCCAGATGTCCACGGCGGCCATCCAATCCTCTTCAGTGGCATTCTCGGTCCCGGGCACGCAATAATGCATTCTTGGGACCGGGGATGCCGCTGAAAAAGATTCCGATGGCTTCCATGGATGCCAGGAGACACCGTGGATATCAGGGGGACCATCGGGGCACTCGTGTTCCCGAGCATTTCGGATAAGTGATACCAACCTGTATAATATATGCAGTGCTTCATCAGAAATAGGACTTTCCTCCGTATACCCTGAATAAGTGTATTTGGTTAATGTTTCTGTTGTATTTTCACTGTGCAAACAAAATGTAATGCTACAATAATAGTTAATTATAAGCAAATCAGGTTGCAAGGTGGAGGGGATGCATCAAAGGCTGTCTTGGTGGCACCTGCCTCCAAATTGTGGAGTGCCTGGAAGGGCATCCTAGTGCTTGGAGAGGCACTGGTGCCCAGTTTGCTCCACCTTGCATGTTTTGTGGACCTGAGTGGATGGGTGGACCATAGTCAACCACTGATTATAGCGATTGTTAGTACTGCAACACAGCATTGGCCTAGAAGCTTCCTACACCACCCCAAGTGATATTAACATGACGCAAAACGTGATCTACAGTATGTACCCCCGTATAGTAGACTAGCCGGATCACCTACATATGACAGGACAGGCTGCAAGAACAGGGTAGGAAATCCATGGGTCCTCTGCAGAAGAGAGTCTTTCTCAAGTAGAAAGATAATCAAGACCCACAGTAGAGGTAGCAGAGCAGAATGCTCTGATAGACAGAATTCAAAGCTAATGCTGCCCATACACGCCCCGATACGGGCGTGCTTTCCGTGCTGTACTAGCACGGATCACATTGCATTGCATTGCCTGTGCATGCGTTGTGCATGCAATGTGATGAAACCTAAGTACAAAAAGTATGTGCAAGCACATACTTTTTGTACTGTGTGATGAGGTGCCGTGGGAGCGCGCATCTCAAAGCACACATCGGAACAGCACGCATCGCAGCATTACTGTCACTATTACTGTGTAGCACAGCAATGGTTCCTACCTGTGTAGTTAGGTGGACAGAGGCACACATAATTGTTGATTCCATCAATACAAGTAGCATTGTTCTCACAGTCATTATCGTCACAATCATCTGGATTTATCTCACACTTCTCCCCTTCAAATCCCAGTGGGCAAGAGCAGCTAGGTAAAGAATACAGGAAAACAAATCAGAACATACAGTAATTTGGGTTCCACTCATTTTTGGCAAACTACACATCACCCTGAACAGTGCTGATGATATGACATTGGTCTGTGAAAGCAGTTGCCAATACATACGCAGCACTTCGTACTTCTATTTTAATACTGAAAAACATACTTTTTTAGATGAACAGTCTAATCTTTGTGAAACATTACATGATTAGTATTTATGAGAAGTTCTAGGTAAATATTTGTGTGTATTATGAAATTTATATTTACCATAAAAATGTAGGTCCAGCCCAGCACTGTAACAAACAGGGGGCAGGTCACCAGTACCCATAAACTCTGCAGTCCGTGCTGCTGTAGTAGACAGTAGGGGACACTGTGGGTACACTTACGCCATCTACTGGCTGCAGGGCGCAGTTCCATGAACCCCCTGCAATCCAGAAGTACAGGCAATGGGCTGGGCGTCTGTGCACTCACAGAGCCTCTGCGCTAGTTACGGCACTGGTCCTGTCACACTTAGGGGTCAACTTCTTAAAGGTAAAAAAATGAAAAAAGGTGATGTGGCTCACAGATTATGTGTAACATTTTCTAGGATGCAATAGAAAAACCGATAGACTTAAGCTGTGTACACATGGTGCATCAGAGATAGTCGATGATGAACAGGAGACTCTGCCGTGGGAGCCTCAGAGGGAAACAGTTGATCGCAGGAGCTTTACCAGTGACCATTAGGAGGCTGAACACGGGAGTGTGCACCCAGCGATTAATCGCTGCAGCACAAACAAATCACTGGCAATATGGTCACTCAGTGACCATATTGCCAGCGATATTGCACCATGTGTACACAGCTTGAATCTGATTGGTTGCTATGGGCAACAACCACTTTTCATTTTTAGAAGGGTTATTAAATTTATCCCTTACTATATAGTTTACTAACTTAGTAATAACTGTAGTAATACTCTCTTCAAACAGCTATAATGGTTCCTAAATATAGGTACCACAGAAAGTCAAGATACATAAATATTAATAGTATAATATCACAATGAACATATTTCTGTGATGATAGAACATATTTTCTACATACCGCTACTAAGACTTTAATGGCAACTGACCATATTTATAAGCATCTTAATTTTTTACAAATGCTAATTACCTAATAAACTGATATACCGTTGAATAGCTACCACGGCGGGGGGCATCGCCAGACAAATCTGGCGATGCCCCATAGAAGCCTATGGGTTTCTACCGCAACCCTTTGCCGTCCCGCATGGACCCCTGCCGCCCCGCATACCCCCCCCCCCCTCACATGTGTCCGGGCAGCACAGAGCTGTGCTGCCCGGACCTGTGGCCTCCTCCTCCCTGCACTGATCCTCTTCTGGGTGCAGGGAGGAGGAGAGCCCGGCGCAGCAGCAGCAGCGCCGGGTAAGGGAGGCAGGGGAGAGCCGCCGGGTCCCCATGGGACCCGCTGACTCTCACTGCAAAGGACAGCTCTTAGCGCAAGGGCTGTCCTTTGCCATAATTATCGCATATGTTAGTGCATATGCGATAATTATGAATGCGATGTGCAGCGATAGGGGGCGGAGCTAGGGTGCGGATGTTAGAACATTCCCCCCATAGTCATGTTTCAGTACAATCTTCTTTTAAATCCAGTGGTTGTCAAGGTTACAGTGAAGTGATTTATTGTCTTCCATTAGGATTTTGCTAAATGATTTCATTTACTTCTGGTAAACAGAGGAGTCCTGCTCAGATTTCCATGTGACCAGATTTCTCTGGTGTCCATGAATGATTAACAGCTACAAGCCTTAATTCAATTAGACCATGCATGCCAAGGCTTTGTGAGGCTTTAATCAAACTGATTTCTTGCAAACATATTTATTTTATTGATTTCCTTGGAATAAAAGAAAATGTGAAACTCATCGCACTATTTATTTATAGATTACATCATCCTGAATCGGCACATATTCATTTTAAACAAATATTTTCTTTTCCTCTTAACTCAGCATATAAATAATTTATTCATAGCCAGTTATTCATTTAATTTGCATTTAATTGTACAGTCGCGTGGAAAAATTTGGACATGACTGCATAAACTTTGTAATAAATACTTCTATTGGACAACAAGGATGTTAGTTTATTTATGTAGACATTTTATTCAAAGTACTGCATTACAGAAGGAGCAGCTCTCAGAGTTTCTCCTGGAGATACTACTGCCAATCAGCACCGTTCGCTATCCGCCAGAAGGGGGCATGTGCATGAAAGGCTTGCACAACCCGTTCCCCTGATGGAACCCACAACTGTCCTCGCCTGTCTCCCTGAATTGGAGATTGGCAAGGTTTCCGCTCCCCACCGTTGAGCGAAGGGGACGAGCGTGCGTGTGAGACACTCGCGTGTCCCTGTCAGATGCAGCGCCTCTCTGCCATCATGCGCCAGCTCAGGGAATCTGGCAATGCATTCTGTATTTGTATCTACTCATGTAATGGTTACTAATCTCAATTATCAGAGACATATTGGCCATAGAGCCTGCAGGGAAGATTCCTGGCAGGCCGACACACCAGTGTGGCCACCTGTCATCTACTGACTTTTTTTTTTTAGATGTAGCCCTGTCGCCCTCCTATCTCTTACATGAATAACCTTTGCTGGTTCACAGAGCACCCGATGCTGCAAATGCTTATCTAAATATGGCACCCATCTCTATCCATTGTGACATCTGTTAAATGGACGGAAGTGGGTACGATCCAGGGGTGTTACAATTTCTGGGGTGTTTCCTGGGCTCCACTGGGGGAGGGGTGGGGATATTTTCAATATTCGGGGATTATGGTAATGGTTTTTTTTCTCTCTAATTAATGGAGGATTTGGGTTCTCTGTTTAGTCTCAGGGCCATATGTACTAAGCTTGAAAAGTGATAAAATGGAGAGTGATAAACCACCAGCCAATCAGCTCCTAACTGCCATGCTATATGCTGTGTTTAAAAAATTACAGGTAGGAACTGATTGGTTGTCACTCTCCATTTTGTCACTTTTCAAGGCTTAGAACATCTTGCCCTGTGAGTGAGGGGAGGAAGGTATTATTTGAAATCTGTAGGATTGCGGGTTGTCACAGAAGCGTAAAGATCTGAGGGCCAATAGACTAGGAAGTATATTGAAACCAACAGCTTCCACACAAGTGTAGTGCTGTATTATAAACCTTGTCTATTTTGGTCTTGGTCCTGCACACATTTGATTTTGTGCTGACCATGTGAGGCCACGTCTAGAAATTTTAACAAGGCCACTTTTACTTCCCAATCTGCCCCTGTCAGACTATGTAGTCAGGGACCCAACTAAGGCTAAGGGCGGGATGTACTAAAGGGAAAATGCGGTAAAACGGGGGTTTTACCGCATTTTCCTATTTACCATCACCCATCACCCGTCCGCCCCGTTTTCGCTTGGCACCCTATGGGCTTCTATCGCCGCCCGACGTCCGCGCGCCCCCCCTCCCGTCCTCCTGATTTCCTCCTCCCCCAGCAGGTGTCACAGCCGGCAGGATATCCGGCTTCAGAGGGGAGGAGGAGACGCAGGGGGATGCTGGCAGCCGCCGGGAGGTGACGGAGACCCCCGCAGACCACATCAAAGGTATCGCGGGGGTCTCCGTCACCGCAACCCGATGCTAGCCGCATATGTTAGTACATATGCGGCAGCATCGCGGCAGCTGCCATGCGAAGGGCGGCGATGTATATTAATATATCCCGCCCTAAGTGACCAAATGACTCAGGCAAGGGTTCAAAGAGGGTACTGACAGAACCAAAGCAAAGCAGGGAGCACCAGCAGCAGCGTCCGTTGCTGGCTGAAGCAGGGCCGACGCCACCACTAGGCAGCCTTAGGCATTTGCCTAGGGCGCCGGCCACTGGAGGGCGGTAGTGAGCAGCGGCAAAGCTCCGGCTGAGAAGACGAGCAGCAGGAAGGAGCTGGGAGCAGGTAAGTGAGCCGCCCCCTCGCCCCCCATGGAGCATCCCCCCCGTGCTTGTCATTGTCTGCATCCCTCTGCGGCGGGGGTAGCGCCCGCACAGACCCTCCTGGAGCCTACCCAGTGCTGCGGCCTTTGCCGCATCTCAAACACCTACCCTCCCGCGCCGCATCTCCCGCCGCCAACTTGATCCCCTGCCCCAGCAAAGCAGTGGCGGCAGCCGCAACCCCCCTCCCGTGCGAAGCAGCGGCCGCACACCCCCCCCCCCCATGGAGCGGGTGAGCCTGGGGCGCTCCGGAGCCATGCACCGGCACTGGGCTGAAGAGGTGCCCAGCCTCACACTACTATGCACACTTTGTTTCACACCCTGCTTTAGTATTTATTTACTGAAGCCTTGAAACAAGATTTTGTGGATAAAACTGATTTTTTTTTTTTTATATAAAAGACAAGTGTCAAGTATCTAATTTTCTTACCTTCCCAACTACTAAAAAGTCACAAACCTAATTCTGCTATCCTTAAATCCTACATATATTGTGGCCACCATTGAATATAGGGAATCTTTTGCTGATGTTACATAGCCCAATAAGGCAACTATGTCTACAAACATGAATTCCTGCAGTGTTTCCTAGGCTCGTAAAATACAGGTTTCCAATACAAGGACAATTCACTTTGTTTACTACTACAATATTACATTCACTCCCTGGTGGGATAATTGCCATCATTTTCAAAATGGGGCATTTAAAGGCTAGATATAGATAAAATGGCTTAGAGAACACTTAAGTGAGATTTATCAAGCCTTTTAAACAGAACAACCAATTATATTCTTGCCGTCATTGTATAAATTGTTCTAAACAAGTGATAGCTACAATATAATCTGATTGTGTGCTACTATATAAGCAAGTTTGATAGGAGAAAAATATATTCTACTTACAGGAGTTTGCAAGGTTCGCTCTATACTCCTAGATACACTTAAATACACACAGTATATTTTAGTTTCAACTGTCTGATTAAATGCATAAGATAAAATTGAAAGGACATGAAATAACTAATTTCCAAGACTACCAGAGACCATTTCAGATATTACTTGCTAAGTGGCAAGGCTGAGTTTATTGTGTATCTTATATGTAATTAGTAGTTAAAGAGGCATGTTATAGATTATAGCTAGCATGGCAATATGTCTTGCTGTTCATACATATCTGATATAGGGCAAGATTCTCGAAAGGTGCCCATACACGTACCAATTACCCGGTACTTTTTGTGCTAAAATAGCATCGTTGTGCATATGTTGTGCATGGGATGCGATGCTATTTTAGCACAAAAAGTACTGGGTAATTGGTACGTGTATGGGCACCTTAAGATCCAAAGGTGATAAAATGGACAGTGATAAACAGCCAGCCAATCAGCTCCTACCTGTCATGTCACAGAGTGTGTTTGAAAAATGTCAGGCAGGAGCTGATTGGCTGGCTGGTTTTCACTCTCCATTTTATCACTGCAGTTCCTCCTTCCTGCCTGGGGTGACACTCTCTGCTGTGGTGTTTCTACAACAGACTGGTTTGTAGCTCAACATTGAGATACACACCAGACTGTTTTTGAAGTACCACAGCAGACAGCGACACCCCAGGCAGAAAGGAGGACTACAAGGATTTTCCAAGGAGCAGGGTGCTAGAATGAACACTATGATACATAGATATCACATTGAAATAAAATAATTGCAACCCAAATGTGGCTAAATTACCTGAATCCATCTTTACTGGCATCACTGGTGTGGCAGGTCCCGCTGTTCTGGCATGGATTCTGAATGCAACCATTGATGGGGATGTCACAATCTCGGCCCTAGGGATTTAGAAATTCGACTGTTTTCTTCTGTACATAATACAGTTCTTTATGTTTAAAAATGGTAAAACAGATGTCATGCTAATGCACAGTTGTTCTACTTATTGCTAGGAATTAACCCCTAATAAAAGTAAACATATGTCCCAACACTCCATATGGCTCATGATGTCTTACAGTCAATATAAACAGACAGGAATAATATAATGGTTTTGCTATCGAGCCAACAACTCATAAGCAGCTTCGTTGCATACACTTCTCCCACATATCATTGGGAGAAGGCTGGGAATGTGCAAAACATGTAGTCATGCCCCTTGGATCTCTCCTGAGGGATCTCTTGCAGCCCACAAAATAGGTAAATATGCACCACTGTGGTACCACTTCCGGCAGCAATTTGGGCAATGGGCTCATGGTGCATCTGGGTAGCCTAGACATCCAAGTTCTATTGTGCTGACAGTGGCTGTCTTCCGATGGGACGTAAAAGCTTTCTGGCATTGCTGCGCCATTGCCTGTCAGGCAGCAAAATGCATTAGTGCCTGCAGCTTCCGTCAGTGGAATGGTGGTGTGACCTAAGGCCATATCAGCGTGATTCACACCAGGAAGTACGCCGCAGAGGTAAAACCGCAAGGTAAGTAAAATAGAAGAGCTTGTTAAAGAGGGATTGGATTGTTGGAGAGAATAAGGGGGAGGTATCGGATTACTGGAGACACACAAGGGGAGGTAGGGAGAATGATTGCAATGCTGTGATAGATCACTGATGCAGTCTTGCTGTATCATAAAATTATATTTTCAATGCAGGAAAAACAGGGTATGCAACACCCAAATGTTATATTAGATTCATGACAATGTAATTCAGGGGCAGAGCATGTGTGGAAACACCTGACAAGGGATGTCTGTGGATTATTAGTGGTCATCCCCCCCACCCCTAATCATTGCATTCACACAGTGGGCCCAACATGTATCAATCTGACACTGTCCCTGATGTTTTTTTTTTTTTATTTGATCTTCCCCATAAGCTGACAAACCTTGCCGCTGTAATATGCAGGCTCCATACTACGCCTCTGATGTGATGGGCTTACTGACCTGGATAAAAAATGCTATATGTACCTAAAGGTGCCCATTCACGTTCCGATCCTGCCGGTGCGATGTGTGCTATGTGTGCGGCATCTCATCGCACAGTACAAAAAGTATGTGCTGCACATACTTTTTGTACTGTCTTTTTATCGCAACACATCGCATTGCATGCACAAGGCATGCGATGCGATGCTATTTAAGCTCAAAACGCAAGGCAGGATCGGAATGTGTATGGGCACCTTTAGAGTCATTTTCCACTACTGTATTAGCCAATTCTAATCTATATACTCTGGAACAATATTAATAATTATTATTTTGCATATATATTACATAAAATTCCACTTTAGCAATTTTCAGTGGCAAACATTAGACAAGAGAGTCAGAAAGAACTGTTTGAATGTCTCCTGCATCATTCACAACATAGCTGAAAGTACCAGACTACAGTATGTGTCAGAAATGCTGCGACTTTACACAACACTGTGGGCAGTATTCAATGCGGAGGGCGAGCTGTGACCGCAAGCAGTGCTTCCTGCTCGCTGTCACAGCTCGCACAGTCAGTATTCAACTGACCCCCTGCATACGTCGTTTCCCCCTCGCTAGCTTTTTGGAGTGAGGGAGAAGCAGCGTATGCGGTCGCTAAAGCAGCGAGGCTCGCGGCTAAATGCAGCGGGCTCCCTGCACTAGCCGCGAGCCTCCGAAAGCGAGGATTCCTCCAGAACATTGAATAGGGTGAGTGGCCTGCACAGGGGTTAAACAGCGGGGGTCACTTGTTTTCTGCAATCCCTGCCTTTAACCCCCTCGCCGGCAGCATTGACTACACCCCTGTGTGTAATATATTATACAATACCATATCAGCCATTTATTCAATCTGAAAAGACATTTTCGTCTTGTAGTACAGTAGATCTTTTTCTGCCAGACACCCTCCAACATTATCTAGTATTATTATTCCTGCCAGCCTAACTTCTGGCATGAAATCAAATAAGAATGTGGAATGCCAGCTGCACTTTAAGTAACTTTCTTGTCCTTGTTAATAAATCATGACTTGCTGCTCGCTAGTAATGTAGAACTACTTGGCATTCTTAGGCCTCATTTTTATTTATATCAAAATGATTTATGACCACCCTGAGTATAATACATTGTCATTTTATCATTTTATCCTGTAGAACAGATTTTGGCTGTGGAAGACAGAATTTTACAGGGATGTCGGATGTTATTAAACACACTCTTGTATAACTTGTATGACCAGTATTTGATGGAAAGTCATTTGTGAAGATTAGGATTCTAGAACAATTATGGAAAAAAATCTTCCTTTCTCTAATGTATTGCGGTTGTAAAACAGGAAAAATAGATCCCTTGTCCATTCATCTATGAACACCAATACAAATTTTAGGGAAAAAGTGAATGTCTTTTGGGAAATCTGCTTTCCTCATTTTTTTTAAAAGGAATTACTGATGCCAATTCTCTGCAGACTTTAAAGTAAGCCCGCAGTCATGTATCATCGCAGTATCCGCCCAGGGCTGATTTAAACACCATGGGTTTGCTGTTGCAGGGTTATTTCAATTCGTACAGGATACATATTATTAAGTATTACTAAACCCTCAAAAAAATTCTAATAGAAAATATGAAGGTAAAATACACTATTGTTCCTGCTCTACAGCTTCATCCAAAAGCAAAGTAATCCATTCCAAACAGATGATAATACACCCACAGTACATTGACAGAACAGTGTATATTAATCTTCTGCATATCAAAAAGCTGAAATGTCAAAGCACAGCACATCACTTAAACTGCTTATACAGGCGTATATGAATCCACCAATCCACACAAGTCACTTCTGCAGGGCAAGACAGCAAATATTTGCTCAGAGATTGCATGGAGATTGCACAGGTTTTTTTACATTGTGCTCCCGATATGCGCTCCTGTGGCAGCACAAATTGAAACCCAGATAGACAGGGCTGCAGTGACTATATAGTGCAAATCGAATGTAGATAGTATGAATTGTATGTAAATAGTACAGAGTTAGCAAAGATTGCATAGCACTCGAATAGCAAGGGAATCTCACTGTGTGTACACACTATAACTTTCTTAAGGTCACAAATCACCCTTATGGTGTGTACACACGGTAGATATGCCGTGCTATGCGAGTCCCGATACGATCAGATCATATCGGGACTCGCATAGCACAGCATGTAGTGGCACAATTTTGACTACCGGTATATAGTGCAGATCTGCACTACATAGTCTTGGCTGCACTCTCTATTTGACCACCGACTTTCACTCACACAGGAGCGCACATCGGCAGCACATCGGGCTCGCAAGCCCTAAAAAAGCATACAATCACCATGCGATCTGCATGCGATATGGCTTCCGATGTTCACTATATCGGCAACATCGGAAGCCATATCGCATCGTGTGTACACACTATTACACTTTAAAATAATAAATGTAAAAAAATAAATATACAGTAAATATACAATATGCTGTATCAGCAAGCATAACAAGCTATAATAAACAAATACTGGAGAAGGCTCAAGGTGCCCATACACTGTGCGATAATCGCACCCGTTATGGGCTGGATTGCATCGCAACGCATGCATTTTGCATGCGATGCAATGCGATCAGAAGGCAGTACAAAAAGTATGTGTAGCACATACTTTTTGTACTGTGCAAGTGCAAAAACCACTGTGTATGGGCACTTTCAGAAGTCCTCCAGCGACCCTAGGGCTCATACATCATTTCGGCAATTCCGCTGATACCCCACTTCCAATCTCTGTTTCTCTCATGATTGTCAAAATCTCAAATCTCAGACTCACTGACTGCAAATTTTTGGGCTGGAATCTGTGAATTGAGGTATCGCTGTTTGTTGGATTTTGAGGACTGTCGGACACAATTAAAGTAAGAATTTAGGATTTTGCAGTTAGACTGTTGATGTATGGGCCCTTTTACATCGCACTAATCTAAAGAGATAATTGAAAGAATGGTCAATAAAAGTTGACAAAAGATGCTTTGTTAGTTTACTATCAAATTAGTTTTGTACAAAGATTAACATTTAGTTAAACCTGTAACATCATAGAGAAAACTTGTGTAAATAAGGTAACCTTTTGTGTTGAAATGATGTCATATTAAATGAGCAAAGCACCGCTAAAGCTTTTTTCTTATCTCAACTTAAATATAAACTATGGCTAATTTATGCCATTTTCTCGTTCAATTATTAAACGCTGGTACTCAATGGTAGAGCAATATAGCAAGTTTCAAGGATTTGGCAAATTAGGCATTAGGCAAATTGGGCAGAGCAACTAAAGTTGTTTAAGTTCCTACAAATGATGCTGCAATGAAGTATGGGGTGATAGAATCTTCTAATTCTCCTTACCCTTCCAGACATTGCCAATATGTACAGTATTTAAAATGTAGCCTTGTATTTAAAAACGTATCTATATATCTCAAATTTAGAAACTGATGAATCTGAATGGGGTTATTGGGTATTTAGCCTAAAACACTGGTTTAAGCTGTTCCTCCACTTTTCTAAAGAGTGCGCCTCTCAGGATGGTGGAAGCTACTTAGAAATTTAGAATTGGAGAAGTTTGAAGAAATGTTTATAGTGTATTGTTTAGAGAGCAATGGAAACTATTAATTCATTCTTATCTGTATAGCTTAACAAATGCAGCATCTGAAATTCATACAGTACCATGAAATTTAAATTGATTACTACTAGTACACTTATGGGGTGACGCAGTCTCAGAGTGCAGAGTGAACTGCCTAAGCACAGATCGCTCAGTACACATGCGAAACACCCGTGTCTAAGAAGGATAGAGAGTGCATGCACAGTCTAACTCTGCAGGCAATGACGATGCCCTGGAACGCACATCGCCATCTCTATAGGTTGTACACACGGAGCGATCCTTGCTTCATTTCTAAGTGATCTAGTCAGATCACTTAGAAATGGGGCTTAAATCGCCCCGTGTGTGTGCCTCTTTATTGCCCATTGGCATGTGGCCAGCAGTCTTATTAATTACTGTGAGAGACGTACTCTGTTCTGTTTAGTATACTACTCATATTTCACAAACTTATTAAGGGTTGTTTGTATTTTACTTGCCAGTTTGGAGCCACTGAACAGATTCTGAATTTCCAGTAATCTAATCTGGGTTGGGATCATTTGGTCTATTGCATTATGGTCGAAAGTCATTAGGTCGACATGCTAAAAGGTCGACATGACTCTAGGTCGACATGATTATAGGTCGAAAGGTCATTAGTTCGACAGGTCATTAGTTCGACAAGGTCATTAGTTCAACATTGTCTATGTCGACATTCACAAGGTCGACATGGGGTTTTTCACTGTTTTTTTACCTGAATGTCAACACAGTCGACATGGACACAGTTTAAAGTGCACTGCATCCCCTCGCATCGCTCGCTGCGCTCGCAATGCGTCGGGCACGGTGCCTCGCTACGCTCGGCACACTATTTTATTCTCCCACCACGCCCTAGTGGATGGTAGGGCATGAAATACCGCCTGTCGGCACATGTTGGCTCAAAAAACAGTGAAAAACTCCATGTCGACCTTGTGAATGTCGACATAGACAATGTCGAACTAATGACCTTTTCGAACTTATGACCTGTCGAACTAATGACCTTTCGCACTAGAATCATGTCGACCTTTTCCCATGTCGACCTAGAGTCATGTCGACCTTTTAGCATGTCGACCTAATGGATTCGATCTAATGACTGTCGACCATAATGCAGTAGACCAAATGACCGCATCCCATCTAATCTTCATTTTTTTTTTGTATCAGAGGAATTGCTATAATGCTGATGATCAATTATTGCGCAATGGCTAGTGGGAAACATGTATTGAATTAACCTATGCTTGTTTTGTGAAATATCATACAGTGATTTTCTGGGTTCTGATTCTAAGATGTTGAATCAATAAGAACTTGGTTGCAGGATAGGAAAGGGTTGTAGTAAATGGAGTCCATTTTCAGGAGGTAAAGAGGAGTACCCCAGGGTTTTGTACTTGGACCAGTGCCCAGTGCTTTAATATCTTTTTTAGGGACATTACATATCATACGTGTATCAGACCCACGGAACTAAAGAATGGAAGGGAAGAAAGCAGTAAAAAAAAAAAAAAGAGGAACCAATGAGAAATTTTTGGATAAAAAAATGACATTTAATGGTACTCAAATAAAAATGATAATAAATGTTAAAAACATGTGCACACTCGTCTTGAGGCCACTTGGTAAGGGATTTTGGGGGGATCCGCTCCTATTTGTGCCGCCCAGATGGTAACGAAAGGAGGACCAGTCAGATCACAGAGAATTGTATACTTCCAAAAATGAATTTCTCTCATTCTACTTTGAATACGTTGTTCCTTGTCTCCCTCTTTTGTCTACTTTTCCTTCTCTCTGACCAATGTGGCAGAATGATACCAGTACTGGAAAACTTTGAGCGGAACATTCATTGTAGGAGAAAGTCCATGCAAGGCATTAAATGGCAAATTCCTACCGAGTTATGTGCCACACACCACAGTTACAATTTATGAAGAATTTTCTAAATTGGCACTAATCTCTGTTATTTTATTTATTTTTCAAATAATTTTTGAAAATGGCACAGTAATGCATTCATGAAACCTAAAAATACTTTTTAAACAATTTGTGGAGAACTACCAAGATATTTTTTTAAATGAAGAACAATTTAATGTTTTCTTTTTTTAAACCGGGATTTACATGTCTGGGATATTGTTTTTCAAAAGCTGTTTATAGAAATTGCTACTCGAATTGAAGATGAGGGACATAATGCAAAGCGATGTAACAAAATCCGCATTTTAAATCAGATATCCACAGGCAAATGTATGAGACTGTTACTCAGATTTCGATGCTGGCACACATTGGTGGATAAGGCTGTGCTGTGGGCCAAAAAATTTCTTAACAGTTTGGTGCAGCTTCTGTTTTTAACTTGTTGGCTTTCCCTAGGATATTCCAGCCAACAAGCTGTGGTATTATGTTTATTACATAGAAAAAGTTCTAGGGAACAGCTATATTAAAGTTAGAATAATTCTGATAGTCAACCAGAGGCTCCAAACAATAAGATGTGGGGGTCTAGAACCAAATCATGACAACGTATTGGAGCAATGAAGATTTCAAAGCTAAAACTTGTTTGGGGACCTGCAAGTGATTCGCTGAAGAAGATGAATAGGATGGAGTTTCAAAGTGTGAGACTTGCTCCAGATGTCATCTGGCTGTGTACAAAATTAAATTAACAGTTCTTGATAGACATTTCACAAAACATTCACTTCTCTTTTCCCATTGTGCATACATATTATTGCTAAATAGACAAATATTATGTTATCATTGAGATTTAAAATATACAACTTTGTTTCCAATACATAACAATAATATACATACTCTAGAAAACCATTAATACATGTACTCTCCATGATGGGACGATGTGCAGGTTAGTAATTAGAAGACCAAAGGTCTATTCATTGGATTAAAGGACTAAGGACATATCCAGCAGCTTCCCCAGCATAATGGACACAGGAAGAATGACTCACGATGCCCCATAACAGAACTACAGGGAGTTAAGAGGCATCCCTAAACCCCATGCACATATAGATAATACATACTTGTCCACTGTGAACGTATACAGGAAACTGGTGAGGGTTCCATTTCCCTGAAGATTTATGTAACGTATGAACAGTAGAGCGATCACCGGATAAATGGTGCAAAGTACCGGAGTCTACTCTGCCCATGCAAAGGTGAAGAAAGGGGGGCCCACACAATACTTTCACTTTCTCCTGCAAGTTGTAGTGTACACCCTATATTTCAGGTACTCCCACATGTACAGGAGAGTGGCCAAATCTCTCGCATCCCACCTACTTCTTAGTGAAGTTGATAGGATGAGCAGTTTATACCCAGTATTGGTGAGTCTGCATTGAGGTGATGGGGCTAGTTGATGTGAAATTGTATCATTTAGCCCTACCCCCCCTTTCACACCAGCAAATCACTGCATTTTGATGTGACAGGGGCAGGGCCTAATGAGGTGCCAACCCAGCCCCACCCCCCAAGTGAAGGTCTCTTCTAGAGAGGAGACTTAAAAAGTTGGTAAGTAGAACCCACATGGTGGTTGCACACATACACCCCCTCTCCCCTCAGTAAACCACTGCCTGGCACCTAGATTTGACTAAAGGTAGTGCCAACTCTGGTTATTGATGATCCCAACTACAATAGACTCAAGGGTGGAAATGGCAGATAAAGTACATTTAGAAAGAGACTTTTAGAACACTATACAGCAGTTTAAGCGCCTATAATTAAGTACAGTACATTTTCTTTAACAATGTACATTTACGAGATGCCAAGGGTCTAGTTATCTGATTTTCAGTATGTTTAATTTTAGTAAGAAGTATGCTGTAATCTCAAACTAAAGCATTGTAAATCTTGACGTGACATATTTTAGTGTGCATCTATAAAAATAGATAGGAACACCGATGGCTGATTAAGCTAGAGGTGACACAAATCACCAAAGGGGGATCATGCTGCATGGATGTTAACAGTTGTGAGATAGATAGGGCTGCGTCTGCCAGCCAATGGGTGTTGTGGGAGGAGTTAGAAGGGGAGAAGGGTCTTGTGACCAGAGAGTAGCTTCCTCTCTGGAAGTTTTTCCTGGCCCTGGTAAGACGCATTTGCTGCTAGCTCCCGCGTTTTGCTGTGCTAGATTAATACTAACATTTCTTCTTTTTCCTCTATCTATTCCTACTCTGTCCATCTCACTCCTTAGTCTGTCCCTGTTTAGCTCAGCCTGTGCTGCGGTGCTCCGGATATGCCCCATCCCTCACGCGCAGTTCGTCCCCCCGCCCGCCTGGCTGACGGCCTGGACTCACCGGTTACTGCCGCCATGGCCTACCCGGGCTCTCAGCGGGGGTCCGGAGGGGTCCGGCGAGTGCCCGGCGCGGGTGCCGGGCGAGCGCACGCGTCCCCCGCTGATGACGGATGCTGCATGGATGTTAACAGTTGTGAGATAGATAGGGCTGCGTCTGGCAGCCAATGGGTGTTGTGGGAGGAGTTAGAAGGGGAGAAGGGTCTTGTGACCAGAGAGTAGCTTCCTCTCTGGAAGTTTTTCCCCACCCTCCCATCCCTATTTTCTGTCTCTATTTTCTTCGCTTGGGCGGCAGTAAAGAACGGTCAATTGTGTAGATGGTATGTGTGTAGATTAGTGGGTGCGCTCTCCAGGCATCGATTGTCACGAGCCATACTTCTGTGCACGGAAGATGGCTGCCACCACCGACCCGGGTGGTTGGCTGGGAGAGTTGGTCACCAGCGGTGTGTGAATGCTATGGTGATCCTACCCACCCCCTTTTCTTTAATCTGACCGTTCTTTAGTGCCACCACCAATATTATAGTCTTTAGTCTGTTGTCAAAATAAATTTGACATTCGTTATTTTGAAACGCCAGCACTTGTGTCCATGTCGTTATTTTTAGATAAGTTTAGTAAGTTAAGTGTTAAGGGTTGTTAAGCATGAGAGTACCGATGGTGAATTTAACATAGCATCTTATTTACAATGATGAAGATACAGTATGTAAATAATGAATTTGGAAAAATCAGTAAGTCCAGATACAGTATTATCATTGTACATATCTAATACTCTTAATAAAGACAGAACAATGAAAATTATGCCAAAATACTATACAACTGTAAATGTAAGAAAACAACACAATATACATTTCACTTATTGAATAGAGTGCGTATAATTAATTTGATTAGTATTTGTATGTTTTAGGTCATTGGTTTGGTACACTTATATAGGAAAGAAATGACCAACACACAACTACTATATCACAATAACTGCCATTTTGAAAATAAACCTCAATGCACTAAATATATGGACACTATTGTACCATTTGAATGATTCTTTACCAGATGCCTGACTGATTTAAAAGCTCTACACAAGGCATGTCCAAACTGTGGCCCTCCAGCTTTTGTGAAACTACACATCCTAGCATGTCTTACCATAGTTTTTGCATTCCCTAATAGCAAAACTGTGGCAAGGCATGATGGGACTTGTAGTTTCACAACAGCTGGAGGCCCATACTTTGGACATGCCTGTTCTACACGTTTCTTTTGTCATAGTACTGGACAAAATGTATAACCCACTCACCCATAGGTGGCACTGTTACACTTCATAATACACAAGCCTTAGAGAGGTGGCATATTACTTTTATTAATGAAGATAACAGCAAAAAGGGAGCACATTTGCACCTCGGCCAAAGTGTTGTTGCACTGCAGGGTGTACACTGTATAATACAGAATTAAAGGATTTAAGTGCATACATTAAACTATCTGGTATTTCTGTTACTGCAAATAAATAATGAAATACATAAAGGTATTTGATTTGCGCCATCTACATTGCAACATGGTTTGTCCAGAAACAAATTGACACCTTTTATGTTGTTTCTTTGCTTGTTACTCTAAATGAGGTACATTATTGTATATATGTGTATTAAATGTGTTCCTATCTATCCTGGGTCGTAAAATATGCAGACTACTTTTGCCTCTGTATAAATTACATGACATTTACTTTGCTTAACAGTTGAGCTTACCAAAGTCTTTAAATATAATAACAGTCAAGATTCCATACTCTTCTTATAATGCAAGATATATAAAACCATTCACAGATATAACGCTCCTACACACTAGCCGATGGTGCATCGATATATCGGCTGTTCAATCAAATGGCCCATATATTGACCAGTATGTATGGACCTTAACTCTCTCTGCATATGTTACATCTGCGCCCCCCCCCCCTGCAGTGCAGCATGGTTTTGTCCATTTCCAAAAAGGTGCTTTGCAACCAGGTCTGAATAAGGCCCTAAAATAAGATACCACTGTGGGCAGGAAAGCTGTAACTATTACAAGATGCATTGAGGTTGCCACAAGTTGCACATTTGTCTTGGGTACACATTATGCATTTAAAATAATGGGGGAGGTTTATCAATACTTTGAGAGATAAAATGGAGAGAGATAAAGTACAAAACAGCCCCGGTCTTTTTTTCAAACACAGGGCCAGATTCTCTAAGCTTCAAAAGTGATAAAATGGAGAGTGATAAACAGCCAGCCAATCAGCTGGACACCTGTCATGTCACCGACTGTGTTTGAAAAATGTCAGACAGGAGCTGATTGGCTGGCTGTTTATCACTCTCTATTTTATCACTTTTGAAGCTTAGAGAATCTGGCCCTCAACCTGTAAAATCGCAATATAAAACTGAATGGTTGGTACTTTATCTCTCTTCAAGAGTTGATAAATCTAGCCCTATGGTTTAAACCATTTGCTTTCCTTGAGAAATACACAATCACTAATAATCTTCAACAATCTGTTTTCCTAGTGCACATAACTAAAGATGCCCAAAACACGTTGCAATGTGCACTGTGCATTTTGTACTAGATCACATCACATCTAGTTTGCTACAATAGCGTGAGTTTTGAACTAGATGTGATGCGATCTAGTACAAAAAGTACATGCTGCACATACTTTCTGCACGAATATCTCTACTTTTACTAAACAACAAATTCAACTCTATCTAAACCGAATCTAAAGGTCCATACACACTGGGCGATTTTGCCCAGCGCGTATGCTGACCGATGATGGGGAAAATCACTGGGTTGAAAAACGCTTAGTGCATACACACTGATCATTTTTCGCCCGTTTTAGGATTTTCCCAGGATAGACAACTTTCCATAGCAGGACACTCTGGAAAGCCGTCCACTCTGCCACTCATCTGCTGTTAAAACCAGCAGATGAGGGGCCAGGCCAGTGATTAAGTGGGAGTGCTTATCAGCGCTCACCACTCATGCCTGCCCTGTACACACTGGGTGGTTTTAAAACTGAAAGCAGATCACTCAAATGAGTAAACTGAGCCCCTTTCAGCTCAAAGTCGCCCAGTGTGTGTGGGCAGGTGTGGTACAGGGATCCGACAGTCGGGATCGTGACAGTCATTAGCCCGACGTCGGGATGGCCGGACCCAGACAGCATGGTGAGCGCAACTAAGCCCCTTGCGGGCTCACTGCGCTCACCACGCTGCGGGAACGGTGGCTCGCGAGCCACCTATTATATTCTCCCTCTATGGGGATCGTGGACCCCCACGAGGGAAAATAGCAGGTGGCCATCTGTGTTTTGACAGTCGGGATCCTGACGTTGGGTAAATGCCTGTCGGGATCCCGTCCAGCACCCGTGTGGGCCTTATCTCTTGCTTTGTGATATTTTTATTTGAATATGTTCTTGTTTTTTTTTTTTTAAATAGACATTGCTTTATGGATCCACTTTTGATTTTTCAACTAAACTTAAAACATAACTTGTGAAGTTGCAATTTGATACCGTATACTACATTTTAAGACAGAGTACTGTTTATGAAGAAGATGATAGTGTATGCTCTGCTGTCCAGGAGCTATCATGGGCGATTAGAATGGGAAGGGGGTACGGATTACCCAGGTCCAGGCTAGTTGGCAAGGCCCGGCTCAGCTTCCAAAATGTCCCCCTTTGCAGCGTACATCAGTGGCGTAACTATAGCACCGCAGCCCCCGCCACCGCGCGGGGGGGGGGGGGGGGGCGCTGTGCATATGGGGGCGCCAGGGGCTGCGGTGCTATAATTACACCTCCCCCCAATCCCCCGCAGGCTTACCTATTTTGCTGGTCCCGGCGGCTCCGTTCTTCTGCTGAGGACCACCACAAAATGGCCGCCCCCATACAGCAGACAGAAACTGTCTGCTGTATGGGGCCGGCCATTTTGTGGTGGTCCTCAGCAGAAGAACGGAGCCACCGGGACCAGCGCGAAAGGTAAGGCTGCGGGGGATTGGGGGGGTTTGCATAACGTAGCTACAACGCTGGCGTACATAGTGCTATCCGTTTTGTTATTTCCTATTCTTTTGTTAATCATTATTATTGCAGGAGGAGTGGAGGAGAGCCTTGGATATATTACATTAACTGTATTTGTGTTATACTGCAGTTATAGCACTACTGAATTGAAGTACATTGCCATTTATTTTTATACTTCAGCACAACACTAACATTTTACTAACATCCAGCCTTATAGTAGAAATATAAACCAAAGACAAACCAATACACGAATGTCAAACTGCCCTAACATTTGATTTGTAGTACGTTCATTTTGGATAGTTTTGTGTGCTTAGTTGTTATGAGACTGAATTGTATATATTTAGTATTTGACATAAAATAGCTTATTTCTGCAACTAGACGTAATAAAGTCCAGATATACCATAATGCTGTAGGTTACGTATTTTCTTTTTTAACTTCATTGATGTGCTCCTTTATGTAGAATTTCCCAAAACTAACATCAAACAAGTAAAAACAAATGTTCAGAGAGCAGATTTCGGACAATTTCTAAAGGTCTCGGAATAGTTTCCATATGGGCAGACTTGTGTGGGACTGCCTGGCGAGTAGGAAGCAAGACATTCTTATTTAATTAACCTGGTTCTTTTAAAGAGCAGCTTGGTACACCTCATATGGTTTACATTTAAACCTGACAACTGTAGTTTCACTCAAACCCTCCTGGTTATGACTCATGGCCAATCATGTTTGCTGTAGTTTCTATATAGGATGCTAAGCCATCAGTATTTAATACTTTGTTGGTTACTTGCGATGTCTGCAAGTAAAATTGGCAAGAAATATAGGACCAATCTAAATCCTAAACCATGCAAGACGAGCAATCCTAATATTACTAAATTCTTTATATAAATAAACGTAAAGAAATTGAGATGAATAAAGCGTTTGAATGAAAGATTGTTGCTGTTTTAATATCATTACACATAAAAAAAAAAACATTTCCACCAATTTATCAAAAAAATAAATGACAAATGAGTGTTATTATCCTGTTATGCATGTGCCAACTACGGTACTATTACACCAGACAGTGTATTAATAATAGTCTTCAGTATATATTTAATTAGATATATTTATTCCTGCATTATTTCCAGCGCTGTATTATTATAGTGGCGACAGGCGGTCATCCTAGGGCCCCCATACAAAGTGTCTTTGTTCCACCTTCTCTCTGGCGGCTCAGATGTTCATAAATAGGAGGGTGCTCCTAAATACAGACAGTCTTATGGGATAGTGACATCAAATCCTGCGCAACACTTCCCAGAGCCGCAGGTGCTGTGACGAGGAACCGTCACTGTTTCACTGGCTGCCCTCCTTCTCCCAGCCAAGGCAGCTGTTCCATGACGGCTGGATGAAGCTGACTGGCACCAGGGTCCTGACAGATAATACACAAGTGTGTTTCTATGTGTGTGCATGCACATGACAAGGGCAGGGGATTGAGGCTTGCCATCAATTTTCTTAGTGGGAAATGCCCCCAGGACTTAAAGGCGCTCACCATGGAATGGTCACATCATTTTACCATTTTGCTGATTTGGCATTAAGGCGTTTACTGTATTTACATTTTTGACCATAGAATTTAAAACAGCTAAATTATTAATCAGTGCCTTTACATGGCTATGTGCCACCCTCATAGACCACGAGAGTTCTAAGTATGCTCCGAACAGCTCTACAGATGGCAGAGTGCCTGTCAGCAATGTCCAAGGTACGTTCCTGGGGGGCACTGCCATAGCCATTGCTAACTGGAAGAAAGGGCTGCAGGGTGGTTACCAGGGGTTAAAGTGGGGTAGTATGGGGTGGAACGGAGTTGCACTACCTGTAATGGTAGTTGAAACTAAGTCCACGTCCATCATGGACCTGCACTGTATTTCCAACAGAAAAGCCCACCCCATCACTCATATCAATAGATGCAGACAGTGCTAGTGTCACTGATTGTCTCCTCCCCCTTCCCCTGATCCTAGAGGCTCCTCCCCCTTCCCCTGATCCCAGTGACTATGCCACCAAAAGAGCCCTCCACGGCGGCACTGATCACATGCGATACCTGGATGTGATACGTCAGCCAAGTGTATGGTCAGCATTACTGCTGCCAACTGAGCTGTCTGTAGTGGGATGGTGTATGCAGAGTACTGCGTATAACACTGCTAGACAGGAATCGAGGATGCGAGGGCATGAGTTTAGATTAGAAGAAAAAAAGGTACTTGTTTCCTAGCACGGCCACAACGATCATAATCGCGGTCATCGGGGGTAAAATCGGGGGCATCGCATGCGCAAAAAAATCGGGTGCGATGGGCCAGACGCGATGCCCGCGATTTCCCCATAGAGAACAATGTTAAATGCCTCAATTTACCCGCGATGACCACGATTTCACATAGGAAACAATGGGAAATGGCTCAATTTACCCAAATTATCATAGGAACAATGGTAAATGGGCCAAAAACACCCCTGAACATTGAAATGTCCCCCCAAAAGTAGTTTAGGGCACCACGTGATCAACGTGAACCCGAAGTGTGGCGAGCGCAGCGAGCCCACGAGGGGCGGCGGTACGCGTCCTCCAACCTTTTCATACCCCTACTATCCACTAGGGCGTGGAGTGAGAATAGAATAGTGTGGCGAGCGCAGCGAGCCACCGAGCCCGAAGCTCTGGGGGCATATGTGTTGCACTGTGGGGCATATGATATCTGACACTGGGGGCATATGTGATGCACTGTGGGGCATATGATATCTGGCACTGGGGACATAGGTGTTGCACTGTGGGGGCATATGATATCTGGCACTGTGGGGCATATGATATCTGGCACTGTGGGGGCATATGATATCTGGCACTGTGGGGGCATATGATATCTGGCACTGTGGGGGCATATGATATCTGGCACTGTGGGGGCATATGATATCTGGCACTGTGGGGGCATATGATATCTGGCACTGTGGGGGCATATGATATCTGGCACTGTGGGGGCATATGATATCTGGCACTGTGGGGGCATATGATATCTGGCACTGTGGGGGCATATGATATCTGGCACTGTGGGGGCATATGATATCTGGCACTGGGGGCATATGTGTTGCACTGTGGGGCATATGATATCTGGCACTGGGGGCATATGTGTTGCACTGTGGGGGCATATGATATCTGGCACTGTGGGGCATATGATATCTGGCACCGTGGGGGCATATGATATCTGGCACTGTGGGGGCATATGATATCTGGCACTGTGGGAGCATAAGTGTGGTGCATATGATATTTGGCACTGGGGGCATATCTGGCACTGTGGGGGTATATTAATAATGGGCGTCAGTTGTGCGGTGCAATGAGCATTATGGTGTGGGGCATAATGTGTAATGGGCATTATGGCATGGGTCATATGTATTGGGTGTGTGACGCGTAACAGGCATTACTGTGTGAATTTTGGCTGTGTGCCTTCGGCGTGCAATATTCTAGCCACTCCCCCTAGTGTCATATGACCACGCCCATTTTTCCTCGTGCGCCTGTGGCGCGCGGCACAGTACCACTAAGTCGTTTTTCCTACTTGCACCACTGACTATCATACAGTGGAAACCACAGAGCTGGTGTTATATGAGTTCTCTATCTGTGTGTGTTTCTGGACAGTATTGTGTGTGTGTTACTGGCACTAGTATAAAGTATGAATAAACAATAATAATAATACTATCCCTGACCAACTGAAGTGGAAAAGCATCTGATGAATCTGCCTAATGGTAAAAGACAGGAAAAAAACTTATTTTAGGATCTAATTTTCATTTCAATAAAAGCAGCCAAAGTTGTGATAAGCATCTCCTGACAGAGATGTGAATGGAATGTAATAACGCCTGCATGTTTTCACAAGGAAATGTGGAATGTGCGCACTTAAGTTTATATTACGCCTTCATTATTTTTGATTCCTAATGTATTTGCTTCAACCTTGGTGGTAAAACTCCTCGAACTACAGAATGCATATGCTGGATGAAATGAAGATATTATACAAAGGTCTCTAATATTTCCCCAGTGCATCACTATGGGAGACGTATCAGCAGACCAGATGCCAGTGAAGCTGCATACAGGCTAAATGATTGAAGTAATAGATCGTAGGTTATAGAGGTGGAACCAGCACATCAATCAAGATATACATATATATATATATAGATCCGGCACTCGGGCATAAGATAATAAAGGTACAGTATACTTGCTGAGGTGCCTTTCAAGAACCAGTCAGGTCCACAATAGAGAGCCGGGAGATAGGTGGCACTCCATCAGACAAGGGTATTCACCCCATCATCAGGGACCAATCAGTCCCTGATGATGAGGTGAATACCTTGTAATGCCGTAGGATCAATAAAGGACTTCTGTTATTGCTAACAAGTCTGATGGGAGTGCCACCTATCTCCCTGCTATATATATGTACTGCTAGGATTTACTGCATAAGTATAGTGGACCTTATGCTGGTTGACTCGCATGGCTGCTACATTCACAGCCTTGTGAGTCCCCCAGGCGCTGCCTGCCACTCACACGTAAACCCGCCCACCCCTCACATGCCAGGTTTGGTCGCACGGGTGCAAATAGATGTTTTGGCAAACATCCATTTGCAGCCTATGGGGTGACACCCACATCCTATGATGGCTGCCGACCATCGAATACTGTGGAAGGTCTGACTCTCAGGTCACTTAAATTTGCATGCACACTTGACAGGAACAGGGCGGGCAGCTGACATCACTGCCCAACCCCCGCACCCGCGTCACCGGGTGATTCCTTGGAAACGCCCATGAAATGCTGGGCGTTCCCATTGGCAAAACCCCCGGCCCGCCAACCCACGGCCCCTGTCTGCAGTCTTGTGTGCGTGCACCTGATGAACAGAAATACACATGCGCAGATAACAAACATGTGAGCATGCGTGTAAACCAGAATAACCCCCAGTATGTGTATAGAATCAATTTTTACTTAACTATGTAGGGAACCCATTTTACTATAAAAATGTATTACCTTAAATCCATAGGGGCAAGTGCAACGATAGGATTCCAGAGGGTCACTGGTGCACGACCCATTGTTCTTGCAGGGGTTCGAAAAACACGGCTTGCACTTTGCCACAATGTTGATATCCACTGGACCTTAAAAGTAAGAATACAGAGAGAGCGTTTATAAACCAGGGAAGTAGGGTTTCTATTACCAAATACATCAGGACAGTCTGACAGCTTGTTTCCAAAAAGCTCCAAATGTTTATTCCACACATGGCACTGGAAATGTCAAACAACATTTTGGTCCTCATGTAGGACCTCTAAAGTTCTGCATGAGGACTGAAATGTCAGTTGATATTTCGGGTGCCATCTGCTGAATAAACACTCATAACATTTTGGAGAAAGTCAGGTGAGTGCACCCATCATGTATTCTATTATGGACGCTGGATTGATATCCTGATTGATTGTGCACTGCACCTTAGTGAGCTATCAGTTTTAATATGTGAGTATGCACCTAAACATCCATGGTTAGGACCCGCCCACCCTTATACTGTAAATGGAAGAAAACATACAGCATCACTACTACACAATATTGTAGGTTTGCCAGTATGTGTTACTTTTTTACATATACAGGATAAAGCAAAGTAGAAGGCAAGTACAGGTTGAGTATCCCTTATCCAAAATGCTCGGGACCAGGAAAATTTTGCATAACGGATTATTCCGTATATCGGAATATTTTAATATTTCAATGATGTATTTTGAAGTATCTTGCATTTATGCTGTATAAAATCATCAAACACATGAAATGCACACAAATGTATTTTATTTGTTTAAAAAACAAGGTTTCAAAACATGAAACAAAATGTGTGTACTATCTCAGATATTGAATTTGAATGGCAAGCAATCATTTTCTTGCACATATATAGTGCCAGTTACATATCATGTCCTCAGTAGGGCTGTTACATATGTCCTCAGTGAGTTTTTAGCAAAAAAAAAATAATTTTTTTCACTTGCTGGAATGTCTGGTTTTCGGAATAATTCGGATAACGGATATTCGGATACGGGATACTCGACCTGTACAAGTCTCCAAATAGCTGGGGCCAATTCCCCATGATTAAAATGTCATCACTCAAAGCCAGAGCTATCACACACCAGAGGCAGAACTCTGGGAGGCAATGGAGTCATCTGGCGCCAGGCTCCTGCTCCCAAGGGGGCACCTCTCCTCCCCCTGGACGTTTAAATCAATATTTTAAAAGCCAACAATATTGCTTCTGTGGCTGAGTTCTGAAATATATTTGTTATCAATCTATCTATATTTCTGATTAGAAATATATATTTTATATAAGGTTATATAGGGTTGTGTGTGTGTGTGTGTGTGTGTGTGTGGGGGGGGGGGGGGCACCAATATATATCTTGCCTCCGGGCAACTGGAGCGAACTTAAGCCACTGCCGCACACACACATGCATAACTAGGGAGCACTATTTCCCTATGTAGTTGCCTTTATTCCTTATGTGGACAAGACGTTTTGCATGCTAGCGGAATTTGATTATACAGTATGTGCTCCTAATGTTACCCCAAACATACAACACAGGAGAACGAACTGATTACCAGAGGCACTCGCAGAATAGAACATTTAGAAATGTTAGGAAATGAGAAATGACAAGACACTGCGAAACACCACAGAATGGTGGAACTAATGCAGCACTGAAAGACTGAATTGGCACTCGGTATATGACACTGATAAATATCTGTGAAATGTGATTTGCACAAAATGTCATAGGAACCTAACTCATCTTTAGTGCACAGAACAAAATGTAATGTATTACAGATTGTGGTTAATAAACTATATGGTGTGTCACACAAATATTTGCTATATATCTTTTAAAAAATAAAGTAAAACAGTGTTTTTTGTTAATGACCTGGGGCACTATGTATGGGGCCTAGATCTGGAAAACATCTCTGGTACAAGGGAAATGTAAATGTAGTAGTCTATGTTGTGATTAGTAATAACAAGTAGTGTTATGTGACGTATGGCACTGAGAAGGGAAACAGCTGCTTGTGGGACATTAACTGTTTTCATGTGCACTACTTTGTCGATGGAACAGAGAATACATAACTTCAAATGTAAAGGTTTATTTATTAAGAGTAAAACCCATGCAAACATCATCCACATATTTTATTTATTTACAGTTTCTTATATAGCGCAGCATATTCCGTTGAGCTTAACAATTGGAAACAACAGTGAATAAACAAACTGGGTAGAAATAAACCGACATAGAGGTAGGAGGGCCCTGCTCGCAAGCTTACAATCTAGATTAGATTAATCCTATTTGCACTGTTAATTTACAAAAAAGTATGAACAATGCCCTTACCGGAGTATATTTACTAAGATGGAAGGTCTAACCAAGATGGGATGTTGCAACCAATCAGATTCTACAGTATGCATACCTCCCAACTGTTTGGGACATTCCCGCGTACCTCCAGGGGCTGGCAGTGTTCCGTGGGGGGGCAGTTGCGAGTCCCCTCCTGTCACCTGTGAATAGATGCTGTGCAGCATTTATTCCTGCAGCCAGAGGGGCTGGGGGCATGGCCAGCAGCTCACAGAACCGTTGGGCAGGCACCCACAGCGGCGAAAACGGGGGTGTGGTTTCATGAGAGCATCGCGAGTATAGGCCATGCCCCTCGCAGTGGATTGAATGAACGCAATGATGTTTATTGTAGCCCTGCCCCTAATGAACTGCACTTACCCTACCATTTACATGAATGTCCTGGGTACCCAACAGCTTCCAATAATACATGACAGGAAGAAGAAAGATTTACTATAACCAGTGGCAGCACAGACCCTTCCCTTTAAAAATAAAAACAACACAAGTCTCTTTGAATACTGCAGCATTAAATAGCACAACATTGCTCAGAGGATCAATTGCAATTTCCTGGGGCAGTGAGGTGAGAAAGCATGACCTGAATCATTATACATTCTCCGTGTTTATCTGCAATCATATTAAAGTAACAGATTTGTGCCTAGAATATCACAACGGAGATGACCTCCTTAATTTCTTCTAACAAGACAAGGAAAGCCCCAGAGAATCCTGTGGCCCTGTTGTGTGTTTGGCGATGCAGGTATAGCACTGAATGCACTTAGAGAGTGCTCATCCAGTCATCCGTGGGTTTATTTCAATGAATTTTTTAGCTCGCAGAGTCAAATCCAGGCTCAGAGATCACAGAGCTTCCAGACCACTGGCTTTCATTTTATTTTTATACATTTAATTGAAACAAGCAGCAGTTTCTCTTCTTCATAATAAAAAAGTACTGCTACATTTGCTTTATAGAGCATTTTATAGAACACTGTTAAGTCGGGGATGTGCACTTGCCATACTAATGAGGAAAAAGTTACATAGTAATAAAGCCTCGTTAAACTATAATAAATATCAGCTTATTTTTAGGAGTACTCTGTTGACTTTATGTCTGCAGCTTAATAATGATACTCACATAGCGGGAATAATAGGGCCTATAAAAATAATGCATAGGTTCCATCTGATTCATGCTTATTTCACTGTGGGTTTAATGAAAGTATTTATGCACCGATACCTGCACGGTGGAGCAGCGTTTTTCGAGGAATATCAGAATCCTCCCCGGAATGTGGCAGCTGAGCAGACTTATGTTAAATGGTTTCTTAAGTGTTAATTCCAGGGAGATGTGCTTTCTACAGACACAATTTTAATTTCCTGCATGGGCTTTTGGAGTAGGCTACCATAAAATATAAATGAAGTAATTGCAAATCACTCTTAGGCAAACAGCTAAATGACTCAGGATGAATGGTGATTTAAGGTGGATGTCAGAGAGTGAGATGGAAACGCCGGCTTCTCTGGGAGCGCTTTCCACTACAAAGGCTTCACCTGTGTGTCCTAACATACTACTAAGAAGCGCAGTTTGCCAACTGCAGTGAAAACAGATAGGTACTGTAGTCTCCTTTCCATTAGCACATTGATAGACTATGTGTGCCTCACTTTTCATACATGGGACTGTCAAGTGTCACTCACTTGGAGCTAAGATGAAGTAAAGCTTTCATACTCATACCACTAGCACCACAGCAGTTACATCATGGTTGCATACCTGACCCTTTCCTTCAGGGAGATAATATTGTGTTCATGGACTTCCCTGATAATGTAGGATTGCCATCACCCGTGGTGATCAGTATCAATTAGACAGCTCCCCACAGGTGCTGGCAATCATACATTACCAGGGAAGTCCAGGAGTAGAGCATTTTCTCCCTGGAGGAGAGAGTCAGGTAAGCAACCATGAGTTACATTAAGGTAAGAAGTTGCAATAGCTGTTATGGATGTGTTATTGTTCAGTTTGGGACAGATTCATTGATGGGAAATAACACATTGCATTGTGACCAATGCTTATATCCTAACTAACACACATAGTGCATATACTACTGTATTAAACCATTTTGTGTCATCTCCCTGACTGCATTGTAAGTAACAGGCGGGTGTAGGCGTATGGACAATACATTCACACGTTTTAAAGAAGTTAAGTGTGTAATTGTATTAATTAAATATACATTTCAGCCTATTTATATATATATATATATATATATACACACACTTCAGTGGCCATGAAAGCATTCGAAAGACTACAACTGAAGCACCTGAGAGAAGTGACCAACTCTCACCCTGACCCCATGCAGTTCACCTACCAGGCGAACAGAAGTGTAGAGGATGCGGTCAACCTCAGGCTGCACCATATTTTACAACACCTCAACCACCGAGGCACCTATGCAGGAGTCCTATTCGTGGACTTCAGCTCAGCATTTAACACTATTGTCCCCGGCATCCTGCAGCCAAAACTCCTCTCCTTAGGAGTCCCAGGATCAACATGCTCATGGATAGTGGACTTTCTACCGGCAAGGGAACAGGTGGTAAAAGCCAGCGCCTTCTCGTCCAGCACACAAACAATTAGTACTGGAGCGTCCTCTCCCCTCTGCTCTTCTCTCTCTACACGAATGACTGCACCTCAGCTGAGCAGTCAGTAAAAATCATCAAATTCACAGACGATACCACTATCATCGGCCTAGACCGCGTACAGGCGTGTAGTGGAGAAGCTGACACAGTGGTGCAGCAGCAACAACCTCGATCTAAACCCCACCAAAACAGTTGAGATTGTGGTCGACTACAAGAAAAAAATAAATGCACTGGTCCCACTAACAATAGCCAACACAGTGGTGTCGCGGGTTGAATCCTTCAAATTCCTAGGAACAACCATGTCCAGCGACCTAAGATGGGGATTAAACATAACCACAAATATCAAAAAGGCCCAACAGCGCCTGTTCTTCCTGAGGCAACTCAGGAAATTCAACATCCCACAGGAGCTGCTGTGCGTATTCTACACCGCCATTGTGGAGTCTGTCTTATGTTCCTTGATCAAAATCTGGTACGGTGGCACAAGTGAGAATGACAAACAAAAACTGTAGAGGGTAGTGAAGACTGCGGAAAGGATCATAGAGACCAACCTCCCCTCGATAAGGATCTGTTATCATCCAGGGTAAGGAAACGCGCTGAGAAGATCGTGAAGGACAAGCTGCATCCCGGTCACAGCCTGTTCAACATCCTACCATCCGGAAGATGGTTCAGGTCTGTCCCCGCCAAAACGTCCAGATCCGCAAGAAGCTTCTTTGCGTTAGCCGTCCATCAACTGAACAATCCATTCAAAGCGATTGCAATCCCAATATCAACAACCAAACAACGTGACCCTACTTGGCGACCTATCCACCATAGTCGTAGATAGAAATGGAATGCATGTAATGTCTTAATGTAATATATGTAATGTCTCCCCTCCCCCTTACCCCTGTTTGATGCTGCACTGTAATCCACAAAAAAATCCTAGTGTGCGCAAGCATACATGGCCAATAAAGTTGATTCTATTCTATTCTACAAGATCTTGTAACCATAGGATCATGTATCTATCTGTAATTATCTCCTTACTCCATACATTAGTTACTATTGAAGATATATATTTCACATCTCCCCAAAAATAATAAGCAAAGCACCTGCATGCTGTCTTTGGAAGTTTGGATATACCACATATTCACCAAGTTCCGGTATGCAATACATTCCGGGGCCTGGATTTGGTGTTTGTCCAATGGAAGCCTAAGGACTTACTTTATGTTTTCCCCCTAAAAGGGATCCAAGTGGCACTTGCATCACTAGACGCATGCGCAGAAGGACTGCCGGTCCTAAACTCAGAAGTCCTATCCCAAAGGACAGCTCTAACTGGGGGAGATGCCCTCTGTGATTTTCTTGAAGCATATGGCAATAATAGATGCCAGTATGTTCACGATGAGTGGCGGGATACATCATATTCATATTCATCATGCATCCTGCCCTGTAATTCATAGTGAGAAATGGGGGCACTGTGGTGCATAATGTGTACTGGTAGCCCTACAATGTGACATAATGTGTACTGGTAGCCCTACAATGTGACATAATGTGTACTGGTAGCCCTACAATGTGACATAATGTGTACTGGTAGCCCTACAATGTGACATAATGTGTACTGGTAGCCCTACAATGTGACATACTGTGTACTGGTAGCCCTACAATGTGACATACTGTGTACTGGTAGCCCTGCCATGTGACATAACGTGAACTAAGGTACAATTATGGTTCAGAAAGAGCAGTGCACTACTAGAGGTGTCTCTCTAAAAGCATTGGGGAATTGGCCCTTTCAAAATGTTGCTGTGGGGCCCACAAAGTTCTGACTAGTCAGTCACACCTGACAGACTTTGCTGAGGCTGCCAGCAGCCTGGGACCATCTGAAGCACAAAACATGAATTCTAAGCTTCCTATAACCTGCAGAAATAACGTTTAATGGTTACATTTTGCTGATAAAGACAAATATGGGCCATTTGCAGCTCGATGACCAGGTACCTTTGCATTGAAATCTCTGTGTTGGAGTAGTCAGCAAGAGACGATCTGTCATGTCCTCCGGCCCGCTACAGCGTGCTATACCTGGTTCTTTATATCCTGCTTTAACCCATTCAGACAACCAACGCAAGTTGCAATCACAGTACAGTGGGTTTGTCCCGAGGGCACTGAAAGTATTAAAACACCAAATATTTAACAATTCACTCCACCTGGAACAGAAAGAAGCACTCTTCAATACCTCTTTATGCTTATGATTAATTATAACTACAACAAATAGGTCTCAAAATAACACTAGAAAAGGGAATAACAATCACACAAAATATCACTTCATTCTAAGCGGTCCACCCTGTTAGCTGCATTGAGTTTGCTGGTGCGAATCATCGTAGCAGTGGGCACACTTTGCGGCAGTAGAGTCAGCCTGCGAAGGGTGCGAGATCGGGTACAGTTGCAGGGTTTAAACACCACTGTAACAGCACCTGCCACCTTTTGCATTTAATATGATCAACCTCTAAGTGTAAGTAATGTAGCAAGAGAATAAAGGGCAAGCACAAAGTAATAGTACAAAGACTTTTCTTATTGGATACACAATGGTTCTACTGTCCATTTATCTCCAAAATAAAAAAAGGAAAATATTGCTTTTGAGTCATATGCAGCCTTATAGCATTGCCGAGATGAAAAAGCATACAGAGAAGAAGAAATATCTGTTTGATTGAAAGTGCCAGATGGATTTCATTCAGTCACTATCCGTTTATAGCAGTACTAGCGAACATGACACGTTTATTAAATACAATCACACTTTCCTCATTAAGGGGCAGATGTATTAAGCCATAACAAGAGATAAATGCAAGTGTGATAAGGAGAGATAAACATCCAGCCAATCACCTGCTAACTGCCATGTTACAGGCTGTGTTTGAAAAAAGTCACTAAGGAGCTGATTGGCTGGACATTTATCTCTCTTTATTACACTTGAATTTATCTCTTGTTAAGGCTTAATACATCTGCCCCATTGTGTTCTATATAAAGTTGGTATTAGAAAATAACTGTAACGCTTGTAACTATATTCCAACTGTATCCAAATGGCACAGCGGCTGCAGTTCAACGCCAATGATTTCCCAATCCATCACCAGCAGCATGTTCAGGGAAAGCCATACTAACTGTTACTTTGAGCGATGTGTGTCATGTGACTCTAGATTGGAAAATCTCTTACATAGGGTAATTATCTACAAAAATGTGATCAGCTTTTTATATACAATTATACAACACTGTGTTCTACTATATATATTACTGTGCTCATTTCTCTTTTATTTAAAGCTTGGAATAATATGGTTTTATACAATATTGGCAATAAAAATCTTCTGTGGGTTTTCGCCTAAGAAAAAGGGCAATAAACTTCTTTTCATTTTATTAACAGAATGTCTGAGGGTTTAATTTGCTGGAACACACACATTTTAGAAGCTACTCACAGCATTGTAACTTGGGTGGTGTGGCCAGTGCTTCTGCCACATGTCCTGTAGGTGAACTGGCCTCTGTGATCTGATTGTCCAGTGCCCCCTGCAATGTATAGTGATAGTAGTAGGCCCAGCAGAGAAGGAGCTGGGCGTACTTCTACTAATATGCTTTGCAGCGTGCAGCGACTGTCCTATGCTCCACCTCTCCTGGCTCTCTGCAGTGTCCGAAGGAAAAGACATCAGTGGGCGGGGTTTGCTGCCCAACTGAGCATCTATTGGAAAATTATGAAAGCCCCGACATTGCACACAAGGCTAAGCTTACAATGTGAATGGATGTGATTTGCTGGTATGGGTACCGGTACAGCAAATCACAGCCATTATTGAGAAATTAATTCCTCTTAATGAGTCATGCAGAGCAGATGTATTTTCAGCCACAAAAGGTAAGTACCTCAGGGAGCCTGCAGGAGAAGCTACATCACCAACTACAGTATGTCATGCTGGGAGAGAAGCAAAACTGTGATAAAATGTGTGCAAATAGAGTTTCATTGAAAACCCAACAGTTTAAAGGAGGTAGAAAATTCTGCTTATACAATCTTTGCTCTGTGCTACTTTATGTTCCACAAGTCCACACAGCACATACTCATTGACATTTCCTAGATTTTATAGACTATGGGGTGGATTCAGATGTGGTTGGAAAGAGCAGTACTGCTGATTACTTGGAAGCAGCAATAATGCTCAGATATTGAAGGCTTCTGGCACAAGTATATGCCTCCTGCATGGATGTGTGGTCCTCCGCTGCATCCAAGAGCAGAGCAGCAAATCACCCGCCACACAATCAGCCGGCTGAGTCTCCCATGAAGTTCTGTAGACCAGCTACTGCTGCATGAGGCCGTTTGGCATAGCATGTAACTGAATAAAGCCATTACTGTTTATTTTTACATTGCAACAATTAAACAGTCAAACTGTGTCTTAATTGCAGTATGTAACAATCGCTCAAATCCTACAAAATATCAAAATACCAAACGTATGCTGTGTACACATGGCACAATTTGATATTCGATTTAAAATATATAGTCAAAAATCACATTGGGATCGCATATAGATGGCATGCAGATCGTCCCATGGCAGCACAAATCGAAACCCAGATAAGACAGGGCAGCAATGACTATATAGCGCAGATCTGCACTATATCGTCCAAATCGCATGCATGTCGGGTGGCTTGCCGTGAGATTAGATCCTGATGCGATCTGATGGCATCGGAATCGAATAGCAAGTCTAATCAACCGTGTGTACACACCATTCGTGTACATGATCTAATAAGCGATTCAGTCATGCTGTACTATTTACTTACAGATGTGATAATGCCGCCAGATCGTTAAATGAACCTTCTGGAACAGTTGATATATCATTCCCGTGAAGAGTGCTAAATGGGTAAAATAAATAAATAAAAGCAATACTTTACTGTATGTTTCTGTACTGTACATGTAGCATACAAAGACCATACCGTATATAGCAGACAACCCTAGCAAAGATTCATAGTACAGTGAGCATATCATATAGTATAGTATTAGGTAAGATTAACTTTTATTACACTCAGTATTTAAAGTGTTTGACATAGTGTTGTAGAAGTTGCCATCATACTATGTGAAAAAAAATACTGATGCTCTAGGACAATGGTTCTTAAACCCAAGGTCTAAATCAGAAAGGACTGTATATGCTTAGCTGTCCACAGCAGCATACATACATACATACATACATACATACATACAGTATGCAATCTTTTTCAATGCAAATGCAGGAAGAGGTGCATACCACCTGGTGCCTGTATTTGCGATCATAGTTCTAGAGGAACATCAGCACCATCGGTCAACTGCAGCCTGATTAAGTCTGACCTTACTAAGATTTGAAGTCTCAGGGGGCATTTTGATGCCAAGGAAACTGTGTTCATGATGCCCATTCTCCCAAACAGTGGCTGCTCCTCCCCGAGAACACCTCTGCCTGGTGAGCGGCAGTGGGGGGGAGCGACAGTCATACTGCTACTGCAGCATGGCCATCGCTAATAAGGACCTTTCTCACCCGGACATGCTGGACGAGGGAGGGAGTCATTAACGATGCACAGGGGCGCACATCGTTAACACACACTGGAAGATAAAGTAAAAGATATCTTTCAGAATAGGCTTTCTGAAAGATATCTTTTACTTTACCTTCTATTGTGTAATGGGGTTTAATGCTCATTATGGACAATTGCTTCACAGTGCTGCCAGAATGGTCACAACAGCGCCACATTATGACCACCAAAACTAGCAATTTTCCACTTTACTCCTTAGAGACGTGTCAATGTTAGGGTCTATATTGTACCGCAATGTGTACATCACACAGTGGCCCTTATTCAGATCTGATTGCAGTACAAATATGGGTACTTGTTTCCTAGCACGGCGCCCGTCGTACTCGATCGCATACCTTAAGTTAACGCGTTCATTGCGTCCATCGCATGCCATTATGCGACTGACGCGATCAACGTGATTTTACATAGGGCTCAATGTTAAATTAGCTTTTAATGTTATAATGGCATGCGATGTGATCGCGCGATCAACGCGGTTTTACATAGGGAACAATGGGAAATGGGCCAATATGGCCCATTTCTCATTGTATATGCACCCTCATGGGTTTTAAGTATGTGAAATGTCCCCCCATTGTTAACGCCACCCCACTATTGACGCAAACCCGAAGCATGGCGAGCGCAGCGAGCCCGCGAGGGGCGGCGGTACGCGTCCTCCGACCTTTTCATACCCCCACTTTCCACGTCGGTGTGGAGTTGATTTTATAAAGTGCCCGAAGCGTGGTGAGCGCAGCGAGCCCCGCGAGGGGACGCGTATACCTGTGAAGTTATGCACATCCCCTCGCGGGGTTTGCTGCGCTCGCCACGCTTCGCGCTCGCCACACTTTATAAAATTAACTCCACGTCGACGTGGATAGTGGGGGTATGAAAAGGTCGGAGGACGCGTACCGCTGCGCTCGCCACGCTTCAGGTTGGCATCAATAGTGGGGTGGCGTTAACAATGAGGGGACATTTCAGCCATGAGGGGGGGTATGCAATTAAATTTGGGGTTTCGGGGGCTTTTTACATTGGGCACAATGTCAAATTGGGTCTTAGGGACCATTTTACATTGATTCCAATGTAAAAATCACGTCGATCGCATCGCATGCGATTTGGTTGCATGCAATGCAATCGACTCAATTTTTTCGGTCCCGATCCTTGCGATACAAATCACAGGCGCCGTGCTAGGAAACAAGTACCCAAATTTGTTTGGAAAATGGGCAAAACCATGTGCACTGCAGGTGGGGCAGATGTAACATGTGCAGAAAGAGTTACTTTTGGGTGGGGTGTGTTGAAACTGAAATCTAAATTGCAGTGTAAAAATAATGCAGCCAGAATTTACCCTGCACAGAAACAAAATACCTCACACAAATCTAACTCTCTCTATACATGTTACATTTGCCCCACCTGCAGTGCACATGGTTTTGCCCATTTTCCAGAAAATTTGTACTGCGATCAGATCTGAATAAAGGCCCGTGTGGAGAACATTGCAGAGATTGGAAAATGGCCCCTATTTGTCCCACTTAAGAGTATATACACAATTTTGGCTATAGCAGATTTTGACTACGTGATTTTCCTTGAACTCCCTGGAGCCCAGAACCACCAATATTGCCTCTCATGGTGCTATTTTGGCTTTGGACGATTTTGACTATACTTGAAATAGCTCATTCTTGCGCAGTTTATTTTTTCTTGCAATACTGACCAGTGGTAGCTGTATACGGTGTGCTGTATACTGTGAACTGTATACTGTGGCATTGTTAGCTGTATACACACAGTGCAATGTATACTTTGTTTTCTACCAATATGGACTACAGTATATAGTCCATATCGGTAGTTCATATCGCACAGTGTGTATGTCTCATAAGATGTGAATCAGAGAAGCAGAGATGTGCTCTAAATTTTTAGAGCAGATTGACTTTGTTAGTCTATGCAAGTTCCACTATTGTAAGCGTCCCATTGGCTTATGAATTGTACTTTCTGTGCTTCATAGTCAAGTGAGCAATTAAGCAGCATTACTACCTATACTAATAAGCAGAGTATTTTCAAGATAATCTGCACATATGTGTATTCTATGAGCCAAACCCCCCCCCCCCCCAAAAAAAAAAATACCACTGAAATTGTTTTACTCTCATCTGCCAATTCCCCTGGGAGCCCGGATAATGAATAAATGACAACAGATTGCACACTGTCACTCTCTGGCATTTTTCTTTTCTCTAGAGAATCGATTTTTAATAACAGTATAGATGATGTGAGGTGATACTTCTAGCTGACACTACACTCTTCTCACCCAGGATAAATCAACTCATTCTGCTGCATTTTAAATGTAAAATTAGAACATATATCCTTGTTCTATTTCAATACAGTAGAAAGTGACAAGGTCTTGGGATCCTGATCTTCAAGGCTGGGGCAGTCATTCTGATTAGATAAAGCATGTCTGCTCAGCCTCAAGAAACAGCAGTAATGTTTAATAAATATTAAGGGAATTTAGGTCACTTCCTTGTGACCTCAGTCTACATCTAATTTTGAACCAGTGCACCTTCATGTGGGATTAAAACCTACACTGACACTGTTCGAACAATGAAACAGCATTTTATTTGACATGAAAAGGCAAAGACAGTTGTCTCCAAAGATCTGTAACCAATTATTGGATATTGCAGTCAGCATATGACCATAATATTTTGTCACAATATAATGCAGTATTTAGGATGCAAAATTCAGAAATTATTTAGTATCAGAAAAAAACATGGGAAACATTTATACTTTCACACTGCCAAAACGTTTCAAAAACCGGTATTTTGTAACGGTATTTAAAACGGGTCTGAGCCTTCACATTGCAGTAGATTACCGTTTTAAATACCGTTTAAGTACCATTCACATCAGTCAACCCGTTTAATCCTCGGAACACGTTTCAAGGCAGAATGCAGGGGACAGCCTATCACAGGTCTGTAATCTGATGTTTTTACTAAATACCATTTCAGAGCCATTCTCACTGCATAAAAAAACGGCTCTGAAACGTGTAGGACTCTGCTTTTTAAAAGTTTTAAATACCGGTTATCTTTAACCAGTAAATCAACTCTGGTGCATTCCCACTGCAGCCTTAAACGTTTTGAAATGTGAAAAAAATAGCAATACACCATTTAACAAGTGCGGTGTGAAAGGGATATTAGTGACCTCTTGTAGCAGATGCATGGGATTCTAAAATGACATGTAAAACATAAATATGCCAAAAAAAAAGGAAAATATGATATTTTATATTGTTAAGAATTTAAGTATATCAATGTATTTTCATGTACTTCCATTTACAGTAGCCAAGCAATGGCAAAGCCAAGCATTAATTTACTCTATATTTATTCTCTTATGAGCATACATACTATAATGTTTAAATATTTATTTTTCCCTAATCCCTGTTTTATTTTTAAAAAACAGAATAGAAACAGGAAATAATCAGTAATGTTACTTTCGGTCTTGATTACTCAACATTCTCCTGCTTATACAATTCTCAATGTATGTCTCACTTGCAGTTCTGAAATGCACTGTTGCAGGAAAGGGGAATTCAATTAGGGTTGATTATTAATCGAGGCAAAAACTCTGCACTTTCCTCTGTTTTTTTTTTTTTTTAGGATGAATGGGGATCCACTTTATAAACTAGAGGGCTTATTTTTTTTACCTAGGAGAAAAATTCAGGAGTGGCGGAAAACACCTGGATCAGTGAATTAGCTGCCGATCTTGTTTTCTACAGTTTCTGGGCACAGCTGAGGCTATTTTTGCAATTTTTTGAGCCATTTTTTAACCATGCCTTTTTTGTGAAAATGCGAAAAGGTATGCCCGAAAAATACCTTTAGTTGTGGTGAAAATGAATAGTCAGGCATCGAGTTATTTCAGTTTTTCCGCTATCTGAAAAAACAGAACTAATTGAATATCCCTATTAAGGTGCTATCCTTCTAGCAGTGGTGCATTACCGCTGCTAATAGTTTTGGTGGGGCTATCCTACTAGCCCCGACATTGGCGTCCCTTAGCCCTGTTACCCACTGTTATCAGGGTATTATGCCTCTGGCACACAAAGCCTAATCACCGACAAGCAGGACTCATCCCCAATCCCATGTGTTTTCCCCGCTCGCGGGTCCATTTTTGGCTGAAAAAAATGGACCCTATCTGTATACCGTGATATATCCGGACATTTTTACTGCCCAAAAATACATCGGGGCTAATAGGAAAGTGCCCATAAATTATTCAATTGAATTGATATTACAAAGAGCAAAATAGCCAACACTTTGTGTACACACTAATGCAATGTAGCAGTGCCAACAAGAGATTGTGTGGGCCCCAGTTCTGAGTGGGCATGGGTCAGTGACCTCTGCATATCTTTGGCGCATGGTTCATTTTGCTTTTTGGAACGTAATGCTCTAGAGGTGTTGCCAGGTATTAGATTAAGGCATAAATTAATATTTCATGTTAATATGCAAAGCCATTGGCACAGAATTTGTGTTATTTAAACCAATGACGTGTGCTTGAGAATTGCCATAAACAAGAAACAACAGCAACTTGCAGTGTATCATTTTGTATGCTGAGATTAAAAACTATGTTTGTTTCGCTTAATCGGATTCATGTTGGATCAGACTACAATACAGTGTACTTCGACAAATTGGATAATTCACTGGCTGGATCATGAAGCTAACTGGAAGCCATCTGCTCATTAAGGAGACCTGCTGTCATCTAGATCTCTCAATAATTTGGATTACAGACAAACAACAACTGATACTTACAGCACTCGCAAAGACTTCAAGCCATTAAATGCATGAACTGGGATGCATCTCAGACGGTTGTAGCTCAATATCCTGCAAAAATGTTCAGAAGCTTTAAAGGTTATGTTTTCCATTTTGTTGCTTATAACTTTAAGACATAAGAGATAATTAGGTATGCTACATCCATCTCCCCATCAAACTATAACCAGTGTCTCTTTTTTGTGCATGGTGACTTACAGTATGCCATGTACGCCATGTCCCTGATTCCCATGTGTAAGCTAATGCCTATGCTGCGGTGATTATTCAGGCTATGGTCACAGGAAACAGCATAAATGTAGTCGCCACCCAGAAATGAACAGAGATTTCTACTGAAGCCATTGCAATATCTTAGCAACTGTGTGCACATTCACAACAATGATGCAGATGTGAAGAACACTGATTCCCCGAGTCTAAAAGGGCCTATGCACGGAGAGATGTGATGATGCCATAAGGCTCAGAACGCTCAGCAAGATCGCTCAATACACAGCTACAGTATGTGTCAGCGCTATGTGTGCTAAAGATCTCTCCGGTGAGAACACTGGCCCTGCCCGATTAATATCCAGCATGTTGGATATTGATCACTGGGCGATAGAGTCGCATGGGGCCATGCATCACTATAGCCCCTACACACGGAGTGATGTAGCAAGTGATTGGGAGTGAGATGCACTAAGCTTCAAAAGTGATAAAATGGAGAGTGATAAACAGCCAGCCAATCAGCTCCTGCTTTGTCACAGACTTTGTTTGAAAAATGTCAGGCAGGAGCTGATTGGTTGGTTGTTTGTCACTCTCCATTTTATCACTTTTAGGTTTAATGCATCCGGCCCCTAGCGAGATCGCTTAAAAAATTCCCTGAAATCGCCTAGTGTGTAGGCTCCATAAAGTCTTGCAGAATAGCTACAGGAGCTGTGACGCTGTCATCATGGATTCTGCATATGGAATTGCAATCAGTCTATGAATAAATCCTCACTGCATGTGGCATCGCAAAAATACCCTGGGAAGGAGCACAGTGCCGGCATAACACATGTGCATTTGGTCAACAATTGCTTAACAGTGTAAATATGGGCATTGCATCATATACAGTATTGAACGATGTTGCAATGCGCAACAATTTGCACTGACAGCCTGTAAGTGTGTACCAGTGTGTACCCTCGCATCCACATAATTAATCCTTTGGGTATCTGGTCTGAATTTGTCCCACTGGATGTGCTGCACGGCCAATGGGACAATTTCATGGCGATGCAGTGCTGTTACACATAGCATGTAATAATATACAGGGACAGATACATGTATTGCTACATTGCATGGCTGGGACACAATGCTATTGGGTGGCTATCCATTCCTTTCCAATAGCTATGGCAATAAAAAGTCTAGTCTTGTATTATAAGCAATCTAATTACAGCAAATGAAATAATAGATAGAAGGTGCGACGGACTATCACTGCTTAGAGAGAGAGATAAAGTGGATAAATATCAGCTACTTATTGTCAGTGTATACATTTTCTCCACAGTACTGAATAAATAATTCACAAACATAAAAGTAGTATACAACGGAGATACAGTACGTCTGATAATGCCAGTTGACTACAGCAAGAACATCTACAGTACTGTACATCATTTGCATTGTATCACTGAATGGCTTGGTACTCACAATGTGGATAACTGAGTCATGTTGCTGAAGGTGTGGTTGGATAGAACACTGATGCTGTTGTTACTTAAATCACTGGAAACATAATCATGAAATGTATTTGATTAGCCAGAGGTTTAACAGTAAAGTCATTTCTCATTTCAGAAACCTATTTCCTAAGCTTTTTTTGTTTTACAGTGGCATTATAAATGAAGAACTGCAATGGTACTAAACAATTTAGAAACTCTTTGAAAAAGCTCCCAGAAAATGGAGCAAAACCGGTTACCCCTTTGTTCTTTTATAACTGTGGATCTATAAAAAAAACATTACAGAAGTCATACATTTTCTGCAAATAACCTTCTGTATTTGACCATAACTAAAGCATACTTCATTTCAGCTTAAAAATGAAAAAAAAAAAAGCAAAAAAAAAAACTGTATTATGGAACAAAAGAAATGGGTACTTATGTAGTATCTGGGCTGCCGATTTTTTGATTGTATGCCTTAAGTTAAGGCATACAATCAGATGCGATGCGATGCGATATCGCATCGCATCGCATCCGATATCGGATGCGATGACCCGATTTTTCCATAGGAATCAATGTTAAAATGATTCCTATGGAAAAATGGGTCCTTTTCATACCCCTACTATCCAAGTGGGCATGGAGTTGGATATAAACCTGTGGCGAGCGTAGCGAGCCACCGAGCCCGAAGCGTGGCGAGCGAAGCGAGCCCCGCGAGGGGACGGTATTCGTCCCCTCGCGGGGCTCGCTTCGCTCGCCACGCTTCGGGCTCGGTGGCTCGCTACGCTCGCCACAGGTTTATATCCAACTCCATGCCCACTTGGATAGTAGGGGTATGAAAAGGACCCATTTTTCCCATTGAATTCCATGTTAAAATGGACTCAGTCCATTTTAACATTGATTCCTATGGAAAAATCGGGTCATCGCATCGCATCGCATCGCATCGAATCGCATGGTCGCATGCGATGCGATGCGATCTCCCGATCCGACCCGATTTAGAAATCGGCAGCCCAGATACTACATAAGTACCAAGAAATGATACTTACATTAATGTAAGGTGCTTGAAACTAGAGATTTCTTTTGGCACTGATGTTAAATGGTTGCCTTCCAAATATCTATATGGAGAAAAAGTAATTTTGACATAAAATGGGACATAAGGTAAAAGAGCATATGAATATGAGAACGCATAAAAAGCAAGAGGGAATTACTGGTCAAGACAAAGAAAATTTACATTTTCTGCAGCAGCAGCAGAGACGAGAGTTGGCACTGCTAACAAAACAGAGCAGTCAGAGAACGGTTAGCTAATAATTACTGCTCCATCAATGGGAAAAGAAGCAGATTCTCTGTCCTTCACTACTGAAAGTATCAGCACTTGGCCACAGCAAGTACCGAGGGATAGTGGTTTTGACATGATGCCGGAACTGTAATTTTTTCTTTTGGCTCTGAAGTGTTTGGACATCTTAAATCCACAAATGCAAAGCGGAACCATAGGCTGTGGTTATAACCAGGCTCCATTTTAGCTAAAGTGCAGTTTAGGATAACTCTCCCTACAGCCAACGCCTTAGAGCGATGGGAGGAAAACATGCTTAATATGCACAATTCAAATTTTTGAAATAGAGTAGAAAAAAAAAACATTTTCTTCCTTGTTATGACTTTTTGGAAACATACAGTATACAGCAAGTTTGAGTGGCTTTCAGCCGAAAGCCGCCCAGTGTGTATGGCCCAACAATAAGCGGTGAGGGCTGCTGCGCGCTCCCGCATCATGGCTGGTAAATCCGCCATCTGCTGGTATTACCAGCAGATGAGTGGATTTGAGGATGGCTTTTCATAGCGCTGCAATAAGGAAAGCCGTCCGCCCTCCCGCTGATGGCACCGGGCAGGGGGAAAGCCCCCCCCCCCCCAGCGATGATAGCAATCATCGCTGTCCATACACGCTGGGCATAATTGCCCAGTGTGTACAGACCTTTACTGTACCGTTGAGTAGCTCATATCCAAAATAAATAAATATAACAAAACCCACATTGTTTTGTTATAACTCAACTGAAATAGCAACAACTTTGCTTTCTAATGGTTCAGTGCATACAAATTTTGTATAATGCGCATGAATTATGAAAAGCACTGTATAAAATTACATTCCGGATACTGTATGTGTATTAGGTGTATATGAAGCAAAAATGCATTTCGTTTTTAGACTTGAGACCCATTCCCAAGATATCTTATTATGGCATGCAAATATTCCAAAATACAAAAAAATCTCTGGTCCCAAACATTTGGAATATGGGAAACCCAACCTGTTGAGTACTGTATTTCTCAACAAAACTCTTTAGTTATTAAGAGAATTGTTTTCAAACTGTTAGGACAACAAGTGAATGTATAAAATGTACAATACATAAATATTAATAACCATTTTAAAAATAACATACATTAAATAAATTATAGTCTTAAATGTTTATATAGGTTATTTCACGTTCTGCAACTCTCATCTATTCATCAAATTGCCTAAGAAAAGCCCCATATGACATAGCTCATTCTGTAGGAATTGGAGACATTTTCAAACTAACCTTAAATAAAAGCTTTAAAAAATAAATAAAAATAAAAAAGTCACATCTGGCATTGTACTTTTTATAAATCAAATCAAAATTAAAACACTTTACTGGTTTGCCGTTTATTTCTTCTGTTTAACATTATGCAGAAATCCTTTTATTACAAACTGGGGGAAGTGAAAAAAAAAATAATGACTTCCAGAAAAATGAGCAAAAAAAATAAAATAAAAAAAGAGCTGAGCCCACGGCTAATTCTAACCAGCAGTTTGCACTACTATCCAGTTTCATAAGCACATTAGAACTCAGCGGTCCAGGCCCAAACTGTTAAACTGGTAGACTAAGCTAAGTCTGTTCTTTATATTAATTATACTATTTAACTAGTCAACTATTATAAAGGTCAATACACATAAAACACTTAAGAATAAAAATTTAATTTCTAAAAATGAAATAATGTGATCTGAAGAGCAGAGGTGGATTTAGACTTTATGTGGCTGTAAGCCAGATACTGGTTGCACTGGTTTAAAGGGCAGGAACCGGTACACAGTTGGGAAGGGGGCGTGGTCATGGTTAAAGGGGGCGGGTCATGGTTAAAATGGGCGTGGTCATGTCCACTTTCCGAATGTGACCTGGATATTTTTTTCCTATATATAGATATATATGTTTCTGGGAAAAATTTTAATTAACAGTGATAAAACAAGTGTTAAATGCCACCACCAGCAGGCAACTGGGCTACATTCTGTATGGGGACTGATGCACTAAAAATAAATACAAATTGTATAGAGCTCAGCTCACCCCCATTAGGGGTCCTGTTGGAAATGACAGGTACTGTAGAAATGAGTGGGATTCTGGTGTCTATGCAGCATTACTAAACTGCAATGTTTTGTATTGGGTTGCTGTATCAAAAACTGACAAGTGTGTTCAGTTAGAAATTCACCTTTAGCAAATCCTATAGTTTTATAGCCGCTGAGCTGTGCTCCCCTCTCACCGAGTCCTGACACAAGTGCTCCTGCTCCGAGTCCACGGTGTCTTGAATTCCGGGGGGCACTCAAACAAGCTTAAACTGACTCGGCCCCTGAGTGTGGGAGGGTGGGGGAGTTGCCAGGAATCGGTACACTTTTTTTCTTTTGCCGGTACAGACCGTTAAAAAAAAAAACGGTACTGTACCGGCAAAATCCGTGCAGTTGGAGGGTATGTAGTTTGATGCCCTCCTTGCTCAAATCCACAGCACTAATGCAGGCAGCATTGATAGAGTACCTTAGTACATGTATAGTCTACCAATTAATGCTCAGCTGCGTGGCATGGCATAGAAATCTTAATCAGGCTATTGAAGATGGGATGTTGTTCATTGAAACCAATCAGATTCTACTTGTTATATATTTAGCAGCTTCTAATCTAGAAGATAATAGATAGAATCCGATTGGTTTCTATGGGCAACATTCCCTCTTCAACAGAACTTTTGGAAGTAAGCTAAATACCTACAGTACGTTACAATAAAAGTAAACTGACTGCCCACATACAGTGGTTGAAACCATTTTCTGTTTCCAAACTTTTTTTATACTACTAAGAATATCAAAGGGAATTTGGGAGTGTAGGCAGGTCCATGTGATGTCATGATATCATGCAGAAGCTGGGAAGATTCTGGATTGCCAGGATATCTTTATGAGGCCCCACAGGACCTGCTGGGCCCCAGGCAAGTGTCTATGTTACCTTGTGGAAAATCCATCTCTGCTGAAGAGTAGGATGGAAGGAAGGAAGGTCCTGTGCATCTATCTTTATAACATTCATGAACTGCATATTTTCTTGGGAATACAAAACATTATTGGTATGCGGTCATAAGGTCAACACTGTCTAGTTCGACATTCATTAGGTCGACACATGAAAAAGGTTGACATGCATTAGGTTCAACACAACTTGTCAACACAAGAAAAAGGTTCACATGAATAAAAAAAAAGTTGCCCACTGAACACCTGAGCACCCAAACACCTGAAGACAGGATCGTGGCAAGCACCCAAATACCTGAGTGCACGAACACACCTGAGCTCCCCTGAATAACCGAGCACGCCTGAACACTGGAATGTGCCTGAATACTTGAACGCATCTGAACACAAGAATGTGCCCGAATATCCAAGTGTGCCTGAACACCAAAACACGCCCGAACACCTGAGCAAATGAATGTGCCCGAACACCCGAGTGCACATATACTCCAACATCCGAGTGCCCAAACACGCCCGAATGTGCACAAACGCATCTGATTGCATGAAAAGCATGAACACCTGAGCGCACCAACGCGCCCGTACACCCGAGAGCAGGAACTGACCAGAGCGCACAAACATGTCCGAATGCAGAAATGTGCCCAAATGCCTGAGCACAGGAACGTGCATGAAGTTCAGGAATGCACCTGAACGCTCCTGAATATCCAAGGGTGTCTGAACACCTGAGTCCCACAGATCTTTAGCTGCATCTTCTGATTTACCATGCAGCAGGGAACAACAGAACATGCAGCTAAAGATCCACATGAGTGCGCATCAGATCGTGATCGTTCACGTTTGCAAACTATTTGAAGTAAAAATCGACCGATCGGTTGAAAATCGGCCCAAAAATTGCTGTAGTGTGTGGGCATCTTTAGAAACAGCCAGCAGCATGAACTTTTACCTGATGTAAGTGATCCTTGTCACAGGTAGTACGTTTACAGTATATGTGAAGTGAATTAGTACAAGGCGTTCAATATCATTGATTATGTGGATTGGGTTATCTGGAAATTTTACCTTTCTACTATATGGTGTATCCAGTAGATTTTAGCTCCGCTGAATCAAGGACAATTTTCTAATGAAATACTAAAAATGTAAACCAAACCAAAATCTAATTAAGCCTGCAAGGTTATTCCTATTTACTTATTCAAGAAAATGAATGGTACCAATCTAACTGAATGGCTTCAATCAAGATAACCTCTGGATAGCATTAGCCACATATCTCATGGGACGATGAAGCAAGAAGGTAAACTTTGTATTAATATGTTCACCGAGGTGAAGACGGTGCAGGAAATTGGGAACTGTATTTTGCTGCAGTTGGAAAGCATGTGATCTGAATTTCCAATGGAGCTAAATATGGGGTGAAATGTAATACTCGCTGGTTTTTGAGGATTTAAAAGCGGGCACAGTTTTTCTATTAATTCTTCAAATGTGGGCACATTTATTTATTACATTTCCAAAGCGGAGACGGTTATTTATGAATTCTTCGAAGGTAGAACATATCTTAAGTAAGAAATCAAATAGCAGATACTGTACTTTACTCTTTTTTTAAGGTACAAGGAGAGGCAAGGGCGGTTTGTAATTCGGTCATTAAAAAAATCTAATCTGTAAAAAAATCCTGTTTAATATGTGGTTTTGAATAACTGCACTTTAGTATGTTTTGTCCTAAAATGTAACACTAGTGTTTATGTGTTTATATGTTGTCAATTCTTTTGAGACAGGGGGTGGGGGATGTACTAAACAAAAATTCTGTAAACACCCCGTTTTCGTGTTTTTTTACCGCATATTGAAATGCACTAAAGCCCCTTCCACCAAGGCTTCACTGTGGGGGGTACGCTATCTCTAGCTGGTGGAACCTCATAGAAGCCTATGGCTTGTCTCCACAGCGCTGCTGTGTGAGGGATCCGACACGGATCCCTCCTAGTATGCACCGTGGACGCCAGCATCTCTGTGCATGCACAGTTAAGTTGGACTTCCCTGTCAGAAACGATGAAGTCCAAGCAACAGTGGGGATCACAAAGAGCAGCTCTTATCGGCAGAGGTGATGAGCAGCGGCACGATAGGCGGCGGGATGTACCGCCGCTGCTTGGTACATCTCACCCAGGGACTGAAAGTGTAGCCTAGTAGGTGTGTTCTATATAAATAAATGCACGGTTGCTGTATTTCTGAGGTATTGGTTTCAAACAACTGTGTGGAATTTTAATGTTCTCCCTGTCTTTGCATGGGTTTTCACTGGGTACTATGGTTTTCTCTCACACAAATATACAGGTAGAATAATTGACTTCCAGGAAAAATGTATGTATGTGGTAGCCAGATATTCTCTGTAAAGCACTGCAGGATACAGTATGTATGCACTAAATAATGTAATGAACAGTAGAGGCTCCCATGCATGGAGAGGAGACTGCCACAAGCCCCGGATCCCTGCATCTGGGCAATGTATCAGGCCGGTGCGGGGACCAGTGCACGCACAGCCTCCATGGTGCGATTGGGCATGCTCAAACTCTGGGTTCTATGGACTGCACCGACTCAAGTCAGATTGTGCTGCTTGGTAAGGCAGGGTGTGGCTTCCTACAGGAAGTCAGCATTCTACTTACCACTAACCAGACAGGCAGTACTAGAGGGAGGGAATATAGGACTGCATTGTTTGTCTGTGACTGACAATTAAGATTTTGAAAAGGAACAGGGCCGGCGCCACCACTAGGCAGCTTCAGGCATTTGCCTAGGGCGCCAGCCACTGGAGGGCGGAAGCTGGAGCAGGTGTCACCCCGGCAGCAGCACGGCCCCCGGCATCAGGAGGTGAGCGGACACTCTCCTTCAAGCGACACACACCCACCCCTGTCGCCACCGCATCGATCCCCCTAAGTCGGCAGCAGCACAGCCCCTGGCAGCAGGAGGCGAGCAGACTCTCTCCTCCCTCCCCCCATTGTCGGGCTGCCACCGCCGTATCGCCCACCCCCCCCGCCCCCCCCTCGGAGAAGCAGCAGCCCTGAGCCAACCCAGCGCAGCACAGCAGAAGCCGACAGCCTCCCACCAGCGCTGTGTACAGGTGGGAACAGACTTGGGTTATTTGCACTAGCCGTCTGCAGCACGAACGCTGCCCCTCCAGACACCTGTGTCATACTGTTTGTATATTGCACTGCACTGTTCTGCTGAGGGGAGGGCATCCAAGGATTTACCACAGAGTGCACCAAGTGCTGGTTTGTCCACCAAGTATATACAGACTGTAAATGTATGAATGTTTATCATCTGCCCACACATGTTACTCACCCTCAGAATCCAACCCTTCCCAGGTTGATGTTGCTATGTAATTGATTAGCGCTTTATAATAATGGGAAAACGCTCCCGAAATCTCTCACTTTATGATTCTTGCACCCTAATAAATTTGGCCCACTGTGTTCACACTTTTTCACCTGATGGGCTCGCTATTTTGGCAGGTGGGGGGGGGGGGGGGGGGCGTGTTGGGATGACAATTTGCCTAGGGTGCAAAGAAACCCTGCACCGGCCCTGAATAGGAACAAGGTTGCCTCCGGGAGAGGGCAGCAAGTTCTTTGAGGCATGGGGGCAGGGCAGCTGATGGGGTTGAAAATGGGCAGGATGGGGGCAGAGCTAGAGAGGTATGACACATTTTGGGGGCATGGTAGTGCAATGGCGCCCTCGTGGCAATCCCCCCCCCCCCCCGGTGCAATGTCAGTATTCAGCTGGGTGGTGGATTTGACCTTTGACCTGGGGGGGGGGGGGGTTTGCAGTCCTGCACTAATACATTGTAATAAACTGCAAATAAATATTTAAACTCCATCTTGATGCCAAATCCACAGACAATAACAGAGGTTAGCACATGGGGGTTTAGACCTGATCGCTTCTCTGGTAATTTGCAGAGACCTGCGATCAGTAAGCTGCCACCCTGACAGTGTGAAATGCCATCCTGTGCAAGGCGCACATCACAGGATGGCCTTGCACATGTGCACTGCGATCCGTACGCATTCGAAGCCCAGCAATCAGATCTGAATAACCTCCATTGTTTTGGTACTAGACGTATCACTATGACCTTTTTCCTCCAGAATACTAGGAAGAGAAGATCATAGTAAGAATTGTTATATAACATCAGTAGAAATAAAATAAATAAATTAAAAATAGAATAAAGTAAGAGCACAGAAATATTTTTATTGGGTCTCCTAAATCAGTAGGGAAATATCAAATTTTCTCTTTCAGTGTGAAATTCTATTTATACAAGAACCACATTAAAATCCAGGGCTTGCTCATATTCAATCAGCTTAATGGAAGACTGTATTGGTGTGCTGTAATTTCCCCACCACCTACCCCAATGTTTCCCTTAAGACACTGACTGGCATGTCAAATAAAGCATTAAGCATAATAGGGAAAATAGAAAAAAAAATATTTAAAAGGGAAAAAGTAAACAGTTTCCATGAAGGTCCCTCTATAATTAAGGATACTCAGGAATAAATTGGCCCAAGAAAGGAATAAACAAGACCCACAAAATAAATCTCTTCCAGTCCGTTATCTGCTTTCCAAACACATAACAAACAACGCTGCCGACTTACCATTCAAGGAAATTGCATTTGACATTTGATTACTGTGTGCAATTTATATAATGATCTGTTTTCACATCATACACTATTATTATAAACATTGCAATCTTTTCCTATCTAAAAAAAACCCAAGAAATTTCATATAACAACTGACTTCAACACTTGATGGTGCTCACAAAATTGTACTATGCCATCATTACCTTGAGTACGCTGAAAACGATTGCAAATAAAAAAAAATAATACACAATATATATGTTTCGCAATTCTGTAGAATTTAGTTATTCAGATAGAATAAAAAACAATAGAAATGGCATATGTATTATATTGTATGATGTGTGGTTATGTGTATAAGTGTTATCATAGGAAAACCTACCTATATGGTGCTTCCAAAATGTTGTCTTACCAGATTTCACTAGAATATTAAGGGCCCCCCATACACTACTACTACGACTCTGAATGGCAGGTCACCTCCAATTTCCTATAAAACTTCACTGGCAACTCCCTAGGAGAGCTTTCATACGATTTTGGCACTTAATGTGCCATTTTTTACATGCTATAAATCGTGTAAAAGGACTCCCAGGGAGCTGCCAAGGGAGTTCAAAGGAAATTGGATGTGATATATCGCAGGTGCTAAAAAGCACCTGCGATGTGCCACTGATGGGTCCAATTCTGACTTATCCTATGTTCTGCAGGTCCAATCACCGACTCCAATCAGATGCGCTTTGGCCAACTTCATCCGATTTCTCGGGCCGAACCGTCAGAATTGGATGAAAGGTTCCGAGGGAACCTCAGTGCTAATTGAATCTAACCCTAATTTAGTGTGAATTGTATGCTTTGAAGCTGAAGAGGGTATGATGGATTACTCCCTATTTTAACAAAATCTTTAAGAGAACTACTGTATTTATCAAAATGGACGAAAAAAAGAGATTGTTCTAATGGTACAGCTCTACATCAATACTGACCAACAGCAGTAAGCAAAGACCTAACCTCATCACAATCGGCTGGGGTTATAGCTAGATTAAGGGGAGGACATAGGGGATACTGTATCCTGGCCCCGTTCTGTCATGGGGCCCCCATTCAGAGCACAGTGACATTACTAGCCTTTCTGATTCCTGTTCCAGTGTGTAAGCAGTACATATACTGTTGCTATTTTTGCATGTGACGAGATAGATTACATTTTTTATGTATATTTTAAGGTTAAGTTTTCTTTGTTTTATTACACGAAAACTTGAGGGACGCTGCTGTGAGCCGAAGGTGCGCCCGAAAATTTGCGGGGCATGGCCTAGCGGGAAGGGGGCATGGCCTGTACTCGCAATGCATGCACACAGCGTCTATTCACAGGTGACAGGGGGGACTCCCAACTGTCCCCGCCCCACTGCGCGACACTGCCAAAAAATGGGACGTTCCTGCGGAAAGTGGGACAGTTGGGAGGTATTATTATACTCCTCTTCATTCACTAAGGAACACAATCTGTGTGCTTTGTTTAATAGAAGTATTAGAAAACCAGTTGTCCTTTTCTGTGAGTATGCCCAGTTGCGATCACTTTTGCAGAAAGGCATACCCAGTGCTGCATGCAGCTTTACAAGATGGATGCCACTTATGCATGCAGGTTTTTTGCAAATTGAATCAATATATATGTAAAATACCAGTTACCCTAGTACCTACTCAGCTTACATAGTCTTTTTACATATACCTAATATAAGTCACAGTAGAGTGTTATAATAATGCAAGCTTTGAGATGAGATGTCCTCAGGTAAATAAAACAAGGAAATACGTTTTTAAATTGTATTAACAACAATGTCAGGCGGTGGAGTGTACCTCATCTGCCTTATTCAGACCAGCACCTGCTAGAAACAATGGGGGTTATTCATACCTGATCGCTGATGTGTGATTTTGAAGATGTGTGAAAGCCACCTTGTGCAGGTCTGCGAATGACTTGTCAAAATATTGCCATCTCATGATTTTCCATTCTGTACAAATGGGCGTAACCCTGACCCTTCCACAGAGACAGGCTGCTCGCTGCCAGAGCTGAAATCACACGCCTTCCCTGAAAACGCCTGTGTACACCGGCATTGTTTCTGACACTCAAAGAAAATGGCCGGTTACCATCCACCAACGCCAGCTTCCTGTTAGTCAAGTTTTGTCACTGATTGGCCTTGTGCATGCGTGCTATGATCTCCACGCATGCGCAGTCGTTCGATAATCGATCACCTTGCAAATTCACACATCAGTGATCAGCTCTGAATAACCCTCAATTTTGGGAGTTATGCAGCCGCCAGACTTTTAACTAACCAGCCCCACTCCTGCCACATAACTCCCATTCTACACTCCCTTCAATGGCTACCTGTAAAATGGCAAATCGTTTTCAAGATTGGCTTACTCAGTTTCAAGGCCCTACATGACCAGGGCCCAAGATTCCTGCAGCAGCTTCTAATTCCTTACTGTCCTACTCCATTACTACGATCCGTTGAAGAAGGACTACTAACAGTACCCAGAATCTAACTGAATTCATCTGGGGGTCGAGCTTTCAACTTTGTTGCTCCAACTCTATGGAACTCTCTTCCTCGCACAGTGCGAGAAGCCCCAACTGTAGAATCCTTTAAAAATAGACTAAAAACGTGCTTATTTACTCAAGCATTTCACTCACATCTACCATAACTCCCAACTTTCAAGCTTCCAGAGGCGGGACACAGGTGATGCGTGCCAAAGGCGCGACCAAAATTTCCGTGGGATGTGGCCTAATTTCGGGGGCATGGCCTATACCCGCAGCTCTTCCGCGAGGCCACGCCCCCATTTTGCCGCTATGGGGGCATGACCCAGAGGCTCTGCGAGCCTCTAGCCATGCCCCCAGCCCCCTGGCTGCGGGAATAGATGCTGTGCGCATAGCGTTTATTCCCCGCTGCTTAACAGCCGACAGGGGGGACTCCCAACAGCCCCCCCTCACCGCTGGACACTGCCGGCCGCGGGTGGGACAGCGGGACAGGCCTTGATAATCAGGACTGTCCCACTAAAATCAGGACTGTTGGGAGGTACAAATGTAGCCGGATTCATCTTTGCAGGTGATGGAGATGGTGTCGCCATCGCCATCCCCTGCCCCGCTGCCATCTGTATGCCGGAAGGGGACGCGCGGGAGGCGGACAGTATTGCGTCCGCCTCGCCACCCCGCCGTGCGTGCGTGGGGGACGCACGCGCATCTCAGTCAGATAGAGGCGCCGTGCTGCTGGCGGATCGCCAGCAACAACAAGGCCCGATACATCTGTATGATCTACTATTAAACTTGTTTTGTATTTTGAGCTGTAAAGACAATGGTAAAGCACTTTGAGTCCTGTTGGGAGAAAAGTGCTATATAAATATCATTATTATTATTATTATTATTATTATAAACTGAACTGTATAAACATATAAAACTATGTATGCCAGACATAGATTATGATTGTTTTGTTTAATAAAGTTGATTATTCAAAATGATTTCACGCTTTAAAATACAAAATATTCCTGCAGTACTGAGATTATTAGATCTTTTAAATTTAGATTACAGTTTTTTCTTCTATCATGGATGCTGTTTTTCACAAGTGACTGAAGCGTACAATGTATTGCAATGCATTATTTGCAGCATACTCACAGTTCTGTCACATCTTTTGGTACATTTTTAGGGAGCAGTTTCAGTCCTTTATTGCCACAGCGAACCACAGAGTCCACACAGGTGCATTGTTCTGGGCAGCGCACTGTCGGAAGGCAGCTGTTTTCCTCATTGCCTAGTAGCAGAATAGAAATATATGTTAAATTTGCAAAATGACAATACAGATTATAATTTTAATTTATTTTTGGGAAAATTATTCAGCTCAAACAAATGCTCCCATCACTTTCCCTAGGCAGTAAATGTATTGTATTTTTTTTTACTATATAATCATTCAAAAGCATAAACCCCTGTAAGCAGTGGCATATTTATAATGGGTGCACAATGAGTCCCAGGGGGGCACACACCATGCATATTGCACCCATTCTTAATACTTACCCCTGTGGAGTTCTGCAATTAAGGCAGTATTGCTGCAGAAATCGACATAAAATGGCTGCAGCAGCTATATTTCAGAGTTCTGTGCATGCGCAGTAGAGTCTGAGACCTCTAGGGCTCAGACTCTACTGCACTGTGCACTAGAGCAGCACTGCTGCCGGGAATCCAGGAGAGAGAAGGGGGACTGAATGGAGGAAGCTGCACATGGGCCTCCTCCTCTCCTCCTTTCAGACAAAAACAGGCACTGCAAACACCCAAAACTCTGAGGGCCGCCAATATCTCCGGGCATGCCGGGTATGCCTTTGGAGTGACAAAAATGGGGGGCCCGCAAGCTCATACCCCTTTTCCGCCAGTGTGGCAGAAGGTGAGGGTGATAATGCAGAGTGCTCACCGGGTGCAGGGCTGGCGCCACCACTAGGCAAATCTAGGCATTTGCCTAGGGCGCCAGCCACTGGAGGGCGGCACTTCGCCTCTCGCATGGAGGCTGCAGGGGTGTCCGTGCCGGGTACCTGCGGCGCTGTGTGATCTGGCGGCGGGGTCCCTGCAGTGATGCGCGCTATCCGGCAGCCAGGTGGCGCAGGAAGCACTGCTGGGTTTCAAAACATTCCGCATCAGCGTGCGGCGAGTTTTCAAACCCATCAGCGCTTCCCACGCCGCCGCCTGGCTGCCGGATAGCGTGCATCACTGCAGGGACCCCGCCGCCAGATCACACAGCGCTGCAGGTACCCCCCCCCCCCCCGTAGGCACCGGGGCGCCTCACCCCCTCTCGCCTGGGGCGCTCCGGTGCCTTGCACCGGCCCTGACCGGGTGACACCACACCATTGATGCCTCTGCCTACAACCCGACTATCCTCTATTAGTCAGTAGGTTATGGTATATTAGACCTCTTGGTCTACAGTCAAAAGTTTCACTGTAGACTATTGGTTGAGGTCGACATGGTCAAAATGTCAACAGTTAAAATATTGACAAAGGTTGACTTGCGTTATTATGGTTTTTTTTTTTCAAATATTCTCTGTAACGCGCTGCAGAATAAGTGATCACTTTATAAGAAACTGTTAATAAAATGTTCTGCTTCCTGTATATGTTTGTACATTTTTTTTGTTTAACAACTGGAACGTGAGGTGTTGGCTGCACTGCGCACACACATGCCCGCTTTCATATCCATGTGGCTATACAATCTCTCGCAGCAAAACAGAAAGTGAACTATTAACATTGAAAACTGGAAACCCTCAATTGCTTTAGGAGCTTTTTTTGGTACTTATGTATTATCTGGGCTCCCATGTTAAATGCACCCCATTTTTTCATACCCCTACTAGCCAACTATGCATGGAGTTGATTTTATATAGTGTGGCGAGCGCAGCGAGCCACCGTGCCCGAAGCGTGGCGAGCGCAGCGAGCCCCGCGAGGGTACTCGGTCTCATAAGAAAAACGGGAGCCCAGATATTACATAAGTACCCTTTTTTTTTTTTTAGAAATTCACTTTATATACTTATATTTTGTTTCAATGAAAGACTTAATCCTGCAATTGGAGGGAATGTTAATATATAGACCCCATACTGTGCCATGTTGTTAAGATTCTTCAGATGTGCCTCATCTGTTTCCAGTATACATTAATAGAAGTCAGATATGTGTAAAATGATCTAACAATTTTAGCTTTAGTGTGTCAATTATTTCAAGGTCACGTTTTTGGTGCTTTAGGTTGACGGTTCCTGTTATAGTGTGCTTTGTCAAATTATGTCATTTCACTTTTAGCACTTACACAAACTGTTTCTCTTCCTTTTGCAAGTTTCTTCTTCTGAGCAAATGCTAACAATTTATTTCAGGCCAGACAACTGAAACGTGCAACCACCGCCCCACACAAAGCAGTGGTTAAAGGAGAAATTAATGAACGCAATATTATACGGTTTTCTCTGGAGAAATGATGAAAGGGAGGCATCTGGCACAGGGGCGGATGGTTCCGTAGCTAATGGATCGCATTCTGCCTAGTGTTGCTTAACCCAAGACATCAGTCCTACACTGATGGAAAGGTATTTAGAATTCGCAACTAGTAACCACTGATTTCCAGAGTTCTCCATTATTGTCTCCTCCATTGAAGTGGTCAGACCAAGAGCTTGTATTGTGTTGCTTTGTAAAGTCGGAAGTTGGGAACTACCTTCTAGCAGATTATTTGTTTTTGATTGGAGTATATTAAACACAGTCACATTTACCAAGCAGGGTGCCTAAAACCCTATCCATTGCCCTAAAAGATCTCTTAGGTATTCAATCCAGGATTCTGACTGTTGGAACGTCCCAACATTCGGAATCCCAGGCCGTTTTTGCCCAGCTCGACAGTTAATCATCAATCGGAATTCACTGTTCCGCCTGGTGTTTGTCGGGGAGGGGGCGTGTTGGCCGTGGACTGTCAAAAAACATCTGTGGGGTCGAACCTATTAGTGCCGAAGGTTGTGAGTTGCCGTTCAGGTTCCGTTTAAATGCTGAAAATGGCACCTTAATTAATCCTATCTCTCACCCTTTGCAGGGTCGAATTCGCTTAAAATTGCTTACACCCCTATGGAGGTGTGAGCACTTCTAATTGAATTTAGCCCGCCGTAAAGTGCGCCCAGTGCTGTAATGATTCGCACACACAAATCAACCGCACGTAATAGGATCAACCCGTGTGAATTCGACAATCTATGGCCATTTCCCGACAAGACAGATCCGAATGGTTTAAAAGTTGGATCTGTTTTGACGAATTCCGCCTTTAAAGTTGTCGGAAACGGCAGCATTGATTAGGCAAGTGGGCACTATTTCCCCTGTCAGATTGAATACCCTCCTTAATCTTTCTACCATTTTTGGCATGCGGTCTTCACTTCTTAATGATCCCATGATTCTGCTGGTGAATTAACAGTCATTTTCTACATTCTGTTTTGCTCCAATAAACGTGCAGCCAGTTAAACCTCTGACCACAGTAAGTATTTCCTTAAAGAAGTAATTTTGTTTTGTCTAAATCTATGCAATGTTTGGCAAACATGTCACCAAACATCACAAGCTGATTTTACCTTAACAGAAATAAAGGTCACGAATCCTGAGATCTGTTAGAATGTGTTACAGGATACGCAAGAAATCAGGAATACAGACTTGACATGTTTTAAGAAAGCAATACATTTAAGTAGTCTGTATATTCCACTTAACAAATGTATTTCCAGTGAGCTGTCAATCAATCTTAGAACCAACCACATGCTACCAACTTGGTATATCAAATGTGTTCAGTTTCTATAACAACTAAATACAGCACTATAGTGCCTGACTTTCCTGGAAATGTCTATCAGCAGCCACCAAACAGAAACAAGTTGCTGTTCTAAGAAAAAAGACCTAACTAGATATAATTCTTCTGCCAAGTGAATAAGGAAAACATCACTATTTTCCTCAGCAGGTCACAATTTTCAATTTTCAATGCTACTGTGTCATTGAAAGACATTCCCAGGAAAATGGAGACATTTTTAAACCACTACATAGTAAGGCATTGGCCTGGTTTTTGTTTATTTTCCAATGGCTAGTTGTGGCTTTAGTGCAATACATACAACTCTTATGTCCCAAACGCCTGCTCTAAAATCTCCCATAGCTAAATAGAGATGTGTCCTCATGGGTTATTGCTGAGATTCACATACAACATGTAGCATACGCTATGAGTATGCTGCTTGTCTGCACTGATTTGAATGGAAGCCTGCATAGTGGCATATTTATAATGGGTGCAGTGTTCACAATGCACACAGGCCCCTAACTTAAGTCCCGGGGGGAGCACACTGTACAAGCTGCACCCATTTGTTTTTAATACTTATCTTGCATAGTGCCGTGATGGCAGCAGTAGCTCTGCACAAAGCACTGGAAAAATGGCTGCCACACCATAGACTCCATAGTGCTGCCCTGCTGCCGCAATGCAGATGTGGCCAGAAAAATGGCTGAAGTGCCACTTTGATAGAGGTTTGTGCATGATAAGTAGGGGCTGGGCAGAGCTGCGTTACTGCAGGCACAGATGATGGGGTCTGGATTGAGGAGGATGCACATGGGCCTCCCCCTCTCCTAAAATGCCCCTGAGCCAGGGGCCACATGCATACACCCAGACTAGCAGGACACATTGGAAGGTGCAAACAAACATTAAATATTAAGTGAGCTGTTCCTTCCCCATAGCAAGTCCGGGGACCTGCATTCCAAAAATAGTTTCCAAGGCTCCGGCAGCCCCAGGAAACACTGCTTTATCTGCTTCTTAAGGTGCCCATACACGTTATAATTATTGTATACAATATCACATCTCATCGCATATCAGTTTTGCGATTAGATCAGATGAGATGAGATCTAGTACAAAAAGTATGTGCTGCACATACTTTTTGTACTAGATCTCATCTCATCTTATCTTATCGCAAAACCGAGATGCGATGAGATGCGATATTGTATACAATATTGTATAAAATAATTGTAACGTGCATGGGCACCATTAGGGCTCACTAATAGGAGGAAGCAGCTCAGTTAAACTGTAACAAAGAATAGAGAGTAGCCTTTAAATTATACTACAAATGTTCCTGATATGAGAAATCACCTTAAAGATGATGATGACATCCTCAACGATAAGACATTATCAAGTTCATCAGCTAAAAATAATAATAATAATATTTTTGTATGGCATATGCCATACAAAAATATTATTATTATTTAGCTGATGAACTAGAGGTCCCAGCTATCCCTGTCATATCAAACAACTTGGTAATGTTGATAAATGCAGAACTACACCCATGGCTGCCAGAGCATGTCGTCATTTGTAGAACTAAAAGTGTCAGCATTCTCCGGAATCCAGGACCCATTGATAACTGAAGCAGATACAGTATGTATCTCCCCATGTTTCTCACCTAGGGAGAAGGGCATGCCATTTCTGTTTCCATGGATGTATTTATTTATTGAACCACTTTGTTGATGATAGTCATTCTGAGGGCAGGTATGTGTATCAACCATCAGCAAGTGATATACCTACTGAGAGGTGTAAAGAAGTCTTTGCATAAGCAGCATTTGCGAGAGCTTTGTGTACTTGGATATCCGGATGGAAGACAGCCCGAAAATAAACCGTCAACAGGTTGACAGGCTCAAAAGGTCATTATTTAAATGCACTCATGTCAACAGGTTGAAAAGCTTGACGTATACAAGGGCAACACTTAGTTTTTCATGATTTTCATCATTTTAAGGTTAGGTTTAAAGCTAGGGCTAGGTTGTGGAAGGGGACGATTAGGGTTAGGCACCAGGTGGAGAGTTAGGGCTAGGCACTAGGGGTAGATTTAGGGTTAAAATAACAATTTAAAGGTGTCAACCATTTATCTGCATTTTTGACCCTGACAACCTATTGATTGTCTTTCTATATACTGTTGATCTTTTAATCCACACCCCTGTATTTGGACTGCACGGCATATTCAATACCCTGTGCCCACTCTCTCTCCAGGTATAATGACCCCTAACTGTATCTGTAAGCCGCTGCACCTTCTCACATATCCACGTAACCTCCGTGTGAGCACGGCCAGAAGAATTTCACACAATTTACAAAAGTGGCATAATATTCACAAACACGGTATTGTTTAAATGATTTATTTAATTTTGTAAATAGTTCCATACTAAAAAATTAAATTTAAACAAATTCTGCTGATCTGTTTGATTTTCTTAATGTCTCTATTGGACATATGTTGAATAGACTCCCAATTTGAATTCTTACAAACAGTATAAACAAAACAATAATATAGTAAGCATGGAAGATTTTTACAAATTGTGTTTTTAAAGATGAACCTATTTGTTGTATATTTAATATACAGTCATCAACCATTGCCTTACCTTCACATGTAAAATCCTGGATCGCCACATCTTGAATTGGTATTTCCTTTAAGAAATAAGGTTTCTGACAACGTGGATTTCCGCTCACGACCCTCTTCTTCCTAAGCCACTTTCCAAGCCACGTAAGGTGACAGTTACAATTGAAAGGGTTTGACAGCAAGTTGCTTAAATAAAATAAAAAAATGTGGAAATGAATACCTTGCACTCATGCATTTGTCACAAATTAAGAATCAAATTACTTTATAAATACACATTAAATAAGGTTTTCACAAGGTATTGCAAATATAGATTGTACGCTTGCGAGCAGGGCCCTCCTACATTTTGACTGTCTGTAAATACCCTGTTTTGTTGTATCACTGTCCCCTTTGTAAAGCGCAACGGAATATGCTGCGCTATATAAGAAACTGTTAATAAATAAATAAATAAATAAATAAATATACCTGAAGCTTAAGGTCATTTAAGGTTTAACTGAATTTTAGCCCTAATTTTAGCTGTTTTTTGCTGTATTTAAAACAATTTTAAAATACAAATACAGAACTACAGTATGACACTTAATGTTTACCTGTACTTTATTAGTGTCAAAAAGCAAATAATCTGTTTCCCTATCTGTCCCATGTTGCATACACACAATAGCACACACACAGACACACACATACAGCCAGGACAAAGAGTAAGTAAACCAACTGGCAGAGGAGCAGAGATGGGGAGAGCGTCGGTACAAATGAGCCAGGCATGCTGGAGGCCCAGGTTCACCGATGACTATGGGGGAAGGGAGCAATCGCACCTGTGTCACCCCCCTGGATCTGCCCCTGGCTGAAGAGTACATGGCACTTTCCCATGTGCAGATCGCACCACCACTGTGCATCGCGTATATAAATTTTTTCATAAGGTATTTTTAGGTGGCTTGGCCACACCCCCTAAGATTAGGTCACACCCCTTAAATTACCCAAGCATGGCCTCGCTCTGCAAAACCCAGTCAACTGGCTCCATCTTTAATGTTTAGCAATATAATTTTGTCTTACAGTAGGGCTATTTAAGCATGGAATGCTAATTAGAGATTGCACAACTGTATATGCGTGGTGGCAAGTAGCGAATAAATATTCAGCAGAAAAGGGGTGGAGAGCTGCGCTAATAAAAATATCAAGTACCAAGGAAGAATACACTTACACAAAGGGGGTGTTTTTTGTATTTTTACTGAATATAATAAATCATATTTTAATTTTAAGAAAAAACAATTGTACATAAAAAATATATATATGAAAATTCATATAATTTCCATATGAAGCCAGCATTTAGGGGTTGAACCATGGCATTTTCTGGGAGTGTTTGTGAAAGCGCAGGTATGCCCAGGAATTTTTGGGGTGGGTCTCCGATGTCAGTGATGACCACTTGCGGCCTGGTTCTTTAGCAGATTAATGAAAGCCCTAGATTTACTCAGTAGGGGAAAAAAATGTTCAATGGTTCTGTGTTTGCTGCGGAATATCCTTTAGATGAACAGTCAAGTCGTACAGTTTAAGAATTTATGAACCCATAATCTATTGGGTATTCCACCCAATCCTTCCATTCATCCCAGACATACTGTATACTCTTGCACCATAGCAGAAGAGAGTCTAGCATTGTGTCAGGGTCTGCTGTCACAGTTCTGTGTTTAGAGTGGGTGGCACTGTCCGGCACTCCCCCTCATGTACAGTTACCCGGGTGCCTTCTGGAGGCGATTTGTAGTAGGTTGGAAATAACAGACAGCGGCACTCAGTCGGGAATTTTCACGTGTATTTCAAAACATCACAGCATAAGCCAACGTTTCGGGGATAAGGCGCCCCTTTGTCAAGGTGTAGTGATACACAGTGATCACTACACCTTGACAAAGGGGCGCCTAATCCCCGAAACGTTGGCTTACGCTGTGATGTTTTGAAATACACATGAAAATTCCCGACTGAGTGCCGCTGCCTGTTATTTCCAACCTACTATATATATATATATATATATATATATATATATATATACATATATATATATATATATATATATATATAGATAGCAGTGTGGGGGGAACGGCGGCACTCACAAATAATGACACTGTAGGCATTATTTGTGAGTGCCGCCGTTCCCCCCACACTGCTTCATATGGAGGTAGGGGATACCCTGCCACGAAGGAGGGCACCACATTATTCCATGTTACTGGATTAAGCCTACTAATCGATTGGAGTGCCACCCCCACAATCATGTATATATATATATATATATATATATATATATATATATATATATATATGTGTGTGTAAGCCACTAATTCAGGTATTTATGTATTTATATCTCATTAATAATCAATGGCAGTAATTGATTCCAACACACCCTCTTCTGTAACCACAATCCATGATAATCAGTAACCAGGTAACTTAATAGAAACTGCAAGCACTTACATTGTGGACAAAGAAACCAAGGTGTTAAATGCTCCTGGTGTGATAGTTGTTATTCGGTTATCATAAAGGGAAAGGAGTCTCACAGAACTCAGGCCAGTGAATGTGTCATTATTGATGCAGGTCATTAAGTTACTCCTGAGCATCCTACAAAAAAAGCATACAATATAATGTTATCATTTCAGAAGGATATTTTGTACAATTGCTATTGGAACTTATGTGCTAGCCTCAACTGAATTAAAGAATAAAGCTATTACTATAATGTCCTTTAGCAGAGCTCCCGCAAGATATCATATTGTAAAAATATCCCATAAATACCACATTGTGGTTAAAAGAAGTAACAGTATGACACACGCATAACACACACATATACAAATCAGAATATTGGAGCTCAGTAGGAGAACATATAATGAGAGAAGATCATGAACAGTACAATCAGAAAAGAGCAGGATAATATACAACGAGCGAAGAGCAGGATTACATACAACGAGCGAAGAGCAGGATTACATACAACGAGCGAAGAGCAGGATAACATACAATGAGAGAAAAGCAGGATAACAATAACATACAACAATAGACCTGCAGGATAACAGTAACATACAATGAAAGAAGAGCAGGATTAGATACAACGGTAGAAGAGCAGGATAACAGACAATGGGGTAGATGTATTAAGCTTGGTCAAGAGATAAAGCGGAAGTTTATAACGCACCAGCTACTGTCATTTTTGAAAAATTGCTGATTGTCTGTATGTTATCACCTTCTACTTTATCTCTTCACCAGGCTTAATAGATCTGCCCGAAATGAGAGAAGAGCAGGATAACAGACCATGGGCCAGGTGCGCTAAGCTTCAAAAGTGATAAAATGGAGAGTGCTAAACAGCCAGCCAATCAGCTACTACCTGACAATGTCACAGGCTGTGTTTGAAATATGTCAGGCAGGAGCTGATTGGCTTGTTATTTATCACTCTCCATTTTATCAGCTTAGTGCATATGGCCTCATGAGAGAAGAGCAGGATAACATAAAACGAGGGAGCATGATGACACACAACGAGAGAAAAGCAAAATGACATACAACATGAGAAGAACAAGATGACATACAATGAGAGAAAAGCAGAATAACATCAGCTTAAAACGAGAGAAGAGTAGGGTGACATACAATGAGAGAAGAGCAGGAAACCTTCAATGGGGCACATGTATTAAGCCTGGTCAAGAGATAAATTGGAGATAAAGTGGAAGGAGGTAATGCAACAACCAATCCGCTATGTTTGAAATATGACAGTTGGGAGTTGATTGGCCAATGCGTTATCTACTTTCACTTTGTCTCCAGTTTATCTCTTAATACATCTGCCCTTATGAGAGAAAAGCAGGACAACATACAAAGAGAGAAGAGCAGGATAACATACAAGAGAAGAGCAGGATAGCATACAAAGAGAGAAGAGCAGGATAGCATACAAAGAGAGAAGAGCAGGATGACATACAAAGAGAGAAGAGCAGGATAACATACAAAGAGAGAAGAGCAGGATGATATACAAAGAGAGAAGAGCAGGATGACATACAAACAGAGAAGAGCAGGATAACATACAAAGAGAGAAGAGCAGGATGATATACAAAGAGAGAAGAGCAGGATAACATACAAAGAGAGAAGAGCAGGATAACATACAAAGAGAGAAGAGCAGGATAACATACAAAGAGAGAAGAGCAGGATGATATACAAAGAGAGAAGAGCAGGATAACATACAAAGAGAGAAGAGCAGGATAACATACAAAGAGAGAAGAGCAGGATAACATACAAAGAGAGAAGAGCAGGATAACATACGAGAGAAAAGCAAGATGACATACAAAGAGAGAAGAGCAGGATCATATACAAAGAGAGAACAGCAGGATGACAGACAATAAAAGAAGGGCAGGATAATAGACAATGAGAAAACAGCAGTATAACATACTGTACGAGAGAAGAGCAGGATAGTATACAAAGAGAGAAGAGCAGGATAACACACGATGGACAGGATGCATCAAAGTAAAAAATGTTGCCAAACCTCCAATAATGCCCCCTTTTGGAGCATTGACCACAGTCCACATATGCACCATGCCCAAATGGGGTGCATTCTGGGGTTTTAATGCAGTAGGAAACACAATTTTTAAATTGGTGCTACCCATAGAACATGGATTTCTATTGCAGATCCCTGCTGTGAGGTATCCAACCAGATCTCTCTAAGCATCCCCATTGCTGCGCGTGTCACTTGATGCATGCACAGATAGGACCCTGGGACCAAAAATTAGTAAAGTCCTAACAGCGCAAAGGACTTGATATTCCTTCAAGAGCCATTCTTTACCAAATTTTTCTTGCATACAGCATTACTAGATGACGGAATGCATGCAGAGACTGCAACGCAAGTTGCTTGCAATGCTTGCTGCATTCCGCCCAATGAGAAATGAGCAAGATATAATCCAATGAGATGACCAGGAGAACATACAATGAGAGATGACTAGGAGAACATACAATAAGAGATGACCAAGACAATATACAATTAGAGATGACCAGGAGAACATACAACCGTAAAGTGCAACCTTATCAATGACAGCACCTTGAAAAAAAACAGCAGAGTTTGTCCGAACTCCCGCAAGACTGCCGGACTCTTTCTGCCTTACAGAAATTCAAAGTATTTAAAAAAAAAAAATCAACCCTTTCAACCATATAATGTATGTTTATCGATCTAGCTGTTTGATATGTTAATGCTGGTCAGAACCCCCATAGAATACAGTTTTGCTAGCTCCAAGAAAATAGTCAATTCTTCCATAAACTACACATTGACCTCCTGGTAAAGTAACTTAGAAGCATAGGGGGGGCATAGTGAAAGACGGTCAGTCACCTATTCTAGATCTGTTCATGTTTATTTCTTAATTCATTTATCCCAACCAATTTCAGCCAACAATCTGAACATGTGTTTGCATAAAAATATATTAAAAACCAAAGGCCTCCTGAGTATATCAATGTGCTGTATGAGTGTTCCTCATAACTTTCTTTACAAAAACCTTCAATATTTTCTGAATTCAGGGATGCAATACACTTCTGTTACTTAGTATGGTTACAATAAATCGAACACGGGCCAATCATAAATTTGTATTACTCACAGCGTCTTGAGGCCTACTAGGCCTCTAAAAATCCGTCCCTGTACAGATTCCAGCAGATTCCCTGTCAGCATCAGCTCTTGCACCCCGGCAGCACCGTCAAATGCTCCTTCACGTACATCTTTGATCTTGTTATTGCTCAAGTTTCTATGAAAACAAAATGTAAGCACAAAATTCTCTTAAGTAAAGGCACACAATCAATCATACTGGTGACCAGAAATCAGTATAGATGCCATTTGTCTATGTATGTCTGCTCATTGAATGCAGGGTGATGTTCAGATCAACAGATGTGTTCTCCTGTACTTATTGCACCCACTAAACACCCTTTCTTGGTGCGCCAGGTCCCATGTGACTCAGTATGTGATGAGTGTCTTTTTTCATGAATGTGCATCTTAACCATAATGCAATGTGACAAAACCGCTTCGTGAATTTGCACTTAATGATTTGCTATAAAACACTCTGTGTATGACTGAGGGTAGGATGTATTAAGCATTGCATCTGCTATGTGCAATTGGAACTGTCAATTACTATAGGACTTCCACGTGGGGGAGGGGAGGGTTCTGGGAGAGAGTCTAGCATTTGGTCCATACTCCGCAGCTTGGTACATGTGGCAATGCCACCAAAACTCTAAAAAAAGAATTTTCAGACCTTTGGCCGCATTTTCACCTTTAGTGCATCATGCCCTGTTTCTGAATCAGAAAGTGCTATTATGCAGCGGCTATCGCAATTTTACAGAACTCATTTACACGGTACTTCCTGAACAGATTTGCACACAATCACACACAGATATACAAACGTCGCATACCAAATGAATCATGGCATATTGAGACTGTGCTTATGAAGTCACATCTGAATAGGTAAATATATAATTTATTTTATTTGTAATTATATATGTTTAACCATTCATTTTTTTGTTTTGTTTCATACTGTATTTACAGAGCAGGGAGATTAGTCTATTGTGTATGTATTTTTTTCTTTTTTACTTAAAGGTGGCCATTCACTACTGCAATGCATTTCAGCATTGTATGACCATCCGATTCCTCCACGAACCACCTGGGTCCTTCCCGGGGGCAGCAGGACTGCATGCGGTGCTTCTGCATGTGATGTATTGCATTTGACCCCTGTTCCCTGCAGCCAGGAGGGGGTTCCGAGATGGAGGTTGGACCTACATGCAGGTCTGATGTGCACGGGACCACGCATCGGACCCGAGGGGTCATCAAAGGCATCCAATTTTGGCCGATTTCTCTGCCCAATCCGTCGGGAACAGGTGAAATTGGTCAAAATCCCTTTAGTGTATGAGGACCTTAAGAAATTAGTTCATTTTTATCACCTGATCAGAACTAAACACACACACAAGGAATTCATTAAATGATAAACTAGTTAATTTTTATCTTATAACCCGATCAGAACTCCATATATATATATATATATATATATATATATATATATATATACTGTAGGTCAGTGGTAGCAACCCTATTGCTGCACTCATTAATCACTGACACATTTTGAAAGATCCACAGATGGAGCTAATTAGCTCACTTGTGATTCTGTGAGGAGACCTGCAAAACATGCACTGTTGGTAGCTCTCGAGGACCAGCTGTAGGTCATGTGTTCAATTCCCACCAAGGCTCAAACTGTGTGAAGTTTGTATATTTTCCCGTGCTTGAGTGGATTTCCTCACACAATTAAAAAATTTACAGTACGGGTGGCTCCCAACAATGAACCCTAGAATGAATGTGTGTGTACATGTGGTAATTGAATATAGATTGTAAGCTCCAGTGGTGCAAGTAGAATTTTTTTCTTGGTGGTACTGATGGCCTCCACCAAAAATGGGCATGGCAATGTGTCATGAGGGGGCGTGGTCACACAAAGCTAGAGGAGTGACTAAATGACAATAGTGGCGTGGCATCAGGAGACAGGGAATGAGAAACAGGGAATGACTGGGGGTGGGTTGGCTCTTGCTTGGGGTAGAGCCGGGCAGCTTGTGCTTACAATTGTGGAGCCTGCTCTTCATGCTGTCGGCACTGCTGATGCCTGTTAGTGTGACAGGCTAAATCAGCAGTAGCTGCATACAGCACCAATCATAACGCTGGGTGGGCGGGCTGTGGATGCATTATATTTAGACTTAAAATAAAAATAGAATTGACAGTGGGTCAGGGGGTAAGTGGTACTGCGTACCTGCAACATATTTCTTACAGGTACTCCGTACCATGCCGTACCCCCTTACTTGCAACACTGGTAAGCTCCACTGGGGCAGGGACTGATGTGAATGTTCAAATATTCTCTGTACAGCACTGAGGAATATGTTTGCCCTATAATAATAATAATTATAAATATATATTTCTGATCGGGGGATAACATAAGATTTTCGATTGAATTTCTTATTGAATTAACTTATTTCTTGTGTGTGTCTGTCTGTGTGTGTGTATGTGTGTAGTTCTGGTCAGGTGATAAGATAAAAAAAAATAACTTATTTTGTAGGTTAAAAAAAAAACCCACATACACATTATTTTAGAATATAATCTCCCTGCTCTAAAAATATAGTATTCAACCAAAAATGCTTAAATATATATATAACAAAATAAAAGAAATGACTGGAAATCTAAGTATACATTCTGTATAATACATAAGAACAGGAATAAAATGAATGTGAAAGATGGTAAACCCTCGGCAAGGCAATCTTAGCATCTGGAAGTATGTAGAAGAAAACTAGTAAATGAGGTAACGCAGCTCTGCTTACATTTTCCGCAGGTTTGGCAACTTCTTGAATATTCCTGTAGCTTCCAGTACTGAAATTTCATTGTCATTCAAACGCCTAATAAATAGAAACAGAACTCATAAACTTTCATGCATTATTCAGTATGTACATTCACTCTCTAATTCTTTTCCATATTTCCATAGCTTGGCTTTATCATCAAGCTGTGGCCAGATCAAGGATAAAGCTGGATTGCTACAATAATAAATGACTAATGTAATATCACTTTCTGAAACAGGCCCATATGTAAAGTATAGTACTGTAGGTAACATTTATGTGAATGGAAGTATATTTCTAAATCAAATTAAAGGAGAACTAACATCATAAAAATCTGATTTAATTCTTAAAGTTAATTATCATTTAGACATGTAATACATATATAGTGTTAACACAAAGGCTACCAGCTGCAGACTCACCCCATATAGGGGGTACATTTGCTAAAATGGGAGTTCTATTGAAGATCAGATGTTGCCCATAGCAACCAATCAGATTATACTTCTTATTTATTTAGCATGTTCTAGAAGATACAGTAATAACTCCCATCTTAGTACATTTACTAGGTGAGTGTTTTGGCGGGAAACCCAGGATGGACTCCAATATCTGGAGAAATGGGATGAGGTGGTGAGTAACTACCACCTGGCAGGCTAGTGCATTACCAAAGAGAACAGTAAGCAGGAGCATGACAATGTGGACTGGAGGTACTGTGGCACAATGTGAAGTGGGGGCACTGTGTTCCATAATGTGACCTGGGACATTGTGTTGCACATTGCAAACGGGATGCAGTCATTTGGTCTACAGCATGATGGTTGACAGTCATTAGGTCGACATGGTGAAAGGTCGACATGTGTCTAGGTCGACATAGGAAAATGTCGACATGGTTCTAGGTTGAAAGGTCATTAATTCCACAGGTCACTAGTTCGACAATGTCTAGGTCAACAGTGAAAAGGTCGACATGGGGTTTTTCACTGTTTTTTGAGCTGGCGTGCTGACAGATGGTATTTCATGCCCTACCATCCACTAGGGCATGGTGGGAGAATAAAAAAGTTCCACCTAGAACCATGTGGACCTAGACCCATGTTGACCTAATGGTGTCAACCTAATGAATGTCAACCATCATGCGATAGACCAAATGATCCCAACCCTTGCAAACCTGAGTGCACTTTATGGCATAATGTGAAACAAAAAAAAAGCATAATGTGAATCGTTGGTATGACAATGTGGCATAATGAAAACTGGGGGGCCCAGAGTTACATAATGTCATTTGTGGCAGAATATGAACCAGTGACACTGTAATGTGGCATAAAATGAACAGTGTGCCCTGTGAGGTATTATGTGAACTAAGGCACTATATTGGGACATAAAATGAACTAGGGCACTGCTAGGTGGCATAAAATTATTAAAAACTGTAGAGAATGGCTCTCGAGAAGAACTGTGGTGGGGTAACTTCAAAATGTTGCCCTAGGGCCCGCAAAGTTCCAGTTGCACCTTGTTAGTGTTTCAATTTCAAAGTTAATCAAATTTCCTACCTTCCATAGACATGAAGAGTTTGCACAGTTATTTAACAGTAAACAAACTCAACCTGCCATTATAATAAAATAAAAGCAAAAAAAATTTTTATGCATTTTCCCCCAGACAAAGCATTCATACCTCCAGAGTTACCTTTGCTCAGGCTTAAGCCTTGGGCTGTCCCCGATGCCCCTAGGGCGGTGGGCACCGGGCTGATAAATGGTTAATAATAGATTAAACTATTGTGTAATGTTGTGGAACTATAAGTCCCAGCAAGCCTGCACCACATACAGGGACTTGGAGAACCACAAGTGCCAGCATGTGGTGCATTAAAGGGCCCGCTGGGTCTTGTAGTTCCACACCATGACAAATAGTGAAATAAAACACACACATGAACCATATAACTTTATTACATACTACATTCATTCACACATACATTACCTATGGATTCCCTCAAAGGCCAGTCCTCTTCTCCAAGTAGAATCCAAATGAGTTCCTGTTGAGGGAAATTATACTCACCACACGCCTCCCAGATCGATCTACGCCTTCTCAGCCTGGCGGTACCCCTATGAGAGAAGCCCGAATGATTGTTTACATTCACGGCTCCTCCCACATGCTAGGGGTTAGTCCCACCAACCAGCCAATAAGGAGCGGCCTTTGGTTGGGGCTGATTCTAGTCGTATACCAAACTTGTTACAACATATAAACTAATTTAAATAATATAGCTAACATTTTACTGCCAAATATATGTCTTCGTGTCTTTATTTAATTTAATGTTATTTGGGTATCACTGGTGCACACACAGGACAATCCCCAGCCATTAGGATGTTTACACAGTAAATATGTTTTAAAAAAAATGAAAGACATTTTAGTCAGTGATGTTATTACAACTTACAGATCTGTTGTATACTCTGGTAGATAGCTGGGTATGCGGGTGAGTTTTTGATTAGAGCAGTCAACAATTGTTCCTTCGCAACGGCATTTTTCTGGACAAACAAGGTCCATGAAACAATCTCCACTGAACTTGCTTCTGTAATCTTCAGAGCCTGCGGGAAAAGATGAATTTGTCAAATCATGCTGTTAGAGTGCACCTTGAAGACAGCCAAACATCAGCAGGTGACCAGCAGAAAATCTATAGGCTTAGTTTCAAAATAATTAAATGTGAAGCAACATTAATTAAACTTCAAAAAGAAGAACAAAAACACTGGGACATTGCGAAAGGCAGCTGTAAGAGGTGTTATAGCCCAGTCTCTGTATATTATCTGCAGGCGTAGAACCAAAATACAAACCAATCATATCAGACTTCCCTCCAGCATACAGTATGTCTTCATCTGCTAATCCCTTCCAATAAATGTTTGCTTAAGTGCTTTTCTTCACATTGCACCTGTTTTTTAAATATGTCTCACCGAAATAATTCTACAATGCTTATAATTAGTAATTTCAACTACAACACTTGATGTATAGTGCTTGGATGTACTCCTTGGGCATATTTTGACTTAAACAGAACATTGTTATATACTACTATATGTATAACCTTTCCCTAACCACTTATGTTTTCTAGACATTTCCCCTGCTGCCTGTACTGTACATTTAAAACATTCAACTCAGGCAGGCTGGCCATATTTCCACATCTGGCCATGTATATTTCTGCATTTATTGAGAGACAGGTTAAAGCATATGAATTGCTAATTATGTCCTGTGCCTGGACTGGCCACACTAACTCTAAAGCCCTATACACACTCGGCAGTGTTTCCACCTGAACAACCAGGCAAACTTGATTTCTGTACGCACGAACCGTAACCCATTAAACGCAGGGTTCATTGACTGATAGACAAAACTGACCTACATGTTCAGCAGGTGGAGAGGGTCATTAACAATGCACAGGTGTGTGCATCGTTAATGATAGAGAGTGTGCAATCTAGGGTACTTATGTAGTATCTGGGCTGCCGATTTTCTGATTGTATGCCTTACCTTAAGGCATACAATCCGATGCGATTGCGATGCGATTTGATGCGATTTTGCATAGGATTCAATGTTAACAAGGTCCTGTTCGTTTCCCCACTATCCAAGTGGGCATAGAGTTGATTTTATAAAGCGTGGCGAGCGCAGCGAGCCACCGATCCCGAAGCGTGGCGACCGCAGCGAGCCCCGCGAGGGGACGCGGAAAACATTTGACGTAATCCGCGGCCCCTCGCGGGGCTCGCTGCGCTTCGGGCTTGGTGGCTCGTTTCAATGTTAACATTGAATCCTATGGAGAATCGCATGCGATATCGCATGCGATTTTTCCGACCCAATTTTAAAATCGGGCGCCCAGATACTACATAAGTACCCAATTTAGACCTTATTTTTAAAAGATACCACCCAGAAGGGTCTTTCTAACTGATATTTTTTTAATTTCTCCTCTAGATTGTATGGGACTTAAGATCAATCCTGTATTTGGACCTGCTGGCAACACAATGCTGAAGGTCATACATATGAAAGCATAAGTTAGAGATATTTGAGAAAATACTGTGAATGTGAGAAGCAGTATATATATATATACTTCCTACATATTCACTGCTTTTGTATACTATAGATTTAAGAAAAAATGAGAAGAGATTGACCGAGTAAAAAAACATCTTGAAGGAACCTTTAAGTCGAGCTCAATATTGATTTATTTAGACAGCAATTAGATTAAAGCTAAAAAGAATGTGCAGTATGTATTATTCAGACCACTGTGCCTCTGTCCCGCAAAATCGCATGCAATGCCATTTAATGTACTATACACTTGTATGACATACAATGGGATTTAGGCCCCCCCAACTATCCACACCACCTCAAAGCGTGGCGGGCGCAGCGACCCCCGCGAGGGGCGGCGGAACGCGTCCTCCCGACCTTTTCATACCCCTACTATCTACGTCGGCGTGGAGTTGATTTTATATAGTCCGAAGCGTGGTGAGCGCAGAATACATGTAACGTAATTTGCGTGCGCTCGCCATGCTTCGGGCTCGCCACACTATATACAATCAGCACCACGCTAATGTGGATAGTGGGGGTATGAAAAGTTTGGAGGACGCGTTCCGCCGCCACTTGCCACGCTTCAGCGATTGCATGCAATTTTATAGGGTGCAATGCCATTTAATGTACTATACACTTGTATGGTATTTAGGCACCCCCCACTATCCACACCACCCTGAAGCGTGACGAGCGCAGCAAGCCCCGCGAGCTGCGGCGGAACGCGTCCTGCCGACCTTTTCATACCCTCACTATACACGTAGGCGTGGAGTTGATTATATATAGTGTGGTGAGCGCAGCGAGCCACCGAGCCAGAAGCGTGGTGAGCGCAGCGAGCCCCCAAAGGGGACACGGAATACATGTAACGTAATTTGCGTGTGCTGCATGCGATGTGATTTTGTAACGCAGAATCGCCCACTAAGCTATTTGCTTAGTGGGCGCCAGGCTACTACATAAGTACCAATGTCCCTAGTGCAGTAGCTTGATAAAGGACTAGCATGATTGCCAAATTGCAGCCTATTTTCTATAGATTTAGGAGCCAACTAAACTTTTTTTTTTTAAAGGTAATCAAAGCCTTTCTAAAATAAAATTATTTTAAATAATTTCTAAAACTGGGTACATTTTAAGCGATATTACAATCTATCAATGATGCACACTACCCCGAGCCTTTAACGGTGTACCCCATTATCTGTACATGCAGCTCAATTTTGACTATGTGTGTACATAGCTGGAACAGAATGATGTCACTCAACTATATCGTAAGCAATATCTTTAAGACGGGAAGAGAGAGAGGTGCGATTCTGAAGTTTCAAAAACTTGCTGCTGTATAACTTGGTACACAATCATGTCAAAATCTGAAGGAAAGCTTCCCAAGTCACTTCTGGTGGTGGGTAGGTGGGTCTAAAACACATGGGGGTGGGGATCTGTGGGGGGGGCTTAAGTTGGTAGTAGTTTGAAAGGGATTTCTCCACTGTTATGCTCCCAGTACCCCGGGATATACAGATGAACGTTTTTATCATTTTTAAACACCATTATCTCCCCTTCCTGATGCCCTGGTGGCAGGGGTTTACAGGTCAGCACATGGATCTGGAGACAATGGAGGAGAGATTCCTCTTCACGGCAATAGCCCAGTAGCAGCTGACTCCATTGTCCCTGTCAGTTCTGCCTCTCGTCCAAAGTAAATATTACAGGTACACTTAATCATGTCAAATGTCAGCATATACTATATCAAAAATGTTAAATATTTTCTCAAATAATAAAGAAGGCAAGGATTGGTATGCTCAAATGATGTAAACATTAATGGAATTCTCGGAACATCTCTTTATAAAATCAGGCGGCGGTCCTCCGCTTTTTTAAAGATCGGCTGATGTCTTACCAGGTCTATTCTAACACCTTACTTGTTGAAAAATTTTAACATTGATAGCTTTTTTGCATATGGCGGATAGAGAAATTCCACTAGACAGTTAACTAATCACCTTCTTATGACTACTAAAGACTATGGTTACTAGTAAGACAAAAATATAAAGTAAATCCAATTTATTCTGTACATTTAACATTTATGTTAAACTCTAATTTTCAAAATGGCAAGGCCTTGCAATTTATTTTTGCAATCTGGGAAACAGAGGAATTATGTACAGTGGGTAAATTTATAAATCCTATAGCCATTGCTAAATTTCCCACTGCTTAGATCTCCGATTTCTCTTTTATGGCTTGCCCTAATGTCAGGAGATTCTGGAGACAGGTCTGGTGCTTTACTACAGAACACCTGGTAAATTATGTACCACACACAACAGAGTGGGCAATATAGTTTACTTACCTTTCGAGAAAATTATTATGTTCTGTTTCGCCAGCAGCCCGTAAATCTATATTACAATTATGGATACAAAAAACTTCCCCATCCCTTGACATGTTTAAGGATAAGCTTTTTTTATTATCTTTCACATGGATTGGTTGGGGGCATTGCTTCATAAAGAAAAGCGTAACTATTTTTTTTTAATCTTGGGAGAGGTCTTACCGCCTATTATAAAAAAAACCCCTGCCCCTTTTTTTCATACTTAACAAGTCCCCCGATGTCCGGCCTTCAGGATCTTCTTTGGCACCTTCAGTTGTCCCAGGAGTGCATTGCGCGGGTGCGTGTGCGTGTGACATCGCTGGCGCCCCTGAAAACTTCCGCAATGCACCACTGCTGAAGAAGATTCTGAAGGCCACAGTGGATGCCAGGGAATGTTGTGGTAGGTAAGTACAGATAGAGCGGGTCTCTTCTTTGCAGGGGATGGTGATGGCGACGCCAGCCGCCATCCCCCGCCACCTGTATATGCGAAAGGGGACGCGCGCACGAGATGCGCACGCAGCCCCTACCGCCGGCTTCCCGCCGGCTTGTCGGCGGTCACCCGGGGTCCCCACTGCCTCCCCGCACCCCCCCCCCTAACCCTGTCCGTCTCCCTGAAGCGGAGATGGACAGGGTTCCCGTCGCCCCGCCACCCGGAAACGGAGACGCATGTGCGCGTTAGACGCACACGCGTCTCAGTCAGATGGACGCCGGGCTGCTGGCGGATCACCAGCGGTGACGTTCTGGCGATTTACCAGCAAGAGGGAGCCTGGCTTCATCTGTATGTAGAAAAAAAAATACAATAAATGTAAAAATCCCGAATCCAAAATGCTCGTGTTCCCGACCATTTTGGATAAGGGAACTCAACCTGTACTGGCTTATTGTTTTATATAAGTGAGATAAGATTACTTTGTTCTCTTTTTGTATGATAGGGTTTCGATAATGTATTTGATGTTCATTTATATTGTATAACTATTAACATTGTCACGCTCAAAAATGTCTCTATTTTGGACAATCCCTACCCTACTGTATGAGGGATTTATCTGATTCTGGGAAAGTTTGGATGAGTCTTCCATCTCAAACATTAACTAGTGCTATGCACAGCAGAGCTTGTGCTTTGCACACCTGCTACTGGTACATGCACAGGGTGCAGGTGGGGAAAAGTGGTGGTTAAGGAGCAGTCAAGAACTTCATAGTGCTGCAACCTACACTCCCATTGTGATGCACCACACTCCCATCATGATGTAGCCATCGACTGTATGAATATAAAAACTTACTATCTGTGAAAAAATTTGCATGAGATGGCGTAACCCCCCCTCCCATACCCATACTTAAGTCATATGTGATTCTGTGTAATGTATTTATCAACTTCAAATTTCAACACCATTTTCCTATTGATTTCCACTGTGTGGACAGATGTGTGGGTACAGCACGTACAATGTAGGCCTGTCTGGACCCATGTGCCCCAAATTATAGATGGATCTATGTCTAAATGTACTCTCCTCTATCTCAAGGGAAGACTCTACCAGAGCCTGCACACAGAATTAGAGATGGGCAAAACGGGTCACAAAGAAGAGCTGGGATCAAGTGATTAATCCATGAAAAAATCCGGATCTTTTAGATGGATCATCGGCTCGCTTTGAAAAAAGGGGTAATTTGATAATAACAAAGCATCATTTGTTTTACAATCATTTATTGCCATTTTTTTTAAATGTATTATTTTTTTAAAACAGTGAGCTGAACAAATAAGAACATACATGACTGAGTAAAACACTGATCGATGGCTGGGTGCAGAATCACCATCGATGGTATCTGTACCGATGGCCATCCCTAGCAGCAGCAGCCTTGTTATTATTTCTTTCACTTGCAGTCGCAGCACTGTACCCAGTCTCCAGAGTTAGTACATCTCAGCTGCCACAGGTGGCAGTGCTGAGCTCAGGCAAATGCATTGTAATGAAAAGTGAAACTGAAAGTAAACGAATGACGGTTCACCTTTTTGGGATCGGCGGCTTACTCTTTAATGGGATCCGTCCAAAAGAACCGCTATGTTTGAGAACGACCCATCTCTACGCAGGATCTCTCCTCTATTTAACCACCCTTGTAAACATACTACTGAATTCCTAAATTTGTGGGCATGATGACTACTGTATGGTATAGTAGTGTCTTCGGTCCTTTAGTGGCTGTCAAAATCTTAGTAAAGGCTACTGTAAATTATTCTTAGTTAGGACAAAATATAGCAGGGGCATAGAAGTATGATCTACAGCATATTTTTGTCAGGCACTAAACGTCAGCCATTACTCTACAAAAGACAGCTAAAATCAACTGCCAACATGAAGATAAAATTTACTATCGGAACATGGGCCTTGAAATCACTTAGACAGGTGGCTAGTCTATTAACTTATTCCCATAAGGCAAACTAATGTAAAATCTAGCCATCTGCTTACACGAGTAGTTAAATGTGTACGTCCATCAGCCTGTGCAGTATTTTATCTGTGTTTTACAACAGAGAATTAAACCGTTCATAGGATTCAAGGACCGCAATTAAAGAATATATGTTGAAATATATTTCCTCCATCATGGAGAATCAATCTTAATGAGGGATGGGGAAGGTGATATTGAAAGGTACAATTACTGACTGTGTTGCAAAATTTTAATAATGTTCATGTATCATTTAAAATGCATCCAGTTGCCCAACATATAAAACTAAATTTACTGCTGAAATGGACATTAAATATTCATTGAGGATTATCTATTCTGTCCAGCAGTGAGAGTTATATTATTCAATGTTAGAAGACGTCCACTGTTTTCACTTAATTGGAATTTTTATTTAGAATATTTAGACTTTGAACGCTACACTTTTTATTTGAAAGTATATAAAGTGAAGAAATGCATCATAACTAAAAGGCTTATTTAATATTTAACCTACAGTAAATACAAAATGGGAATGGGCCACGCAGTAAATGTCAGTGATGGATCCTGAGCAATATACACATATTGTGGTATTCGGAGGCCACGTAGTGATGGCTGCACTTAGATTGACCAGCTTTGCTCCCCACCGCCCACATAAACATCTTCTCACAAATAGAAAACCATTAAAATTGTGTGTAGGCAGCGGAGAATCACAGAGTAGTACTGGAAATATCATCACACCAAGGACAGGGTTGTTCAGAAGATCTATTGAAATATAAAACCATTTAAGATGCTACAGCCAGAGTGGTCAGCAGAGTTCATGCTGTAGCCATCGGATTTTTCCTCTGGTGATCTGTCTGGGCTAAGATATCCTACAATACCCACATTAATGTCCTACTGCCAATATACTGCTGTCTTGTTAGAAGATTAGCAGACATGCATTAGGCTGACTGGCTTAATATTAGAGATGAGACATTTTAAAAATCTATCTAGCCAGGGGAAACAGCAGTTGGAAAAGTAAGATAAGCACTGTGATAAGGAAACTGTTCTGAAGATGTATTATTTATTACCAATTATTTATATAGCGCACTCATATTCCGCAGCGCTGTACAGAGAATATTTAAAAATTCACATCAGTTTTGTTAGGAGACAGTTAACCTACCAGTATATTTTTGGATTTTGAGAGGAAACCGGAGTACCCGGAGAAAATCCACTCAAGCACGGGGAGAATATACAAACTTCACACAGTTATGGCCATGGAATCTAACCCATGACCTCAGTGCTGTGAGGCAGTAATGCTAACCATTACACCATCCATGCTGCCCATATAGACATATGGAATATAGTGTTTACATAACAATACAGTGGCCAGTGTCAAATGCAACAGATAAATCCAGTAGATTAAGAGTTTCCTATTTGGTAATAATCAAGGGACAGCTTTAGCAAACATTTTGCTGATTGGTAACCATGTCCTCTTAATAAGCTTTGCTAAATGTACGTCCAAAACCAAAGACAACCCTATATAGTGCAGTCTTTTGTAAGTTGAGAATGATTGTCTGACCGAATTTGAATTTAGGGTTGACCAATCTCTCATGATGCTTGGATGGGTATGGGTATGGGAAATAAAAAACTGCATAATAATCTGAGATTGAGTCAAAATGTGTTTTTTTTTTTAAAAAAGGTGTAACATGCTAGAAATACAGATTATAGTGAGCCCAAAAAATAAATGACACTGGGGATTGGTCCATAGTGGATAGAGTATATAAATTGAAGAGTGAGTGGGAAAAAAGTACTGCAGCTAAAATGTCATCATTCTAATCTTCCAATGTAGACATTTGTTATTGAGTGATGTTACAGTAAGTTGGGGATGTTGCAGTAAGTACATATAATTTGTTTTCGGAGTGTGGTTCTGACTCTGGTTCCTAAACTTCCTTGAATCATGGCACCCTAGAGTATCAGCTTTTTATCAATGGCACTTTTAGGCCAAAAGTCTCTTATTTAGAAATTCTACAAAAATATTAAATTAAGTAAATTGTGATTTACTTATTTAGATTCAGTTATGTGGTGGACAGGCCTGCGATATTTAGGTTCAGTTACTGTATGTGGTGGACAGGCCTGCGATATTTAGGTTCAGTTACTGTATGTGGTGGACAGGCCTGCGATATTTAGGTTCAGTTATGTGGTGGACAGGCCTGCGATATTTAGGTTCAGTTACTGTATGTGGTGGACAGGCCTGCGATATTTAGGTTCAGTTATGTGGTGGACAGGCCTGCGATATTTAGGTTCAGTTACTGTATGTGGTGGACAGGTCTGCGATATTTAGGTTCAGTTATGTGATGAAGAGGCCTACAATATTTAGGTTCAGTTACTGTATGTGGTGGACAGGCCTGCGATATTTAGGTTCAGTTATGTGATGAACAGGCCTACAATATTTAGGTTCAGTTATGTGGTGGACAGGCCTGCGATATTTAGGTTCAGTTATGTGATGAACAGGCCTACAATATTTAGGTTCAGTTATGTGATGAACAGGCCTGCGATATTTAGGTTCAGTTACTGTATTTGGTGGACAGGCCTGCGATATTTAGGTTCAGTTATGTGGTGGACAGGCCTGCGATATTTAGGTTCAGTTACTGTATGTGGTGGACAGGCCTGCGATATTTAGGTTCAGTTATGTGGTGGACAGGCCTGCGATATTTAGGTTCAGTTACTGTATGTGGTGGACAGGCCTGCGATATTTAGGTTCAGTTATGTGGTGGACAGGCCTGCGATATTTAGGTTCAGTTACTGTATGTGGTGGACAGGCCTGCGATATTTAGGTTCAGTTATGTGATAAACAGGCCTGCGATATTTAGATTCAGTTATGTGGTGGACAGGCCTGCGATATTTAGGTTCAGTTACTGTATGTGGTGGACAGGCCTGCGATATTTAGATTCAGTTATGTGGTGGACAGGCCTACGATATTTAGGTTCAGTTACTGTATGTGGTGGACAGGCCTGCGATATTTAGGTTCAGTTATGTGGTGAACAGGCCTGCGATATTTAGATTCAGTTATGTGGTGGAAAGGTCTGCACTACTGTTTGTCCACATATTTCATGACTGGCAGATGTGATCACTGCCTTCACCATTCACATGGACCATAAATAATTTGATTTGGGCCTGCACAACAAGCCAATGACATTCCTGAATCTGTACCCGATTGGGAACTACTGCTTGAAAAAATTGCAAGTTAGAAGAAAGAAAATGTTGCTTATTGAATGGGATTACATGCTACAATAATTAGAGTAAGCCCCAAAATATGTACATTATGAATCATTTATATACAAAAATTCAGATTAGTTAAAAACTGACATAAGTATAATGTACTGTATATTACTATCCATCAACATATTATGAAACACTTTACAGAGAATAAGACCCTGACTTAGGTAAGCAGTCTTTACCATACAAACACAAATTTCATGGTGCCAAATAATCTGCCAATATATTTTTGGACAACGTTCTAGCTTTTGAATGACATACCTTGGGCTATATTTTCAAAGTAGCAGTGTTTAGAAGCTGACATGCTTTTGGTGGGTTGGGCTCAAACATTTTAGTGGCACTAACATTCATTGTAATGCACACCAGGCTTTACTCTGAATTTTAGTGGCCCAAGTTTTCAGTTCCAACCCACCAAGGAGTTGCCCCTTATAAAAGCCACCACTTTAGAAATATAGCCCTTTGTTAGCCACACCTGGTTTACACTATGTACCACACCTGGTACACACTATGTAACAGGTGTGGCTAGCAAAAAACAAGAATGATGCTATATTTTACATTTAATTATATTAAGTGCATTTTAAATCTGTCCCTCTTCTATGTACTTCCCCTTCTGCATATGCACACTGCTGCATTTTTATTTTCCATTGGTCAAAGCCACGCTGTTGCCCATTATCTGTCAGTTGTCTCAACAGCTAAGGTGTTTTCTTCATTACCTATGTAACTGATGCAAAATGGACTCCATTGAGTACAGATTTGACTTTAGGAAAAATAAAGAAGTCATAAAGTACTGGTTCTTGCAAGTTTAGAGGATATTCTAGCACTGCAATCTGTTTATTGGCCAAAAACTGTTCACGGAGGGAGCTGTATGGTCTGGTTCCTTTTTCTTTTGTTAATTTCCTGCAAAGTTTCTAGAACATATTTTTTAGGAATGTTGATTCACTTATGTGCATTTTGACACCCAATATGCCATATACTATCCATTATATCAAAGAAAACAATTAACATGGCTTTGAGATTTGGATTTGCTTTGACGTGCTTCCTTCGTTTTTTGTGATGATGGTGTTTTCCAGTGCATGGACTACCAATTTGATTTAAGATTATGCTGGGAAGGCCATGTTTCAAAAATATTTAAATTTTTAAGCCTACTGTCCACATACATCTAGACTCACTGCACATTAATCAGCCCTTCTAGTCATCCCATGTTGTGACTCTTAGTACCAAGTACCTTTTGTAAATTAATTTGAAATTTAATCACTAAACAGTTGAAAAAGGAAACACAATCTTATGCTGATTTAAATGATATGTGGCATGCAATCATGGTTGTATGTGTATACAAAATGCTACATTAATTGGTTTTATATTTAGCCCCAATGCCAGCACTTATTTGGGATTTGGTTTCACCTGTATCAGGCAGGCTAAACAAAGTCCCTGATAATTGACAGGAAAGTACACAGGTCTGAAGATATGATGGACCCTTCATATATTTAAACAAATTTGTTTTTTTTCCGTGGCTGAAATATTTTGCACACCCCCTGGCATCAATACTTTCTGGCATAATTTTAAATATGTGAATGATTATTCATCATAGTATAACTATCGGCACTACTGTTTGGCATTTTATGGATTTATTAACAGTTTGTAGCTCATAAAATTCCATTACGCTTTACAATTGAAAACAACAGTGATCAAACAATACTGGGTAATGACAGACAGTCCATAAGAAGGCCCTGCTTTGCAAGTTTACAATCTATAGGCATTGATACACAAAAATAGGTATCATCTAAAGCATAATGGGCCACCAGATTTCAAAAGTTAAGAAGAGTGTTAATACAGGTTGAGTATCCCGTATCCGAATATCCGTTATCCGAATTATTCCGAAAACCATACATTCCAGAAAGTGAAAAAAAAAGTTTTTTTGCTAAAAACTCACTGGGGACATTTGTAACAGCACTATTGGTGACATGATATGTAACTGGCACTATATGTGCAAGAAAATTATTGCTTGGCATTCAAATTCAATATCTGAGATAGTACACAAATTTTGTTTCATGTTTTGAAACCTTGTTTTTTGAACAAATAAATATATTTGTGTGTATTTTATGTGGTAATAAAATATATTTGTGTGTATTTTATGTGTTTATACAGCATAAATGCAAGATACTTCAAAATACATCATTTAAATATTAAAATATTCCGAAATACGGAATAATCCGCTATCCAAAATTCTCCTGGTCCCGAGCATTTTGGATACGGGATACTCAACCTGTACACTACTTTATCTACATTTGTAGGATTAAATGAAAAGTGAGTGGCAGAGGGTTCAGGTAGGGAATTGAGGAGGCCAGTGCTGAGAAAGAGCATACCATTTCATCTCAGAGTTTAGCAATCTTGTCCTTGAAGTAAGAAGCAAGAACTTGCACATTGATAGTGGCAGGTAGGTTGGGCGAGGCAGAGTTGAGAAGTGATTTAAATGTATTAAAAAATCAATTGTGGTTAAAGACTTGAGCAGAGATGAGCGTTGATATGAACTCTGGGCACTATTGTTTGGCAGAATATTAACTTTGGTATTTAATATTTGATATAATGTTAATTTGTAGTATTACTTATTTTGGCAAGGGTCTGGCATCAATGACAAGAGGGGGGTGGGGAGAATATTGATCAGCTGTGCCCAGGCTTGTTTGAGGAGGTGGTGGGGGATTGGGGGGTAAAACATACATTGGATGACCTGCCAGACAACTTGAAAACAAACTTTACTGTAGTAATAGTAATTATTTAATGTTAAATGTAATGTTACCTGTATAGAAAAGTTAGCAGTATGCTCTTAAGAAAACAAAACTAACTTACGCTGATAACTAACCTTAGAGTATGTCAGACAAATGGATGTTTTAAATTAACATATGAATAGACACAATATATAGAACACATAATTTGACAACAGTAAACAATCTATAGGCCCATATTGGCTATGCACATTTGTGTGATTTTTTTTTTTTTTTTTAGTTTTTGTTTTATATACAGGATATATATATATATATATATATATATATCTGTGTGTGTGTAGAGATAGAGCGGAAGTTACCTATATATGTATATCAGACCACTTTGTTGAAAAAACAGGGTATTGCTCAAAATATGATACAGAAAAATTTCTTGGCAAACCTAAACAAGAACATAAAACGAAAAAATATAGATAAAAAAAAATAAAAAAAGACTAGATTAGAACGTTATTTCTCACCTTATGATGCTTCTCAGAGTGGAAGAATCCCAACATGCCATGCGGCAGGAAAGTCTGTGGCCTTCCATGGTGCTTGACAGAACCATGTTCAATTTGTATTGTTCTACCACATGGTTAGATCAAGCACAAAGGAAAACCCCATTTAGAGTCATAGCCAGTGTTAGGCAGCATCAGAGAGAGAGGAGCGTGGAGAAGAGAAGCATTGAGGAGCACAAGCTGTAGCCTAGAAGTAGCTAATGACCTATTCTTTAAAATCTGTTAGTTCCAAAAGTTGTACATACAAGTTAAGAATCGTGTTGGTGCTTTTGCCAGTGTATAAATACATTCCACCTTAACAATTAAAAAATAAAAGCTCAAGTCCAAAACCAAAAAAAGAACTCTATTACAAGGTCAGACAAATCTAATAATCACTATGGCCCTTATTCTGGTTCACTCGCAAATGCAAATTCCTTCTCAAATGGACAAAATCATGTGCACTGCCGGTGAGGCAGATGTAACAGGTGCAGAGAGAGAGAGAGTTAGATTTGGGTGATTTTTGTCCATTTTAGAAGGAATTTGCCTTTGCGAGTGAACCAGATAAGGGCCTATATTTGGCTACCACGGCTTTTTTCTTTAATAAAAATGAATCATTTTGCCCTAAAACTGGAGTAATTGTAACTTGATAAACACCTATGTCAGTGGTTCTCAGGACCCAACAAATTTCATGTTTTCCAGGTCTCCTAGCATATACACAGGTACATTCATAACTTACTGACACAGGTGGAGCTACTTATTTCTGTGAGGAGACCTGAAAACCATGCAATGTGTGTGGTACTGAGGACAGAGTCTGTTAACCTGTGGTCCGTGTGATCCTTCAGTATAGTCAGATACTGTATGGCTTAAGTTTGTTGTAAGATGTGGGTTTTCAGTGGTCAGAGGCAAAATGAGACTCCCAGACCTTTATTTCACCCGATGCCACTCATTTGTGATGCAGAAGAGAAACTCCAATGTCATTCATCAGAATTAGCGGTCAATCATCTTAAATATGAAGAATGCGATGTGCCGTTGCCGCAGCAAATAAACGCTGGCAATGTCACCCGATCTCGCACTCTTTGCAGGCTGGAACCCTAAGACGCAGCAAGCATTTTTGTGTGAATTCCATCTACCAGAAAGTGCAGCAGCTGCCATGTTGATTTACCTGCCAAATCATTGAGGTTAACAGTGTTGACCCCATTGATTAAAAATACATTAATAATGTGTGGAGTACATAAATAAAACATAAAACTTGGAGTTTAATGCACAATTTCCCTCTTTTGTGTAATGAAGAAGGAACCGTATTCTCAAAGCAGGGAGTTACTTACTAAACTTGCCAGTGCAACCAAATCAACATTTTAGTGCAAACTGGCTATGGTCAGGCTATTTAACTTAAAAGTCAAACTGAAATATTTCCATAAAGCCCAATATGTGTAGGTGGCAACATACACAATGTCACATCTTTTGTATAGTCGACATGGATCTGGTTGTTTGGTCTATGATGCTTGATCTACTAGTGTACTGGCAGCTTAACTCTTTTTTGTTCATTTATGTCTGTTCGTATATTCATTTCCTGACCAGTTATATGCAAGCTGAAGCAGTGTTACATTTATTGCTGACAGGCTCTGAAAAAAATGGCAACAGTCAGAGACTTTACGACCTGATATCCTGCACATGCTTCTAGTTCCCAACTTGACATGTGGAAATTTTACCTCAGATTATTAATTGGACCTTCAACATTAATTTCCTAGTGTAAACCGAACATTCGAGCATTGGTTCTGAATGATTTTATTCATTGTACCGGCGTTAAAATCTTGTAGTAAATAAAACCACAGATACGTACATAAGAGCATGTTTTGAATACCATATACATTTAATACCAATATGTTTTATTTAAAAGTATAGTCTGCCAGAGTCCACCAATTGGTTATCCTCAACAGCAACATCCACAAAGAAAAACCTACTTTGATCACAAATGTTGCTAATGACATACATCTATGGTCTGACAGCAATTGCCAATCCCTGTGAGAAGTACAAACTTTCTTTTGCTAGACACAATTAAGCAAATAGATTTGTTTTTTTCGCTCAGGGTGCATTTACTCAGCAGTAAAAGATGTATCACTACTTACTAATTACGATGAAATACAAGTACCCCTATTCTATTATACAAACTGTGATATTTCTGTTTAGCAATGTGCTTAAATAGCACTTTTTGTGCATGACAAATCACACTTGTAACCTCTGAAGGGGAAACTCCTTGGCGCAGAGAGATAAGCTTTCCATGGGCACTTGATGACATTAGCAGCGTACAGTTTAGCATATAAAGCAGATCTGTGTATCATTGTGTTGTGAATGAAATCTGCCATGCAGATTACATAAAGTATGTCAGAGGAATTTCCCCGGGTCATTAGGCGGTTTCAATCTAAAGTAAATGACTTTATGTGGCAGTGAATAGAGCAAAATATTACAATATATATATAAAGTACAAATCTTTAATACTAGACAGACAGGAAACCATGGTAAAATATTGCCCATTTTCAAAGGCACTTCTGTTTTTAAGTTTTTTATTCCTGCAATGTCAGGATAAAAACAGGTAGATAAAAAGTGGGCAAATATATGTGAACACGAAAAAAGTTTGCATCTATGCCCATCTGCAACTTGCAGTGTGCCCCTTTCCCATCCATATCCTTGACTTCATGCTAGTTGTCATCAAGGCACAGTTGGAGAGTTGACAGATGGCCTATATTCACTGCAAGTGATCTGTATATCTGTAGATGCACAAGAGATTTTGGCCAGATGCACTGGAGATTTTGGCTAGATGCATTACATTTTGGCCAGAAGCACTGGAGATTTTGACTAAATGATTTTGTCTAACTAATTATAGTCTATGATCTAGTTAAAATTGCCATGCCTGCACAGTCTATCTATGCTAGGAGATACTAGCTTAAGGGGTGTACCAACGCAACTCTGTCCTGGCAATTTCGACTAAGCTCCCTGTGTATCAAGATGTAGTTAAGCCATCAGAGAGATAGCAACTACATCCTGCCAGCCCCGGAAGCTGAGGCCAATTACACAGAGCAGGTGGCATTTAGTAAATACACTTGCCTGCATTGTCTATTTGGCCAGGTGATGGCGCTGTGTACACATAGGGCGATTCCGTCAAACCTTCTAGGCGACTTCAATAATCTAGTCAAATTCGCCTGAAAAAATCGTCCCGTGTGTACATGGCTTTAGCGTCGGTATATAGGCAGGAGAAACACTGAGAGATTTTAGCTAACCTTCTAGGAGATTTTGATCTAGTAAAAATCTCCTACCAAAATCTCACCGTCTGTACACCCCTTTAATACATATGCCCTATAGTCATATAAGTCCTGTGGACTGCACAATATTAGGAACCATCCTGCAAATTGTGTTACTGCATTAACTTCTCAACCCAAATCAGAGTAATACAGCGGTTTTCAAACTGGGTCCTGACCACCTCAGAATGGGGTCACGACTCCATGTTGCTGACCATCAGGCTAATGTGTCTGTGGAGGGTGGTAGACTAGTTACAACTCATTAAGTAATCACAAACTGCCTCTCTCTTCCATCCCCCCATCCCCCTTTTTCATCCCCCATTACCCACTGCCTCTGTGTCACAATAGGGGTTATTCTGGTACATATGCTTGCATGCGATCATGATGTTTTCCATCTACGTATTACTGCGCATGTGCCAGGTGTGAGCAGCCATGGCAAACAGAGGGTTTGCTGGTCGGGGCATTTCATGGGTGCTCCCATGTAAACGCTGGGCATTCCTATGCTAATGCCGGTGTGACGTGGCAACAGAGGGCGGCCAGCTGACATCTCTGGATGTCAGCTGCCCGCCCTGTCCTCACGCAGGAAATAGCACACCTAAGACACCTGAGAGTGTCTTAGTTTTGCGTGTGCGCTCCACATCATTCGATGGTTTATGCAAAACATCCATGCGCAACCGTGCAGGCGAATTCACCCTGTGGAGGGGGACGGGCGGCAATGCGAATGGCGGGCGGGCTTTAAATCACACGCAGCACTGTGAAATTCGCAGTGCTGTGTAAGAACTAGAATAAGGTCCTTAGTATACTGATACTAAGTTAATCATCTGCTTTTGTCTACGTTGCATACCAACGGGGTACAGTAATTATTTTTTTACATTCTTTACATTTCTAAAAACAGGTTGAAAACCATCAACAAACAATCAGTACAAAATAAGTGCAGAAGAAGCAGGCCTCAATAGGAGCCAAAAAGGATATTTATTTATATGCGCACATCTCACCATAGATGAGGCACAAGTAACTGCCTGTGTAATGGACATACTGTAGCAGTACTCATTTTTTTCTTTTTTGAGTTTCTCATAGAAACAGGGCCGGACTGCCCATCAGGCAAATGATGGCTTGATGGGCTGGGTCCAGTCGGCTCACATAAGCAGAGGCTGGAGGTGCAGATCAGCCTCCTGGCGTTCGGTTCAGCCAACTGGCAAACAGAGATACAGGCCAGGCCCCTATGACTTGAGGAACACCCCTTGGAGTCTGTGGTGCATGCACACGCAGTAAAATGCCAAAACTGTTAGACAGCTCCAGTAGTCTGTCCCTGCATAGAAAGCTAAAAACACTTGTTCTATGTGACATACATTTATAAGTTGGAATGTTGGAAAGTGATATTATCCATGAACTGAATGCTTTTGAGATTTCAAGTAATGCTTTCAATCCCTATCAGATACATAAGAGAGAAGCCATTCCCAATAAACATGCAGGTGCATTGATTCAATTATTGTGATTGAAGGCAATACTAGCATTCAGAGTCAATTACTGAAAGATGCATGGTTTAAAGATATGGGATCTCTCTCAAAGCAGGCTGTCTGTTCAACCTGTATGATAAATCTTCAATTAATCAGATTAAATAAAGTGTGTTATGTCAGCAGTGAAATACATTAGGTGCCAATGCACTTTGTATAATGGATAGAAAGGCGTACGTTTTACTGTTAAAGGTTTGCTTTCCTATAGTACCTGTTGTTAACTGATGTGAAGCAAGGCTATGAGCACAATGTAGAGTAAATAGTTACAGTGTAAGTGAAAGCACTGTATACTGTACATCGCTAGTGATATAATGCAATGTGGATGTGGTATTATGGTGTATGATGCAAAAAAATTCATAGTATTGAACCAATAATAGTGGTGTCTTTTGTCAATGAGATGTAAAGCAGTAAAGAGGTCATCTAAGCTGGCTATAGATGTTAGGGTTTAGTGGGCTGCTGCCTGCTGAATGGCCACGACTGTGGTCAAATCAACAGGAGATCACATGGGATACACTTAGAATAGTTGGCTTATGATCACACATGCCAACTGTAGGCAAAGCCCAAAGCATTTTGTCCATGGAAAAATAAAAGGAATTTCATTGTTCTTGGTGCTAGAGCTACAGATGTTTCCACAAGCTGCTGGCCTCCTTGTGTGTTAAACAGACTTTCTAGTCATGCCACGATGTGGGGTGACTCGGTAGTGTTATGCAATGTTTCATGAACAAGGTGCATTTTAATGGAAAAAGACATTCGGTATTGCCATGTCACACTGCGCTCTTGTATTGTATGTAACGTGACTTGTAGGGCACCGAGGATAGATGTATGTGGACACCTCTGTTGTGCACATACTTGGCCAAATGGAACAGCCTCTGAGTCCGACAGCAATGTGAGATGCCAGCCAAACTCAGAGGTAGTTTAAAAGCATTGCCTTGTAAGTGATTGTCCCTTTAAAACAGAAAAATCTGAATTTGTCCGGTACCCTGTACGGCCGCCGAACTCGACCAACTGCAATTTCAGTGTAGTGTAGTGTTGTCTATGTCTATGAGCAGTGGCCTCAAGTTTGTTGATTTTCAGTTCTTGCGTGACAGTCAGAGGCTGCACTGCTACCCAATCATATACCCCAAGCCTTCTGATGAAGTACTGACGTTTTACACATTCTCATAGATACATTCATATATGAATACTAATGTCAACATATACCAAAGCCTCAAGCTCTCATTGAACATATCATATACCTTAGTCTGCATTTGGCATCAAACATTTAGGTAATTTACTAAATAAGTTTGAGTGAGCCGTGTGGGAGGGATAGCTTTAGGCTGCAAGAGGTTTAGGCAGTAGAGGGGGGAGGGGACGACGATATGCAGATGGGTTAGCCTTTAGAAATCCCCTTTTACTGTACTATAAATACTCAGATATACTGGAACAGTGCTTGAACTTGTTATGGTATAACCTGCTGACAGTCGGGATTCGTTTGTTGTTTCTTCAACATCGAAATTCCGACTTTCATAAGCCAGACAGAGCACATTCAATCCCTTGTGGACACGGTGGTGAGCGCTATCCTCCCTCTATGGGGGTCTTGGATGCCCACAAGGTAAAATAGGCCTTGTAAGTCGGGATCCCAACTTTCGGGCTTAGAACAGTCAGGATTTCTGTTTCAGTACGGCAAAAAAATGCAGCTAAATTTGGGGGACATTTACGAAGATGTGAGTTCTATTTCGGATGGGATGTTGTTATGGACAGCAATCAAATTCTATATACTGTATTATAAGTAAGAAGTAGAACTCTTATCTTCGTAAATTTACCCCTTGTGTCTGGAACAAAGCATGTTGCCATACAAGCAAAATGTATTTATATTTTTATTTGTGCTGGGTAAGTACTGGATGTTTTTGCAAGATGCCCACAAATGTTAGCTTTATTTTTACACTGCAATTTGAATACAAATCTAACTCTCTTTGCAGACGTTATATCCGCCCCATCTGAGGTGCAACATAATTTTGCTCAGCAGTTTGCTTTTTTGCTTTACTTACAAATCAGGCCCAATAAACAGGATCCACATAGTGGTCACTCTAAGCTTTTTTTGCAGGTTGCCGTACAGCTGCCCGTTTTGAAATCCTCAAAATGCATCCTGCCCTTTTTGTGCCCTTTTTGTGTGTGGCACTGTGCACCCTTTCGGTGTGTGCCATCATGTGTAATGGGAATTACGTTTAAACCATCATGTGTAATGGGCATTATGGTGTGTGGTATAATGTGTAAGAGGCATTACTCTGTGTGCCATAATGTGCAATTGTGATAACGACAGAATATTCAATGGGCATAGCAGAGTATGGCAACGTTTAATGGGCATAATCCTACTGCAGTGTGCAACTGTTTTTATATTTTTGTTTCTAATGTAAATTATTAAAAGAGTGTCCTATCCGGTGGTCAGCGCCCAGCCCTTAAAAAAATCCTACAGTGAACACTATCCACCTATATCAATCATTATAAAAAGCTGTTGAACTGCACTATATGATTGAATACATTATATTAATAGGTAGATTTACTAAATAAAAAGTGGGGTTTTGCTTATAGCAACTATCAGATCCCAGCTATCACTTCCTTAGTGCATTCAAGAAAATGATAGCTTAAATATTGTTTGCTATGGGCAACATTTTCCTTTATCCTATTTTTCAGTACTTTAGTACTTATGCACCATATTACATAATATGATTTCAATCAGAAACTTTTTACTTTCCTTATTACTACATATTTAAGCCCTGAAAAATACATGGGAAAAGGTTTATATGAGAAATATTAGAAAATATATAAATATTGCTGAGAAAGACAAGCTCCTGTTTTTGCTTTTCAAACCCATCAGTATAATTGATTTTGTCCAAGACTAACCAGATTTGTCAAATGTAATTTAAAAAGATGCCCTGTAATGTCCATTACAGAAAACACTGTGTTTGCTGATTTGATTAGCAGGCTATCTGGATTTACTCATATCTCAGTAAAAAAAAGCAGCCGTGACTGAGGTAAATGAATTACCTGTACAACGGAACTTCTTGCTCTTGATCTGGCTGATTCGTTTGTTGGCAAGGCGACGTGGGCTGGTGCATCGGGCGCCACTGGTTTCTATTGGATTATCTTGTAGGTAATCGGCAAGCCACTTCAGATGGCAGTCACACACAAATGGGTTCTGTGCTAAATGTCTGCAGGAGAAAGAGGATGTTGAATTGGACACTGCCTTCATTCTTTGTCTGCCCTTTGTTATAGGAATTATACAAGCACTAAACCAAGTAGTCATTTCATGGTAGCAGGAGATATGAAACGTCTTATGGATGTAATGACTATTTTACAGATTCTTATTATAACATAATAGACCTGAAAATGCGGAAAATTATATATTTCTATCATGAACCAAGATAGAGTGGAATAAGGCAGTTTCTATGAAAACAATTACACATGTTAGCTCATAGCAACAGACTTGATTCATTATTTTATTTCCCAATTCTACAGTAGTGATCTTAGAAAATGACTACAGTAGGTACAGAATATAAAAAATATATTTAATAAAAATAGACCTGTTTTAAGTGCAGGTCTATTCTTCATGTATAATAACGTTAAAAAGAAACCCTTCATGGTCCAAATGCTCCTTAGCCCCTTTTCGTATCAGGTGATTTGATGAGGTGATTTTGGACACTCTTTTACAAATGCCATTAAAATGAATGGTTTACAGGTAATTATAAATAAAGTGCTCCAACGTCTTCTGATCAGCATTTCCCCACCAGTACAATGTAACAGTCCCTCTGGAAAGCAAAGCATCACCTTCTTGGCTTTAGGGTCACAGGAAGTGTTGTATTATATATATCATGGTTGCGTTGCCTACCTGTCCCTCTCCTTCAGGGAGATAATGCTCTGTTCCTGGACTTCCCTGGTAATGTAGGATTGTCAGCACCTGTGGGGAGCTAGGTAATTGATAAGAAGGTGTTTCACCCCAGGTGCTGGCAATCCTACATTACCAGGGAAGTCCAGGAACAGAGCATGTTCTCCCTGAAGGAGGGTCAGGTAGGAAACCATGTTATATATGGCTTCTACTAGCAATAAAAAGATCATGGAGGATTCTAGTGATTCTTAAATGCAGTTGTCATGAGATTATAACAGATGACTTTGTTTATGGTCCTGTCTAAAGATAAAGATATATTGGAGGTGCAAAGAATTCTCACATATACCCTAGATGTTTCCTTTACAGTTAATCATAAATGGGCTCTCTGGAGTTTTCACTCCTCCACTTCAGCAAACAAGGGGGCAAATGTATTAAGCCTGGCAAGAGATAAAGTGGAAGGAGGTACCGCAACAGCCAATCAACTCCCAACTGTTATATTTCAAACACAGCTGATTGGCTGGTGCTTTAACTCCTTCCTCTTTATCTTCAGTTTATCTCTTCACCAGGCTTAATACATCTGCCCCAATATGTTCTTACATTCTCATCTTTCTGCTTCACCTCGGTAAAGGGGCAAAGGAAGAATTGTTACAGTGCCATGATACTGTATGTGCTGCTATCATCATAGCCAGATTAAGGGGGGGGGGGGGCATACTGTACCCTGATCCCCCCTTTGCCACAGCTGGGGTGCATTGGCCTCACAGTCAGGACAGCATAGAGTTCAGGCAGAGACACCAGAGTATCAAGTTTCATAAACTACAACTGAAATAGGTCATGTTAGGAGATATGCATAATCTACTATAACCCACCACCACCTTCCACTGGGGCACCCCTTACTTAAGTGCCCCGGCCACCCCCAATGCTTACACCAGCCCTGGCTAGAATACATCTTCCCTGGTGTTTTAAAAACAGAGCTGATTCTTTGGTAGTTAATATTGCTCCACTTTATCACTCTCCAAGGCTGAGTTCATCTACCCCTTTGGCTGTAATGTACCCCACAGTGTAAGTTATTATTATGACATCAAAAACTAAAATAGAGTTCCATAATCCAAAACGTTCAGGGCAACGGGCCAAATGCTTCTATAGAGCTCTGTATTCTTATATATAACAAGCCTGTATGCTTATTTATTACAGAGTTTTTATAAATAATCACATTATGCTTAACAACCATTATAATACAAATAATTATTAATTTATCATGGATTGGGTGGCAGAGGACATGAACATTGCAGGAATATTGCTCAGTCTTTTGTCCATAATGATGCACAATTAAGAGTTAATGGTCTTTTAGGATTGTAAGCAAAACTAGTATGTTTAGAGATGTTTGTATACTTACAGAGTTTGAATAGATTTCAGAGGTGCAAACAGACCCTTGCTGATGGTCTGGAGTTTGTTGTCATAAAGCGAAAGCAAGTTTAAACTCTGAAGATCCTGAAATGTATTCACCCTTAGGCAGTTGATTTTGTTGGCATTCAGAAGCCTGCAAACAATATGGTAAATATATGAAACAATGCGTAACAGTTAAAGGACCACTACACCACTAGTAACATTTCTAATAGATATGTTTCAGAGAAATTTCTTTGCTGAAGATACTGTATTTGAGGAAATCTTTGTGTGCTATTATAAGCCTGCTGAATGACACTCTACAGGCAGCCGGAATCTGAAAGGGCCATCAACAAAGGAAAATAGTGTAGTTCAATTCTGCATTCATAGCTACGTACAAATGATATGTGTTTTTATACCATAAACACTCACTCTGCTACAGTAACATGTGCATTAATAAAGGTTAAGGTACACTTTGGAGTATATTCAATGCCTGTCGAAACTGCCCTCTTGCCAAAAAGACGTCAGTATGAATAGGTGTTCCGATCTATTCAATGCTATCTGGGGTTTTTTGACCGCTAATCCACCTGTTTTTGACGGAAACACAGCCAAAACCTAAATGTTTTGCTGTGTTTTCGTCAATCTCAATCCGACATAAAAAGATGCCAGATTGAGGCAGGGAGGAAGGCACAAGATGAGCAGCAGCAGCTTACACGGCACTGTCCTCCTGTCCGCCACCGCCCGAACCCTCCCGCAAACATCCACACCCTCCCGTACCCGCCTGCAACTCTCGTATCCACCACCGCCGGCCCGGTGAGAGCAACTCACTCATCCCCCACTCATGCCGGCCGGGTGAGCATCAGTCAGCACCCAAATCAGCACCCAAAATCTGTCAGATTTGGCTGCAGCATTGAATAATGGAGTCCGGATGCTTTCCGGCAAAGGAATTTTGGAATGGATCCGGCATCAATTGAATATATACCTATGTCAAAACACATAATAACATATATTAATGTATAAATGGATCTAACCATTTATGCTACAACTCATTTCATGCCTAGATTGATATAATCTTAAACATATGTTACTATAATTTAATGTTTCACTATGAAAATCCATATGGTGCTTTAGATACAGAAGAAAACTTGGCATGTTTAATAGTGTACGCAGAAATTCCTTATATACAGTAATAGACTTCACATTTCCTGGGCAATCCGATGTCTTGCTCACCTGCCCTGTAGATGCAATAGTATTTACTAAACAAATGCATTAAAGAAATGAGAATGATGCAACATTTCTCCTTAATCAACTGAGAACTGGCCTAGTAAACTGGTCAGGAACAATATGGGACAGTGACAATAAATATTTATATTTTTGTTCATCTTATGCAGATGCATTGACAACTTTCTTACTTTAAGAACTGACTGCAGTGTCCATAACTGCATAATCCAGTGGTTCCCAAACTGTGTGCCTAGGCTCCCTGGGGTGCCTCAGGACACTTGCAGGGGTGCCTTGGGTTGGTGGACCAGGATCAACTCATTATTTATGGTCAATGTACCAGGAAAAACCAGTGCTTGTGGCTGCCAATCATAATATATGTGGACAAAAAGAAGCAAATCCTGTCCCTCACCAGATAACTGTGACATATAAACACAATGCACTTAATTTTATATTTTTTTTCTGAATTTCTCGACAAGAAGCATTTGGCCTAGCGGTGCCTTGAAAATATTTTGATGCTCTAGGGGGCCGTGATTTAAAAAATTTTGGGAACCCCGTTCGCCGAAATCCCGACAAGGGGGGGACGTGGATCGCCCCCCCTTGCGGGCTCGCTGCGCTCGCCACGCAGCGAGCCCGATGCCTCTCTACGCTCGGCACGCTAATTTATTCTCCCTCCAGGGGTGTCGTGGACACCCACAGAGGGAAAAAGTGTCGGGATTTCGGCGGTCGGGATTCCAGCGTCGGGATTCTGAACACCGGGATCCCGACCGCCGGGATTTAAACTGCATCCCCCTGGCATAATCCAATGGGATTGCCATTTTAGGCTGGGTACACACTTTGCAATATATTGAATTGTTTATTCACTCAATGTATAATATATGGCAAGTGTGTACAATCCACATATCTGAGAATGATGTAGTTGAAAACATATTGCTTTGGTACATTTTTTTTTTTTTTATTAAACGCTGTATCAAATGAACACAAACATCAAGGAGATGGATGGACTAGACAGCCAATCACACTTTCCTGTTGTTTGATAGAACTATGTATAAACTACAGTACATGTCCCCTTTCTACTCATCTATCAGAAGATTTAGGTCAGCATCATCATGAGTGGCTATAGTTACAAATACCTGATTTATTAATGTACAGAACATGACAGAAATATTTTATATTTAGATAAAATGCTCATCTTGTATTATCTGTGCCCATGTAAGCAGATCATATACATTTCTTTAGTATTATGGTATAGTTAGTTCATTGTCACCAAAGTGTACTGAGATACAATATGGTTGATTTTCTGTGTCTTATTTGGAACCCAGCAAGTGTCTCAGGAACTCTATGAATGATCTTAATGTTGTGTCGTAAAAATAGTTTATGCTCATTCCATTGAATCTTGGTAAGCACACTAAGCAGAGGTAGACATGAAGGAGTAACTGTACTAAGATGGGAGTTTTATTGAAGATAGGATGTTGTCCATACCAATCAATCAGATGTTATCTATGATCTTCTAGAAGGTGCTAAATAATTAAGTAGAGTCTGATTGGTTGCAATATCCTATCAGTAGAACTCCCATCTTAGTAGTCATGATTTTAAGGTACAGTACTGTATAGTATATCAGACGGCTCAGTTGCACGTGTAATATCACTATAAGATACACAACTACTTTCATTACCACTATTACTACAACCCTCTGCTTTAGAAACTGAACGTGTTTTACATTATTCTAACAAACCCTTGTGTTAGTTTATTCTCTGAAAGCAATTTCCTATTAAGGATTTCTAATGTGCAATCCTGGGTTTCAGTGCAGCACAATAATAAAAGTTGGCTTAGTCATTTAATCTTTATCAAATACAGGTTGTTCCCCTCTATCCAACCAAAGAATCGTGTTCAGTATTCTAACAAAAAAATAAATTGTGGGCTTAGCAAATAGAGGCGGAGTTACCAGTCCTCCAGCGTCTGTAATACAGGAAAAGGAATATCCGGCATGTGTTACATTTTACCTACTTTGTTGTGCTTGGCATACTCCTTGCCAAACATCCAGATTCTTGAGAACTTGTATTTCTGCCATTAAATAAAAGATCCTGGTGTCCATGGTGATTTCATTTATTTCAGTACCCTAAGAGGCTTATTACATTATCAAATTGCCTCTTCTATAGGCATAGACTACAGCCAATGTTTACAAAAATTCCTTCCATCTCATATCAGTTCATAATGGATGTCATTCGTTTTCATTTCAATTTGACACGTACTGTAGCAACTTGTGTAACTCTGACATGCTTGGAAAATGGAACTTTCCGTACATGTGTGCGCCCATGTTCATGAGTTCAAGATGTATCAATATCCTTAAATGGTGATTCACATCTGGAGGGCCAAAGTTGGACATGCCTGCCCTAGAGTATCAGAATTTTGTCACAACACCCCCTAGGCCAGTGATGGCTAACCTTGACACTCCAGCTGTTGTTTAACTACACATCCCAGCATGCCCTGCTACATTTTTACTATTTGGCCATGCTAAAACTGATGCAGGGCATGCTGGGATGTGTAGTTCAACAACAGCTGGAGTGTCAAGGTTAGCCATCACTGCCCTAGGCCAAACGTTTCTTATTGAGAAAATTAGCAATAAGGTATAAAATTAAGCAAATTGCGCTTACCCCTTAGGTGGTGAACAAGGTTGTACTTCCGTGTGTCTACATATTCTATTATTAGCAGCTACTAGCATTGGTTTTGTTTAACACAATGAACCCATGGCACCCAATTACAATACATAGCTAAATATATATACACACACACAACTATATGTATTAAAGTGCACAAAAATGTCCACAAGTCTATTACTCTGCCAAAAAGGTATCCTGTAAATCCCAACAAAAGTCACCCCTTTACATGTGGTGCAGTGGCATTCAAATCTACATCTTCAAGAAGAGTGGTATCCGGATGACCGGTTGATAGTCAATAGGTCTGATGAAGTCACAGCAATTCTCTAAGTGACAAAATACATTGAGATGTACTGAAGTCACAGCGGGAATTCTACAACCACGATCAGCAACACAGGACACTGGCAACCTCGACTGGAACTTTGTGCTGTGATATGCCATTGAATCATTTCTTTAATGCACGTGAGTTTGAAGTTGAGTAAATTGTTACTTTTCTATGTGATCACTTGGTGCCCTTCAAGCCCCATTATAGATGGGATGCTGCCCATAGAAACCAATCAGATGCTACTTATTATTTATTTAGCACCTTCTAAAAGATACCACACAACTCCGCAGAACAAACACTGTATTAACCAAGCAAAAAATACCTAAAATTACATAACTCTAAATATAAGTATATGGTCAATATTGTAGAAAGTGATTTATAATCATTATCTTCGTTAATATGCAGAAATCCAATCTGCAGAGTTATACAGACTCAGTTGAATCTTATCAAGATATGAAAGTTAATTGTTTAGCAGCAGGCCATAGAGTCAGAACACAGGCTATTTATGTTCTGCATTTTATGTGCGCAACATCTGCTCACTAAGAACATATTCCTTATACATGTTGTGGGATGCAAAAGAATATGTCAGGGACTCAATCCTGTACACACAATCAAATGTCATTACAGACATTAACAGGTACATTTCATTACTCAAGTCAATCAATTCTCCCTGACCTTGTCAATGACATATGCAGAGGGAACATTTTGTAATCTTTCAGCCAGATCTCATACCGTGCGAGATAATATAGGTAATTTACAGACAGAATATTGAGTCATTAAACAGAACACAGGCGTCATAAAAGTGTGTGCGTATACAGAATGAAAACATCAGCAGCATTTTCCGGTCTCACAGATGTGTCCTCACTCCCCCAGCGGTACTGCACCATATGTAGCGAGGTGCACTGCGCGACTTAGACGCTGTGTCAACAGGAGCTACTTTCAGACTTTGGCATTTGAATGGCTTTGTCTTTTGCACAGCACAGGGGGCATAATTCAGAATGCTTTGCAAATTACCAAAAATCTGTGCTTGTGTCAGCGCACGTATGCGTCATCTTAAACTACACTCGCATTGTGATCTTAGTCTAAGATATGGGGTTGGCGTCAACTTGGACTGTAAGGGGGGAGGCCATGGTGGCTGCATCACATCTCATGTGGCAGCTGCAAACCAAAATATGATGGTCCTGCATCTGGCCCTGTGCTGGGCTCCCCCCCTCCCCCCATGCAAGCTACAGCCGCAGTCGCACACCAACAGACTTGCACCACTCTCATATTTGTGGCAATATATATTTTTCCCTGTGCATTCAATTTACCTAAAAAATATTGAAAATATTGTCCTTTGCAAGATACTTTCATTTATCAACTTAAGCCTAAACGTTATGCACCGACAATGCACAAGCTGCATCCATTTCTTGAATACTTACCCCTCTGGAGTCCTGTGCCAATCCAGCAGCACTGTAAAAAATTACAGAGAAAATGGTGCGGCTGCCATTTCCCAGGTGTTTTGGACTAGAACAGTAGTAAAGTCAGCAGGAAAGTGGCAGCCATGCCATTTTCCCAGAAATCTGCACATGTGCATTAGAGTCTGAGCCCTCTAGTGCTCAGAACATACAGCACTGCTGGCAGAGAGGAGGGGGCAGGACAGTGGAGGCTGCACACAAGACTCCTCCTCTCTTAAAACACCGCTAAGTTAATGTATAAAATATGTGAACTCATCAGTTTAATTTCCCCAACAGCAGGGCTATTTTTCAGTAGGCTCCAGCAGGAACTGAGGCCCTTATTCTAGTTCACTGTTTCTGACAAAATATTTCTTAGATGGACAAAACCATGTGCACTGCAGGTGAGGCAGGTGTAAAACCCCACCCAAATCTAATTCTCTCTGCACAAGTAACACTTGCCTCACCTGCAGTGCACATGGTTTTGTCCATCTAAGAAATATTTTGTCAGAAAGAGTGAACTAGAATAAGGGCCTCAGTTCCTGCTGGAGCCTGCTGAAAAATAGCCCTGCCCAACAGCAATATAGAATTATCACAGGGAGTAATTGTGTTTCTGAGCTGGCACTGTACATGAGTTTATGCACAGGAATCATTGCTCAGCCTGTTCTCATGAACCCCACATAATTTACTAGGACAAAAGATTTATCGCTTCAGCATTCAAATATTTACTACAGTTGCAAATCAGATCAATAGTCTTTTTTTTAACTTGTAGGTCGTATTTGGAAGTTTGGGACTCCCTATTCTTTGGCCATAACTTAACATTGGGAGAAGTGTAAAAATTAATAAATAAATTCATAACACTCACAACAACTGAAGAGATACAAGACCATCAAACAGTCCTTTGGGTATTTCAGTGATCTTATTTCCATATAGAACTCTGCAAGATAAAACAGAAGTGTTAGGCAATAGATGTTTCATTGTTTTCGCTTGTTTCATGATAGAAATTGTATTGATTTTGTTCACTGGGCTTCAGATCTGTGGTGTGACAAGCAGACACTCACTTAATAACCAATCTAAACTTCATTCAAGCAAGGTGGTGGCATTAAATACAATTTTAGGATTCATACTCGGTCAGATGATATAAACATATTGCACACATACATACACACACACACACAGACTAAATTGTGCAACTAATTCAGAGACTTGACACTGGTTATGTGTACATACATATCACAAAGCAACAGCTACTGTACTGTAGTCATTCTATCAATCACCTTGATATGAGCATTAAAGCTTAGACAAGCGTATTGATACCATGTGATATTAAAATACATATACTATTTGTTCAATATATTATTTTGTGTATACTGTGTACATAATAGTCCCCAAATCCTAAAATCTCTTTAGGACTTGAAAATAAATTAAGATTTACTACCTTGGGCAGTACACATGACAACAGTGCATCAACTGTGAAGGAACTGTAATCTCCAGCATAACCAGTATTTTTTCAGTAAGGACAATGATTATGGATTAAAGGGTTGACTGGGTCTAGATCAGGGATGGGGAACCTTTGGCCCTCCAGCTGTTGCTGAACTACACATCCCAGCATGCACTGCCACAGTTTTGCTATTTAGCCATGCTAAAACTGTAGCAAAGCATTCTGGGTTGTGTAGTTCAGCAACAGCTGGAGGGCCGAAGGTTTCCCATCCCTGGTCAAGATAGACAGTCAATACTTCACCACCAAAAAGTCGACAGAAACAATAGGTCGACACAAGCAAAAGGACAATATAGAAATTGTCTACACTTTTTTTGGGTGTTATTGTTCACGTGTTTTCACCACATTGCTTATGACATTGCAGCCGTTTTCACTGCTTTTTGAGCGGCCAATGCCCTTTCACTCAAAAAAAAAAAAGTGAAGCAGCACTGGCAAAATGCCTGCAATAGTAGCGAAAAATTCCCACAATGTTATAGACGAGGGTTAGATTAATTCAGATTTATTTACCTATGCCAAAAAACAGGACTAATCGAATACCCCCATTGAACCTTACATAATAAACATATAAACAGACAAAAGCAATTGTGCCACATGCATCCTAAAAGAAGATATTACCAAATATACGTAAAAAAAGAAAGATTAAATACTGTACATGATAAAATCAGGTCATTTTTCTCTACCTGTGAACAGCAATGTTCAATTAATGATATTTTTGGAAGAGCATCTTTCAAGTATTGCAATCGCGTTATCCTTAGTAAAGTAATAAAATTGTTGCCTCCAAGAACAGTGAATATTTAATAAAACCACAATAGCTGCCCAGCATGCATGAATCCAAATGTAATTCCTTGCTATGTCTATTATTACAGCTGACCCAAGGTTACATATTTTGGATTGTCACCTCACATAAAATTACTTCCAGTAGGTTAGAAGCAGCATTGCTGAACCCTTAACATAATCTGGCAAGAGAAAGTAGAGAGTGCAGTGATCTTGTGTGCTTGACACTGTTCAGTTAAACAGATTTTGATCTTCTGATTCAGTCCCTTCCCACATATTAAAGCCAGATGTTCGCAACACTCGATGGAGAAAATAAATCTGTAATATTATTCAGCGGTTTATAAAACACATCTATTCCCTGAAGATAATCCTAATGGATAAACCCTGGGCTAAAAATTTGTCTTAATCCATTTTATATCTCTCAGTATAATATGTTACGTTGTCAAATAAGATAGTCAGATAGATAGACACACACACACACACACACATACACACACACATATATATATATTTTACATACATACATAGAGATGTAAGTTTATAAGTAGTTCCCAGAGTTATTGGTGAATCCCATCTATACACACACACTACCAATACCGCAACAGCACCCAGACATTCACCCAGACAATACCACAACAGCACCCTCATTCACCAATGACAGTACACCAAAAGTATCAATTTACCAATCCTTCATTCCCCACCAACCCGACCCCTCACCTTACTAGTACCAACCCCCAAGCAGCACTATTAACACCAAACAATACCCCCCCACCCCCCATATTATAATACCCTGGGGTGTAACTAGATATTTGTAGGCTCAATAGCAAAAATTTGTATATACCAACCAATGGTGATAAATGTATATAACACATGTAATTTAAATAGGAAAGATTACCCCCCTCAGCTATGGGCCCCATAGAAGCTGCACCCACTGCACCTATGGTATGGTTACACCCTTTATAATACCCCTAACATTATAATACCCAGACACGTCCCCTTATACACTACAACACCCAGAAACCTTCCCACATACACAACAATATCTAGACACTTACCCCATATACTATAACACCCAAACATATCCCCTGGGACTGCAGACAAGTAGATCTGCGGGTCCCGGCCACACACTCGGTGGCCGCAATGGTAAGCAACGGAATAAGGCAGGGCAGTGCAGTGCATCGATAGCCCCACAGACCCCCGGCACCCAAACTTCTCCAATCCCTCCCCGCGACCGCGGGCTATGTGGGGCTATTGTTACGCCACTGGTTTGGGAACCACCGGTGTAATGCAATGTGGCACACCGACACGACACTTGCTTTGCAATCTTTGCAGGCTATCTTTATGACTGTTCTTTGTGAATGTAGTGTACAGGTTTATGGTCCAATCTATTAACAGCATGAAATATGCCTTGGAAATGGAGATGGTTAAAAGGGTAACTTATTAATATGGCAAACCAGCAGGGCATCTTAAGAGAGGAGGAGGCCGCGTGCAGCCTCCGCTGGCCAGGCCCGCTCCTCTCTGGTAGGAGCAGTAGGTTATGAGCATTAGAGCGCACAGACCCTACTGCGCATGTGCAAACCTCTGGAAGCCTCTACTACGCATGCGCAGATCCCCGAACGCGCAGATTCCTGGATCTCTGCAGCACTCCTGCCACCTCCAATGGACTCCAGAGGGTAACTATTGGAAAAATGGGTGGCGTGTGCACGGTGTGGGCCCCCCTGGGACTCTGCACCCATTATAGGTACGCCACTGCAACCCAGGTAACACTGTGCTGTCTTATCATGCATAATATACAGCATGGTGTTTATGGCTTTCTGCCATACACAAAGTATATTGTAAAAATAATACAAAAATATACACAAACATGAACACACACACACACTGTATTACTAATGAAGTGTAGATTCAGATGCAGACTGCAGAGGGAACTGTATTGCATCCCTCAGTGTCAGATTTTCTGAAGACTTGGAATTATAATCAAGATGTTACATTAAGTTTCTCAAATGAGGATGTTAAATTGCTCCAAATTCCACAGAGCAGGGACGGGAAAAACAGACAACCAGAGCTCTAGTTGATGTACTGCTCCAAAGAAGTCTTTAATCACCCAACAATTTCTAGGTTGCTCATGTAGAAAGGACTTTAATAGGGTTATGCAGAGAATTCTATTTTCAGAGTCTGCAGTCTGCATGATCAATTGCTAATTTGGGAGAGATTAGCTTGTCTTTAGCGGCATGACAGTTGTCTGCATAAATGCTTGGCTACTTAGGAGGCAAATTAACACTCTTAGGACACCTACACACTGAAGTAAAAAAAAAATGAATGTTAAAAAGGAGTACACTAATACATGTACTTTGTGCTTGCTTTTAACAATACATTCAAGATACGTTTTCAATCCCATAGAACTCTACTATATAAGTAAGCACTCATGAAAACTACAGACAGTGCAAAATTATGTTAACTTCCTGTATTATACTGTAATTAAACAATGTATATAAGCAATAACAGTCACATGCACAAACCATTAAAGTCTTATGTACAAACCATTAAAGTCTCATGTTGTAGCATATAAAATATTACATAGCTCTGGGTGACTGCCACTAGTGATGGATCACATGATAATGGGCCAGATGTATCAAGCTTCAAACAGTGGTAAAGTGGAGAGTAGTAAAACAGACAACCAATCAGCTCCTAACTGTCATGTTACAGGCTGGGTTTGAAAAATGACAGGTAGGAGCTAATTGGCTGGAGGTTTATCACTCTCTCCATTGTATCGCTTTTTGAAGCTTAATACATTCAATATCATAAAAATGATACTGTAGATCAATTGTCATAGATTTGCTGGAACTGATATAAGCTGTGTTCCTACTGAATACTTTGCCATGGATCTGGATAAAGTCACAGATTTGTTTTTAAATATACAGACTTCCTGCTAAATTGAGTAATCAAAAAAAATATATATGTAAAGGATATCTTCACATAAACACTATTCTTTACTTTAATGTGTTAGAAAAAGGGTCTTTCCTGAACATTAGTGTTAATGAAACTCATTAAAAACGAGCTCTTTGTAATCTGATGTTCAGTGCTACCCTCCAAAGTGGATTTGTGCTAAGCCGATATTACAACTAAATTCCAAATGTAATTTTTTCTTTACAAATGTTCCATTATTAATTATTTACATATTTATAAGCATACTTACAGTGAGGTGAGAGATTTTAATCCACTGAATGCATCTGGTGCTATCTCCGATATTTGGTTCTTGCTGATATCTCTAAAATTAATCAGAAAATTAAATTCATAAGCGTAATAATACAATATTTAATGTTCTAGAAAATATTCAAAGTAATAAGACATATATAATTATAAAAAAAAAACAGTTTACTTTTGCACCCAAGTCCATGGGGAGAAATCAATTACCCGCCGTAAATCTTTCAGTGAAAAAAAAATAGTTTTTTTCATGATTTATGGGTTTTATTTGCACAATTTTGGGGGGGGGGGGGGGGGGTCAATTCAATTGATGGTATTTTTTTGTGGCAAAATCGACCATTTTCAAATGCATAGTTTATGTTCCTGGATCCAGGTGTTTTCGCATTTGTGACAATACTGCACTTATTAGGGATTTTGAGGTAAATTTATTAAGATGGAAGTTCTATTGAAGATAGAACCTGGTTGGGTTCTATGGGCAACATTCCATCTATTATATTCTAGAAGGTGCTAAATAAATAAGTAGAGTCTGATTGGTTGTTATGGGCAAAATGCCATCTTCAATAAAACTCCCATCTCAGTATGTTAACATTGGTTGTTCTGCCTCTGAGCGAGTGAAAAAAATCCTTGATAATGCTGGTTATCTGTGCCAAATAATACCCCCAGAGCAATCAGTAAGCCACAGTAATTCACCACAGCCAAATAAAAACCCTCCCACCTTGTCTTTTAACTATATACTGTATATATATATATATATATATACATAGGGCTCTATATGTTTTTACTTGTGCTATTCTCTACCCCTTGCTGTATCCCCAGCATCACGCATTGTTCCTTTGGATATTTTCCTTTTTCATATTATCACATTTTTTTATTTTCCGCATACAGCTCCATATAGCCTGTACAGTGCCTAGAGGGGATCCGACCTTCGGCGCAATTGCATATAGACATCAGCACCAACATCCCAAAGCACGGGCAGTACGCACAGTGTTGATATACACAACTAAGGCAACCATAGCAACCGCAGCCAGAGTGGAAGCCTCGCCATGGGGAGGTGCCGAACAGTCACTTCGGGCAAGCAGTCATGATGTCACCAGACCCCGAACGGCAGGCGAGACAGGTGATGGGCGCACTTGATTGTAACTTTTGTATGTTATAAATGTGTCTGTTTTTGTACTGTATATCAGGTCTTGGTAAAAGGGGTAACTCCCTCAAAGGTTGACTACTTAAAGCGCAGTTTCTGTGTAATGCCAGGTCGACTTGGCCTTGTGTTTTGGATCATTGTCATGTTGGAACGTCCAAGTATGCCCCATGCGCAGATTCCGGGATGATGAGTGCAAATTTTCCTCCAGTATTTTCTGATAACATGCTGCATTCATCTTGCCATCAATTTTGACCAAGTTTCCAGGGCCTTTGTAGCTCACACATACCCAAAACATCAGTGATCCACCTCCGTGTTTCAAAGTAGGAATGGTGTACCTTTCATCATAGGCCTTGTTGACTCCAAATGTAATGTGGTCAAAAAGTTCAATTTTGGTCTCGTCACTCCAAATGATTTTGTTCCAGAAGTTTTGAAGCTTGTCTCTGTGCTGTTTGGAGTATTGTAAGCGGGATGCTTTGTGGCATTTGCGTAGTAATGACTTTCTTCTGGTGACTCGATACAGAATACAGAATATTTTTCTTCAAATGCCTCCTTATTGTGCATCTTGAAACAACCATACCAGCTGAAGTTATTTGTGGATTTTTCTTTGCATCCCGAACAATTTTCCCGGCAGTTGCGGCTGAATTTTTTGTTGGTCTACCTGAATGTGATTTGGTTTCCACAGAATACCTAATTTTCCTGTTTTATACAGTTCAATAACCTTTTCCCGCAGATCCTTTGACAATTCTTTTGCTTTCTCCATTACTCAGAATCTAGACAAGTCAGTGCAGCACTGAATGCAAGGGTCTTTCAGGAGACCAGAAACTCACTGACCTTTTATACACACACACTGATTACAAGCAAACAGATCACAGGTGAGGATGGTTACCTTTAGTAGCCATTCAAAGCCGTTTGTGTCAACTTATGTGCATGTTATCAGGCCAAAATCTCCAGGGTATGTAAACTTTTAATCAGGGTCATTTGGGTATTGTATGTTGTCCTTATGATTTAAAAAGAGTAAACACAGTTGTTTGACAATAAATGGCTTTACCCAACCACTAACCATGAGTGAAAGAAAAGTTTGTGAGTTATTATTATTTTTATCTGAAAAATATAAACTGTATATAAACTTTATATAGATAAAGACAGCAATCCTCTAGTACAGGGGTGGCCAACCGGCCAGAGGTAAAGAGCCGAAAAATATCTGTAGTCAAGCTCAAGAGCCAACAACATGAAAAAAGGGGCATGGTCTATTTGGACCCTTTGGGTGGTATGCCTGGAAATTTTCCGCAGCGAGCTGTCCCGGAAAATTTCCGGGCATACCACTAATATAGAATAGGTGCGCGCCAGTGGTGTCCAGGTGTGCACCACTGGCGCAGCACCTCTAGAGCCCCTTCCGTCACCACCCCACCCCCCCATCACCTTTGCTCCGGCATACGCTGGAGCTCCCCTGACCCGCCATGCTGCCACTCATTTTACAGCAGCAGTGACGTCGGCGGCAGGCTCGGGTATGTTCAGCGCAGCTTGGGGGTACTCGGGAGCACTCAGGCACCTGTGCTGCCGCAAACATCCCCCAGCCTGCCACCGACGTCACTACTGAATGTGACAGGGGGATAAGGCAGAGGGGGCAGCGGCGGCAGGGACGCTCCGGCGTACAAACTCCAGAGCGGAGATGAGTGTGTGGTGTGTTTTGCTGGGGCAGGACAAACCTGCCCTGGTAGGTTTGTCCTGCCCCAGCAAAACCCACCACTCAAGGGGTTAATGTATGAGAGGGGAGTGGGAGCTGGAGCCACACTTTAACAGGGGGAGAGCCGCATGCGGCTCGAGAGCCGTGGGTTGGCCACCCCTGCTCTAGTAGTTAGATGCTGTACTGACATGGGATAACCCCTGAATATAACTGCACCATTTTTTCTTTTTACAGTTTTAGACATTACTTAAAATGTTAATTTCTAATTAGTTATGCACGCAGCATAAAATCTGCTAAAAGTATACCATACAGGCACTGCCATCCGCTTAAAGGTGGGACCTGTAGGGTACCAAGGAAAAATAGTAATTGAAGCATTTAATCTTTTTTGCCCTAATCCTCAGTGCAGGATGTGGGAATGGCTTTAGCACTATCAGCTGGTGTGTCCCAGGTGGGAGGGACCACTGATTTTCTTTTGTAGGCCCAATCCTAGGTTATTTAAACCCCCCATAAGCTGAGGCTATCCTGCTACAATACCACAATCATTTAAGTTATAAATCTTTCTTCAAAATCAGGAAAACAACTGCAAGACTTCAGCATGAATGTAGCTACACACCAGTTCATGAACTAAAATTGAAGAGAAACATAATACCAGTGGAGCAGAAGTCTTTCTGCAGGAACAGACAAACCTGATGGCATGAACCTGATTAGCAAAAATCTTCTTCAGGAATTAATAAACAAAACACAGGATTAAATGGACATTTTCTATAGACACTGTTGCTGTTCTGTTTATCTACACATTTTATATTTTACCATATCCACATGGCACCTAATGACCCCAAATAATATCACTATCATTATCCCCACAGTAAGTTGGACTTACATTCGCTTGAGTTTCTTGTACTGAGTAAAAGCTCCAGCTGGAATACTCTTGATTGAATTCTGTTCCAGGCGTCTAAAAGCAAGGCAGAAAAATATTATTTTTATTGTCTACTTGCAATTACTGGGTGACCACACATCTGCGTCATTCACTTATTATGAACATTCTCAAAAAATATGGATAAAGGAAAAAACGTTTAGTGTTTGTTTGTTCAGCTTGTGAAATTGTTAGTATGATACTGCTGGTCTTCATCACTAGACTTCTGGATATTATTTTGTGAGCTTTGGCAGAACCACACAAATATATTTCAAATTGCAGCAATCTTATACAGTTGAAGTTATACCATTATCCATCATAAAGAACACACATCATTAACCAACAGTTTGTTAGACTAGCCCTTTGTGTTCAAAACAACATTAGCATGTATTTATTTTCATATACTTTATTAAAACAAAAAGCAATGCTTTCTCATGGATGCAGTATACTTTTACTTAGTAATGTTCAAATGGGGTGCATTGCGTGAGTGCGCCGGTGACGTCACTGGCTGGCCTGCACAATGTATCCTTGGGACCATGGATGCTGAGGAAGAGGATTCCGATGGCCACCGTGGACAGCGGGGGCTGAGGTAATTATGAAAAAAAGAGGTGTGGGGTTCCCAAAAAACCCGAAATATTCTAAAAAACACGTTTTCGGAATGTTTTGGTTTTTGGAATACACGGATAAGGGAGACTCAACCTGTAATAATAATTATAATAATAATAAAAAAAGAAAACGTAGAAATTCATTTTACAGATTGGAAGATTTCCTGTGATAAACAAAAGCTCCATACTTATTATATGCTATGTTGGTCTTGGCCAATATAGTTAACAATATCAGCCGCAGTTTCCAGATATTGAGCATACACACTGAACGATATCGGTAAACAATATCGTTCAGTGATGTCGGAGTGACCCATTGAACATGCAGGTCTTGGGTATATTGCCAAATTGACCTGCATGTTCAGCAGACAGCACACGGGAGCATGCATTTATTAAGATTACTAGATTGTAAACTCCTCCGAGCAGGGCCCTCTTCCCTCCTGTTGTCAAAGCCCACTTCTCTTCACATGTCACTCACAGCTCTCCTATACTCCAACACTCAGTGACCATCTTCGTCTGCATACTCATCTCCATCATTGGCCTCAAGCCTCTAGTTGTATGCTTATTGAGTCCTCACTACTTATATTTAAGCTGTAATGTGTATTGAACTGTGGCACTCTTTATTTGTACTCTATTTTTGTTGTTTATTCAATGTTATGCCAAGTTTTGTCTCCCTGTATTGTTTCTTTGTACGGCGCTGCGAAACACTTGTGGCGCCTTATAAAAAAAAAAAAATAATAATAATAATGAATGCTATTGCGTGTACAGACATGACAATATATAGTTAAATATATCGCTCATATATCCTCTAATGCGTATGGGGCTACAGTGTTCATTTATGGCCTTAGTTATAGCAGCTATGAGACTGCATAAGCAGGCAGTCAGGGATCTCACCCGTAGTAAGCATGCCTTCAAAGTCAAATCCCCAAGCAGCAGCAGTGGGGCTACTGAAATCTCTTAAGTTCTTCAAATAAATATAGCCTCCTATAGTGACCTGGCTATTTGTGCCTTTGATTTGCTATCTGTGTAGGCTGCTTTACACTGATTACTTCAGTAGAGGGAGCTTCTCAGTACATGAGGGCACTTATAAAAGTTTGGAAAGGAAAGAAACAGCAATCTAGGAGAAGGTGATAGAAGAGAAAGGTGTGTGGGAGAGACAGTGGGAGATGGAGAGGCAGGGAGTGCCATGAAAAGGTGAAAAGGAAAGGTAGTGGGTGACAGGAAGAGGGTGATGCTTGGAAAGGCAGTGGGTGACATGAGAGAGAGGGTTACAGGGAGATAGTGAGGCAGGGGAGAGGCAGAGAGTGAGGCATTGGATGACAAAGTGGGAGACTACCTCCCAAAATTGTGACATCATCCATGCAGCATTGCCTACCCCCAGCACCTAGCCACTCTTAGGTAGCCCAGGAGGCAAAAGGAGGATGAGATGGAGAATGAGGCAAAAGAAGGATGAAAGGAGGATGAGATGAGGGGAGGCCTCCCTGTCCTTATTCCACCTATGGCCGGACCATGTCCTCTTCTAGTACTGTACTGTCCAAAACAATAGAGTTGGAGGGAATAGTTCATATCATATGACCCCCAACCCCTAAGACAGATCCTGTCTAAAGAACACCCCCAAATATAGACCCTCAAACTAATGACCACCCCTAGCCCATATACAGACCCCTAATTACCCCCACCCCAATGCATAACCTTATCTAGTGATCATCAATATAGAACCCTATCTAATGACTTCCCCAGCCCAAATGCAGTCCCCTGTCTATTTACCTCCCCTCACCACTAATGCAGACCCTTGTGTAATTACCCCACCTCTAATATAGACCCATATCTAATTACCTACCTCCTCTACTGCAGATCATAGTCTTTTAATCCACAGTGTAACTACCCCCACCACAATACAAACACCTGCTCTTCTAATGCAATATACTCTAAGAACCCCACCCATCCTACTCTAATCTAGACCCCTGCATTGGTGTTGCTGGTAATGAGAAAGGAAACTGCACTTATGAAGACAGCTTTATAACCTCAGGGTGATGTGACGGCTACAGTATCTACAGTCTGAGAGGAGCAGCAGGTGGATGAGTGAGATTCTTCAGTTGCCATGTGTATGTGTGCAGCTTGGGAGGGGAGAGAAGCGGTTTAACTGGGATCACAAAATGCTGTAGGGGGTCCAAGCCAGGTGGGAATACCAGAGCCTGTCACAGGAGTGTGTATATATATTATATATGTACACTAGGTATATGAAAAAAAAAATATTTGAATATGAAACGATCATAGTGAAAAAACTGCCAGTGTTCACAAAGACAAGCCATGAACTGCGCAATGATTTGTAATACCTGCTTAAAAGACATGAAATATATACAGAGATTATACCATGCGTCAGAGCTTCATAATGTATAGATTGGAAATGTTTACAGTAAGCTTGTTAACCACTCACTGGCAGCAGCATACCTATTAAGGTGTTTCACTGACTCATGACAGGCTTGTATCATTGGCACATTTCACGGACCACATAGAAAAAAATGTGTCTTTCTACTTATTTTACAGTATTTTGCAAATTCTACATGAACATTTCTGGATGGGTTTTTTGTTGCATAATGTAAGTCCAGATCTATATGGGTTTCACGTGCAATAATTATTTAATAGTTGGTTCACATGCTGTGGATGCTTTCATATACACCCTGAATGCAAGTATGTGTGCCACAGAGAGAATCCACAATGTAATGAGGGAGGCTATTAAAATAGATTGGAGGTGCTAAATAAAATGATTGATTCAATGCTTCACTTAGAAGTTTCAATAAACACGAAATCATTCACAGAAAACAACAAACTATAAAATTGAAAAATTTGGGATTTAATAGTTGAATCCAACAGCTGACACGGCCATTTTGTCATGTAGGATTACAGCAGAATGGACATTATGGGCTCTGGTGGGCAGTGAGCAAGATAAATGAAAGGGTAATGCCCACATCAAGGCAATAAATTCTATCCTACAGTTCCAAGAAACATTATGAACCACATTATGAACCATGATTACAAATGTTGGGAGGTTTATAAATGTCAATGCATTGCAGTGTCTATATTATGGCTATGTCTCCTGGGGACCTAGTAGAGTGTCATTTGTTAATGTAAATTTGCTATCATGTAAATATGGCTATTTGTTGTTAATGTGCAGTTTTAATGATGGATGCATCCTTATTTTCAGGAAAAAGTAATAACAATCAAATGTGTCTAGGTAATGCTAATTAGCATTTTCAACAAACACACATATATATTTTAATATTCCAAATATTCTGATTATTTTTCAATATACTCAAACACAATGACAGAGTGCCTTGCATTTACCATGTTAGCCATTAAGGTGGGGGGTAGGGGTTTAGGCACTAGGGGAGTGGGAGGTTAAGGTTAGGGTTTGGGGAGGGAGGGTTAGGACTAGGCACTAAAAAGGGTATGTTAGGCACTAAGGGGCGGGGAACATTAGGGAGGGAGGGTCAGCACCAAGGGGGGCATTAAAGAGGGAGGTTTAGACACTAAGGCTGCTTTGGGAAGGTTAGGCATTAAAAGGGAGGGTTAGTGTTATGCACTAAAGAGGGGGGTTATAGTTAGACTCTAAAAAGGGTAGTTAGGTTTAGGCATTAAGAGGGGCATTAGGAGGGAGGGTTAGGCACTAAGGGGGAGCATTACGAGGGAGGGTTAAGCACTAAGGGGGAGCATAAGAGTGGGAGGGTTAAACATTAAAAAGGGTGGGGGTACGGTTAGGCTGCAGTGGGAAGGTTAGAAATTAATAGGGAGGGTTGGTGGTAGGTACTAAAAGGGGGGTAGGGTTAGGCACTATGGGGGAGGCATATGTTGCGGGTGAAGGGTTAGGGTTCAAAAGGGAGGGTTAGTGTTAGCACTAAAAAAGAGGGGTTACGGTTAGGGCACTAAGACCCTCACTCTGGTTTGCTCGGTATGCTGCGGGGGATCACAGCTTTCCGAGCACCAAAGACACCACCCATCCAAGTGCCCCACCCGCCCCGCCACCAATGATTCCCCCCATTAACATGTGACGGGAATGTGTAATGAAAACATCCCATGCCCCATTGGCGATCCTAGTCCCCGCTGCCATCCACCCCTGAGCCGCCCAATTCTTACAAACGGCTCTGCAACTATGCAAGTCACTAAACCCGTTCGCAAAGGGGAGCTGCACTTGCACATAATATGCCATGCGCAGAGCCCCAAACATTGGAACGGGGCCAAATTCGGCACCATCTAATTAAACCAGAATGAGGGCCTAAGGGTGGAGGGTTAGAGTTAGACTCTAAAAAAGGGGGTTAGGGTTAGGTACTACGGGGGGGATAGGCTGCTGGTGAAGGGTTAGGCACTAATAAGGAGGGGTAAGCTGCTGGGTGGGGGAGGTTTAGGCATCAGGTAGGGAGGGTTAGGGGGTTCAGGTGAGAGGGTAAGTATATTTAACTAGCTCATTGGGATTATGATCATCGGGATTCCGACCCCGTCACTAGAATGTATTCACCTAAATACGTTCATGTTATTAACATTTAAGATTTATTGGACAGAAAAAACACTTTCATTCTTAACAGTACAATTACAAGGCTGTGATTGTGGCATTTGTGATATATAGTTTAAAAGAAACTGTGTCTGATGATTAAATGCAGTGATATAGCTAATGGCATTACTGCATTGTTTTAATCCACATAGTTTCACTTTTTACAGCATTAGGCAACTAACCAGATGTAGTAATCATAGGTGTGTGCACATTGAGTGTTAGGGGTGCACAGGCACCCCCTAATGCTGTGCCCACCCTTATGAACACCTCCCTGCCGCTACCAATACCAGCAATTCTTACCAAAGACATTTTGCTTTTTAGAACTGTATTCCATTAAAAGAAGCGCCCATCAATTAATTATGTGTGTTTTGCATTATTATTTGTACTAGAGCATTGTCATATCACTACATACCTGCGTCACCCACATATGTTTTTGACTTTATTTGCATGTACTGCTACACAGAGTAATTAGAGGATTACAACTGAAATAGGCAGGAGATTATGGCGTAGAGACCCCAATGGGTGTAGTTAGACATGCCCAATAGGTGGTGCTAGACACGTCCCTTTGATAGTGCACCCCCTAATAAAATGTGCTGCGCATGCCTTTGGTAGTAAATCGATCATATGCAGATTATATAGTTAGATTATTGAAAATATTCTATGCTATATTCTAATAGTCTACAACAACAGACTAAATAAAAGTGTAGAATTTGCGCCATAGTCATCATGACACATATCTGAAACAACAGGCAATACTTCTGTCCTGCATCAGCTTATCTTGCCATAATGGGTTCTCATCCGATTCCATGATTCTGTCCTCACATAGCAGGAATGAGTCATTGGAACATCCGGTCGTTCTATAGCTCTTCCCGATACAAAGCCATTTGTCTACAAGACTAATGTATACAGCAGCAGGAAAGAGGAGGCCACACTGCTGTATTTATTTTCATTTGGCTATGTCCGTTTAGTGGGAATGGGTTAGTATCCTTACCCTGTGCAATGGAGGATCAGTCCTTTAGCAATTTTCCTATTTCAAACAACATCTAATGCATAATGATTTGTCAGGCTTCTCCATAACACAGACAAATCACAGGCAGGGAAAGAAGAGTGAAGCATCAGTACTGATAATTCTTGGCTGTCACAGGAATAGAGTCTACAAATGAGATGGTCACGCTCTATTAACAATGCCTTTGTGCTCTGCTCGAGATCTGTCATAAAATGTCCCTTCTGCATTTTTTGGCTGTGAAAATACTTACTGGAAAGGTTACAATATGTAAACGGAGGGATTTTTTTTCCCCCTTTCTTTCAATAAAGCCATCAAAGCGGTAAATACAGAGAAGTCTGTTGTACTGTAGTAAATCCTGCTGCTCTCGGGTACAACTATGTCTCAGGCACATTTCCATGTAAAATACTTCACCTCAATTCCAATTTGTGTAAGCTAATTGTTGCTGCTTGTTAAACTTTTATGGCTTGATTTATTCAAAGTGAATGAATGTATATGAGCCGTGATCAGCCTATACATAGTGCTTCATTCAATATTCTGGCAATGTATAAAAATGCATTTTAACATCAAACTTGAGCCAACTGCACATTCTTTGTCTTTGATAATAAAAGTGCTATTGCTGTGTGTTGTGCTAAGCATTAAAGCAGGGATGGGGAACCTTCGGCCCTCCAGCTGTTGTTGAACTACACATCCCAGCATGCTCTGCAACAGATTTATCATAGTACAATGGCAAAACTGTAACAGGGCATGCTGGGATGTGTAGTTTGTCAGAGATTTGTGTATATTATATATATATATATATATATATATATACATTTATTTATATTGTGGTAATACATTTGAAAACATTTGAAGAACCTTAATTACAGAGGTGCTTGGCTTGCACAGTGTACCAACTGTGCCAGAGCTAATGATATTAGGACAAAACGATTGCTTACATCTCAATAATGCCTTCTGGTAGATTGGCTGGAATTTCAGCAAGTCCTTTCCCTCGACAGTCCACCACATTGTTGCTGCAGGCACAGGCAGATGGGCAGCTCACTGCATTGGCATTACACGATGGAGGCTCATTTTGGGTTCCTGTGAAATGACAGCATAGTATTAGTGAGTCAATAACCTGTTCTCTATCACTGTACTGTTGTATCACATATTGTATTCAAGACTACACATTGTGTGGCAACATATGTCACTTGCTGGAAAGTGTAAACTAAAGCCACCAGCTTCAGCACTAATATCACCTATGCATTTTAAGCAAAGCCATTCTTTTAGAGGTGTTGATGCAGTGTCCGATTGTATCTAGCATGAAGTTGCACCTGACATGCAGAGGTTTTATATGTACATTTTTGTGTGCACTATTACTTACTGAGGGAGTATTTGGACAGATTGGGCAGTGCCTTGTGAATATGGATTAAGATACACATGAAAGGGCTGATTCTCAGTTTCATGCAAGTCAGAGATGTGTGCCAGCAGAGCTGTTGTGGAGCTGCCTGGGGTAACCACAAGATGCTTCCTCATTACACTCCAGACAGAGTGATCTTAATGTATAGGCACTTTGGCCATCTGCCCAGTGTCCCACAATTGTAAGGGTCAAGTAAGGGAGAGTGAAGGTCATATACCATTCTCTACCTGCCCACCAGCCTGCAGCCAGAAAGCTGTCCAGATGCACTACACTTCAAAAGTGATAAAATGGACAGTGATAAACTACCAACCAATCAACTCCTGCCTGACATTTTTCAAACAGTCTGTTGGGAGCTGATTGGCTGGCTGTTTATCACTCTCCATTTTATCACTTTTGAAGCTTAGTGCATCTGGCCCAGTGACTGGTTATCAGCATGCTGATTGGTGGATGCCTGGAGCGATCCACCAATAAGAGTGAAGATAGCTGATCACTGTATGGAAACATGTTAAGAGATGAAGCAGGACCATAGGAGCTGCATGTTATTGTTTTTTTTAAATCGATTCCCATTGAATGGGTGTTGACCAGACTTAGCACATTGCTTTGGCCAGGGCCTACAATGCCAGTAAGATGACCCTGGCTCCAGGCAGTGTTTGTCATCCTGGAGCCATTGGCTCTGTTAGTTCATCATGATGTCACCTGTTCCGGGAAAGAAATTTGCCTTCTTATGGTGCAGAAGGAGCCTATATTACTCCACCCAGTTGCACTGCATCAGTGGTAGCCAACCCTAGCCCTCGAGAGCTACCAACAGTTCACATTTTCCAGACAACCTAGCTGCTGCACAGCTGCACTCATTAATCACTGACACATTTTAAAATATACACAGATGTAGCTAATTAGCTCACTTGTGATTCTGGCCCTTATTCTGATTCGTGCGGTACGGCCCGCGTGCGGCCGTACCGCCGATGTTTTCCGTCTGCACATGCGCAGAGGTCAATCTGCGCATGTGCAGGCGAATTCGCCGCACATAGCGTTACTACGCCGCAAAGGGGGCGTATAGGGGAGTGAGAGGCTTCATGCCCTCATTTCCCTATGTATACGCCCCGCGTTTCATGGGCGTTCCCATGCAAACGCGGGGCGTACGCATGCTAATGAGGGCATGACGCAACTCATGGGGGCGGAAAGCTGACGTCGCCGGATGTCAGCTTTCAGCCCCCATACAAGCTACCACACGGACGATTGTCCGTGTGGTCTCAGCTTGCGGGAGCTGCCGCGGCGTGCGGACCTGCCTTCGATGGTCGACGACCATCGAATGCAGGGGGCAGCTCCCACCATGGTGGAGGCGTAGCCTCCACCATTTTTATGCGGATCGCCAGCCGTCCGTGTACGGACGGCCGTGGCGATCCGTAGGGTGGGCGGGGATTCGTCTGGTGCGGTCGGAGCCGCATATGCGGCTCGACCACACCAACCAGAATAAGGGCCTCTGTGAGGAGACCTGCAAAACATGCACTGTTGGTAGCTCTCGAGGACCAGGGTTGGCTACCCCAGCACTACATAATGTAAAATACTCTGATGCTGAGAAAGCCAAGTGCTTAATGCAGTTCAATTTTTTCACATGTTTATAGAAATGCTTTTGTAGCAGTTGACATGATACTGACCACTTTCTCCAAGCTGACATATTAAAACTGAATACTATTTTGAGTGTTATAAACATTTATGATTTGTATCATGAAGAGGAAGATGATGAAGAATTGCAGCAAGAAAGATAAGAAGACTGCCTTCCCTTTCATCTTGGAAGAAAACGGTTACTTAAAATATTAACAAAGACAACATAATATACTACAACAACTGCATTGACATAAAAGGACTTTGGGTGCTATTCTTCTTTAATTGCTGCTAAATTTCCTCACCTACTGTATATTCTTACTTTCCTGTTTCAAAAGATGTTTAGATGCATTTAGTCTCAAATGTCAGGGTTTTTGATATGCAGATACATTTTCCAAACGTCAAAGTGGAAAATGAAAATAGCTAGTGTCTGGTTGTGTACATGAAGGGGCAATCTCTCTTGACAAAGGAAAAGTGAATTACTCAGAGCCCTATCCCCGCTTTTGAGAAATGTCAAGGATTCCACTGAGAGCTAGTGCCTGTGTGTTTGAATTTCCATTAGCTGTAACAAATTGTAACCAATGGTCATCTCTCTTTTCATCTGTCAATATTATGTGTACTAGAAGCTGGAAAAAAAAAGAGAAGTCAACAAATTTTATTTATTTTAGCTGGAGTTCCAAGCAGAATTGAAAAGGCTGAAATCAGTGAGTTGTGGCACTTGAAAAAAAAAAAAAAAAAAAAACATGCATGAATAAATGTTTTTTTAAAATGTGCATTAACACTTTTCAGTCGTATGGACTATAGCAGAGAAGATATTAGATGTGTCTCATGTACAGTCATACATATGCAATTAGTTTCACTGCAGAAGCTTGCTGTGGAATGAATGCCAATTATTATGCTGGTAGTATATTAAACATAAAAAGTATATACATGGAAAGACTCACAGTATATCGGTAGAGTGAATGTTTTTCTACAACTGTTGCAGACTACAGCACTGACTTGTGCTTCTCATACCGCTTTCACACTGCCAAAACATTTTAAAAACCGGTATTTTTAAACGGTATTTAAAACGGGTCTGAACCTTCACATTGCAGCAGATTACTACCGTTTAAGTACCATTGACATCAGTCAACCCGTTTAATCCCCTGAACATGTTTCAAGGCAGAATGCAGGGGACAGCCTATCACAGGTCTGTAATCTGTTGTTTTTACTAAATACCGTTTCAGAATCATTCTCACAGAGCACTTTCCCACTGCAGCCGTAAAAGTTTTGAAATGGGAAAAAACGGCAATACACCGTTTAACAAGTGCAGTGTGAAAGGGGTATAAGATACCATTTATATTCCAAATTGTAAAAGTTGTCTAATCCAACCACAAATAAAATAACATCAGCAATTATCAAACTGTACAAATGTGTGTGCTAGTAGACATAAATCCAGTATTAGTAAGCAAGAGCCACCACACACTGTAAGAAGAGCAGAGAGTGAGTAGTGGTGAATAAAGTGAACTAGGGCACTGCATGATTTAATCTAGACCTGGGGTTCCATGATGTATTTTGACCTGGGTTCTCTGCTTGTCACAGCAGGAGGAGGTTGAGGATCCACCTAAGGTGGCAGTCCAAGGATGGGCTGATCTGGTAGTGCTTGAAGCTTAGCAGGTAGGATGTAGGACCTACGCACAAGATCTCAGGCCGTGAGTATTGACCCAATTCTTTGGCGAGGGCGCAGAGTTTAACAACCCAGCAGTCTTTGCCAGGGACCCCGCAAGGGAGTTTGGATTACGCTGCGTCTGGACAGCATTTTGCAGCCCCTTGCTAGGACAACTCACTGATGGCAAGAGAATAACTGAACACAGGACTGGAGGTAGGTTGAGACACAGAGACTTGAGGGATAATCAATAATAACAAAGAACTGAAATGGCCAACTTGGCGTAGACAGTCTTGGTCAGATTAACGGATAACTCAAAAGGCCGATTTGGCTTCAGGGAAACGAAACTTAGGAAGCAGGATAACTTATTGTTACATTTCATTACAGCCAGCGCTGGCACACCCTCTCTTTTTTCTAACTTAAAGGGTCGGCTTGCGTGAAAACTCTGGGTGGGTATAACTGGAACTGAAATGGCCTACTTGGCTTCAGGAGAACAGAGCAGGAGAACTTAAAGGACCAACTTGGTAAGCAGAAATACGGGAACAGGCAGAAATGGGAATCACTGGAGTCAAACGGAACAGGACTCAGAGGTTTTGACTAGGGTCACTCTACCTGCACTTCAGCACTAGGAATTTGTGAACAGCTGCAGAGCTGTGCTTCCTGCAACTTAGCAGTTGCACCAGCTCAGAAGTGCTTGGTTTGCTGGGATTTATTTACCCAGCATTACAGGCACAGGCCAGGCCCCACGAGCAAAGGAGATAAAGAGAACCCATCTGCCAGTCATGTAATGCAGCAAAGATGGCGGCGCCCAGTCCCGAAAGCCTGCGCCAAAGCTGCCGATGGACCCACTGGAGACCCTACACTCACCGGAGAAGCCTGACTCCGGACCCCCTTGAACGAGCACCGGAATAGCGCAGGGACCAATGCGCCCGGCGGAGTGAGCAGCCACACCCACTCCCGACAAGCTGATGGACTGTGACACTGTGTTGCCAGATGTGATGTGTTGGCACTTTCACCCATTTGCAGTAAGGCATAATGTGATCTGGGGTCACTGGCATAAGGTGAATTGGTGGCACTGTGGCATAATGATATCTGGGGTCACTTTGTCATAATTTGGCCTGGAGGCACTGTGTGGACTAGTGGAACTTTGGTATAATGTAGAATTTGCCATGCTACTATTGCAGTGATTCATCTGGATAAAGGGATTTAAAATAATATAATAATATTATAATTTATAATATTTAGAATATTAACTGGAAGTGCTGTGGCATAATGTGTACCTGGGCCACTGTGGCATGATGTCAACTGGGGACAGGGCCGAATTAAGGGGGGGCACAGGGGGTCAGTACCCCTGGGCCCCCTCTAGCTAGGGGCCCCCTGTGGTCGGCATGTATTTAAAGAAAAAAAACAAACATTTTTTTCGATAAAGGTTTTGTGCATGGGAGTGGGGTAGTGCTACAGCTTCACCTATCTGCCAATGTGACAATAATTAATGGTGCTGAGGATAGGGAACCAATGTACACTAACTGCCCTAGTGTGCAGTGCATTACTGGGAGTTGACTAAGTCCCATGACACTTTGCACAAGAGGGCAGCGGCTGAGAGGTTTGTGCTTAGCTCTGATTGGTGAATCCTCATCACATGCTTCTCAGGCACATGGAGGACAGCAGTAGCAGCCTTGTCAAAGGAGGCATTTTAATCAGAGGCAGCACTGAGCCTGCAAGGTCTCCTAGAGTCCTACAGAGTAAGGTACAGAGAGACAAACACAGGATTTCCCCCCTGCAGTTACCCCTTGACCAAATTTATACTGCCTTTACTTTACTGTTTTGACAGTGTAATATTCTCCTGTGCAGTTTGCGCCCAGTAATGACAAGTGCAAGGGGGTCCCCCTGTCTAAAGTGACCCGGGCCCCCCGAAGGCTTAATCTGGCCCTGACTGGGGACAATGTGGCATAATCGAGGAACTACAGTGTGGCAAAATATGAACAGAGGGAACTGTTATAACAAAATGTATCCTTTAAAAAAGTGACAGTGTGCCTTACCAATGTTCAGTGAGCGCAGTTGAAAATCACTGCTCTACAGGGTGAAAACAAATTCTAACAAGAAAAAGCCAAAAAGTGATATATTTCTCTGTTTGACTGGTTATTTACTGAAGGCAATAAATACACACAGTGGGTTATTTTTGTAGTAAATAAGAAGTACCACTTCAGCACCAAAAAACAAACATGTTGGAACATGAGACAAACTACTATATTTGAGACCACTGCCTTTAAAAAATCAAGCAATAAAACGACACTGATATTAAAATAGGTCAATTATAGTGGTAATATAAATGGATAAGATTTAAATGCCAGAGGCATAACAATACTAAGTACTGAAATGAGTGAACAAATCCAGCAGTCAGAGTCCTTGTATGCCAAATGATTACATTTTAATTAAAATACACCAAGTAGCTCTAATTTCTTTCATTTACGTTTGAAGTTTGTCTGAATGCTAATTGGTTTTACCGCTGTAAATGTCTGTCATATACACTTTATAAAGAGAGTCGGAGTACCTGAAATAGCAAAAATGACCGTTTCAAACTACATTGGCTGCATTTGAAGTATACACATCTCTTTATAGGATGGTTAATTTTGAAGCATTCCGATTCTACACCACCTTCTCCTTAGCTTCACCAAGTTTCATCCACAGCTCAACAAACTAAAGACTGGGGGCCAAATGTATTAAGCTTCAAAAGTGATAAAACGGAGAGTGATAAACAGCCAGCCAATCAGCTTCTTCTTGCTATGTCACAGACTGTGTTTGAAAAATGTCAGGCAGGAGCTGATTGGCTGGCAGTTTATCACTCTCCATTTTATCACTTTTCAAGCTTAGTGCATCTGGCCCCTGGTATTAAGTGTCTCAAAATCTACACAGGACCTCCAATGTAACTGTACGAGCGCTCAACTATTATAGACTCTGGACCTATAAATGAGAATTTGAATTGTGTGAAAACACCCTTGCTAATAACTTCTTCTGTCCACATATACTGTACATTTGGATATTATTCCGTGTGCCTCTATGGTTCAGGAAGTTCATCATTGCAGACACTGGGCAGGATGCAGTGTTGTCTGTAGATGTGTTCCCCAGGGGCGGGCTGGGCCGGGGGGCAGAGTGCCATATGCCCCCCCGGGCCGCTTACCCACCCACTGGCTGCGGGCCGTGCTGCGGCTGGATCAGCTTCTCCAGCCCTCCTGCACTGGCCGCGGCTTACAGAACACGGCCGCGGCTACAGGAAAATGGCCGCCGGCCCCCAGCACTGAGGACATGTTCTCAGTGCAGGAGGCCGGCGGCCATTTTCCTGTAGCCGCGGCCGTGTTCTGGAAGCCGCGGCCAGCGCAGGAGGGCTTTAGAAGCTGATCCAGCCGCAGCACGGCCCGCAGCTAGCGAGTGGGTAAGCGCTCTCCCCCCCCCCCCTCCCTCACCCCAGCATATGTGTTTCTGTCACCGTGGGGGGCATATCTGGCACTGTGTGGGGGCATATCTGGCACTGTGTGGGGGCATATCTGGCACTGTGTGGGGGCATATCTGGCACTGTGTGGGGGCATATCTGGCACTGTGTGGCACAGTGGGGCATATGTGTATTTGGCACTGTGGGGGCATATGTGTATCTGGCACTGTGGGGGCATATGTGTATTTGGCACTGTGGGGGCATATGTGTATCTGGCACTGTGGGGCATATGTGTATTTGGCACTGTGGGGGCATATCTGGCACTGTGGGGGCATATCTGGCACTGTGGGGGCATATGTGTATCTGGCACTGTGGGGGCATATGTGTATCTGGCACTGTGGGGACATATGTGTATCTGGCACTGTGGGGGCATATGTGTCTGGCACTGTGGGGGCATATGTGTATTTGGCACTGTGGGGGCATATGTGTCTCTGGCACTGTGGGGGCATATCTGGCACTGTGGGGGCATATGTGTCTTTGGCACTGTGGGGGAATATGTGTCTCTGGCACTGAGGGGGCATATGTGTCTCTGGCACTGTGGGGGCATATGTGTCTCTGGCACTGTGGGGGCATATCTGGCACTGTGGGGGCATATGTGTCTTTGGCACTGTGGGGGAATATGTGTCTCTGGCACTGTGGGGGCATATGTGTCTCTGGCACTGTGGGGGCATATGTGTCTCTGGCACTCTGGGGGCATATCTGGCACTGTGGAGGAATATGCGTATTTGGCACTGTGGCAGAATATCTGGCACTGTGGCGGCATTTGTGTCTGGCACTGTGGGGGCATATGTGTATTTGGTACTGTGGCGGAATATCTTGCACTGTGGGGGCATATCTGGCACTGTGGACATCACATTGTGCGGTGTAATGGGCATCATGGTATGGGGCGTAATGGACATTACGGTGTGGGGAGCATTGGGTAATTGCCATCACAGTATGGGGTGTAATGGGCATCAAGGTGTGCAGCATATTGTGTAATTAGCATCACAGTGTGCGGTGTATTGAGTAATTAGCATCGCAGTGTTTGGGCGTAATGTGTAACTGGCATCATGGTGTTCAGCATAATGTGTAATTGGCATTGCGGCATGTGGCTTTATGTGTAATGGGTATTACAAGGTTCGCTAAAATGTGCAATCTGCAGGTACACAATACAATCATGGTACAGGCAACGCCCCTTATGATAGGCCATGCCCCTAATTTTTCGGCGCGCCTACGGCGCGCAAAAGCATTCCTTCCGACGGTGACTTGGCTGATTATGGGCCAGTGCTCTGGACTTGCCCCCTAGGCTAAAAGTTGCCAGCCAGCCCCTGGTGTTCCCATACCATATATTCACCAGAATGCAGAGATGTATGGTCTGGGAATGTTCCTGCTGTTCCCTATCTGTATGCTTGGTATGCTATTTGTTATCATTATAGTCATCATCATCAGTTGCCCCAACCTATACTTTTTGCAAAGCATACATCTGAATGCAGCCATTTATGCTTATGGAACAAAAGGCAATAGACTGTATATAATTTGGCTACACACACATTATTTACATATATACATGTCTATTTTTCAGCAGGCTCCAGCAGGAACTGAGGCCCTTATTCTAGTTCACTCTTTCTGACAAAATATTTCTTAGATGGACAAAACCATGTGCACTGCAGGTGAGGCAGGTGTAAAACCCCACCCAAATCTAATTATCTCTGCACAAGTAACACCTGCCTCGCCTGCAGTGCACATGGTTTTGTCCATCTAAGAAATATTTTGTCAGAAAGAGTGAACTACTAGAATAAGGGCCTCAGTTCCTTCTGGAGCCTACTGAAAAATAGCCCTACACACACATATATATATATATATATATATATATATATATATTTGCAGGATTGCAGGGGACAGCCCTGCCGAGCGTCATCAGCGGACTGTCCCTAGTAATACATTTGAAAAAATGTAATCCCCATTAGTTATCTAGCAAGAAGTGCAGCATATGCCCTAGTTGATAATTATGATTTACGTGAGTACTGTGCTTGTTCCTGTGGTTGTAGTAGGAACATTGGGTCCTACAACCCGGAGAGAGTGAAACTTTTAAATTTAGTTAGTGCCCAGATGGGTTAGGATTTATTTTTATTATTATTAGTATTAAGTGCTGCACAATAAAACTAGCCACACCGAGATTGCACAAAGTCCCTAGGCTATTTATCGGACCGCTGTGATTTGGAGGTTCCCATCTACCCTAAGAGACAGCACCCCTACCCTGATCTCCTCACAATATATATAGATCTTCAATACTACTAGGTCAACATATAAATGACATTACAACATTCCATTGTCCATTCATGCCATACAGCTGGAGAGAAAGCCTTTTCACTTGCAGTTCCTATAACTGGAATTTCTCATGAAGGTTAGTTAAGAAGAGGAATTACTTGTCAGATCAATCAATAAATATTGAGCAGGTAGAGCTCAAGCAATGGAAATGTTGTATGTGCACAACCGAGAGCTCATTACATCTGCTTTATTTGCAGTACGGTTGGCAGACTTGTGTGCATGCACAGAATTTGAGGAGCTTGGAGCAGGGTGACACCAGGAAGACACTTTTAATACAGCACAAATTTTTAAACATCAAAAGGATGATTTGCCTCTTATTTAAATTAAATAGAATGGTATTGATCAGGGGAATGCAGTGGTAGGGGCCCATGTGCAAGGGGTGCGGTCATCCACCACAGATGTTTGACTAACCTATATTGGTGTAATGTCTGTAAAAGTAAACCAAGCACTTACCTTTTATCAGTTACACTGCTCCAATAGGTAGTTAACAAAGGCGTTTGCACATTGGGTCTGCACATGCGTATATTCGCCGATACGCATGCGCAGATCCACACCATCGCCCCCCCACAGTGATTTTGCTGTAGATCAAGCGGAACTCAGTTAGGGCCATAACTACTAGAGGAGGATGTGGGGCTCCCAGGCAGTGGGGCCCACCAGGAATTTACCGTGTACACCTGTGGGCCAGTACGATCCTGAATGTGGTCCAGGGAGGCCTCAGGTACACATCATTCCCTATATAAGTGGGAAGAAACACACTGCAGCAGCCTCTATGGGCAAATAGGTCATAGACAATTTAATATTGCGTTGAAAATCAGACGTATGTCCACTTTATTTGTAGGGCTATAATATTCAAGTCTCTATTGTAGCTTTCACATCACATAAAACATTTTGAAACGTTTTGAAAAACTGTAATTTTAAATGGTATTTTAAACGGGTCTAGTGTTCATATTGCAGCAGATTACCATTTAAAAATACAGTTTAAGTACAATTCACATCACCAGTCAAGCCGTTTAACCTCTGAACACGTTTCTACCCACAGCTTATTTCCTGGTTCAGGGAAGGGACACAAGACAAGGGACAGCCTATCACAGTGCTCTAACCTTTATTTTTTACTAAATACCATTTCAGTGCCATTCAGACAGCACAAAAAACGGCTCTGAATTGGCTTTAAAACGGGTAGGACTCTGCTTTTTAAACGTGTTGAAATACCAGTTAACTTTAAATGGTATTTCAACTATGACACTTTCACACTGCAGCCTTAAACGTTTTAAAAGGCAAAAAAACAGCAATATACCGTTTTAAAAGTGTGATGTGAAAGCTACATATGAAAGGTGTTTTATTTAAATTGCAGCGTGTAAACACTTCAAACAACTAAAGAAAAAAAAAACCTGGGACTGCCGGTGATTGACACTTACATACTATTTGTGGATGGCAATGTCCTCAGCTTCCCCAAATGGAGGCGAGTCTCCACTGTTTAGGTGGAGGGAAGAGATTAGGGATCTCAATGGTTGCACAGAGAGTTTCTGGGCTCTGAGACAGATGGTTTGTGCGTCACTATGATGTTAAGTGAGTGACCCAATGCTGCATCCTAGAATGCAGGTCATATAACTACTGCAGCAGGAGGTATCTGCTAGTAACACATCTCCTGCTGCCTTACCATACAGAGCTATCAAAAACAGCAGTGATAGCAAATCCTGAATTTGCCTTACACTTACACATTACGCCACACACTGTAATGCCACTTACACATTACGCCACACACTGTAATGCCACTTACACATTACGCCACACACTGTAATGCCACTTACACATTTTGCCACACACTGTAATGCCACTTACACATTTTATATATATTTATTTAATAAAACGTATATTGCACATGCTCAGCCATATGCAGACTACTCCACACCTCCATGAGTGTGTGGACCCAAACAGACGCCACCTTAGGTACAAATCCAGGATTCTCATGAGGAGGTGTTCATATACACAGACACACACATATCGCATCACAGCATTTTGCAGAGTTGAGACATAGCTTAACACAGCTGACACAAACACACATAGTATACATACTCACTGCGGACACCCATATAGTATACATACACACACACTGCTGACACACATAGTAAATTAGTCTTAACTTCAGCGATCAGAATTCGTGTAACTATGTCTCCGCAGACCATGCGGTGGCTTTGGGGATCCAGCGTCGGCGGGGTCTGAAGGGAGCACCGAGAATTAAGGACGCCTGCACGACTTCTGATCGCTGAAGTTAAGACTTATATATTATGTGTGTCAGCAGTGTGTGTGTGTATGTATACTATATGTATGTCCGCAATGAGTATGTATACTATGTGTGTTTGTGTCAGCTGTGTTAAGCTATGTCTCAACTCGGCAAAATGCTGTGATGCGATATGTGTGTGTCTGTGTATATGAAAACCTCCTCATGAGAATCCTGGATTTGTACCTAAGGTGGCGTCTGTTTGGGTCCACACACTCATGGAGGTGTGGAGTAGTCTGCATATGGCTGAGCATGTGTAATATACGTTTTATTAAATAAATATATATAAAATGTATAAAGGGCATTACAGTGTGTGGCATAATGTATAAGGGGAATTACGGAGGGGGGGTGCCTGAAACTATTTTGGCAGGGGGAGCAACATTTATAGTTACACCACTGTTCCTCATGCTATACACAGACTATCCAGCTCAGTGGCAAAGTATCACTGGAAAAAAAAAAAATTCACACATTGGTAACTTTGGTTCCGATCTACTGTAGGTTTGTGTGATAAAGTAATGTAAGCACTTACCAGGGCAAACAAAGTCCTTTTTCTGCACATCTGCTACATTGAAGCCCCTCAGCTGCACTGGTGACATGCAGAAAGTGAACTGGCCAATAGTCCGTCTCTGACGCAGCCAGTCTGACAACCAAGTGAGGTGACAGTCGCAGTACAAGTAGTTGGAATGAAGTCGTCTGAAACAATAAAGAACAATTTAGGTTTAGAAACATAAAAAGTGTGTAGCATATTAACTTCAGTGGTACGTACTACACAGAAAAACTGTAACAGCTAACAAAAGAAGTTTCCTCTCAAGCCCCTCATCCCGCAACACTTTGCTTGCAACAATATTTTGTCAAGTTATGTAGATATTCTCTTTTTTCAAGAAATTGTATCTAACAGATAGGATCATGCACACAATCAACCATGTAGAGACACAGAATATAAGGAAGTTGATAACTGACTAATGTATGACTTTGCACTTAAAAACATCATATATCGCTATTAATGCTGTTCAGTAGATTTCCAGTACATATAATCAGGGTCGCCGAGAGGGGAGGGAGCAGGTACTAATTACCCGGGCTTGCTGGAGGGGCCTGCAAGGGCCCTGGTCCGACTACCCCCTTTCCTCCTCCATCCTCACTGACAGCATAAGAGCTCATGCTGAGCCTGCTGTCAGCACTGTGTGCTGCTGCTGAGAGGCGGGGCAACAATAACACTCCCCCCTCGACTTTAGAGTGTTTTTTTCACCCCTAAACTGTTTTGGGGGCGTGACCTAATTGGGGGAGGTAGGGAGGGGAAGATATACTAAGCCTTGAAAAATGATAAACTGGAGAGTTATAAACCATCAGCCAATCAGCTCCTACTTGCCATGTCACAAGCCGTATTTGAAAAATGAAAGGTAGGAGCTGTTTCGGGTGCTGCCTATCACTCTACATTTTATCACTTCAGGCTTAGTACATCTTGGCCCAAGTGTAAGGGATGTGGCCTAAAAGTATAGGCTAGTTACACTTTCCCAAATTATTTAATTATTCAGAGCAACCCTCAGATTGGGTTTGCTGTTGCCCAGAAACCACCGCACACCATACATACCTACTCTGAAGTATTCCCAAACCTCCCGACTTACCTAGTAAAGTAAAGGGTGGGTGATTGAGAAAGTGAAGGGTATGGTGAATGAATGCTTAAACTGTCACTTCCACATACCATGAAATCCAGGATTCATTTCTGGCTCATGCTCACAATGAGCTACTGGAACACATGTGCGTGACATCATTTGGTGGTATCCAATAACTGAATGCAGACACCAACATGGAGAATTAGCAACCTGCCACGTCTGACCTGTGATGATCATGGCTGTTACTTCTCAACATCAGTGAATGGCAACCACCAATATTTTTAATCAAGTTAAAAATATTTTCCTATTCAATGCTGATTGATAATTGCAACAATTGTATATTTATTTTGAATGACTGCTCCGATGGCTACTGGCATCATTGTTGCTGTGTACACCAGGAATGAGGAACTCATGCAGTCCTTCCCTAGTTAGTGATGGACAGGGAGTAGGGAATACAGCCCAATCCCACTTCCCAGACAGGCCAGATGTATCAAACTTCAAAGAGTGATAAAGTGTAGAGTGATAAACAACCAGCCAATCAGCTCCTACCTGTTATTTTTCAAACCCAGCCTGTAACATGGCAGGTAGGAGCTGATTGGCTGGCTGTTTATGACTCTCCATTTTATCACTTTCTGGAGCTTGATACATCTGGCCCTGTATAATCTCTGCCCACTCTACACAAAATAAGTAAACCCTTTTCTGGCAAAGAGATTATAACAGATATATGGATGGATGGATGGATAGGTGAATAGATGGATAGATATGGTTGCTGAAGAATGCTTGTTATGTATGATGGGAGATCTACAATTCAGCAGCTTGAAAAACAATATATATTTGGACACTGTTTCCTAACCTTTAACATGCCTTTAAGCATTCTGCATAAATCACCTAATAATTAAAATCTATATAAATAATACATAGCAACCATAAAGACGGAGAGGTGCTGCATATAATCAGAGGATGAATGTTGGTACTATAGGGCTGTAGGCCAGCTCGGTTTGAATAAAATCCTCCCCATGAACACAGCAGTTTTTCCCAGACGCACAGACAGCAGGACATTCTCCATTAAGGAAATGAATACCGTGCAGTGTTTCACATAAATGAAGCTGCTTCAACAATGAAAAACACCACAAAACAGATCAATGCAAACTAATTCTTGCCTGTTGTAATCACGGAGATAAGATCAATAGGAGGTAACAACATGAAATGGATTGAGCAGTGACAGTCATGCACTGCCAATGCCACAGGAAATAGTTCTGCATTCTGTGCAGCATTTATAGTATAGTAGCTACACAGCTGACATTTCTGACGTCTCTTGTGTGTTTTATTAACCACAAATTAGCAAGCATTCACTTGCAGCTCACTGGAACATTGTGGCCCTCATAGGCAGGGCTGCCACTAGGAATTTTGGGGCCCAGGACTGATTTCTGGTCTGCCCCCCCCCCCCCCCCCCTCATCTCCCCCCAGACTCCTGCTCCCTCATCCCCTCCTACTGAACGCAGCAGATCCCGAAGCACACGCTTCTTCAATGCAGGGCTCCGGCGGCCAATTAAAATGCAGCACTGGCTGGTGAGCCAATCAGAGCTTGTGTACCAGCAGCCACTCTGATAGGCTAACGGTACACAAGCTCTGACTCAAAAGCCGGTGCAGCATTTTAATTGGCCGCTGGCATCCTGCACTGACGAAGGCTGTGCTTCGTTTCAATGCACCGAGTGCAGCACAGCGGAGGCAGTCGGGGGGGGGGGCTTCCAGAGGCCGGGGCCCGGGACAGCTGTACCCAGGGCACCCCCCTATCGGCGGCCCTGCTCATAGGAGTTATACAAGGTCCAAACATAGAGAATGAAGGTTAAGGATTACATTGTAAAGCACTGTTTGTGAGACTCATGTAATGCCAATGATCATAGAGTTGACCGTTGTTGGTTTTTTGCACTGTGCACAAAAATTACACAAAGAGGCCGATTCTGGATCACTCGCAGTGATCTGAATTCGGCCCCTGCCCAGGTGGTCGGGTTTGCGCTTGCTCTCGCCGGGCAGTTCACAGCAGCGAGAGAGAAAGGGACGGGGGCTGCGCTTGGCATCCCCATGAAAACACTGGGCATTACCATGGGTACGCGGGTGGGCAGATGCCTGCTGGGGGCAGGTGGCTGACGTATTTCAGACTCATCACCAATATACTACACAGCAATAGACCTCTAGCAATACAGTACCATACCGCTCCCAACATTCACTGGTGACTCAGCAGGACCTTTGCACGCCTGAAATTTGAGGACATGGCCTCTCTGCCTGTGGTGAATGGACGCTGTGCACATGCTCCCAACTGCCCCCCTCATCGCCGAGGTACAATGCACAGGAACGTCCGCGAAAAACGGGACGTTCCCGTGGGTAAATAGACAGTTGGGAGGTATGCAGTACATGGGCCTTTAAGCACTTTTTAAAGTAATTTTTTGCACAGATATCGTTGTTCTGAATAAAGCCACAGCATAAATGTTACGAAGCATCATCACAATTATGTTGCAGCATAGAACAATGTGGACAAATTTGGCAATATAGCCGTATGTACAAAGTAATGAAATGTACATATTGACAATAATGCTGATATATTTACAGGAAATTAACTTTGAAGACTCCGCCATGCTTTCTAAAATTAATCTAAACAAAATCTATTTGGAGAGATTGGGAAAACGCTTTTGTGTAAATGCGTACCTCCTTCCATTGAATAGAAAAGCTTTGTTTTAAAAACCCCATTTATGATTTTTTGCCTTTGTTTTCTCCTTTAATTACAGCAAAGCAGGATTAGTCATTGACAGTCTCAAGGGAACTATCTACAAAGCCATCTTCAAAATTAAACTAAAGGCAGGATGGCAGCAGACACTCCGTTCTGGAAACAGACAGCTGTGATTGATCGATTTGAGGTGGCTGGATGAATATTACAGAACATTAATGAGAACAAAGGAGAAAAAAATCCTTCTAGTTAATCGTTTAAATTAATTCTGACTACTATTAATGTCAGTCCACAAATAGAGACTAAGGGAAAGGACATGCAGGTAAATATAAATTAGTGGCTATCACCTCAAAGGAACAAGAAAGGTAATATCTGCAGGAGAAAGGGACTTTAGTTAATATATTTAGTTTGGATGACAGGTAATCCTTAGGTTCCAATGTTCACTTGAATGGGAAGTAGACAAGCACTCTTCTCTTATAGTTACTGACAACTCCCCTGGATTATTATCTGATCTGAGTAATACCTGCAATAAGTAGTTTTTTCATTCGTGGTGATTTGTTAAACTCATGCAGTTACATTAATGATTCCCATTTTTCCATTAGTAAAATTATTCTTTGCAAAGTAAGATACTGGATTTACTGAAATACAAAAACATTTTCACGACTGTAACTGCAGGTGTGGAGGCAGTGCAGATTTCTAGGGTCACCTGGACATGGTGGGCAAGCCTTTACTTGTGGCCATAAATAAGCGAAGAACCTTGCTAAAAATGCTAAATTTTATTGCAATATTTATTAACTTGGGAGTTTGAGTTGTGCACCTGCAACTTTGACTTTGTATGCAGTTATACTGAAAGGTCTCCACATGGTCGCACCTCTCAATTGGTGTGCACCCCAGGACCCCACCCCTGTATATCAGATGTCTAGGGTGTTGGATCTCTAGGCATGGAAGGCACTTGCATTTGGCATGTAGGATGCCTGGAATGGCACCTAGCAGTCTACAAATAATTCAGATGCTTTGGGTGCACAGTTTCTGCCTTGTCCCCGAACCAAGCCACCACAAATCACCCAAATTGCCACTTGGACGTCCGGGTTCTGCCTACTGTCACCAAAGCTGGGGGCAAGCATAATGGAGCAGTCTGGTTTTGTTCTTCTGTCGGCTACACAGGGAGCATTACAGTCCTGTTACAGCTCCGCTGCCAATGGTCTACCCACAGATATTATAGAAATAAAGCCTTTTAGTGACTCTTAAATGTGTTTCTTCTCTGTATATCAAATACCTTTCTCTCTGTGATACTCAATATACTACACAAATAGACATGGAGGAGGCACATTTAGTAGGTATTGTAATAGACAAAAGGGTTATCGGAGAGGAAACTACTCAGGCTGGTATGTGCTCTTCATTGCAGGAGAAGGACGTCACAGGACTGATCAGTGCACATTAGTGAGAAAGCTTTAAATTGAAAATAACTGAGAGGACCTAGAGGAAAGGTATTCATCATGTGGACCTCCAATTGCTGTGGAACTACACATCCCAGCATGTCCAGCCTCAGGTTTGCTATGAAGGCATGCTGGGATGTGAAGATCTACACCAGCTGAAGGGCCACCTTGTGAATACCCCTAACTCAGAGTACTTTGGACACTTTCTACAGGGGTAGCAGAGGATTGTGTTGAAGTTAAGAAGCAACATAACTACTACTGCATATTCTCATTTAAATATCCTGATATGTAATATCTAAACAAAGTAACAGCAATGTGTCTTGTTTACAAAATTAATATATATTTAACAGGGACAAAGCAAAAGCCATTATCAGAACCCTCATAGTCTGTATACCCAGGGGTATAACTAGAACTTTGTGGGTCCCATACATTTTTTTTTAAATAGAGGAGAGGTACAGGTTGGCACACACACACACACACACACACACACACACACACACACACACACAGTCTGGGTAAGGTTGAAGGTACAGGGTGACACATGGGTAGAGTGGGGGAATAGGATGTCACATACATGAATAGGGAGTATACAATGTCATACACAAGGGGAAGGGGTTACAGGGTGTCACACACAGGGACAGGGGGTGTGTAAAGGTTATCACAAACTGATGGTGGTACAATGGTACAATGTCACACACATACAGAGGTAGGGGGTGAACTGAGTGTCATACATGGGGGTAGGGGTAAAATTCTATCTTCCTAATTACTCAAAGAAAAAAGAAAGCAACAAGCTTACGGGGGGTATTTTTTTGGAGACAAAACCCTATTCAATTCCCATGCTGATTTTTAGTCTGGGTGAAAATCTAGCATGGACAAAAATAAAATTTGTGAAACTGACACAAATTCACGTGGTTTTGATTAATTCACGGCCATTTACACCTGTTTATGCATTTTTCATCCATGCCGATTCAAGCCCCCCCCCCCCCCCCCCCCAAAAAAAAAAAAAAAAAACAGTTAAATGGCTCAGCTGAAAAATTAAATGTCTTTAAGAACAGGGGAAAATGCCCGTGATTGAATACGGATAGGCAAATCTTTACCGTTTTTTTTTCCGCATGGTGAAAACATCGGCCAAGATTCAATACCGCCCAAAAGTACGTGTTACATTTTATACAGTACGAGAAAAACTTACACAGTGCAAATGCAACTGTATCATACTGCATCTGCAGGACAAGTAAAATTAAGCAGCACAATGAATTCAAATGCCTCCGCTTTCTCATATACTGAAATAAATAAAAAAACATCTCCAAACAAGTTACCCTTCAGTTTTAAATTGAATTCATACAAATTTTTGGAGATTTTAAGGACCAATTGTCTTAAATTTGCATTTTAAGATCTACATGTAGATGTTTATACACAGAATGTATGTGCAACAATCCCACTCAACTTGTTGGCGATTACAATTTACCATGTTTCTCAGCCAAACGCAGATCTAATCTAACATACATATGGAATGTCACAGGTTGCCGTTAAATCTGATACTATCGTCATAAGTCATTATAACATTATTAAACTTATTAAGGTCTAATGCAGCAGAAAATAAACAATACTTACAATGTACGAATCTTGGGCATGTGGTTGAAACTAGTGAGTGGTATCCGTGTAATGTTGTTATTATTAAGCGTACTAAAAGAAAAAGGAAAGGAATTATTCATAAATACGATTGTTTTGTTAACATGTAATAATTACGAGAACAGCACGACTGATAGAAGCTAATAAATGTGTTCCAACACAACAGTGGGCAAGCATGGTGACAAATATGCAAAGAGCAATTTCTGAGTTCTCCTGGGAACCATTCTTTTCCTATGCAGCCAGCAGTCACACATGAAATGACAGATTACTACTTGGCCAGCAGAGCACTCAATAACAGGTAGTGATTAGCACAGTTTGTATCCGCAGTCTGATATTAACATGCCTGATACAAACATATCAAGCTGAGCAAACTCAGTCAGGTCAAGTCTAGAAATTGGCAGTGCAAGATGCTGACTAGTTTCAATGGCAGCAATAGTAATATTTATTGCCATGAACATTAATCTATTAATTCACAAGCCTACCAATATCTGTGTGACCTCATACAGACACTCATGTTTACCTGCAAACTATGAATTTCCTCATGCAAATTGATATTAAATCATTGCTTGCAACTTCCCTATGCTGATATTGACAAGAAACACTAATTTACACACAACATATATGACTAATTTACACACAACAGACATATACATACTGTATTATAATTACTCTCTCTCTCTCTCTCTCTCTCTCTCTCAGATGTATCAAGCTTCACAAATTGATCAAGTGAAGAGTGATAAACAAGCAACCAATCAGCTCCTACCTGTTATTTTTTAAACCCAGCCTGTGACATGGCAGGTAGGAGCTGATTGGCTGACTGTTTATCACTCTCCATTTTATCCATTAATGAAGCTTGATACATCTGTCTCTCTCACTCTCTCATTGTCATATATATGACAATGGGGGTAAGTCTTTCCAACTTTTTATTTGTTTCTGCGGTGGGGGTGCATTTCTTCCTAAAGGTGTGCATCCAACCCTACAACCCCTTTTTTCTTCTCTGTCCATATATATATATATATATATATATTTAGAAAGGTGACCATGAACATAGGTCATATTGCATAAGTCTGTTGATGCGTTTGAAAAGTTACAGATAAAGCATTATATGATAACCAGATATAATCAAAACACATACAGTACTTTAAATACAGTTATAATTAATCTATGTTAATGTGTACAGATGTGAATGTTATGGAACCATGCCGCAATATTGCAATAGTAGCATATTTTCACTTTAAAGACACAATTGTAAAATGAACTATAGTTACACATGGCTTGCAGCCTTGAACACAGCTAGCAAATGTATCATGCAATTACCCATTGTAGGCAGCAGAACTAGTTAACAACGGGAATGTAATGCAAGTGATACATATTATGACATTTTTCCTGCTGGTAAGAAAGTGTTATTGAAGCCATTGACAATTGCTAAAATGTCAGCATGCGATGTGGAAATTCAAGCGGAGACAGCTCTCTTACAATAGTATTTCTATATTAGAAATTGTTCATACAATCTATTCTATCAAGTCTATTTCCTAATGGATAACCAAAAAAGCTCTCAAAGAACCACTAAGCCACAAAATTGAAATTTTCAGATATGACCCATGAAGGAAAAATACATTGTTCAGTATTATTCTGTCACTACACTGCAGCCGTGAGAAAATGTCAACTATTTGGTCCCCAGTACAGAAAGCTAAAGCATTACTAAATCTTTTGGAGTGAACTGATGGTATTACAGAGCTCAGACTGCAACACACTTGCCTACTCTCCTGGAATGACCGGAAGGCTACCATAAATCGCCCACCCAATTTCCCTGAGCCTCCCAGCCCCCCGGTTAAAGTACACCCAAGTCTCCCTGTCCTGCCACACACAGCCGCTTACCCCATATAGCCCCTACCCCCAGCTAGACAGTAATCAGTCCAGGAAGGGGGTGGGGGTGGCATTGACAAGATTTGTGCTGAATCACATCATCTTAGTCACGCCCCCCCCCACTTTACAATGCCAGAAATCTAGGCATTGTAGAGCTGGGTGTGGGCCACAGTGATACGATCATAAACAAACATTGAAATATACAAATATGTCCTCAGAGTTATTACTCCAGTTGCACTAGGCAACCCCTCAGGTCCCATTTTACTCCCCTATTGCCGGATGTGATGCAAGTAAGATGCCCAGAACTGTGCTGATTTATTTGATATGTGACATTTATCTATGTGAGTCTGAATCTTTGTACAAAGTAATGCAAAGCTTTATTCCATACCAAGTTCCATAGTGCTATGTATACAGATTCAGGTGCACATACAGTAGCGTCACATATCACATTTAACAGCAGTTTCCCAATACATCCTTGTTACACCATATTGCTCCTAAGATGCATTCTAGGGTAAAAAGATGTGGAAAAGACACATATGTTACCCTTTATGTTTACAAGTATCTGGTTGAATTTGAAATGCAATGTGAAGTGAACAATTTTAAATTGTACTTAATTGAATGATTTATGGTATTGTTTTTGAGTGTTTTCAAGGAAAAAAACATCATATTGCAGTCTGGTCCTTATAGGTAGGGATCATTGAATCCTAGTTAAGTGCTCCCCAAAGTTTTATTTCCTATTTAACAAACTGTGATCCATTTCAGGCAAGGGATCGTATGGAGATTGGCACCTATGCTAATGAAGGGGCATCTGCGGAAAAGGCTTCAATTTCCATGGCATTTTTTTAAACTGGACCTCCACTATTTGGTGAAAGGTTGTCTTCTCCGATGAGTCATGTTTTCTGCTTCATGGAACAGATGAACATTTGTGTGCCAGGCAAAGAAACATCGGAGTTCAGTCACCCTGGAAGAATACAAGCTGGTGATGGCAGCATTATGGTCTGGGAAATATTCCATCCAGCAGTCTGTGTGTCAGGAGTAGATTTGATACGTTTAAGATACGTTTTAGAATGACTGGAATATTCAGTGTAGAAGGAAAGATGGGATCATTACATCTTTTTTTAAGCAAACTGTTGACGGCATGATGCAAGGGACAAAGGGGCAGATGTATTAAGTCTGGAGAAGAGATAAACTGGAGATAAAGTGGAGATAACTTGGAAGAGTTAACGCACCAGCCAATCAGCTGTGTTTGAAATATGACAGTTGGGATCTGATTGGCTGGTGCGTTATCTCCTTCCACTTTATCTCCAGTTTATCTCTTCACCAGGCTTAATACATCTGCCCCATTATGTGTTATAAACCAAACACATGGATTTTAATATCTACATACTATGCTACTACAAAACAAAGTTGTTGTTTGTTTGTTTGTTTTTTTTTCATTTTTGCTAAGCAAAAAATAAAAAAAATTAAGAAACGGCATAAATAAAAAACTGCTTTACTGACCAAAAAAGTTTAGGTAAAACATAGGATCTTGGCAAGGATAGAATTCCTTATCTAAGGCAGGTCTTGAATACCATTCAGGCTTCGCAATAACTGTATCAAGCAATTTTGCAACATTTTGTACATTTTCAATAAAATTGATTTAGACTGTTTCCCTGTGTGTTATCCTACTACAAATAATTACTTATTGCCCTACACCGGTAATGAGAAAACTGTATTTGTGAAATAATTAAATTATAGTCCTTTAATATAATACAACCTACATATCCTGGATCATATTTTAATGATAACAAATGCTTCACAAAACATGCCACAAATGAAGTTGTATTAATCCTTGCAGATGTAATGGAGTACTGTAGTAATTAAAGTCAAGGAAATGCAGATAAATCCATAAATTATTCTATAAATTTCCCTGAAAATTTTAATTAAATTATTCCTCCTCTAAGCACTAAGTGATCATTTAAAAACAGAGCTGAAATAATACTTCTATACTAAATACATACATATATATATATATACATAGGCAAAGTCCTGGCTGTGTGTCGTGTATTTATTTATCCTGAGTGCCGCCTGCAAACCTGTACTGTATTTAGGAGACACTGTGCGTGTAGTCCTATCCCCAGGAAGGCAACAGGAGCAGTTATCTGCAGATTATCAGTGAGTGCCAGAACACTTGGATATTTACATATATAGATAGATAGATAGATAGATAGATAGATAGATAGATAGATAGATAGATAGATAGATAGATAGAAGCAGAGACAGGCGGCACTCAGGTAAAGGTGTAAAAAGTCAAACTGGGTTTATTGGTGCATGTACATGCACCAATAAACCCAGTTTGGCTTTTTCCACCTTTACCTGAGTACCGCCCGTCTCTACTTCTATACATTGGTGCAAGAGGAATCCTGCACATACATACATACAAAAACATACCTATATACATATATGCACAGAATTCCACTGCATTGCTATTACCAGGAATGGGGCGCCCATCTGCACGCACCAGTCCCATGTTGAGATGCAGTGGTCTATGACATTGCTTAAATGAATGTGGTGCAGTGAATTAGGGTCCCTTAGCTTTGAACTGCAAGCTAGAATGCATAAATTATATAATAAACGTGCCCACACACTAGAAAGATCTGCAAATTTAAGATGTGCGCATAAATTAGCCTTGAAATCTTTTGTCCATCCTGGACAAAAGATTTCAGGCAAGCGCACATCTTCACCAAATATTTCTATTCGGATCCCATGTGTGTGCGTTCCTATGGATCTTTTGCTAAATCTTCTGATCTTTCATGCAGCATGTAAGATCAGAAGATTTAGCAAAAAATCCGCAAGAGCGTGCATCCGACCGATATTGGTCGATTTGGTGGTAGTAATTATCCGATCGGTCGCTCTAGTGTGTGCACACCTTCAAACCTCAAACTAAGGTAAAACTAAGATGAGTGAGTTTACAATGGTAAGTGCTAAGTTCTCTGTTTTTTTATTTATTTATATAAATATATTATATATAACTGTGAAAAGGTTTAGGCCGGTGTGGAGTATTTGCCGCAAATTAGGAATGCTTTCAAAAGAAGAAGTGTAAATAGATTATTTTTATCAATTAACTAAATGCAAAGTTAATGAAAGGAAGATACCTAAATCAAAACAAAATATGAGAAAAATTATAAACCCTGCCACCTAGATGGCGGAGCCTATTGGGCGCTTGAGGAGATGCGTAAGAATTGCCAAGCTGCTCACACCTGGGGGTGGTAAGTCCCCTATATATCTATGTCTAGAAAAAGGAAAAGATGGATGGTGGAGCGCTAATTATTTTTGGCTATACAGGTTGAGTATCCCCTATCCGAAATGCTCGGGACCACGAGCATTCCGGATAGGGGAATTTTCCGGTTTTTGGAATATATTTTTGTAGCCATACTTACCTGTCCCCTGATGGTGTCCGGTGGTCCCTCGGCATCCGCGCAGTCCCCGGGCGTCCACAGCAGGCCTCCGGCATCTTCTCCAGAGTCTCCAGCGGTCCCAGGAATGCATTGCGCGAGTGTGCGCGCGCACCGGTGACGTCACCGGCGCGCGCGCACACTCGCGCAATGCATTCCTGGGACCGCTGGAGTTAAAAACCCTGCCACCTAGATGGCGGAGCCTATTGGGCGCTTGAGGAGATGCGTAAGAATTGCCAAGCTGCTCACACCTGGGGGTGGTAAGTCCCCTATATATCTATGTCTAGAAAAAGGAAAAGATGGATGGTGGAGCGCTAATTATTTTTGGCTATACAGGTTGAGTATCCCCTATCCGAAATGCTCGGGACCACGAGCATTCCGGATAGGGGAATTTTCCGGTTTTTGGAATATATTTTTGTAGCCATACTTACCTGTCCCCTGATGGTGTCCGGTGGTCCCTCGGCATCCGCGCAGTCCCCGGGCGTCCACAGCAGGCCTCCGGCATCTTCTCCAGAGTCTCCAGCGGTCCCAGGAATGCATTGCGCGAGTGTGCGCGCGCACCGGTGACGTCACCGGCGCGCGCGCACACTCGCGCAATGCATTCCTGGGACCGCTGGAGACCGCTGGAGTTAAAAACCCTGCCACCTAGATGGCGGAGCCTATTGGGCGCTTGAGGAGATGCGTAAGAATTGCCAAGCTGCTCACACCTGGGGGTGGTAAGTCCCCTATATATCTATGTCTAGAAAAAGGAAAAGATGGATGGTGGAGCGCTAATTATTTTTGGCTATACAGGTTGAGTATCCCCTATCCGAAATGCTCGGGACCACGAGCATTCCGGATAGGGGAATTTTCCGGTTTTTGGAATATATTTTTGTAGCCATACTTACCTGTCCCCTGATGGTGTCCGGTGGTCCCTCGGCATCCGCGCAGTCCCCGGGCGTCCACAGCAGGCCTCCGGCATCTTCTCCAGAGTCTCCAGCGGTCCCAGGAATGCATTGCGCGAGTGTGCGCGCGCACCGGTGACGTTTTGTCATCCACAGATGACTATCTTTGACTTTGATAAAGTCATCTGTGGATGACGAAACGCGTTAGGTGCTCACCCTCTACTGGACCCTGTGGATTACAATTTACCCCATCTAACTTTGGACCAGCTCTCCTCTCTTTTTATCAAGTCAATTACTGGACTCTTTCGAATCAAGGGACACCACCGACTGCCAATTTTACGAGGCCCTCCATTCCGTGAGACGTGTACCATCTTTCCTCACGAGGGGAGAACATCACCATCGGCTCCAAGTCAGGTTTATGGACACCCGCCAATCCAGTATATTCATTTATCCAACAGGAGAGTATCACCAGGAACAAGTGAGATATATCCACATTTCAAAACTTTTATCACTGAGGTCCCATGTAGGGGGGAATATTGTCTTATTTTTAATCACATTGTATTTTAGATGTGTTCTAGTTGTATTTGTGTAATGTGTATTTTCTCGAGATTGAATATATTAAAATAATTATTGTAATACCCAATTGGTCAACTTTTTACAATTTTTTTATAATTTAATTATATCCAAAAATAATTAGCACAAAACAAAATATGGTACACCACCCTTTGTGGGAAATTTACTAAGGTGGGAGGTCTATTTCAGATGGGAGATCAGATACTATCTATTATCTTCTAGAAGGTGCTATATAAATAAGAAGTAGATTCTGATTGGTTGGCCATAGTACCATCCCATGTGAAATAGAAGTCCCATCTTAGTATATTTCCGCCTTTTCTTCAAAACAGTTCTGCTAGGTACACTTGCAGAAAGTTTAGGTTTACTTGAAAGGCTAGCGTGTTGTCACATGCAGCTTTTATTTATCTTATTCTATATCAATTTTATAGTGCATGGGGCATAGTGTGACTTTGTCACACACCTTTTTTTTACACTTTCAGAAAGTCAACAATTTTGTAGGATTATAGTCAGGTGTATGATTAACCAATGATACCAAACAGGTGATCAATATTTTCAAATGTGGGTTGAAACAGTTATTAACTGAAACAGAAACAGCCAATCTATACAAAATGTCTGACTTTGGGCAAGTGGGGTGTGGATCATTAGGTAGAAAATGTCTAGGTTGATTAGTTAATAGGTGGGCCACTATTGGTCGGCAGTCAACACAAGCAAAAGGTTGACAAGGAAATAGTTGACACAGGAAAAGGTCGACATGCATTTTCACAGTTTTTTGGGTGTCTAGGTCAGCATTTGTCAACCAGGATCCCCAATTAATATAACAAATCTCCTCGCATGGCTCGCTACGCTTGGCACACTATTATAATTTAACTCTATACGGATATGGATGGAAAAGTAATAGCAAGTCAGTTTTTTTGGTCACCTTTTCATGTGGTGACCATTAGCTTGTGAACATTTTTTCAATGTTGACCTATGGTATGTTGACCTTTTGCCTGTTGACCAATAGTGTTTGACCAATTGACTAACGACCTATCTACCGGAAACCCAGCAACTGTACCTAGAATTATGAGGTTATTTTGTTGACAAAGGGTGGTCACTCCAAATATTGAGGATTATGAAGTAAAGATCTCAAAGCAAGAGGTTACGCTAATGGGCAAAACCATGCTGCACTGTAGTAGGACAATGTAACACGTATAGAGAGAGTTAGATTTGGGTACGTTATTGTGTTTCGATGCAGGGTAAATACGTTCTGCTTTATTTTTACACTGCAATTTAGATTTCAGTTTGAACACACCCCACTCAAATGTAACTCTCTCTGCACACGTTACATCAGCCCCACCTGCAGTGCAACATTTCCTATTATACCCTTTTTACATCACATCTCCGACCTGGCTATTGCTGGGTTGGTGATGTATGGACCCGAGTCACGATGCAAAGTAAAAGCACCACAGCTGATATACTGGTTCTACCAATCCAACAAATCAACCCAGGTTATAGGTAGGGTTAAACCCGAGTCACCCTCTTTATATTAGGCAACCTGGGTTTAATATCAAAGTGCCAGATCCGGGTCAGAGCTGGGTTGGACCTGGGATCGGGATCCTGGGTCCGACCTAGCTTTGCAATATGAAAGGGGTAATAGAGAAAGATTTTAGCTGTGATTCTTACTGGATAACCCCATGATTTGATTTAGATTTCTGTTCATTTACTTTGCATTTATTTAAGTGATAAGACTATAAACTCTTCTCTTTTTAAAGCAATCTTACATTACATTTAAACAGGTAATAAATTGTTACTTATTTTGATGATATTTTAGAGAATGTTACTTTAGAGAATTAGTGGAATTTTCAGACAATGTGAGTGTTTCCACACTGGTTCAGATTCCTTCTGATGAATGTGACATATACACAAAAATGCATTAGGGCCTAATTTGACTAAATGACTAGCATTGTTCCTGCAGTTGTGGCTAAAAGACCCTCTCTGAGCTCTTGGTTCCGTGATACTCTTTTGCATCAAGTTTTTTTTTCATCTAAAAATGTATCTTATTTGTAATGCAGTGTGGCTAGAAAGCACAAGGAAACTGATTCATTTGATATGCAACTCTGTGCCACAATGCCACGGCTTATTTCTGTGCCAAGTTCCTTTATGCTACATATATGTATGCTACAAACGCGCTGCCTCAGTGTCATCATTGACTCCTCCCTCTCTTTCACCCCCCACATTCGTGCTCTCTCACAGTCTTGCCGCTTTCACCTACGCAACATCTCACTCATCAGACCATTCCTGTCCACTGACGCGACCAAAATTCTCATTTATTCTCTTGTCATCTCCCGCCTTGACTACTGCAACATCCTTCTCTCTGGGCTACCTCTCACCCGCCTCGCACCTCTCCAATCCATTCTTAACGCTGCTGCTAGGCTCATCTTCCTCTCCCGCCGCTCTACCTCCGCCTCGCCCCTCTGTCTATCTCTTCACTGGCTCCCCATTCCTTTCCGAGTTCTCTTTAAACTCCTCACCACCGTCCTCTTCGCTCCATCGCTGACCGCCAACTGACCTCTCACCTAATCACCTCCTCCCACTCCCGTGTCCAAGACTTCTCTCGAGCTGCCCCCCTGCACTGGAATAACCTCCCGCCACCCATCAGGCTTTCTGATTCCCTTACCTCCTTCAAGCGCACCCTCAAAACCCACTTTTTTCGACTAGCCTATCCCTCCTCCTAACCTCTTTTGATCCTCCTATCCTGCCTCCGATCCCCTCCGTTCCTACTTATCCTATTGTTTTTCGTTCGTCCACCCACCTATTTTTAGTATGTTAACTCTTATGAGTAGGGTCCTCCTTCCTCACATACTCACCCTACCTCTTTACCTCACCTGTGCTCCTGTCCTGTTCTTCCCTTTCTCTACTTCATCTTCAGTCTCCTTGACAATTTTGACACCTACTTCTGAACTGATGCTGATTTTAGTTCTACCAGCTATACCCCTATTCATACTGTATTTTTCAACACACCATGTACGTTACCTTGTAATTTGTTTTTTGTTTGCTATGTACGGCGCTGCGGACACTTTGCGGCGCCTTATAAATAAAGTACTACTACTACATATACAGACTCAGCGCTAGTAGAGTCGCATAAGACCTGTCAGCTCACTCCCACCAGGCATCAGGCATATTGAGGCTAGATGTACTTTCCTTTGTGTCTTGTGTCTTAGCAAAGGGTGGTAACTATCTTATTCCTATAACAAGTATTTGGTCTCTGATACAGTATACATTCATGACTTTATTTATTGCATATGTGTTTGCTATTACTATTTGCACTGTTAAACAAAGCAACAGTATTTAAGGTTTAATGGTCTATAAAAGGAAGTCTTCCGTTCTAATTTTGTTTTTAATATGTCCGGTGATGGGCAATTATAAATAAAGTAAATAAAAAAAAATAAGTAGGAAATTAAGCCTGACAAATTTTGCACAACATGAACAAAAATAATGGTGGGAAAAAAGTAGTTTTAAACGATGATTGCATTTTTTGTCGATTTTAATGTCAAACATCTGGAGAAATCAGCCAGAAAGTCCACTGTTTTCATCAGAAAGCCAGCTGATGGTATTGCAGGTAAAGTGAGATGCACTCACTTTCTCTTATTTCCAGGATGCTCCAATGAGAAACATCCAAGCCCAACCCAGCATAGGTTAGATGAGGGAAGTGCAAGGCTAGACTTAGGAGTTTTCTTTATTTTCATACATGGGCGCTCTTCAACTGACGTGACATGTGCTTGGTTGTGGCCCTTTCCTCTAATGTTTGTCATCATCATCTTTATCATTGTTTGAGTGATGGCTTGATGTGTTTTGGGGAAAGAAGATGGATCATATCCTCGTTTAAGTTCGTGTATATATTGTTTCAGTACATGCACCTTAAATATTTATTTTATGTACAGTTTGGTCTCAATGCTATGTTCATAAATTTGATTTTAAAACTAGAATTTTGGTCAATGTATTCAATGAATATTGCAGAGTAAACGCTAGGATGGATGTGCTCTTTTTCAATGTAATTTGGCTTACAAACAGCAGCAACTAATACTGAAGAAACAAACAAGGAACATTGTAAGATATTATATTCTCATCCAAATTACATGTTAGAATTGGTTGGAAGTTTAAACTTAAGTCCGAATGATTTATCATAAGGATCTGAACAGTACAAAGTATACCTGCCTTCCGTACTTCATCTCAATACCCATAAGTCTTTAATAATAAGCTCACTAATATATAAAATCATTAAAAAATATATAGAAATACAGCGCATACAGCATTTTTACTTTATAACAATAAGCTTGCAGAACATTTTGCAATACTCAGATTACAGCATGCCCTAAACACTACTTTACTGTAGCATATTGGGACAAATGTATTAGGGTGTGAGAATCAGAAAGTGAGAGATTTTGGGAGTGTTTTCCCATTTTTTTTAGAGCGGCAATCAATTACAGCACATGGCAATATTAACCTGCTTTTTCAGTGTAAATGATTGCGACTTAAAAAAAATAATAATGGGAAAACTCTCCCAAAATCTCTCACACCGAATTACATTTGGCCCATTACACAGATGTAGCACCTCTCATTCAGCCGGTGGCACGGAAAGGGGCACGCGTGCACGAGCCGCTCCACCGTCGGTCCCAGAACCCCACTAAACCTCCCCATCTCCCTGAAGCGGAGACGGGCATGGAATCCATCCCCCTCCATCAAAATACTTGGACGCGTTCCCAGTCAGATGGAGCGCCTCTCCACCGGAGATCGCCAGTGGGGGGAATCTGGTGATTCCCGGCGATAATTGAGGACCACTTCATCTGTATGTACAGTATTTAGTGAGAAAGGAAGTTTAAATAAAAGGAATGATCAAAAGCAGCATACTGAGGCATGCAGCCTTCACTTTCATGTATAAGATGACATTGAGAGCAATGTAAAGAAAATAAAAATAAATAGTGTGCAAATGAAACATAAATGGCTCATAAAAATATGTGTGTAACAACACAAAAATGCAAAAGAGTCTATTTAAACAAGGTAACAATGGAATGAAACTAGTTGAGTGACTATTTTCAGATGAGAGCCATTTAAATGCATTAATTTGAAAATATATTAGTGGACCACTCCAAAGGCAATTGAATATAGGAACATTTTTTAACACTTAACAAAGAACCATCATGAGATACTGTATTATCCCTGTGGAAGAAATAGATTTATAAAATACAATACAATACTTTTATTCCATTGTTCTTTGGAATTTCTGTAGCAATCTGAACCAGTAAAGCCGCAAATTATTTTGGAAAGTACCAATAGGAGTAATTAGTAGCTGCTCTAAATAGCGCACTGGATTTCCTCAAAGATAACATACTGCAGTTTGTAGTTTGTTTCTAGCTATTATACAGTGAAGTCCAAACACTGGATAACTAACGCAACAGCTTGGATTAGAGTTTACATTTGTTGAACTTGGTCGATATACTATTTTAAATTTAAACCACTACAAAAACCATCAATTTAAGAAAGCTCTGCGGAATATTTGCACAAAATTTGTCATACTTGTGCAATGTATGCTAATTTTCTGTGATTTCCAATTGTATCATATGTGCTGCCAAAGAAAGCACTTTACAACATTTCTCAGTGCATATTTTTAAATACCTTAAAAATCTGCCGTTCACGTATGTAATCATTTCAGCAATATGATTAACTATAAATAGAAATATAGGATATACTATGTTGATGCTTCTTTTTTTCTTTTTCATTTATAGCCTATGTAATACCGGCTTTGTCATCTCTACATTCAAGTGCTCATAGGAGCACTATGGAACCCAGAAACGTTTCAGTTATTACCAATCTTAAAATCGCATACGCATAGAGTTGATCTATGTATAAAAACAATAATACACTAATTGCAATAATTGCATTAATTGAAAACCATATAACATCAGTATTAGCTGATAAGACCTACTGATGTTATTTGGGTTTCAACAAAGTCCTAAAACGACAATTTAACACAAAAATTACAACAGGATACAAGGGCGCAAGTTTTGCAAAACAAGATCTACATATAACACTTATATATTTATATAAGTGTATGTTAGTGAATAGGTTGGTATAATTGCTATGTATATCCTGGGAAAATACATTGTCATTTAACCCTTGTGACTACGAAACCTTTTCACTAATATCAGTGTGTTATAGGTACTGTATACCTTATTTCGAAAACCTTGAGCGCTTGTCTGCTCTTGTACGTTTTGTGTTATAGAGTCGATCTATGGCAGAACAGGGAAAAAATATAAAACTACATACAGGTTTGCGTTAAAAGTCCAGCAGCAGTGTCGCATTTTAGGAAGCCATGGGCACTAAGTTTTTAAGAAATATAATGCCTTATTTCATTCCCAGGTGCCACCGTTTTCATGTTAGAAGTTTTGTTATTGTCTGCGTTGTCATTATTTTAAAAACCACAAAGGTGGTTCTTTCCATTACTAGCACCTGGGTAAAACTAACATTTTGAAATTGCAGTCTTAGGAGTGCGCTGTGCCCTGTTGCTATTGCCTGTCTGTCAGTAAAAACATGTGCTCCAGCACTAATCATGCTACAGTACATGTGTCTTCATTCCTGTGCATACATGACTGAACAATTTAATATAAACCTTTTGTTTCTGGTTTGTAAAAAACCCCAGAAACCTTTGAATGATTGGCAGGAATATACAAAATAAATAAATACATTCCATGCTTAAATTACATAGCACAGAAGAACAAGTGGTATATTCTAAAGACTATGGAGTACCTTGATATTGGCTATACTGTTGAAAAATAGAATTCTGGTTTTACATTTAATTTTAACAATATTAAATCTCTAAACATGATTAGATTAAATCTTAAAAAAAATCAAAACAAGATAGATGAAATTAGTAATGAAATTGTCAAATCTTATATTTCAAATGTAATTTTCTTTTAATTTAATTTTAAAAAAATCATTTAATTTCTTCTAAAAAAATTATATTTCAAAAATCTATGAAAATGTTTTAAAATAAATCCCATTATTGCTAAGTTTCATTAAGACCGGAAGATTCGCCAATTCTAATTACATATATTTTACTCACCAAAGAGTCTATTCCACTTGAAAGACCTGCTTTTTTGCTGTGATCGCCAGATCTTTTTATCTTGGTGCAATACAAGCGGTTTTAGCTACTAGATTGGTTCAGGATAGGTCCATCTGGTATCACATGATGGTAACAAATTTAAATATGGTTGGCGCATGACAGTATTTCTACTGCATTATGACAATTTCTCACAAACTGCATTCGTTTCTGGATTTTATGTGCTGAATTCCGAATGAATGGGAATATGTATGAGTAGCGGTAATAAACCTGACATACTATAGTTTATGTTCTGCAGTCCAATCAAAATAAAGACAAAGGTTTGCAAAGATTCAAAAGGTGTTTCACAAGCATTTTTCCAGTTTATTGTACATCCTCTGAATGAAGCAAGAGATTGTGAATCATAAAAGTTGCATATATCTTGGACAGTGAATGATGCCCTTAGCACTCACAAATTTCACTACAGAAATTCCATTTTTTACTTTTTTATTTAATTCAAAAAGTTTGTAAAATGCCCAAAAAAAATTTCTAAGCTTTTTGAAAGGATACTTGCTAGCTCTATGACATCCAGTTGTATATTAACTCTTACAATTCAGGTCATTAACTAATTTGTTTAGCACCACCTCCAATTGCAACAGGGCAACATATTTTATGCACCAATCATCATCCGCCACATTAGTAGCTCAGCATCCGCAATGCAGCAAATCCTCATCAAATAGGTAGTATCTGAGAATCACGCCGAACCTGCCTGTCCAATATGGACGGCAAACATCCAAGGTCATTATGGGACACCAAGTCTTTGCGCAGCTCTAATTTCAATGCACTTTATATGTTAAAAACATGACAGTAGTCTGGATGGAGACTCAGAACAAAATCTCCTGACAGCAGGTTTATAATACTGAACTAAGCTGACCCTTGGAAGGCCCTATTTTCCAATGTTGAGAAAGCTTCCCAAAATACGTCAAGTTACTTTGGTTACTATATTATTTTTCATAACTCATTCTAAAAATACATGTTTTCTTTGTTCTCTGATTACGGAAAACAAGCTTCCTTTGTGTTTTATCAGTGGTACCATCTTGTCTTTACAGTGCAGATTTGATCAAATTACAGTCTGTTAATGAAAACAAATTAAGCACATATTATGCACTGCAATTTCTGCACACAAAAATATGAAAATGGAAAATGAAATATCCAATTTCAACATATTTTTGATTACCATCTTACTTCTTTAAGCAATGAAGTTGCAGAGACATAACAGTCATATAATATAATATCACAGTACAAGTTATACTGCTGGGGAGAATTTTATCTTCCTTTCTTGGAAATAATTATTTCTACTTTTACCTTACTTTGCAGTGTGCTCTATACAGGAAATACATTTGCCTGGCACCTGACAAAGATTGAATGATATTTGCTGGTTCTTAGAGAAAGCTACCAGCCAAATGCTACAATATAATATGAATATTAAATAGAAGCCATTTTAAATTTGACAGTAAAGTTTCCATGTTGCTTGTGTATTGCAATTCTCTAAAAATGTATTAAAAGAATTCTTAGAGAGAATAGTATATTATAATATTACACAGCACAGGGAATACCGTATTATGGGAAAATAGAATATGTAGCTTCCAAGAAATGTTTTGCTAAATTCCTTCAAGAAATTAACAACAGAAATTATTCTATGATTTAATATTACACTTAACCAAGTAATTTTTTTTATAATAATAATTATTTGAAAAATAATAAATATTTAAAAAAAATCCTTTTAAGTAAATGTTATTGCGGGCGATTATTCTGCCAAAAAAGAATGGTTAAGTGGTTTGCATACATGCCAAAGCATGCATGTATTACAGTATTTCATGAAATTCCAATGACTACCTGAACCGCAGTGATCTAATTTTATGAGAACTGGTTGGAAACATCCAACTTATAGCTGCTAATTATTGCAAGAAGAGTAATGACCCAAGAGACAGCATAATTTCAATTGGCATGCAGCCCTGGCTTTCCAAATTCTACTGACAGGGCTAGACTGGATTATAGCGTTGACCCATGGCACTCTGCTACAGTATAACCTAAGGTCATAAACTGTAAAAAAAATTATCTTCGAATATTATATGTTCTTACGAATATAGAGAGTGTAACAAAACCGGTTAGGTTCGTGGGTTACACACTGTATCTTCTATGCATGGTGTAAATGTAAGAATTCATTGCACACTATGGACCAACTACAATCGGCTTGGTGAGTCTGACTTCCCTAAATTTAGATAGGAAAAATGCTTAAGGCAAAAACAGCTTCATTGCAAAGTATTGAAATAAGTTCCATAATGATTGCATGGTTTATAGTAAAACACGGCCATTTTGTTTTGATAAATTCAATGTTTTGCATTTCTTTCACTTTATGAAATCCCTATTAATTGAATATATGTATATATCTTTTAACATGTATTTTGTCCTCTTCAATAACTGTGTGCAGAAACAAGGAGTATATGGCAAATGAGCAGTAAAATTAGTAAAACACTACAATATATTATGGGCTTTTAAGGACAATATGGAATTGAGACACAATTTTGGATCAAAATTACCAGTATTTAAGAGGTTGCAGTACTGAACATGTTATCTATAGAATATTAGGGATGAGATTTGTTGCTGTTCTAGATAAAGCCCCAACACACTTTGTCCAGAGCATCACCATTAATAAATACAGTATCAAGTGTGGATTGTTGTGTGATTGTTAACTCAGCATCATAGTGTCCTGCGTTGCTGCCTCAATGATAGATGGGCTCCATTCTGACCAGGTCATTATCTATGTAGCTTTAAATGTTAAACTTGTTTATTTATGTTTGTTTGCTTAGTACCAAAGCCAAAATCATATGGCACTGTAGGTTTATATTAGTTGAGCATTTGTGGTAGATAGCTTAGACTGTGAACTATAGTAATATATCAAATGTGGAACATGGTGTAAAGCGCTTGTAGATATGGTATTTACCTTATATAGTGTACATACACATCCAATATATTCTGTATTGCTGTCTACACACTTATACCCATTGACTTCATAGTGTTATATACACACACATACTGTATACCTATTGACACTGAGTGCCTTGCATAGTGTTTATAGTTAATGTCTGAATGTGGCTTTGACATATATTGTGTTTAAAAAAATGTATAAAAATGCCGCATTGGCGCATCCATGACATCAGTGTCTTTGTGGAGTCCGTGTACGTGACTAATTTATAAAGTGACTGGCCGCACCCTTTTCTCATAGTGCAGCTCAAGGACACGTTATTAACAAAAATAACTGTTTAAGTTATGATGTTCAGATTTAACTGAACAATCTCTATAATATTACATACATTATAATTCCAGGGGTCAATCAATGGCCATATTCAAATACACAGTAACAATTTTCCATTACATCAGACAATATACACCCAAGATAAGGAGACTGCGGCACCAGTAAGGGGCCAATTATCAAGCTTTTCCCCATAAAATGTTGTAGAAACTGAATTTTCTGCATACTTTCATGGTTTGTTGCTATGTACCAACAGCAGAATGCAGGAGATACCGCAGAACTCTCCTGCAGATCCCAAACATTATCAATGGGGTCTACAATGTAATCCCTATGTACTAAACCGTGAGATGCAAAGGTTTTTTTTGAGTTTTGTTGTGTTAGCGTAAACGATCTTTAGACAATGTAAACTGCTTTACGCCTATTGAGGCATACCTTTAAAATTTACTAACACTTCTAAAAATGAAAAGAGGTGATGTTGCCCAGACCAACCAACCAACCAACCAGATTCTGTGTATAATTTTCCAGGATACAATAAAGAAATGATGACAGATTCCGATTGGTTGCTCTGGGTAACATCACCTCTTTCCATTTTTAGAAGCTTTAGCAAATTTACCCCATAGTAGCAGGAGAGAGATCTTATGATCCCTGTCCTGCAGCCGCAGTCCGGTGCTGGCTCCAGTTCTGAAAATGGACACGGTGTGCATTCTCGTTGTCGGATTCCCCAAAAGAGTCATCAAAACCTCGGGTAAGTAACTTGGCAGGACAGCGGTTATTGTTGCAGCTGTCCCCGTGGGTTGGCCAACGTACATACTGTAGCGGGGATATTTTTATCAAGATGAAAATATTCACCACAAAAACAGTGTGTTAATAATGGGGGTCAGTTTGCAATTATAAATACATATGACTTTAAGTATGAAAATGTGGTTTCCCCTAAAATGGCAAATATTATTTTTGTTACATAATGAATTAAATGTTGGACCTATTTTTTGTATAATCATTGCAATTGCTGTCGACTTTTATGCAATACAGTAAATTGCTTTGGTCATACAATTCTAAGCAAGAAAATCAGGTGAATTTAAAATGTATTTTATCTTTGTTTACGTGAACTTGTATAGACATATTTATGCAGTTAGTTTAATCCCCTTAAGCTAATGAGAGCCGAAACAAATGACATAATAATAGTACCAAGGCACACACCCATTTCTACACGTGTCAGTAGACATCAATTAGTAACAGTTGCCAAACATATTGGGGGAAATTTATTAAGATGCGAGTTCTATTTCACATGGAATGTTGCTATGGGCCACCAATCAAAATCTCCCACTTATTTATTTAGCACCTTCTAGGAGATAATAGATAGGATCTGATTGGTTGCTCATAGCAACATAACATGTGAAATAGAATTTCCATCTTAGTAAATTTCCACCATTGTTTTTCCATAGTTGAAATGCAGAGACTACCGGTAACTTTATTTCTAGTTTGCAGTAGAGTGCCGGGAATAGAGCTTAGCATGCCTCTTTTTGCTCCTAAACCTAAAGGGCGCCAGAAAAAAAGGCATGTGTAGAACTATTCCAGGCGCAGTGCTGAATGCGGTCTGCTAGTTGAATTGGTTTTGGCCCTATAGCTGTGGTTACCGAACGCTTAGTGAAACTAACCGCTTTATGTTGCACAAATGCCCAGTCAATGCTTATTTGTGCTCTACAGCAGGGGTTCTCAAACTCGGTCCTCGGGAACCCACACAGTTCACGTTTTCCAGGTCACCCAGCAGGAGCACAGGTGCAATCATTACTAGTTGACACATTTTAAAAGATCCACAGATGGAGCTTATTATTTCACTTGTGATTCTGTGAGGAGTCCTGCAAATCATGCACTGCGTGGTCCTGAGGATCAAGTTTGAGAACCTGTGCTCTACGGTGCTACCGAGGTATTTGGGAATTAAACATTAGGAAATAGTTGTACCTAAAATCCATGGTCATCTAGATCATATACACAGGCCCAATCCATAGATTTAGGATACAAATTCTAATACTCTTGGGGATTAATTCATACATTAGTGATACACTGTATGGTACTACAGTATGTATGACATATAAGGCTTTTACACTTGTCTATAAATGTATGTTCTTTAAAAGGCACAATTCAACAAGTATGTTCTTCTAAACACCATGGGTTGCCCTGTTTTACTGCCTTTTATAGATCCTCCACATAACACAGCACTTTTGGTATAGCTTGGAAGCATGTGAGAAGGGCCCTCTTACCTCCAATTGTACTCCCAATTGCAAAGCGCAACAGAATATGCTGATCCTACATAATCATATGTATATATACATTACTAACGCAAGTGGTGACTTTGGGGACAAATATACTGTAGTGCATTTACATGTGGACATCCTACTTAGGTAAAATGATGCCCTTATGTATTCTAGCTACCAATCATGATTAATATTCTGTATAGAGTGTTTCTGTACATAACAATAAGCAGATCACTACTGTAAGAGCACTACTTTTGCATTAGCAAAATGTCCTGGGCAAACGTGTGTGTCTCTCTAAATTGTAATTCTGTACCCCTGAGTGAATAATGCAGAGTACTAAGGGCCAGATGCACTAAGCTTTAAAAGTGATACATTAAAGAGTGATAAACAGCCAGCCAATCAGCTTATACCTGCCATGTCACAGACTGTGTTTGAAAAATGTCAGGCAAGAGCTGATTGGTTGGTTGTTTATCACTCTCCATTTTATCACGTTTGAAGCTTAGTGCATCTCACCCTATGTAACCCAGCAGTGGCCTCCAATGTTCATCAGACACCAGATTCAAGCAGTATAAATTATTGGCCATATTTTACTTACAATCTTAAATCTAACATGCAAATCGGTGTATTTTGTTTTAGTATTTGTGTGTGTCACTTGTTAAGTAGTAATGTGCAGCCTTCATACATACCATAGTATACTTCAAATACTGCTGATGTTTTAATAAATAAAGGGGGTTCTTTGGCTCTTCATCGGAATTCATATACTCTAATACAATCTGTTGCTGTGTATAAAAGTTCCACAGATAAATCGAACCTCATACAATGATACAGAATTAAAAATATGAGAAGCTTTTAAGCCCAGATCAATCAAGCTATATGGAAATGCAGATTTGACACTGCCACTGTACTGTAGTGCTCACCCAGTCCATTGTGCAAATGAATTCAATATTTAGTTTTTAAAGTCTTTTTGTTTTTGTTACGTTTTAATGAAAGCAATAATATTTGTAAAAATAAATTGCACAGTCTATTTAATACTGTATCCAGGATATCCAAATTACACCCCATAACCTTTATCTCCAGTGATTTGTGGCTCCACAGATTAGTCCAAGCTGTACACAACTTATTGTGAAATCCCAACACACTAAATTGTCTCAATGGTCACATGTAAAAACACAGGCTCATTCACTTCCAAATATTATGTACTATCCAGTTCTACATTTCAGATCAATATGTTTATGATGACATGCCTTTACAAGAGCTACAACTCTATTGGCTATGTGCCTGTTTGGAAACCTCTAAGAATTACAATTGATTTTCTATGTGGGGAAGGGTAAGCCATTTATTTTCATCTGTGTACAATTTTCTTTCCGTAGGAAAACAGCACCATCTACTAGCACAAACTCTGCATTTTTTATTACCATTATGATGATGCTGTCACACTCCACTGGAAACGAGCATTGTATTTCTTCCAGGCTTATATGATCAACATTATATTTGTTTGTGACAGTGGATAGTAAAGCAATGTACTGTGTGTGTCTAGAAGAGCAGGCAGTGTGTATTTTGTATCACAGCAGTAATATCTGTCCCTTGAAATTGAATGCAATAGGAACACAGAGAGGCTGGCCTGGTATTGGAGGAACTAGTCCCATTACTGCAAGTTGTCACTAAAATATTAGTTTTGAATGCAATGTATGAACGGCGCACTGCTCATAAAGGAATATACAGTATATCCAGCACAGCAGCAAATGCATGCAATACAAGTAATGCAATGTAAATACATCAACGATAAAAAAAAATCAAGAAAAGAGAATGAACTGTTAAATGAATACCTTGTTTCTCTAAGCTTACATTTCCTTTATGCGCATCAAAACTAATGCTAAAATAAGTGTACCTAATATACATTAGCTGCCAAGCACAATGTGTGATAGAATATGTCCTTTATTGAATCTGCCATAGTCACTGTTACTATATCAACAAGCTCGGCACCATGGCCTCTCTGTAACCTTCTACCGTGTCCACGTGAGGCCTTGCCAATTTCATTTTTACTACCGAGTTCAGTGGTCTTGCACATGCTCACTACGACACACAACATGTAGGTAAAAGTAGATAAAGGAGCCACAACATCGCGGTAACAAACCAGCCAAATCATCAACCTAATCAAGTTTTTTTTTTTTTAAATATTTATAATTATGTGACAATTTAACCTGACTTTGACTTATATATTTAACTTGGCTTTTTGCAATACCATTAGATAGCAAATGACCTTTATAATAAAGAAAATGTTTTCCTATTAATTCTAAAGCAGGATAAAAGAAATGTTTGTAACAACGATTCATGTAATTCAAACAAGTATACTGCATAGGACATAGTATTACAGGCAAATGGGAAAGCAGTGTTTCTTAGAGAGAATTCATGCACGCTATTGTGTGGGGCACATCATTCCCACAAATCACACGCACTGTACATCACTGGCACATCCTGGTACTATACACTGCTGCCTGTGCAGAACCTGTTAGCACATTAGGATGCCTGCATCACATGTGCTACTGACATGCATCTTGCTTTGGCCAGCTTCAGATTTCCCACTGTAAGGGCTTATTCAGGGAATCGGAAGAGCAATACTCTATTGTGGCTTAATTAGTAGTAACCCCACTCTGTGGGAGGTGAGAAAATTCACTTTCACCGGTTGTGACACTTTCAGCAGTGTACAGGAACAGAAAGAAATAGGGAGACAGGTCTCTCTCTCTCTCACCCTCTCTCTTCCCCCCTCTCTCTCTCTCTCTCTCTCACGCACTGCAGCATGAAAGGATGGGAGAACACATACATAAAGACAAGAGAAGAAATCACAAAGTCAACTCACAGAATTTCCAAGTCACGGAGCGCTCGAAAGACTCCATCTTCAATGCAGCTTATCTGGTTATTGTCCAATTGCCTGCAGAAAGGAAGGAAAAGTCAAAAGGCTGGCTGGGTAACAAAGCTGCCTTATAGAACCAGGGTCCAGGCTTTCTTGTCACTAAGGTGTCCCTCCACCCCCTTTGCAGTCTACGCTCGTCACCCAGGAGGAGACTCGCTCGCAGAGTGCTGCTCTCTCTGTTGATACGGACTGTCTGAGAGAGCTGCACACACTATAGCACACCAAAGTCTGTCAGGTCTCAGTAAATATTAATTGCACTTTTTTTTTTGTTAAAGGCAGAAGGGAGTAATTTCATTACATTATGGCATCCAATCCATTACAGGCTTTTACCATCATGTCACTGAAACAATTTCATTAAGCTAAAGGCCCGTAAATCATGTGAGGTCACTCTCCTGCCCTCGGCGACCTCCCAGAATCCTGCCCCCCCCCCCCCCCCCCCCTTACTGGAAGTTGCAGTCCTCTGTCCTGACACAGTAGTAAATTTAAGCCTTTATCTGCACAAGAGCTGCACTGGTGTCTGGGGAATATACCAATACCAAATTAGACTCTACTAATCTAATTTTATAGTCCTTTATTATTCTAAGTACCAAATGTCTGTGGTTGTTCAGAGCCTCTGTGAACTGATGTCTGTCCCATCTGGGGAACCAGGTCTTTTGAATCATCCTTGAATGAAATTATTTTGCATTGGTCTAAATGGCATCGGCTGCTGCAACAGTCATACTAATAGAAAAATGCACATACTGTATGTAGCCCTTAAATGTAAAAATGAAATCCCATCATGTACAGTATATATACCTATAAATGCATTGTGATATGACTGAATTATACATTTCCTATATTAGCTAGATTTATAAAATAAGAGAATGGAAGATTATGCATTAATGACTGTGAAGATGCCCATACACTTATAGGATTTCTCCGCGGAGAAGTCGCATAAGATTTCCCTTGAAACGCCTGGCAGCTTTCTGGGCGTCAGGGCTGCATACCATATACCATATGCAGTTCTTTTGCATACCATATATCGTACGCAATCCCAGACAAGCTGGTGATCTGGCATATCGATAGTGCAGCCCTTCCAGGCTCCAAACCGATGCAAATGGGACCTTGCATCAGACCAGATGCAATTTTTCCACTTTTCATCCGAAATCTCGTCCCAATCGGATGGAAAGGACTCAAATTGCACTAGTGTATGGGCACCTTTAGCTTGAGTGTAGGACGCTCTTACCTCTAATGGAGAGACTTATTAAAGTCTGGAGAAAAATTACAGTGGAGAGTGATAAAGTACAAACCAATCAGCTTCTGATATTCCAAACAGCCAGTAAAATTACAGTTGGGATCTGCTCTTCATCTTTCTCGACTTTATCTCTCTCCAACTCTGTGGTTTGATAAATTTCCCTGTAAGTCTGTTTTTACCACGTCTCATTTTGCTAATACCATTTCTAAAGCAGAGTGCAATGTGTTAGGACCTGCGGGACCACTGACACAAGCAGATATAGCAGACCTAGGGAGGGATAGAGTAAATTCCTCCCCAGGCATTATTGCTAGTGAATTAATAAATGAAAGACACTGAAAGTAAAATTACCCACTGGCCTTAGGAAGAAAACAATAGTGACAATGCATGACATCGACATTTCGGTGCTGATGCACAATGGGTAAAGATCGCACACGTCTTCAATATCTTCATTTGCTGTATATTTTCAGGTGAAAAATAAATACCCCTGACTGCTTCTATAAAAATACATGGGCCTTATGTGCATAGACAAGCCTTTATGGCTACTGCCCCTCTCCACCAGCCCAATGGTGTTCAGCCAGCTCTTATACCGGTAGTCAGGGTCTGGGAGAGTCAACAGAGGAGACTGTTATGTTCATTGAGAACAAGTAGAATTCAAAAGATGGTGACATACCTTCACCTCTTCCAAACCCATTTGTAAGTCAAATTGAGTATGGGGTCATTGGAAAGAATAGTTTACATCCCTATACCCATTTGAATGGTGTAAAAAAAAAACACGCTGATTTTTAACACTAATACAGGTGACCTGGAGAATGTAAACTGTTGGGGGCACTTGAGGACCAAGGTTGGCAACTACTGCACTTATAGGTAATTGAACTACCCAACAATCTATATCCTACAAGAATTTATATACATAAAAAGAGTAAACTACAAAGTTGAAAAATTGTGGTTCCATAAAGCCAATGGCATCTTGTGATATCACGCTTCTTATTGTGTAGGATTGTGCTCATTTATACGTAAAGCACCTGATGGTGACAACTGGTGGGGATGTAAAAGTGTGTTAAGCAGGTGCAAGAGTATGCATAGTATACCACGCCAAAAAGAACAATGGGCAACTTATTTTTATCTGAATGATGCTTCCATATAAAGACACGGCCAACAGACAAATATAGGTCAAACATCGATCTTTTGAGTAATCCTATGGTCGGGCTACATGGCCGCAGAAAGTAAGACGCCAGATACATAGTAACTCAGCAGTTAGAACACATCGATGAAATGGTTGCAATATGCCTGAATTTTGTTCGCCACTTCCCCATTACTTCCACTTTACTGTCAATCACTTTACAAATAAATCCTCACCGTGATAGCCGACCATCGTGACACATGCAAGTGAAATCAACATTACTCTAAATGTATATTTTTGGCATGAATTCTGTTTGTACACAAGAATTCTTACAACTCTATGCAGCACTCCCGCCTACTTACACATATATAGAATATATAAGCATTAGCAGAGCACAGTGTGAATGTATTAACACAAATGCACCCATGTTAGGAGATATAACAATCATAGGTGTGTGCACATTGAGTGTTAGGGGTGCACAGGCACCCCCTATTGCTGTGCCCACCCTTAAGAGCATCTTCCTGCCGCTAGCAATACCTTTTACCAAAGACTGTATTCCATTAAGAGAAGTGACCATCAATCAAAGTCTGTTTTGCATTGTTACTTGTACTAGACCTTTGTCATATCACTACATACCTGCATCATCTATATATGTTTTTTACTTAATTTGCATGTAATGTTACACAAGAGTAATTAAAAGGGATTATGGGGAGAGACCTTTTGTATTGTAGCGAGTGCCAATAGATGATGGTAGACACGCCTGATTGTCTGTGTTAGCCACACCCATTGGGCAGTGTTAGACACACCCAATAGGTGGTGCTAGACCCACCCCTTTGACAGTGCACCCCCTAATAAGATATGCTGCACACGCCTATGTCAACAAAACAAAATATTTGCAGATTGTGAAGGTCAGCCTCAGATTGGCTGGGTGCTTCTGGATCCCTCCCACCGATATAAAAAAATTATTAGTGTTGCTGCTGTTGTCTAGAGGCAAAAAGAGGGGTGGTTATCCGCACAGGATCCTCATTAAATTATATCAAAGGAGGACCCCCCTAAATATTGATTGATGCGGTATCAACCAACAATTCGACTTGACGGGAGGTGTGCCACCACTAGACAAAAATTGGATAATCTTACAAAAGAGCGAGAAAAAAGTATGTCTTTGATGGGTGCACCTAAGTGGTCTTTATTATAATATAACCTTTAATAGTCTGATAAAAATTAGCGAAATATGACAAACACACATGTAACATCAAAACGTGAATACAAGGGAAAGGTGTGTCTATTAACATTACTTACTACAGTCCAGAATTAAGTTTGCCTTTTCAAAGCTGAAAGCATTATGCGTTTGTATTTAATTAAACTTAATTAGCATTCTGATTTTGTAATTAAGGATTTAACTATATTTAATGATCCGTTATTATTTATTAATAGCACTGTCCAGACATACACAAATGAGGTACTGCGACTTTAGCCTTTACTAACACTGGCCTTTATTCTGGTTGGTGCGGTCAGAGCCGCACACGGGGCTCTGACCGCACAAACCAGTCCCCGCCCACCCGACGGATCGCCACGGCCGTCCGTACACGGACGGCTGGCGATCCGCACAAAAATGGTGGAGGCTACGCCTCCACCATGGTGGGAGCTGCCCCCTGCCTTCGATGGTCGACGACCATCGAAGGCAGGCCCGCACGCCGCGGCAGCTCCCGCAAGCTCAGACCACACGGACAATCGTCCGTGTGGGAGCTTGAAAGGGGGCTGAAAGCTGACATCCGGCGACGTCAGCTTTCCGCCCCCATGTCATGGTAATGAGGGCGTCATGCCCTCATTACCATGCACACGCCCCGCGTTTGCATGGGAACGCCCATGAAACGCGGGGCGTACACATAGGGTAATGAGGGGCTGAAGCCCCTCACGCCCCTATACGCCCCCTTTGCGGCGGACGAAATCCGTCTGCGGCGAAGGGGGCTGCACATGCGCAGAATGACCTCTGCGCATGTGCAGTTTCAAAACATCGGCGGTACGGCCGCACGCGGGCCGTACCGCATAGATTAGAATAAGGGCCACTGTGAAGTCACCTCTGTTGTAGACATTCTGCAGAAGTTATACTTGCAGAGCTGGAGCACCTTGCACTATTCGGACACCTCTTAATGAACATCTACATTTTTGCCACAAAATATGTCCAGCTCTGCATAAGGACATATGAGAATGGCTGTTGTTTCCAGTAAGGATTTCTATGAAGATACTATCTGATGAAGATACTGAAAACTGTTCTAATGCCAGCGATACCAGTTGTGGCAGCACCACTGCACCAACAAGAACTACATACATAGAGTGAACTTCTTACTTGCACTGATTGTTTGGGGATGGAGAATAACAGGAAAATAATTTAAAGCTTTAGTTAAAGATCCTGGGTAGAAAACAAGGGGTCTGACCTAGAAAATCAGGTTACCAGGGAGCCCTAAACATGGTACAAGTAACAATTGTATACATTGTTGGGAAGTCACTGATCTGCCGCTCAGTGAGAACCACGTGACACCATTGTATCTGTGCATTGTTGCACAGTTGTGTATTTATAGAGGAACATTTTCTTTCAACTTTTGTTTTAAGATTTAATAGCTTTTCCTGTAAAATGTCACTTGCTTATTTCAGCTATTCATCTTTAATGTAATTCGGGATGACCTATCACCCTCTTAAGAGAGGGTTCCTTTTGTCCTTTTCATTGTGGTCTGACATTTGACTTGACATCAGCTGCACCAAGAGGTTTTTTTTTTATATCTAATTCCCCTAAAGACAGCTGCTCAGCAAATGATACACCGGATATAGAATCGGCAAAGCCGGACAATGTCTACGTGAAGCAAGAACCAAATGTAAAAGGAAAATACCTCAAAGACACAGCTATACACAGCTATACACAGCTATACGCAGCTATACACAGCTATACACAGCTATACACAGCTATACACAGCTAACAAGAGCGGTATGGATCTTAGTGTTGACAGTATGAAAGTCAACATACATTAGGTTGACCACTAACGGTCGACCACTTAGGTCGATACATGAAATAGGTCAACAGACCTAAAGTAGACAGGGTCGGAAGGTCGACAGAAGCATTAGGTTAACAATGGGAAGGCCGGTAGTCAGAAGGTCGACATGATTTCTTTCGTGTCTATGTCGACAAAGACGCCATATCAGTGTACCGCTACGCTCGCCATGCTTCGGGCAGTAGTCTTTTCTCCCTCCATGCCCTAGTGGATGGTAGGATATGAAATACCAACTGTTTTTGAAAATGAAATTGGAAAACCTGTGTGACCTTTTGACTGTCATCCTTCCGACCCAGTCGACCTATTCCATGTGCCGACCGAGCGACCATATCCCAATAAAGGTGCCCATACACGGTACAATTATTGTATACAATTTGGACTAGATTGCATTGTTCGCATCGCATCGCGTAGGATTTGCAATGCGATGAGATGTACAAAACGTATGTGCAGCGCACACTTTTTGTACTAGATTGCATGTACAGCACATACTTTTTGAGCTGTGCGATGAGATGTGTGAGGGGAGCGCTCATCTCATCGCACCCAGTAATTGTACCGTGTATGAGTCAGTTCATCACAATCCTCATTGAACAGACATGTAAAGGGGAGATACAAACAGTAAACGATGCTCTGGTAAAGACTTGTAAGGCCTGCTGAGAACAACCATGAAATCATACTGCACTGTATATTAGTTTATGGAGCTGTTAGGAGTCTTTGTGGAAGCAGTGTGGGACTATATTAAAATGAAATATTAGTGCTGTAATGGTGGCTGCATATAAAGTGGCCTTAGTTGGAATATAATGCGTTTATAACATTATATTGAGATAATTATATTATATTTCTTGGCATCAACCAGGGGTTTGAGTCACTACATGACTGGGGATGAATCACCACACTAGTCACCACAATTATGCTTCTGTCCAAGCCCATCTTGATGGTCTTTGTGTACCTGTGTTTAATAACACATTGTCTTTCCGTCTCACTGTGGTCAGCTGCCTGGTTCTTCCCACAATTATGTGTGGTGTCTAGAGTATTATTGTTATTCCAGTGGATAACACCTAATAGGTGCTGATCTGACTTCAATTCTGGATCATCACCTCCAGCAATCCTCACTGATGTAAAGTTTGTATTCCTGTTGCTATTAAGAGACGATTAAGAGGAGACATGCTTAACATGTATATCAGAGGGCAATACACTGAACTATCGGGCAACCTCTTTACATTGAGGTCAGAGACTAGGACGCATGGGCATGCCTTCAGAATAAAGGAGAGAAGATTCCGTACCCTTAAAAGGAAAGGCTTTTTTTTTACAGTTAGGGTGAAAGGTGTGGAACTCTCTTCCAGAAGAGGTGTTTTTTTTCTTAGTTTTAGCCTAACTCTAACTATAAAAAAACAAAACAAAAACAACAAATAACATTTGGGGTTGATATGTAAAATTTCAACATTTTAAGCATGTCAACCTAAACGTATGTGCAGATATTGGTTGTAACTTGTTACCTCATGGAAATGTTGACATTATGTCAACAGTCAGACCCTGGCAAAATTCTGGTGTTGATATTCTTTATGTCGACCTTCCGGATACCTTCTAAGCCTTGGGAGAGTAATAAAGTGGAAATTGGAAAACTACCAGCCAATCAGCTCCTAACTGCTATGCTATGCTGGTGTGTTTGGAAAATAACAGGAGCAGGTTAGTTGGTAGTTTCTCTCTCTCTCCACTTTACCACACTCCCAGGATTATTGCATCTGCCATATACTCATATATAGGATATTATCATTTGCATCAGTTGCGGTTTGCTTTGAATTATATAATAATTAGATGCTTTCATGATAACACACTAACTAGGTCCTAGGCATTACAGTGTAAAAGATTAGGTCTACATGGTTTAATATTTATGGTAGCATAGTGTATTACTAAAATTCCAATTAGTGTAAATAAGTGCACGATAATGACAGCAGAACTAGAAATAAAAAGCAGTTATTTCAATGTAATGTGTTTGTCTAGATATACAGCTGTAGATAAAGATACTAATGCATTGCCATTTTGGCTATACAATTTAAGATTTCAGACAATAATATTAAGTACACTGGCAACTCCAAGTGAACAGTGGTGTAAGTTCTAGTCGTTCTAGTTGCCTGGAGGCAAGATATATATTGTGCCCGCCCCCCGTCCCCCACAACCTAATATATGTCTGTTCTGAAATATTATATATCTATATCACTCTCTAAATATGTCTGTATATATACATATATATATAGAGAGAGAGAGAGAGAGAGAGAGAGAGACCACACATATTTCTCAGAACTCAGCCACAGAAGTGATATCATTGGCTTTCAATTAACTTATTTAACCTTGCAGGGGAGGAGAGGTGCCCCCTTGAGACCAGGAGCCTGGCGGCAGATGACTCCATTGCCTCTCAGAGTTCTGCCTCTGCAAGTGAATTTAAAAAGGAAAGGACCGTATATATTTGTTTTCAAAATTCAGGTTTCAAACTGTAATTTTGTTTGCTGAGATATGAATAATTGATCCACCATCTTCCAGGACTTTGTGTCTCTCTGCTGTTAACCTATTCTGCCCATTGTTTTCTGTCTGGCTCCAAAATATTTTACCTGACAAAATCCAATTTGAATTGGTTGAAACTTAATTGGGCAATCGTGAATTTGGTTAGATGTAAATGAACAGACCCATAGTAAATTCTAATGTCCCAAAATCAAAGAGGTCTGATGAAACTTGGCTGCTGTGTGGTTTCGGGCAACAGAGGGCCTGATTCTGGTTGACTTGTAAGCAGCATATTGTAGCGAGCCATCTAACGCTGCCATGTGAATTTCTCTGCCGCACTGCGAACGGATATTTAGGATTCACAGGGGAGCGTACAGGGGTAAAATCATTTGATGGTCATCAACCATCGAATGATATTTCCCCTGTTTTCAAGTCAGTCTTGACATGACCTATATTTGTGGTGTCCGGGTCCGAGAATGGGGCGGGCGGCTGACTTCTTGTGGCATCAGCTGCCTGCCACCGGCAGCACGCATGCATTTCCATTTGGATGCCCAGCATTTTCCCTGGTGCACCCGCCATTTTTGTTGTCCCCATGGGACAGCCCTCTGCACACATCCATCCTGCCCCCCTCTATATGAACGCCGAAGGCATCCGCACAGCGCATATATGAATATACACATGCGCAGAGCCTAAACATCGGTCTCCAGTGCACATACGCCGGGGATCAAGCAAAACCAGAATCAGGCCCAGAGTATCATGGGCTGTGATTATGTTAAACCCTTAATAGAAGAATAGAGTTTAAGATCAGTAGATGACTACTTGTAGTAACAAAGTGGACCGGAGCGGATTCTGACTGCTTTAGCATCTTTGCAGTAATCCTGTCTGTGTACTATAATACTAGTTTCATACCTTCCTCCACTCACATCATGGCCGGGAGGGTCCTGCAAATTGGGTTCCCCTTCCGCCACCCCGGGAAGGTGGGTAAGTCTCCCGCATTTTGACCACAGCCACGGCTCCCCACCCCCCCCTTCCCCGGGGTATAACATGCAGATTTTCGCGGGTCCGCCGGGGCTGGGCGAAAATGACGCGAATCGCGTAATTTTGCATCATTTTAGCCCCTCCCCCATCCACAGACCCTCGATTTAATGTGACTGCTTCTCGTGGGGGCGGGGCTATGTGACGTCAGCATCGCCCGCCCCACATTCACTCCTCTCCGGGCTTCTCCCGGGGAGGAGTTTTTAAAAGTCGGCAAGTATGACTTACATGTGTGCTTACCAGTATCGGCTCCAGAAGTCGGGCTGCTGCACAGTTTAACATTTGAATAGGGGAACACCCTGTTGACAGAATCAACTGCCATTCCAAACTGACTCACTGGCAGTTGGTGTGATTCCCCTATTTCAATTTTGAACTATGCTGCAGCCCCAACTTTGGAGCCACTACTGGTGCTTATGAATGTGCAAGGACAGAGGTGTACACTTCAACTGGCCTTAGATGCTGAAATCTAAATGGGTTCATCTTTAAAGGCAACCATCACTCGCATCACCTAAACATGAAGCACCATGCTAGGTGCAGAATCTCAGAGTGTGGCCTCCTGTGTGAGTGATTCAATGCACGAGTTCGCAATCAGTTCAGCCAGCAACACTCCCAATAACATGCCCAGAAGATAATGCATCACCATGCATCTTAGTAGCCACCAACCAGTCAATGCCCAGTACATATCTAATACATTTCATACACAGTGCATCTTAGGGTCCATACACACTGGGAGATTTTGCCCAGCATGTATGGACAGCGATGATCGTTGTCATCGCTGGGGGGAAAGTCTCTCAGTGCATACATACGTGGCTTTCCGTGACCCGGCGCGGTCAGCGGGTGGGTTTCATAGCGCAGCGCTATGCAAAGCTGTCCTCAAAGCCGCTCATCTGCTGGTAATACCCTGGATGAGAAAACTGAGCAGCTGTCACATGAAAGTTGCCTAGTGTGTATGGGCTTTTACTCGCAACTACAAGTTTTTAGAGACTTTGGTTCAACTCAGTGAACAGCGGCACTGACATTGCGTGTTAGTCAAAATTGGACCCACAGTCATTACAAAGAAATAAAACATGAAGTGGACATTTATTTTGTAAGATTGATTACAGAATAGTAACCTACAGTGGTTCCCAAACTGTGTGCCTAGGCACCCTGGGGTGCCTCAGGACACTTGCAGGGGTGCCTTGGATTGGTGGACCAGGATCAATTCATATTATTTATGGTCAATGTAACAGGCAAAACCAGTGCTGGTGGCTGCTAATCACAACATATGTGGACAAACAGAAGCAAATCCTGTCCCTCACCCGATAACTGTGACATATAAACACAATGCACTTCATTTAATATTTTTTTTTCTGAATTTCTCTATAAGAAGCATTTGGCCTAGGGGTGCCTTGAAAGTACTTTGATGCTAATTTGGCAACCACTGACCTACAGTATACTTACAAAACTAACTTTTTTTATGCTGACTTCGTTTTAAAGTGAGTTGATTATTGTCATTCTTGTTTAAGCAGAAGGTTTAGTCACAAGATATTGTCAGTGCTTAGACTGTGGGACAATGCACACTTTCCCATTTAAAATGGTGTTTTCAGTATTATATCACATTGGCTTACGTCTCCATGGCTTAAATTGCCACAAAGAGTCTTTATTGTATCTCCATGTCATGTATGGTTGAAAACTTCTTGACATATGGATGATTAAATTACCTTTTGCAGCATTGTCTAAAAGACTCCATCCTGGAATTTAAAGAGTCTGTGACGGGCAATTAACTGCTGCACACTAGGAACACAAAGTCACAATAGGGGGATTTGTATACCAGTGAAAATTCACTTGACAATAGTGTTTCAAAACTACAACGGGAAATAAAGAATATTGGAGAAGACATGGGTTAGTGGTGTCACAGATTGTTATGTATTGATTTGGACAAAACAGGTCATTTCGTTTTGCAGTTTCTAAATATACAGTATATATTGTACCCAATTTTTTATGCAAGTAGTAGTTATAAAATTGAGAACACTTGACTCATTTTAATTTTGTGATAAATCAGCTTTTGAATAGGGTCTTGTGGGACATCTATACCCTCAAATGAATGCAGAGGGGTTTACACATGGTGCAATATGGTTGATAGGCAATTTTGGCTTATTTTCACTCAGCGATATATCGTTCAGCGACCACATCGCTCCGTGCACCATTTTTGTCCAGAGACTTTCTAATTTCACTACACAAAACAACACTGAAAAGTACAGCCACCAGTACAGGCTGGTTGCGAGAGCGAGCACTTAGCGATATCACCCTGAAAACATGGGGGATTGGGGACCATTTAGCCAGCAATTCTGGCTAATATCACCCCGTGTGTACAGGGCTTTAGAAAACCTTCACTCTATACCTCCCAGACATATACAGCTATAAAAGTTTAGTACACTCCTGCAATACTCAAGAGTTGGGGAAAAATAAATTAACTATTCTAATGGTTGGACTGCTTGCTTACCAGGAGGGCACCTGCACCCAATTGCCACTCTAGTATGTGATTTACAGTGTGCTGTTTTATCAACTTAAATTTATTTTTAAGACAAATGCAAACCCTTAACCCTTTGCGTGCCAGAATCTCTGTGGAGATGTTCAAAATATACACTAGAAATACCAGCGCCGCTCACATTTGTTATATAAATTCAAATAAAAAATGTTGTGTAAAAAAAAGATTATGGGTGAGATTTAATAGGATGAGAGATTCAGAAAGTGAGAGATTTGGGAAGAAATCTCCAGTTTTTCTAACGCGGCAATCATTTACACTTCAAAATCAAACTGGTTTTGCAGTGTAAATGATTGCCGCTTTAAAAAAAACTGGAGATTTCTTACCAAATCTCTCACTTTCTGAATCTCTCATCCTCATTAAATCTCACCCTATATTTCCTATATAAAGTAAACATTACAGGTAATCTGATGATATTTGTACTACTTCGGGATACATTTTATGTACCAGAGGGGAGACTCCTCCTCTATTCCTTCACAGTTACATAATGTATAGTGATATATACAGTGCTATTTTTCAGCAGGAACTCAGTTCCTGAACCTCTAATTAAATATAACATCATCAGGAACTGAAAATCTACATTTCATAGGATAAGTTTTAATTTAAAGTCACCTGTGAGTGCCTTTGTTTCTAAATACAATATATACATCTCCCTCTCCCTCCCTCCCTCTCTCCATTATATATATATATATATATATATATATATATATATATATATATATATATATATATATATATATATTTATTTTATTTAATTGATCCACCCCCAGACCTGGAGTTCCTGAACCTTTTTTTCCAGAAAAACAGTACTGGGTATACAGATGAATCATGTCTTGTCTTTGCTGGCGATCCGCCAGCCACATTGCTGCTGGCGGATCGCCAGCAACACGGCGCCGCTATCTGACTGTGACGAGCGTGTGTCCCCCACGCACACACGTCACAGTACTGTCCGCCTCCCGCTCGAGGGGCAGGGGGGGGACCCGAGGAGGCTACGGGGGGTGCGGTTGCCCGGTGTGGGCACCGGGCGACCGAGGGCAGCACCGTCGGAAGGGGACACGTGCGCACCTCGTGCGCGCACGTCCCCTTCCGGCATACAGATGGCGGCAGGGCAGGGGATGGCGATGGCGACGCCATCGCCATCCCCTGCAAAGATGAATCCCGCTACATCTGTATATGGGGTGCAACAGGAAGGAACCGAGGTATTCAGGGTGTAACAAAAGGATGCAAGGGTATATAGGGTGTAATACAGTAGATGGGGGTGTATATGTAGGGTACATGGGTATATAGGGTGTAATACAGTAGATGGGGGTGTATATGTAGGGTACATGGGTATATAGGGTGTAATACAGTAGATGAGCATGTATACAAGCCACAGGGATATGTATGGGGTGAAAAAGGTGGGTTACAGGGGTATAGGGTGTAACTGGCAGGTACAGGGGTATATAGGGGGTAATTCAGTAGATGGGGCGTATATACATACCGTTACATGGGGTGCATAGGGTCTAACAGGCAGGTACAGGGATATATAGGGTGTAATACAGTAGAATATATATATGGATTTTATGTGGACTTAGACTCAAAGGCTAACCTTTATTAATATTAGTGACATACTGTAGAATATTGATCCGCTCAGAATTATTAAATATACTATAGTCAGTGTATGTAACAATTCTGGTTCTCATCCATATGGAAATAATCTTCGGGATAATTTTTATTGTACCAGAGGGGAGAATCCTTCTCTGTTCCTTCACAGATACATAATGTATGTGCATATCTCCATACTAGTATTGCCTGACGAATCAATGGAGGCTCCCCGTTTATCTTAATTCCTGACAGGAGAAGCAGCAGGTGTACCAAATGTGTGGCTATATTATAGTTTCTAAAATTTGGGAGAAACAATCCACCTGTTTTGGTTTATATAGTGATTTAGGGTGAGATGTACTAAGCCTTAAAAAGTGATAAAACAGAGTGCGATAAACATCCAACCAATCAGCTACTACCTGACATTTTTCAAACACAGCTTGTGACATAGTAGTTAGGAGCTGATTGGCTGGTGGTTTATCACTCTCCATTTTACACCCTAATCACAACTCGAGATGATTTATCTTTCAATTTAACCCCTTACCGCCGCAGCCTGTTTTATCCTTCCTGACAGAGCCCTTTTTTTCAAATCTGACATGTATCACTTTATGTGGGGATAACTTTTTTTTGCTTTTACTTATCCCAGTGATTTTGAGATTGTTTTCTCGTGACACATTGTACTTTAAGTTAGTGGTAAATTTTGGTCGATACAGTCTGTTTTTTTGTGTGAAAAATACCAAAATGTCGTAAAAAAATTGAACATTTTGCAATTTGCAAAATGTTAAATTTTCTGCTTGTGAGACAAATAATCATACCATTTAAAATAGTTAATAACTAACATAGACCATATGTATACTTTATGTTTCAATCATTATTTCAACCTCCTTTTATTTTTTTTGGACACTAGGGGGCAGCAGAGTCAAAATTATACACATAACACAGAAAACGCTGCAATTGGCTGTTCACATTTGAACAGCCAATCGCAGCGATCGCCGATGGGGGGGGGGGATTGCTGCCCCCCCTGGGCAATGAGGGAAGATGTCTGCTGTCAGGGACAGCAGACATCGTCCCTCTGTCACCGCGTCTATAGACGCGGTGACAGTTTAAAGTCATGACGTACATTTATGCCATGTGTCAGGAAGTACATCCCGACCATGACGTAAATGTACGTCAAATGTCGGGAAGGGGTTAAAAGATGATATTAATCACTTAATGTCAGTAAATGTCACTCTTTTAGCAAGGTATACCGGGGGGGAATGTTGTCATACATATAAATATTTTGGTTGAATTATCATTTAAGCCTTTTTATACGTCCCATAACAGTTATTGATAGTTTTTTACATACATGCTTTCTCGACTTGAATGCTGCCGTTATTGGGTCAATATTTATTTCTACATATTAACCCCTTCACTAGTAATCCCAAGAATTTTGGCAAGCCCGGAAAATTCTCGGATTCCCAGTGTTTAGCGCTGGGCAGCGCTGCTGAGTTCATCGCTGATTTCAGCTTGTTTCAGGCTCCCTCTCCCCCGCTGCATCTCCGGCTCACCCCCCCAGCTGATCTATTACAGCCTGCGGTGCTGGCTTATGACAAGCTGGGTTGCCGCAGGCAGGGTCGGGGTGCCGGGGCGCAGGACCGGGCAGTGACTGATTGACGGTTCAGCAGCGCTGCCCGGACCCGGGGACACTGCGGTGGATTTATTCCCCAGAAAAAACTCATCCAGTGTGGAGCACTCCCTAAAAAAAAAACCACTGAAGGGGTTAATGGGTATAGGGAGTCACCAAAATCCCCATATAGTTAAATTTCAGGGTCCATCTTAGAGGTAAGGGCGTAACTACCATAGGTGCAAGGGGTGCAACGGCTATAAGGCCCATCTTTACTGTTTAAGTAATAGTTTACACACACATTTAACCCCATCAGTTGCTAAATAGGGGGCACTTAATAACTTTTGCTGTGGGGCCTACTAATATTTAGTTACGCCCCTACTTAGAAGGCACTGTATTTGTTGCTCCTCTGGTATTTGCCCTGAAATCGGGAAATATATTAGCCTTATACCAGTTTATATGTAGCCCTGAATAAGTACCAAATATATTTATAGTGGTTAACATAGCCACCGGCCCCTTTGTAAACGATAAAATAGCCAATGCATTGAGTGATTGATCTTCCTGGCATAAATCTAATTTGATCTGGATGAATTATTGAAGTTATAACTTCATTTAATCTTGTTGCTATTACAGTATATTAGCTGGCATTTTAACATCTGTATTTAATAAGATATGGGTCTATTTGACTCCAGAGAGAGAGGGTCCTTATCTTTTTTGAGTACAGACATTCCTCACTTAACGACCAGGTTCCGTTCCTACGACCCGGTCGTTAAGTGAATTGGTTGTTAAACGAACCTATATAAAACCTGAGATGCTAGTCGTTAAACAGGCAGGGCAGGTTGTAACTGCGAGAGGGTAGGCGGGTAGGTCGTTAATCAGAGCAGACGGGGTCGTAAGTCCGAGGAGTCACAGCACGGACGCTAAACGAAGGCCCAGGTCGTAAGTCCGGGTGGTCGTTAAACAGGTAGGTCGTTAAGTGAGGAATGTCTGTATTATAATAATTATTGCTTCGGACATGGTGGGAGGAAGAGACCCCCATTCCAGCAATAAATTAAAAAGTTCCGTAAAAATACGGGATAAAAAAAATCTACGAATCTTTTATATACTTCTATAGGAATTCCATCTCTTCCTGGAGCCGTTGGGTTTGGAAGGTAGGAGACCACCTTCTCTACTTTCTTCATTTCTAAGTGGTGCTTCCAATGTTTGAGCATTCTCTTATGACAAAGAGGGTGTACAAATTTGGCTCAGATGTTCCTGGACTTTTTTCCCCAGAATAAGTCTTCTGTGATTGATACAAACTGGAATAGTAACCAGAAAACACCCAGATATATATTTACCTGAATAGTATACATTTCCCTGGGGATTTAAAATGCATGATATAAGGTTGCTGCTATGTCATCTTTTGTCATCCCCCCCCCCCCAGATAAAATTTGCCACTGTAGTGAAGCCAGATGCAGTCTGTGAGACTGAACTGGCTTCACTGTGTCTGGCAGTGACTTCCTATTGGAAGTTTGACCCGCCAGTCACCAAGGCAGTCCCATTGGGAGGTGTTCCCTCCCTCTGGGACGCCTTTCTGAAGGCTGCCAAGCAATTCCCCGATTGCGCATGCGCAGTACCTACATCGTTACTGCGCACACACCGGTCCCGGTGCCTGACATTTCAAAAATACAGGCGCCGGGACCATGATTCCCTTTTATGGACTCTCGCCGATGCAGCCCATGGAAGTTGGCTGCATGCGCAGTACAGATGTTTGCACTGCGCATGCACCAGTCCCAGCGCCTGTCATCATAGCACAGGCACCGGGGACTAGGAGGAGAGGCGGTGGTGACAGGGGGGTGTATGCCTCGCGGCAGCAATGGTCAGAGGTAGCCCCCCTCCCCCAAGAAGGTACTAGCCACCACTGTATTCAACGTCCTTTTTTTTTTACTATTTTTTATAATTTCATAAATTTTTTTGATAAATGTTCCCCTCATAACAGCTTTTATGGTATTGTGAAATATGCCCTTATAATGATAAGAATTATCATCGATTATAAACCCTTCCCATGCAATTGGCAACTCTTGATTTGTTTCAATAAGGGTTAACCAGTATCGGTTTAGTTTGCATGTCCCCGGTCCTTGGTCTTGAAGTCAACCTTGAGGAGTACAGGGGAGTGATCTGATAAACCTCTTGCAGGAGCTAATATGGGAGAAATCAGTATCATATCTATTCTTGATAAGTATTAAAAGTGGTTGAGTGACATGAATATGCTGTTATCAACTTGGAGAACACCGTGGGCTGTGCTTTGTCTTACTCATCATTCTTTCCTCTGGCCTCTTTCCATCTAACTAGGACTTTGCACATTACATTATTAAAGTCACCCATACAAACCACGGGAATATCTGGAGACAGAGATGTAAAAATAGCAACCTTATAAAGAATCTCATTATTGTATGGAGGAGGGATGTATGTCGCCATAATATATTTGAGCTTTTGTTTAATGATTGCCTTAAAAAAAAATACATCTTCCATATGAATCTATCATACTTGTCTCTGATACTGCACAGATTTTTTAATGAGAACTGCAAACCCCCTTTCTGCTCATGTGCAAACCCCGGTACCGAACAGCTTCAGCAATTTACACTCACTGGGCTGTTTGTTACGGGGAGGGAGGGCCTGGGGAAGATGGGGAGGAATGGGAATACCCAGCGGTTTATGGGTGCCTCCAGGAAAATGCTGGGCATTCTCATGGGAATGCAGGTAGGCCAATGCCTGCCGGGGGATGGGTGGCTGATGTCACAGGATGTCAGGACCCGCCCCCTCTTCGGCAGACACAGAAAGAAAAGAAAAATCAGTTCAGACAGACTTTTATTTCCAAAGGCAGGATAATGTATTTCTGATTTCTCCTGCTAGCGGAATCGTGTGAGGGGGTGTGTTAGGGAACACACCCACTCGCATAATACTGAGCGGATTCGGCGAATGGGGGGGGGGCATTCAGCAGGGCGGTTTCAGCACTTGGTAAGCAGCTAGTGTTGCCTGTCTGTCTCCCACTTCGTATAAACTGTAAGCTCCTTGGAGCAGGGCCTGCTTCCCTCCTGTTCTCACAGCCCTCTTGTCTTTCACATCAATTACAGCTCTCTAATTACTCACCTACCATCTATAGCGTCTTCTCTGCTCACTCACTTCTCTACATCTCAGCTGTATTGTGTTCTAAGTATTGTGCTGCTAATTGTTACTTTTGCTCTGTTTTAGATCTTCTGTTACTGTTATGTTTAGTTCTGTGTACCCTGTGTTCTAATGTGTGCTATATGTACGGCGCTGTGTACCACTTGTGCGCCTTATAAATAAAATGTAATAAAATAATACAGGTTGAGTATCCCGTATCCGTATATCCGTTATCCGAATTATTCCAAAAACAGGTTTTTTTTAATAGTTCGGAAAAAAATATTTCCCCCCTGACCCTTTTTTAATACTTACCTAGTCCCCCGCATCCACGGCAGGCCTTCAGCTTCATCTCCGGTGTCTCCAGAAGTCCCAGGAGTGCATTGGGTGAGTTCCCAGGTGCGCCGGTGACGTGACCGGCGCGCCTGGGAACTCGCGCAATGCACTTCTGGGACCGCTAGAGACGCCGGAGGAGATGAAGCTGAAGGCCTGCCATGGACGCAGGAGGACTCCATGGATGCCGAGGGACCATCGTATGTTAAAAAATATATATTGCAAAAAACGTAAAAATCCCTTATTCGGATGCTCGTGGTCCCGAGCATTTCGGATAAGGGATACTCCACCTGTATTTATAAAATTATATAAATAAAATAATAAAGTGCCATTGAGTCCCACAAAGTATGAAACCTCCATGTAAAATGAGGTTTTAAAGCAATCTAATATTCCTAAAACAAGTCCCATTAATTCTGCTTGAGAACTGAGGCCAAGAAATGTCAGGCACTCTTTAATTGGAAGCAGCATGCAATGTGCAAGTTTTAAGAATATTTTAATTTCTTGGCCTTTAAACAACTCTGTATGTCATAATTATTTCTCTTTAGGTAACCAGAAAGAGGTATATGTACCAATTATACTAATTTTTAATCAACGCTTAAATGGTTCAATGATTTACACTGCACCGATAACTGGATTCACCCAGTGATGCATATTCAATGCAGACTTTAAATCATATTCAAATTGCCCTACAAGTAAGAGTAAGGCAGTTTCCATAAGAGTACCTAAATTATTTTATGGAAATCGTTCCTACAGCAAATATATTTAAAGATGATGTGGAAAATGTATCTACTTTGAAATGTCCTTCTTCATTTGCCCTTTAACTGCTAATAGACCCAAGTAGTATTTTCTGTTACAGGAACTTTTTGTATTTCTATTCCATACAAGACATCCTTGGGTTAAAATTGTGGCATAAATATGTATGAAAGAGCCATTATGACAGTACGGAGAGCTCTAGAATAGACATATACTGAAAACATCTCAATGACAAGTAGTTTTAACAATGATATTGTACCATGCTTTTTATTTAAAACAGATAACCTCAGATTGTAGTGAAGAAAAGGTCATTCAGATTGGGAATTGATGTTGGACCTTGGAAAGATGTACTGATGTTTTAAAATAATGTGACAAGTTGTACTGGAATTAATTATGTATCAATTAAAGTCTCCTTCAATCCCCATTACATACAATAAGCTTTATATTTAGTAACTCAAACTGAACCCATGTGTGGGTAAATCATTTAGTGATTACTCAATGGTTTTAAATGTTATTTTCCATTACAGTTGAAAATGTACGCTAAACCTATTTATATCAATTTATCAGGGTGTACAATTGAGCTGTGTGTAAATAAAAGATGTTGGTGCTGACCACAGCAGAAGCTACTGTATTTCATCATTATCTGTGATCATCTGTATCTATGCCCCTATGCTGTCTGAAGAACTCTGGGTACATGCTAAACATAATACATACTGTATGTAATACCCTGCAAATGCAGGGGCGTATCACTAAAACTCCTTGCACACTGCCAAAATAACCTGGGTATCCACACAGGGTAGCACACAGGGTTGAACCTGGGAATGAGCCAGGTCAAAAGTGGCAGTGCAAACCAAGGGCCTTATTCTGGTCGGTGCGGCCGGATCCGATTATGCGGCCAGGACCGTGCGTGCGAAACCCCGCCTTCCATACGGATCGCCAACTCCGTCCGTACGCGGTAAGAAGCTGGCCGAACGGACCGCACGTGTATTTTACACGGAATACGCCTCCTCCATCTAAGGGAACCTCCCCCATCATTCGATGGTCGAAGACCATCGAATGCAGGACCGAGTGCTCCACCAGCTCCCGCAACCTCAGACCACACGGACATTTCTCCGTGCAAAAGCAGGGATCTGGGCGGGCAGCTGACATCCGGCGATGTCATATGTCCGCCCCCTACACGTGCGTCACGGCTGCATTACCATACGTACGCCCAGCGTTTGCATGGGAACGCCCATGAAACGCGGGGCGTATGCATATGGTAATGAGCCCAAATAGCCCTTCACGCCCCTCTCCACCCCCTGTTCGGAGTGTTCACATATCATGCGGGATTTGGCCGTACGCCCCGCTCGCACATGCGCAGAGACGCCTCTGCACATGCGCAGACACAAAACATCGGCGGGCCGAACACACGCGGATATATCCGCACCGACCAGAATAAGGGCCCAAGTCTGTCCCGGGTTTGATCAGTGTTCAATTTCCCAGGTCGCACCCGTAATTTTGGTATAACAGGGGTATTAGTTGCAGACCCTGATGCAAGGTAAACATGCGCAAATGAGGGTGATGCACTGCACAGAAGGTCCATTCACACCCATGGCCCTGTGTGTAATTTTAATATTTTCCCTGTGCTTGTGTATTTTTCTCTGGGTTCTCCGGTTTCCTCCCACAATCAAAAAATATACTGGTAGGTTAATTGGTTAAAAAACAATAACCTTAGAATTAATGTGTGTGTGTATATGTATACCTGTGGTAGGGATTATAGACTGTAAGCTCGACTGGGGTACAGACTGATTTGAAAGGTCAAATATTCTCTGTAAAGCGCTGCGGAATATGTTGTGTGCGCTATATAAATAACGGGTAATAAAAATGGTAATAAAAATGCTGCAAAATGAGCAGCAGGGTGGCTGCACGCAGATGCAAGGTGCCGAGTCATCTTTAATGGTGGAATTGAATGTGGCACCAATCAAAGGGAGTGCACAGAAATTGACTAAATGCTAAGGAAGCATGGAGAGAGCGGAGTCGTAGAGACAAACTAGAAATTCTATTAAAACAGTATAGTACAAAGAAGTAATGAGATATCCTAAAGGCAAGGGTCTGAGTCAGAGACCAAAACACCAAAGTCACAGAGAGAGAGACCTTTAGTTCACCAGCATTGATCTGAAACTGAAAGGTCCTATCTATCAATAGAGTTTGAATATATTCAGATTAGAAGCTATCTAATTGGTCAGAGAACTCAAAATGTTGCACCCACACTCATCCAACATGTATTTTATGGACATTATCTCTCATCCCATGATCTAGTAGCATCTTAGTGCAGCCAAGTAGCATCTTCACAGTCTTAGAGAGAGCTATTAATGTGAATTGTGACATTTCTACAACCACACAGACGCTATTGCAAATGTAATACCTAAAAACTTAAAGATTTCCATTATCCATTTAAAGGACCCAACTTAAAAGCAACCCCGGATATTAATGACATGTCCACCTTAGTAAACACTACAGTATATTATTGTCTAAAGGACATTTACCATTAACCTTCATTCATTTAGTTTAGAAATAATACATTTAATTGATCAGCTTATCTATTGAAGTATACTGAGAGTACATTCTATTGATTGACCTGAATATTAAATCCACTTATATTATTGGTGTGACAGAGCCTACATACAGTTTATAGTTATCTTGTTGCAAATGAAGTAGATCTGTAGGATACTTTGTGAAACACATCAAATATTTATGTAAGTACAGTATGTATTATATTTAGCTGAAGTTATTAACGTTATAACTACATGCCTAGTGTTTTCTAGATTCATATAGCCCAGAATCCATGGATTCCACAAGACCTCTGAAAGTGTCCTGGGGTATTTATCCCCAAGAAATGAGCAGTGTATCCTTTAAGAGCTGCAAATTGCAAGCGGGGCCTCCAAAGCTTGGACCTGTTCTTCCAGCTCATCCTAAAGATGCTAGATCACATTGTTATGTGGAAGCCAAGTCATAGCTTGAACTAGAGAAGAAAAACAATAAGTGTATCGGTGCTGGAATCCTATTAAACCACAGGTAAGTCTCTTCTTCTCAGTCCCTTTTTGAGTGTAGCATTGTATTCTCATAAGGGGTCAAAAATAAGAGAAAGGCCAAGAATGACTGGTATGTCCGCAATTAAATACAATAGAGGATTCCAGAAATCTAAAAACGTACCCTCATTCACACTGTGGGGAGGGTGAGCATTTGCATCAAGGTATCTTTAATCACATTAGAGGTTACCCCTTGTGTATGGTGATCTGTTTCTCCTTTGTCACCACTTCTAAATGAATTGCTGGCTTGTACCGTATTCACATAAATATGAATCTTGCACGTAAAGGTATCTTTATGGTAATCCCATAGGGTATTTAATAAATAGGACAATGTGTAAACAACCTGTGGTATGAAAAAATAGTGGTACCTAGAAAAGTAGTATATGGTCATTAACCGCTGGTTAGGAGTCCAAGGATCGATGCAAACATAGGTAGAAAACAGAGCAGTCCCTCTTCACCAAGCATTTTGATAGCTTGGGCCATCTTATTCAATGCCTTGAAAAAAATAGCCCAAGCAACCAATTAGATATTATCCGATTGGTTGCTATAGGAAACATCCCATCTTCGATAGAACTCCCGTCTTAGTAAATGAACCCCTAGATCTTTGTACAGCACTAGGATCTCTAATCTCCGAACTCGAGACCACATACAGTACACACACACACACACACACACACACACACACACACACACAAATAATGGAGGAAAACCCATGATTTCCTCTGCCAGGCCTTTCTCTTCTCATCTCATCTTCCTCAGCACTGTGAACATCTGATTTACCTTGGGAAGAGCCCTCGTCCATATTCAGTGTGGGTGTATGCACTGGCCTATGGACACATATACATAATGAACACAGCTGGGACAGAACCCAGAAGTTGTAGTAGTTTTTGCTTATTGAAGCAGATATGCTAGTGTGAGTAAAATGTTAAATACACCTCTCTACTCATGATCACTTATGAGCCTGTTACAAGAGCAGAAACCCTAGTTTTCTAACATTTTACCTTGTATGTAACAAACATAATCATTATTAGGTGCTCTGTGTGATCATACAGTATCCAATAACTGCAACAAATTCAAGTGTTCTATGCTGCAGGAGTAAAGATGGGTACACACCTTTCTGATGGTGTGATCAAGCAAAGCTGCAATATGATGTAACAATACATTGCACCAACATACAAACTATATGATCCACTGTACATTGGCGTGAAGAAAAAAAAGTATAGGGAAACCCTTATTCTGTCCTATAATCTAAAAAAAAAAAAGAGGAAAATGTATTCTTATCTGTCATATTGTCACTGTAATCTATGGAATGATGCATTCAACAACTGCGGTGGTGAAATTCCATCAAGAACGTAGTCGTATATTTAAAGCCTTCATTATCCTCCAAATCTTGACAATGGAGTTTGGTCTTGTCCAATAAGTTCAATGCGGAATCTCATTTATCCAGGACAAATGGTTTACATTTAATGTAATGAAGCAAATGACAAATTTATTAAGCGGACAAAAGAGTGACTGCCATAATAATGATGTACATTCTAAAGTTCACTGTGTTCATGAGGCTATTTGGTGGTTTAATTAAAACCATTAATAGGTCTTGAAGGATAAATATCCTTTTGACAGTCACAAATACATGACCTGGGAAGACTTTCACCAAGATCACTGGGGATCTACAGGATGTTCTATGAATTACAAAAAGGGACACAGTGCAAATGAGAGTTGGAGCCAAAATAATGTATGTTTTATACTAGCATTAACCGTGACAAAATGTGACAGCCAAGAAGCCTGCGGAAGTGGCCCTAGACTGCACAAGCTAATTACATGTATTGAGAGGTGCTGCCTTGCTGAGACTTGTAGTGACGCACACACAAAGTCAAAGAATGCAGGTGCATTAATCATTCAATACTACTTATATTTCAATGTATACATCATGCCATTTTATTGGCAATGTTAGCATAATCTTGGCCAAAATTACCATCTTATCCACCACATCCCGGTAACTTCATATAGTGTCCCTGACATTCTAGTGGTTTAAATCTAGTGCTTGGTGATCGGGGCAATTGGCCCCCCTCAGGCTACCTATGAGTCAGCAGATGCACCAGCTTCTCAGGGATTTTGTGTTTACTACTGTACCTCCCAAAGCAGCTGCAGTGGGCAAAAACTCAAAGATTTCACTGAACCTTCTTTTTTTGGGGGGGGGGGGGGGGGGGTGGTGAAGTGTATCTTTTATTGGGTGATCTAATTAAATTGTCCAAAGAAAATATTGCCAAAATATCAGGAAAAAAAGCTTTTTTTTATCGGGAGTAATTGGATACCCCTCAATGTGTCATAAAGTGTTACATTACATTAAGTGCCTGAAATGAAAAGCTTGGTTGCATTATAATAGGCCATAGGCACAACACTAATTTTTTATATTAGTAAGGTGAAACATAAAGCAGATGAATAAGCAATATGTCTGTGCCACAGGTCAGATCACACCATCAATGTTAGAGGTGTGATCAGATTGACACAGGGCGCCACTCACGTTTTGTAAGAGCACATACTGCTTCTGCTTGCGCACTTTTGCATTACCTTAACTGACAACTACATGGCTTTAGAAAAACAAGTAAGTAATCACCTGATCTTCAGCCTCGCTCAGCACTGATGCAGAAGCACCCCAGGCCTAGTGGCAATTCTACAACTGGTCTATGGCCTGGAACAGTGGTAGCCAACCCTAGCCCTCGAGAGCTACCAACAGTTCACATTTTCCAGACAACCTAGCTGCTGCACTCATTAATCACTGACACATTTTAAAAGATACACAGATGGAGCTAATTAGCTCACTTGTGATTCTGTGAGGAGACCTGCAAAACATGCACTGTTGGTAGCTCTCGAGGACTAGGGTTGGCTACCCAGGCCTGGAACTACCCCAACCTAACCCTCTACCATGAACAGATAGAGGATGATTACATTATGTATAGACTTTGGAGGATTTCTCACTAGACAAGTGAAGCACATGCCTAGGGTGGCCCCTTTTGTGGTGGTGGCACAGCAGTTAGAAGCCCCCCCCCCACCGTCAGCAGCTGGTGGTCAGATGCCTGCTATGGTTCCTGCTAGCAACAAAGTGTCAGGTGCCCACTGCAATTGACAAGTGATGCTCATGGCTAGTTCCAGCTCCCTAAAAAGTAATATTTGGTGATTTAGGGCCAGATGTATCAAGCTTCAAAAAGTGATAAAATGTAGAGTGATAAACAGCCAGCCAATCATCTCCTACCTGCCATGTTACAGTCTGTGTTTGAAAAATGTCAGGTAGGAGCTGATTGGCTGGTTGTTTATCACTCTTCACTTTATCACTTTGTGAAGCTTGATACATCTGGCCCTTAATTTTTACTGTGATTGTCAATTTTGCACATCTGAGACAGCAATCGGTGTGTGTAAATGGGAATGAGGCTTCTGAGTCATGACATCACAATATCATCTACCCAAAAAGAGACATGAAAGAGGATCTTAGTGTGCCAATTTGTCTAGTTTACGCCCAGCCCCCACATCTCAAAGAAAAGACAGAAGAACAGCAGAGGATAGGTAGAAGGGAAGGAGCATGTAAGTATAAAAAGGAGGGGCACAAAATGAAAACAATACAGTATATAAGAGAAAATGAATGTGTGTATGTAGGGGTGTGTGTGCTCCAAATCATTATATATTAGGGATAAATCTGCCACTGGTAAGGGCAGGAGACTAGCAATCATGGTAGATGGACCTGGGGGAGAGAGGCTGATGCTGCCATAAGAGCTCTTGTCTAAGTATGGTGGGAGGGTGAGAGAGGATGTGGCTTTAACTCTCAGGTAGGCTTCAAGGAGATCAAAGGATTGTGTAGGGCAGTAGTTCCCAACCCTGGTCCTTAAGTACCCCCAACAGTGCATGTTTTCCAGGTCACCCGGCAGGTGCACTTGAAAAGATACACAGGTGGAGCTAATTATAGCACTTGTGATTCTGTGGGTATATAAACATATGTACACATTGGTGGGCAGTGGGCATATTAAAATATATATGTTGTGGGCAGTGGAAATATAAAAATATACACATTAGTGGGCTGCGGACTTTGAATTCATTAGTTTTAGTATCTTCATTTCTGAGTCGAGAGACTCTCCAGTCCAGTCATGGAAGGGCCGGGGTGGGCCGGGGTGGCTGGCAGCTCCTCTCTCTCTGTCTCTCTCCAGACAGCAGCATGCAGCAAGGTTTGTGACTGCTGCGCTGCTCCTCATTGTCACACGCGGCGTGACGTCATTATGTCAGGTCGCGCTGTGTGGGCCTCCGGTGTGGAGGCTGAGGGGAGAATTTATGAAGCTTGGAGAAGTGTTATCTATCCCCATAAAGAACGTTATGAGCAAGGTGATAATGGTTCAGCCAATCAGCTCTTACCTGCCAATTTACATATTTTAGCTGATTGACTGAACCATTATCACCTTGCTCATAACATTCTTTATGGGGATAGATAACACTTCTCAAAGCTTCATAAATTTACCCCTCAGAGTCTTGGCAGCCGGCTTCTCGGTGCAGGATGTGACGGCGCAGTGCACCATCACAATGTGCCGCAGTCCGAAATGAACTCTGAGCCGGGCGGGCTCACTGCCGGGCCCGGCTGCAGCCTGCATGTGAAAGGCAGGATGGTGTACATGAAAAGTGAAGGGTCGGGGGATGCTGCTGGGGATAGAGTTGTCCGGGCCCTACGAGCAGCGGGGCCCATGACTCCAGTACCCCCAGACCCCACTGCCGACGGCCCTGGTTCAGAGTGTCCTGTGCACATGGTCCCCTGGGTCAGTGCTGGTTCCAGTCACAGGCAACATGCACACTTGGCGGCTTTGAGCTGAAAGCCGCTCAAACTTGCTGTTTTGAGCGGCTTTCAGCTCAAAGTCGCCCAGTGTGTATGGGCCTTTAGGGGATTTATTCATCTTTAAGCTAATATTTTCCAATAGTAATGCACGTTAGCCCACAGGTTCTTGGTTAAGTGATCAAGGACATGGAATAACGCATTCATGGAGGCTGCGATAAGGGTCCAAAGCCCTATTTACCATAAAAATGTGCTTGTTTAATTTAATATGTTCCTAACAATATATCTTTAAAAAACATTAACAATTAAAATAGTTAATAGGGAAAAAATAACTTATTTGTTAACAGATATATATGGAAATATTCTCTGCTTAAACTATGTCTTTATCCAGGACAGTGATGGCTCTTGAAAAGTATGAATGCTTATATATGAAGCCATTGACTGATTGACAACATTGTATATACAGTTTCCCTACTATAAGTAGACAGAGAACGTATTTCAACCTTTGCTGAACTGACTTTTATTTTGAAAGAAAAAAAAAGTGTTTGCCAGTAGGAAATTCATTTCCTTAGGGTCAAAATGTGCAATCTCAGTGATATGTTGTTGAGAGAATTCTAATGGCAGTCAAACAAACACCCAGGATCCAAGTCGAATACCAACTATTTTCAGAACCCATGCTCTCATTGACACAACATTATTTACAGTACACTTTTGGAATGGAATAGTTAGGATGGTGAGTGACAGAGTATGGACACTGAAAGTTTTATAATGAACTGTATAGTAGTAAAAGAGATTAATTACAGTATGTGTGACGTGTTAATATTATCTATGCTCAAAAAAGTTTCAAAGTATATTTTTATATAATCTATCTAACCCTATGCTGTTTTTTTAAACTTGAATATGAATCTTATAATATGAAACTTGAATATGAATCTGCTTCTCTTCTCCATTTTACAGGTTGAGTATCATTTATCCAAATTATTTTGAACACCATACATTCCAGAAAGTAGAGAAAACTGGCACTACTGAGGACATGATATGTAACTGGCACTAAATATGTTCAAGAAAATGATTGCTTGGCATTTAAATTCATTATCTGAGATAGTAGTTTTATGCACAAATAAAATATTTCTGCGTGTATTACATTTGTTTGATGAACATAAATGCATGATACCTCAAGTTACATCATTGAAATATAAAAATATTCTGAAATAAGGAATAATCTGTTATCCAAAATAGATTACCACCAGTGCTGCTACCAGACCACTGTGCAGCTCTGTTCCCCTCCTGACACCTAAAATAGCGCCCGCTCAGCTACTTAGAGCTTCCGCAGCTCAGCCTCACTGCAGGACCTGCGCACGCAGCTTCAGTTGGAGGCCTGACATTGACACCACATCCTGTCGGGCCCAGGAGATCCGTGCAGCTGCAGCAGAATGAACGCATGCGGATGTCACAACAAACCAGAGAACCAGCCGCCAGCACCACATTCTTACTTGCAAAACTGCGGCTGGGGACTAAGAGCTGGGGCATACAAAGGTAGCAGGAAGAAAGGCCTCTATACACAGTCCCTGATACGTCCTTCCTTGTCTCTGCAGACAGGTCACCCAGGAGACCCAGACCAGTCTTCTATAATAAGTTAGGTCTAAAATTTTAGGAAAAAATAAATAAAACCTACTCAGGTGTCCCATGTGAAAATGACTATCCCTTTTTCTCCATTCATAATTGACTAAATTGATAAATGAGTTATCATTTTAAAGATTAAGTTTCTCCGCTGAATGCTTCAGCATCTCCCCATGTGTAGGCCCCTTAAGATGATCAGTTTTGCTCAGCTACTCAAAATGGCTACAAATTAACCAGTTCTTCTTTCATCTACTACAAACCACCAACCTCACTATAAAATGAATCGTATTTTATTCACATTCTAAATTTTATTCTTCATCTGTTTTAATCTCATCTATATCTGAATGTACTTTGTATGTTTTAATACGTTTAGTAGTCATAAATTCAGATGTATAGTCAAATAAAAGGAGAGCTCTGGCGTCGGGGTGTATTCCGATGTAATAAGAATGATAAGCAGTAAAAAAAAAATCGATTTTAATGAAAGATCTAAAATAAATTATATCAAAGACTAATAATTATAGATGGTTTGTGTTAGAAATCATAAAAACATTGTCGAAACATGGCTATGTATTAGAAAACTTGATCATAGTACTAAAATATTAAGCTAAATTCTATCTTTTCACCATGAATACCTTTTGAAAACCTTTGTGAAAACAACAGATTTACTTTTCTGGTGCACACTTAATTGATAAATAATTAAAATGTAACTATTAATATGATACACTTAAAAAAAACAAAAATTATATTTTATAACTGTCTCTATCTCCCTTGTTCAATCCTGCCTTATAACCTCGGCTGCATTGAAGGCCTTATTAAAGTACTATTATGTTGTTTATCTCTCTCTTCATATTTATATTTTTAGGTTTCATATTTGTTGCTTATCTCTCTCTTTCTATTCTTATTTTTAGGTATCTTTTAGTAATACATACTTATAGGGTTTTAGCCAATAACAAATTTGTGGTCTGTTATAAATTTGCGGCTATGTATACATTTTTCATATATGTATAGACTGTATATAATGTTTACATATATTTTTGGTATTGATGTATTGTTTTAAAGTGTATGCATATTCATTTATGTTCTTGAGTATCTGATTAGAATTACACACCAGCTATATGCTAATATGCTGCTGATAGCATCTAGTAACAGCTATACCTAACGATTCTGATTCAGACATGTGCTACCTCCCTGCTCCCTTTTAGAATTTAATAATTACTGCCGGAGCAGTAGGCGGCGCTAAAAGCACTTAAGAATGAAAACACAAAATCGGCCCAGCAGGCCATCGGCCCTTCTGGCATTTGCCAGAGTAGCCACATTATATATATATATATATATATATATATATATATATATATATGAGAGAGAGAGAGAGAGAGAGAATGCAAGAGAGAGAGAAAGAGAGATATATATAGTTAAGTTATTGCTCACTATTTTATATTATTAATATAAATGTTTAGTGAGTAGATGACTGGCGATACTATATTTCCCTGTGATTCCTTATCTGTAATATAATGTACATGCAACAGTAGTAGGGGAAGTAAACAGTGATAATAAATGTTTTTTTGTTTTTTATGTTTTTCACATATCAAAAAATTTATAAAACATGTCAGTACCAGGAGGAAAAATCTTAGGCTGTCAGTCTCCCAACCCAGTCCTAAAACAGTGTTATATTGTGTCACATTAGACCTTTGACTGATAAATTGTTATTCCTGGTACCTTCAAATAAACAAGAGCTAAGCCATTAATGCTGCTTTCAGACGGCATAACTGGCTTTGACCCTGTATTTGAAAACTTTTCCAAAAACGGGTCTGCCAGGTAAAACCCCTTTCACACCGCATCTCTTAAACGGTATATTACCGTTTAAGTGCCCTTTTTTTTTAACCTGGCAGACCCGTTTTTGAAAAGTTTTCAAATACAGGGTCAAAGCCACTGCATATACCTGCTTCCCGGGCCGGGGGGGTGCTCGTGCTGACGGGTGTGAGGTAGCGTGGACGCCGCTGCCTATGAGAGGTAGGGCGGACGCTGCTGGAGGGACGGCACAACTTACCCATGCTGAGTGAGTTGGGTGTGCGGATGCGCTGAGTACTGTCGGGTGTGAGGTAGCGTGGACGCCGCTGCTTATGGGAGGTAGGGCGGACGCTGCTGGAGGGACGGCACAACTCACCCTGCTAGCTCCAGGTCCTCTATACTGGCACGTCTCCTGCACCCACCTCGCCCGGCAGCCGGCTCTCCTTTCCTGCTGCACACACAGCCGCCAGAGTGAGTATCTCGGTACTTCTTTACTTTCACGGCGCCACTAGATAGGACAGATAGGATACTAGATAGGATACGATTTGGTATGCGATTAGACATAAGATATCGCATAAGATATAGGATAAGATTTACTATCCATTTCATTACCCCACTATCCACTAGGGAGTGGAGTTGATTTTATATAGCGTGGCGAGCGCAGCGAGCCCCGCGAGGGGACACGGATGTTGTTTCAAAGCAAGTCCCCAATATTGCATGCCATTTGCATGCAATTCCATAAAATACATTCCGTGTCCCCTTGCGGGGCTCGCTGCGCTCGCCACGCTTCGGGCTCGGTGGCTCGCTGCGCTCGCCACGCTATATAAAATCAACTCCACGCCCTAGTGGATAGTGGGGTAATGAAATGGATAGTAAATCTTATCCTATATCTTATGCGATATCTTATGTCAAATCGCATACCAAATCGTATCCTATCTAGTATCCTATCTGTCCTATCTAGTGGCGCCGTGAAAGTAAAGAAGTACCAGTATCTCTCCCTGCAGCCCTATCTCGCTGCCTGTCCTTATCACTTTACCGCTTTACTGACTTAGCGCTGTGCTGGGGGCAGGGGGTACATTCCCTTCCAGCGCTGCCCAAGTTGGGGGGGAAGCCAATAGTGGTCCACTCATTATATATGCACAGAGCAGACCACTATTGGGCTGGGTCCTAAATACCGTTTTAGACCCGATTTTGGTTCCAAAATACCGGGTCTGAAATGGGTAGGACCCTCCATTTTAACCGTTTTGCTAAAAACGTATTATTTAAAACGGTAAAGTGATTCTGAACCTTTCAGACTGCACAGATTACCGTTTCAAGATGGTTAAAAATCGGCAAAATACAGTTTTTTAAGTGCGGTCTGAAAGGGGCACTAGATGTTTCATTTCATGTATTCATTTATAACAGTTTTTTTGGCAGACCATCCGTTATGTGTTCTATACAAGCACTGCTCAATTACCAAAATGATCTGATACACAGCTGAGATAATGATGTATCAATTCAAGTATTCATTTGTAACTATTATAGAAGAATTGGTAGCAAATAGACTCCTTCCTTCTATATCAATACTGCTCAATTACTACAATCATACCCCTTACACACTGACAAATATTTCCCGGGATATTGCACATCAACGTGAATCAACCCGGGATTTTGCTCAGTATGAAAGGGTCCTGAAAGAATATCCCGAGTCAAGCATCCTGGCATTTCATCCCTGGTTGTGATCAGGGTTGAACCTGGGATCGATTCGGAATGTAGTGCCCTACCCGGGATTCTGTACACAGGATTTTAAAAATACCTCCGATGGGAGTTTTCTTGGGCTCAGAAAAGATGATGTCATCATCCAGAGCCCTGGAAAACAGACGAGCCAGGCAGCATGGCAAAGTGGACAGATCAGAGAGTTGCTCAGCATAAAGGGGGGGAGGAAATAAAGAGACAGATAACCGGCACAGTGAACGATGGTATTGTTGAAAGGGTTGTCACTACTATTGTTCTGCAAGGTTTTCCTATTGTGACCTCATCATGTTGAGCAAGAAAAATGTCCATTTCTAATGACACACACACACATATATATATATATATATATATATATATATATATATATATATATATATATATATATATATATGTATTTGCAGGGATTTCCCAGGATCAGTAGTGTAAATGGTGCTGTACCGAGTCAATACCCGGTCTCAGTGCAGTGTGAAAGGGGACATTCCCGGGTTGTGTCCTGGAACACATTCACGGGTGTGACCCAGCTCTGTCAGTGTGAAAGGGGTATCACTAATAACACAGTGAGTCTCTGATAGAGACATAAAGGGGCTTGTTTACTAAGATGGGAGTTCTATTGAAGATAGGTTGTTGCCCATAGCAACAAATCAGGATCTACTTCTTATTTATTTAGCACCTTCTAGAAGATAGTAGATAGAATCTGATTGGATGCTCATAGCAACATCCCATCTTGAATAGAACTCCCATCTTAGAAAAAAAGGTACTTATTTCCTAGCACGGCGCCCACGATCTAGATTGTATGTGTCGGGGCGATATCACAAGCATTGCATGCATCTTATGTGTTTGTGCGGCATAAGATGCATGCGATGCAATCGACGCGATCGACGAGATTTTTACATTGGAATCAATGTGAAATGGTCCCTGAGACCCAATTTTACATTTATTCCAATGTAAAAAGCCCCCAAAACCCCAATTTTAATTGCTAACCCCCCACATGGGTGAAATGTCCCCCCATTGTTAACGGCACCCCACTATTGACGCCAACCTGAAGCGTGGTGAGCGCAGCGAGTCCGCGAGGGGCGGCGGTACGCGTCCTCCAACCTTTTCATACCCCCACTATCCACATCAGCGTGGAGTTGATTTTATTTAGTGTGGCGAGCGCAGCGAGCCACTGAGCCCGAAGCGCGGCGAGCCCCGCGAGGGGACGCGGAATACATGTGAAGTAGTCTGCGTCCGCTCGCCACGCTTCGGAATCGGTGGCTCGCTGCACTCGCCACACTATATAAAATTAACTCCACACTGACGTGGATAGTGGGGGTATGAAAAGTTCGGAGGACGCGTACCGCCGCCCGTCGCGGGCTCGCTGCGCTCACCACTCTTCGGGTTGGTGTTGATAGTGCCGGTGGCGTTAACAATGGTTATTGGGGGTTTTATTACAATTTTTATGTTATTGCATCTTATGGATCTCATGGATCTTATGCATCTTATGGATGAGATCCATAAGATGCGATATTGTACATACAATTAAAAATCTTTTCAATTGTATAGATTGTATGCCTTAATTAAGGCATACAATCTTATGCGATGGGTGCCGTTCTAGGAAATAAATACCGAAAATAAATAACATAATGTGAGATTATCACAATGTATCACTGCAATTAAATTATAAAATGTAACAATATGTGTATATATATATATATATATATATATATCACCGACAGAAGCCGACAATATTGCTAATGAACAGTATATACTGAATCAAGTGTTTGCTGCATTCGCCAAGCAATGTTGTAGGGAACATCGGAGCCAAACATATGTATCAAAGATTGTACAATGGCTGTATAGTGGGCAAAATTTACAAAATGTACAGCCAATCCCCAATAGGACCGGAATTGGCCATAATCGGCCAAAAATACAGCCTGAAAACTCAAAAAATTACTAAGCAGACAAGTTTTCAGGACTCATATTGCCAGATGGTCAATTCATTTGTACTTGGCTGCTGAGTGTACGGTAGCCAAATACAGACGATGCTTCGCTGTGTAAAAAAATAGAAAATTTACAAAACAGCGTGGGGTCCCCCCAAAAATTCTAAATTGCCCCTGAGCGGGTGCTGGTTCCAGAATTAAAGGGAACAAAATGCTTAGGGCCCCCCTGTATTACAGCAACCAGAACAGTGCTCTTGGGCAAGTCCTGGTTACAAAAATATGGGGGGGGGAAGAATAAGCTCCCCCCTCCCATATTTGTATAACCAGAACAAGGCTTGAAAAGTCAGCAGTGCAATGCCACAGCCGGGGGAAACTTTTTACACAATTTCCCCAAGCCTAAGCATTACATCCCTGGCTGGTCAGCCCTGGCAGGTCTTTGGAGAAGTGGGGACCCCACCATGAAGGCCCCCCCCCCAGGCCACTCCCAGCCAGGGCTGAAGCCCTGTGCTGTCCCCGACACCCCGGGATAGTGGGTGCTGGGCTGATATTAAAAGTGTAAAAAATAGAAATAAATACTGGATTTTGTGGTAGAACAAAAATTTCCAGAAAGCCTCCCCCGCATGCAACCACAGGTCCCAGCATATGTGGCATTAATGGACCAGCTCAGACTTGTAGTCCATAACAGAACCAATATCTAAATAAATGCACAAAGTATAATTTTATTATACTGCAAAGTCATATGGGGTCAACCACAAAGGTGACCCTAATTGACTTTGCGGTCAGCCTGAATTGCTGGTGCCGACCATAGAAGCCTTTGTTAAGACTTTAACAGATGTGTCTATGGTGAGCACCGGCCATAGGCGCAAATGTTAAATGCTTATGCCATCTATGGAGAAGCAGCTCCTCAGTCCACTGATATTGGGTTTTTGCGGTTTTATTTTTTAACCCCGTGGATGCCTACTTTGGAATGAAGAGGACACAATATACACTGGAGCTGGTAAGCATAATTTAGTTTAACAGGTTCTATTGGATTTGTACTGGACTAGTGGACTGAACCGACAGTTTCCCCTCCCCCCCCTCTTTGAATATTGGACTGTGCTGGAGCCCCACCTCTGTAACTGCCACTGGCAGGGAAGTTCAGGTACAGAGCATTTTGTACCTAATGGAATGGGTCATGTTGGAGGGTATGATGATGCTCATTACATATTATATAACAAACCGTAATGCCCATTACATACTATATAACAAACCATAATGCCCATTACATATTATACAACAAACTGTAATGCCCATTACACATCTGACACATAAGTGCCACTTACCTACATGCAAATTGCTATGAACTCCAAGGGGCTTCATGCTCAATGCCAAGGGGGACTGAACTAGCTTGTTGCGAAGGGGGATGAAATAGCTCATTGCCAAGGGGGACTAAAATTGCTTGTTGCCAAGGGAGGCCAAAATTGCTCATTGCCAAGGGGGACTAAAATTGCTCGTTGCCAAGGGGGACTAAAATTGCTCATTGTCAAGGGAGACTAAAATTGCTTGTTGTCAAGGGGGACCTCCCAGCCGCTCCCCGCCCACTACCTGCTCTGCCCGGCTGAGCTGCCCCTGTCCGCAGCTTTTTTCAATTAAGTCTCCCGCTGGACCGCTAGCCAATAGGCGCTTGCAGTCCAGCAGCCATCAATGCTGCTTCTGATTGTCTGCTGGACCGCAAGCGTCTATTGGCTAGCATTCCAGCAGGAGACTTAATAGTGGCGGACAGGGCAGCTGAGCTCAGCCATGCAGAGCAGGTAGTCGGCGGGGGAGGGAGCGGGCTGCACAGTTTCGATGCCCTTTGATGTCTTGCCGCCCGGAGCTCGTGCTCCACCCTCCCTATGCCCCTGGGCAGCATTGCAACTGCACAACCATGCGGTCTGCCCTCTTGTGGATTTCCGGTCTCCTGCGGAATCAGTGACTGCTAGCAGGAAGCTGCTCCATGGCCTTGAGCAAGGAAGGTAATTTAGCAGCACAGAAGCTTTCACAGGAGTGTAAGGGCAATGTAGGGGTCATGGAAGTTGGAAGGAGGAGGGGAAGGTGCAATGATGAAGTGAAATAATTTTTATTCACAGCAGCTGTGTGTGGGGGGGGGGTAATGAGGGGGAGGAGGAATGATGTGCAGGAATGAGGAGGGTCGATGTACCGGTTTCATATATGGGGCACCAATTATTTTTCTAAAATGCCAATTACGTCACTGCCACTGACTATAATCATCTTGAAATGTCTACTAGCTATACTACAATCAGACCCATTGATCAAAGAAAAGTTCCATAATCAATATTTACTACTGAAGCCCAACAAATTTAATTGCATCTCCCAGGCCTTGATTTTGGTACAACTGAAGATAAACCACAGTAACAGAATGAAAGAGCTAATCTAAAGGGGCCCATACATCAGTGATTGTTGCAATATCATAATCTCCCCAAATCAAAGAAATTGGCAAATCAAGGATTGTAACATACAGAATTACCCCGACAGAACACTGATGTTGTTTTCAATTTCCGGATGATCCAGAACAAGGAAATATGGGCAGAGGAATGGCCCGCATTGCAATCAATAGGTTGACAGTTATTTTTACCAACTGGTCTTCGTTTCCATGATTAACCCTTTATAGTGACACCTGTTTATATACTGTAGGAACCTAACACATTGGCAGAAATTACCTTTCCTAATGAAAATTGGAAGAGGCAATTGTACTTATACTGTTGTAAATAAGCAGAACTGAATATATGTAATTTATCAATACTCACAAATTCTTGACATCAGTTATTCCTCGGAACGCTTTTCTGGGGAGACCTTGTATTTGATTTTCACTCAAGTCCCTGAAAGCAAAACAATATGATACATTAATAATTGAAATATCTTTTAATTTCTAATTGTTGCATTATAACTTTGACTTTTAAATGCTATTATATTAATATTTACAATCAATTGCATGCAAAAGTATATATATATGGCTAAATACTCCTCACCTCTGAGGTGAAGTTCCACCAGTGACCACTAGAGGTCACTCGAGAGACCAACTTACTCTTTAACATGAAGTTAAAGCAAAACAATCTGTTTCAAACTTGCTGGATATGGAGAGAGAGGAAGCAGTCAAGGCAGATATTGAAGGTAGGAGCAGATAAGGACTAAGCCGTCATTTAACTGGTATTATATGAAATATGTTTAAATAAAGCAATAACTTAAAATGTTCAGCACAAAGAGGTTTTGACAGTTTTTATGAGGATCCAAAGCATCAGGCTATGGACAGGAAGATATGACTGTGACAAGGATAATAAGAAATATAAATTTGGCACCAGAAACCCAAAGTAATGCATAAACAGCCTCATGTATTCACAATAATTAATTGCTGATCATAATTATTGTATTAAGAGTACATCTAGTAAACATACCAAACACATTTTGTAGATTTAAATTGGGATTATGTGTGTATGCGCCCAAGAAAGAATCATGGCACATCTTTGGCACAACCCCAGGGAATCCAGACCTAACTGGCAGCCACCAGGTAGCCAAGACTGGAGGTGTAGCATGTGGATATGAGATAATCCCCAATCAGTATAGCAGAATTTCAATAAATATTTTATTGAGGAATCATAGACATACATTTAGTATCCTCCTCAGCCTATCTACCCTATCAAGCAACACATTAACAAATTCAGTGTTTGAGGAATTCTGTCTAGAAGAAAATAACGCATCAACATCGATCAAATGCTTCCTACATGACTGGAGCCTGTTCCTTGATTGTCTTTCACTGCTTTAGTGATGAGCAGCCATACATGCATTTAAGTTTAGGACACATGGATCTAAAGGAGTATATTCCTTTCCTTTCTTATACTTTTTAAAAATAATATTTGATCTACATTATGTGGACACTTCATGTTCCTTCTGCACTGCAAACCCCCTATATTGTGTTACCATTAAAGTCCAGTAATGCTATAGTGGAAAAAGTAGAAGAGACAGGTCCCCTGCAGTAGCACCAACAATCCACTGCATGCACAGGTTCTGTGAGCACAGACACATCAATGCCTATCGCAGACATTGCCTATAACGTGAAATTAATTGGTTCTTTGATGCCAAGAAGGGTGGTAGTAGAGAAGTATCTCTGCCCTATACTGTACATGAGCTGAAAAAAAAAGAGTCCTCTAATCGGAGAATACACTCCAGGTCTAATAGGGCAAGACACTTCATGCCCTGTGGTCTTATGAATCCAGCGATACCGATTACTATGTCATGTAGTGCTGCTGGTGACATAACAGAAGGTGCGGTTGCTAATCATACCTAAGTTGCCACTTTGCAGTGACCGTTGAGAGAATAAAAAAAGACAGATAAAAATAAAACGAATTAAAAACAATTCTAGAAACTAACTACAAATATAAATTAAATTACACAATATTTTTGGGAACCTTTAACCTACAAATAAATTAGCTCTTTCTCATTAAATGTAACTTCCATATAATTTGGAGGGGGCTAATAGAAAGTGGGTGGGGTAATAAGGAGCTGGGATCCAGCACAGTAGAGGAATCACAATTCAAATATTTTTCCGTTATTCACAACAAACAGAATGTCTGGTTCTCCATACAATCCTGCTTGTCAATGTGCTTTCACAATGGGTGCTTTAATCCACAAAATGTTTATAAAATGTCATGTGGAATTTACTAAAGTGATTTAAAAAAAAAAATGTGTCTCACTCAGTGGTATTATGTCATTGAAAACAGAAGACCAAACCCATCTATTTCAGATGACACATTGCTTGTAAATGTTATTAATATTACTTTCTTCTGAGACAATGTCCTCTGGCTCAAAAGACTTTGCCCATAAATCTCCAAGACTGTATATTGATTTCATAAATACCTCTAGTAACCTGACCAAATGACAGCTTTAATGCTATTACTGATGCAACAAAGACAAAAGTTCAGGGATATGCACTTTTTTTGATATCACTGAATTCTTGTCATAATTAAAATGGCTTTGTTTCTTTTACCTCCTGTGCTTTGTGTGCTGGAACGCTCATTGTAATTCATAATAAATCAATGACTCCCATGATAAAGTGCACTTTTCTTTTTTTTTTTGTAAGAAGAATTATTTCATTTAGAAATAAAATACATGTGTTTACATTTCAGAATGTATGCACTTACTCAGTTTCCCAAATGCAGTCCTTAAGGCACCCGAACAGTCCAAATTTTAAGTATATATATATATATCGCTTAGCTCAGATAGTCAAATCAAATTGACAGAGATACTAATTAAGTCACCTGTGTCCAAGCATTAAGATATGTTTGAGAACGTCTTGAGGACGAAACGCGTAGGGGCATGCCCTAGTGTCATCCATCTGTGAGAGTGTAACCGCTCCTTCTATCTGTGTGGGATACACAGAAATCATGCTGGTAGCACTATGGTTGTGTGAATCACTACTGTATAGACACATGACCCAACACTTGTTTGGCCTTGGAAACTTTGATGAAATAAAGCTTTTAACTTTTGATAAACGCACAATGGAGTGCTCCTGTCTTTTGTTAATATATATATATATATCAGGGTTGCCGACCCTCCCGGAATTTCCGGGAGTCTCCCGAAAATCGGGTACCCCCTCCCGGCCCCCCGGAAGGGTGGGCAACCCTCCCGGATTCAGGGGGGACCCCCGCCGACCCCCGGATCGCGGCATTAAAATGCCGCAATCCTCGGGTCTCAGAGGAGGGGGCGGAGCTAAAACGGCACAATCGCGTCATTTTAGCCCCGCCCCCTCCATGGAGATACGTGTATTAGATGCTTTACCAGCACGGGGCGGGGCTTAGCGATGTCACTCGTAAGCCCCGCCCCCTGAGCGGCTGCTGAAACTCTCCTCTCCGGGCTTCTCCCGGAGAGGAGAATCTTAAAGTCGGCAACCCTGATATATATATATATATATATACACACACACACACACACCATATACTTTATATATATATATATATATATATATATATATATATGTATGGAGAATATAAATGTAACAGAAAGTGCACTTCAGACATCGGGGAGGGTGATCAAACCTTATGTAGATAGAAAGTAGAGAAGTTGTTTTATTAACTGTGTTAGATTAAGGACAGGAGATGGTTAGTTGCAATGGGAAGCTTCTTCACTTTATCTCTCTCAATGGATTGATACATTTCTCCCCAAATAATGAAAGAAACAAATGCCTTATCAAATGTATCTGTTCCTTATTTTTTTTTAGTACTTCTCCACACCACTTTTATTACATCACGCACAATGTGCTCTAAAAAAACATACAATCCAATTGGTCACCGTAGATGTTCATTAGAGAGTGAACACGCGTAGATGAATTGCTAATCTTCGCAGCAATATATAGTAAGGAATATTAACCTTAGGTCTCAAAAGTTTTAGGAAATATAATTTGCAGGAAGCAAAATGAATAACATTGATTTCAAATATGGAGGAGATTGGGGACATTTATGTGAGTCATGTATTAAGAATGGGCAGCCAGCCTACTTAGGAAGGGAAATAAGGCTGCCTTGCACTTGGGAGAAATGGAAAGCGTGTTGAGAATTGTAATGAAGAGTGACGGGTCACAGAATAATTCTAACATTATCCTGAAACTTGCCTGTAAACTAAATCACATGGACGAGATCCATCAACAATAAGACAGCAGGTCTAATACAATTAGCCCTGCTCCATTAGGCAACAGGAGATTTCATGGTTAAACTGTGAATTAACACTATTGAACATACAATGAGAAATATAAGGGAAAAAAAACTCTTTATAAGACGGGTACTAAATGGACACTTTTGTGTGTGACACTCTATATGGGAGGTAGAACATGGTGCACAGTAATAAGTGTTATTAGTTCTAAGTAAAAAAAAAAAAAAAAAAACACAACAAAAACCCCCCCAGTAGAAATCAAATCACTAAAAATGTATTTTGCTGCAGACTCTGATGCACATTTTAAAGAAAGCACTTACTGATAACATCTTACAGACATGTCATATGTTCCAGACTAGACAGTCTAATTCCAAGCTACACCTACTGCAAACATGAGTGATCTCATTTGTTTTGATGAATTGAAAGAGATGAGTTTATACAAGGGGAACGCAAGGGTATAATGTTTGATAGATGTATTCTCATGTTTCAGATATTCTTCAGATTTTACTTTGACCTGGTTTATTAATAAATAAGGCAACATGAGAAATCCATGTGTCTATCAATGTTACATTGTACTTCAAAATCTAAGGCACGACTTTGAAATTATCTTTTTCTTTAAGCTTTTTTTTTTTCGGAAAATTTGCTGTTGGCCAATATATGTTCGGTTAAATGGGTTTATGTTGTTTTATGGATGATTTAAAACAGAAGAATAGATAATGGGTAAAATGTATGTAAATTCTTTAATAGGCAATTACTTGGAGTAAAAAAAGGGTGTGGTTTCCCAAAGCAACCAATGTATTTTCATTTTAAAGCACTGTATAGTCATCTGAAGGTGTTTATAGCCAACGTCAACTTTTCTACACCAATACTTGTATATAGTTTCAGGACACACACAATTATTAATTATCAAGATATGCATTTTACATTATTTTTTAAATTTCAAATCTAAATAATAATACAAGTGTAAAAATTATAAAGTGCATTCTTACATTTCTAAATAATAAGGCAATACATGTCCTAAAGTGTATTAATACATGGACTATAAACTATAGTACCATAATGTCATATTCACAATAATCTAAACCACATCTACTAGCAACTACAGTAGTACCACTAACTGCTAGGGAGGTTATAGCCACATCCACCAGCTGTATACTCCTGTTTAACAATTACCAGCCCTTTAAATAGAAAGGAGAAGAATACCACAAAACAAACAAACAATGGTATGCCCATAAAAGGTCATACCCAAAGTACTGCTCTGCCAGCGTTATCCTCCATAGCCGTGGTCATCTTATACTGTATATAGAACACTGCTTTGTGGCCTTTCACTGTTGACTGGATTTTTAATACAACATAGTTAGATTTATTCCTTACTGGCCGCCAAGTGTCTTAAGTTTACCCAGAAGACATTTTCATTTAATTAGCTTAGTGCTTTATTAATATAAATATTCCACTATTGATCATAAGAGAAGCTGACGCAACTTTGAGTGAGGCATACATCAGATCCATTTAATGGAGCTGCACTTAGAACAGAAGTTGGCTCTAAATCAAGGTAAATGGGAGGAAGTGTTCCTTGGGGATGACAAGCCTTCGCTGAATCCATAACATTTTTATACAGACATCTATTTTATCCCTTCAGCAGAAAGCATGTAGACAACAGTTATGAAACTGGCCTCGTCTTTTAGGTATCAATTAAGGATGTCAATACCTTAATTAAATTGCATAGTTTAATTAGATTTATGCCAGAGGATGCCCTTTCTAGCTATAATAGGTTTTTTGGCTGATATTCAAAGCAATGAGTGGAAGGGGGGATGAAAAACTGGTAGCTGGTGCTGTATATTGATATGTTTAACTATTTGATACAATGAGTGAGTACTTCCGTATAGTGGTCATAATCAGCGTATACTGAGCAGAGAACGGTTTGTCATCTCATTGGTAGACTATGTATATATATATATATATATATGTATATATATATATATGTATATATATATACAGATGGAGCGCCTTTAACCTTGCAGGGTCTGGCGGTCGGATCGCCAAAGCTCCCCCAGATCCCCACCGCCTCAGAGACGGGTAGGGTTCACGTCCCAGCCCCCAATGGTAACTAGGATGCGCGTCCCAGTCAGATGGAGTGCCATCTCGCCAGTAGGGGCATTCTGGCAAGCCCCGGCGCTGTCTGAGAGGCGCTCACACACATACAGGTACCGGAGGCTTGGTGACGACAGCCTGTTCTACGCCGGGTCTCCCCTGCCTCATCTGTTCCTACAAGGACTCTCGGAACGCCGTGTCCCACTTTGTGTGAGTCCGACTGGATACCGATGGTGTCCGCAGCGCCCCGGAGGTGGTAGGAGAATTGCTTGGTTTGGTTATATTACGCCTTGTGGTACCCAGCCCACACCTGTTTTATTTCTGGTACGAGTCCACTTTGACTGCACCGGAGCATTCTATTTTATGCTTATTAAAATATATCAGTTTTGCACTATGGAGCGCTCCTCTGTCATTATGTTTCTACACATATATATATATATATATATATATATTATAGTGCAAAGCAGAAAAAGTCCTTCTAATCAGACAGCATGGCTGGAAGCTGTTTACAACCATGCCTCCTGATTAAATAACCTTTTCTGCCTTACAATAAGCAAGGAAGGGTGCGCTCACCAGTCTTGTGCTACTAGGGTTTGCTACCCCAGCACCAATAACATTACGACTTCAGTGCAAGCCATTTGGAATTATATATAGATTTTTTTTTCAATATACCTAATTGCATATGTCTTCCGATAAATGCATATCATTACAGGCAGAAAGAGCCTTAGCCAGTTACTCAAAATACTGTACAAATCATGCATCATGCATTCACTGTACTATTCTAACTGTGGAAATAACCCCCATTACCAATTTGGCTTACAGTTGGTTAGTCACAGCATGTCTGATGCTATAATTTCCTTAATATCAGTTGTAAATCACCCTAATCAGGTTATCTCATGCTGTTTATGTCTCTTTCTAAAGGTTTGTCACATAAACTCATATTATGAAAATGGTATGATTCTATAGATTCAATTCAACTATCCACATAGGGCTGCACATAAAAATCCAAAATCAGGGGTCATATTGAGGTGGGGAACTGTTGATGATAGTTTTACTACTCCCACTGAGTACACATTCCTACATATTTCTGTATGGCTCACAACCTGACCATGGTCTCCCAAGACTCAGATGTGATTACAGCACGCCAGTGTAAATACAGCACCCGGCCGGTGCGTCCCTCTGTTAGACGCAGTGTCAGTTACGGAGCGCGACGCGGGTCTGCGATTTGGAGAATCACAGCCCCACCATTGACTGTGATCTCCCCGCAGACACCGACGCGCTACCAGCACAGCCGGGAACAGTGGCATACGTACAAGCCACTTTCCCTGCGGAGAGGAACCAAACAAACGGCGGAGAACACTAACAGCCGATTTGTGTTCCCAATATCAGATCTAACGGGTACACTTTAGATGTGAAACACGGCATGTGTACAACCAGCCAGCCCCGTAGTCTCTGATTATTTAAGACTGTGCTACACACTGCGCAATATCTTTGCAGATACTAGGCGGCATCCCATTCTCTGATGTTTAAAAGGACCTAACAGACATAGAAGGTTATTCTAGTCCATTCTTTCTGACAAAATCCTTCTTAGATGGACAAAACCATGTGCACTGCAGGGGGGCAGATGTAACATGTGCAGAGAGAATTAGATTTGGGTGAGTTATTTTGTTTCTGTGCAGGGAAAATACATACTTCATGATTTTACACTTCAATATAGATCTCACTTTGAAGAAAAACCCCACCCAAATCTAATTCTCTCTGCACAAGTTACATCTGCCCCACCCGCAGTGCACATGGTTTTGTCCATCTAAGAAGGATACTTCGCTGTCTTAATTTATCTGCACAGTTCTTGGGAGTAATCTGTGTTATAAACTAATATTAAATAAAAGTAACTTATTTAAGTGAAAATTGTAACAGATCTGTTCATTTTATGAGTGGGTACACACTGTAAGATTTACAGCAACACACACCTAATCTAGCAATTATACTGGGAATAAGACATTGGGGTTCAATTTTAGAGGATCTATATCCCCTCTTTTAAAAACACTTTGTTTCTTTCTCTTTGCCTCTTTGGCAATTGTTTTTATATGTCGCAATTCTTAAAATAAACAATTAAAGGTTACATTTTATTAATTTTTCTTAACAGTGCGTCACGCACATAACAGTCTTTCTTCTCTTATAAATCACTGTGTGGTCTACACACACACACAGCAATTTTCTTAGCGGATTAGTGACATAATGTAAAATCGCTCAGTTAATGGCTGAATATCGCTCTGTGTGTAGGGCCCACTTGTACCAAATTGGACACCACCCCAGACCGAGGTATGTAGTGGTAGAGGCTCATATGATTATGGGATGTGGCAAGACCCCAGTTCGTGGTCCTTATCTTGGCAGGAGCCAAGTTAAGGACCACGAAAATAAAATACACAAAATATATAGGCCTTGTATATATATATATATATATATATATATATATATATATAATATAAAATTCATGGTCTGGTAACATACCTGAAAGGGTGGGAGGCGATTTCTACTATTACCCTGTGAGCCAGTCTAACATTGGCTGGAAGACCTGTAGGTGTTAGTGGACTAAGAGGATGGTTGTAGCCTTTAAATAGTAATAATACCCTGAGAACATTAGTGATCAGTAATACTAGGGCTGTGCAACACCGGCCCTCCAGATGTTAATGAACTACACATCCCAGGATGCTTTGCATTAGTTTTGCTATGTGGCCATGCTGAAACTGATGCAAAGGCATGCTGGGATGTGTAGTTCATCAACATCTGGAGGGCCGGTGTTGCCCAGCCCTGAGTAATACCATAGAATTACTTGGTGCCAGTGCCTTCTGTGATTAGAACATTATGTTAATGACTAAGTGATACTATTCGTCTAAAGCAATATCATTTCACTAAGATGAGAAGTGTTCTCGGTGGTAAAACTGCATCAATAACTTTATGTAATTCATGCTTTGACATTAACCATTTTAGTTTCTGATATTAATCTGAAGGAGATGTTTATCATATTTAATAATAAAATGCTAATTAAAGCTTACGAGAACCTTGGTCATAAATTTTACATTGTAATATTACTGGAAGTCTGTGTGATAGAATATTTTAATATTACGCCGCGCACATTGGCATCTTGCTACAATGGCGTCTTACGGAACGTTATTGTATTTTCCTTTGTTATTGTGACAGTAGCTTAATTCACCGCTCTCACTTTATCACCTAGACAGTCTTTCAAAATTAATTTCCAGAGTACATACAATAAATCAGGCTGCTGCTGCTTACTTTAACGGTACATTTCTAGACATTGTGGAACGACAATTAAGGCTAAATAAAACAAAATCCTGTTGAAGTTCACTATGAAGAAAAACTATAGAATTGAAATGCTAAAGCAAATCTATATATTAACCAAATTGTAGAATGCCGAAGTCATGGAACAAAAATTAACTCGATTGTACCAGAGTAATGGTTTTGGCCACATAATAAGCTTTGTGGCATTTTCTCTCATTTTGCCTAGAGCCAAAAAGTTCCTTTCATGCAATTTGTGGTTTATGCATCATTTGAAATAATATAAATGTGGCAGCTCTGGCTATTGTTACAGAGTATATAGCTGCAATGAATGAAGTTAATGCAATTTTATTCCATGGGACCCATAAGCGCTGCTAGCTGACGTTGCTTCCTGTACGGTTCGTGTTTGCTGATCAGATTACAGGAAAAAAAGAGCATATGCATTGAGCAGCCTATAACCTGGAGCCACTGTATTTCATTGTTCTGCCCAGCAAATGGTTGGCACTGAGCATGCAAATTATGTCGTTTTTTTATTTGTTTGTTTGTTTAATCAATAATAAGACGTTTGCACTGTAAATCTTATTGGTATACAGTACATACCGATGTGTCTACATACATATAGCCCCAATACGCCCCACACCGCCAGAGGCGCGGCAGTTCCCATTCAACTATTTTAACGTCAGGTGGCTTTTTTGACAAAATGTGTCTTATTTGCATTGTTATGTATATAGGATGCACAAGCCAACCTTGCTGAATAAAATGATATGCGGCATGCCTCTATTGTGTATGCCTGCGGTTTTATCTGTATATGAACTGCTATGTTACAGTGCTTTCCAGTAAAACACTTTAACATAGCATTGCATACGCAGATAAAACCGACTCAAACATAGAATGTAGGCATGTGCTATTTCATTTTAATCAGAAAGGTCTGCTTGTGGATCTTATATGATGCGAATAAGACACATTTTAAAGGAAAAAGTTGCACAGAAGACACTTGGCACTACCGAGTCACGGCACGGCATGGCACGACTAGAAGGCCGAGAAACTGGAATCCCAAGCCTGCACTTATACTGTAGTACACGTGTGAACTGGGATGGTGGCTGGCTCTGCATCTGCTGTGCACGATACAGGTCACTCTTTCCAACCAAGAGAATGCTGGGAAAACTTGTGAATGCCCCAAAAACATTTGTGGACCATTTCTGTGTCATTGTCAAAACATCCTTTTGACTCTCAAACTAGGCAGTGTAGATCATCCAGATACTCAGATTAACTTATTTTAATTTCCTGCTTATATACATATATACCAGTCAGCAAAACAGATTGCATGTATATATATCGGCCATGGGTCCTCAAACTGCGGCCCTCCAGATGTTGTGAAACTACAAATCCCAGCATGCCTTGCCACAGTTTTGCTATAAGGGAGTGTTAAAACTGTGGCAAGGCATGCTGGGATTTGTAGTTTCACAACATATGGAGGGCCGCAGTTTGAGGACCCATGAATTATATCCAGTGGTAAGCAAGAGGTTAAATATAGATATAAAACTTGTGACTCATCCTTCTGTATACATCATTCCATCAAGAAAATACCACGTCTATCTCCGGCATTATATGCTGCATACAATGCTTTATAGATTGTCCATCATTATCTCTAATAGAATCTCAAGGTCAATGAATAAATAAAATACGCAGAAGGCCTGCAATGAATTCTGCACTACCGTCATGTAAAATGTCACCTCCAAAGATGAAAATTCCCTCTTTCATTACATGTACGAATGGAATAAATGCATTTTCAGAAGCCTGTACTGAGATATGCTAACTAATAAATACTGAGCTAGCCTGGTTTTACCTATGTACGTGACTATGACGTCTTGCATTCTTGCCTCAATAACGAAAAGATCATACAGTATCTTATCTGTCACCTTAACATAGTAGAGGCAGACTTTTAAGCATTGAACAAATATTCATTCCAACTCACTGGGCACGACTTAAGTGTATTGATATATGGCAGTACTTATCTATCATTGGTTTACATTTCAAAGCATTCATGTGAAAGGTCTTCTTTAATAGCCAAGCCTGAGCTGTACCTGTACACAGGGGCATATGTATTAACAAATGTAGTCAGGTTCCAATGATAAGAATTAGTTATTGCAGCAATAAGGAGGTAAGGAATCCTTATACACCTAAATGTAGAATTACTGAGTCACGAGACCCGGGGCGCCATCAGATGCCTTTCCTTACAATCAGTACATAGTAATGTGATTGCATCTGCATGTATTTTCTATTTTGCACATGCACTGACAATGACCAGTGCATTTTGCCAGCGCGCATCAGAGAAGAGGTATCCCTAAAGATCCCTCTCCAAAAAAAATTCTGCAGAGTGTGGCCCATAAGCTACAATGGACTAATGCTACAGTATATCAAGATGGCCTCAGCTTCTAGAAACCTATGGAGGATGCTGCTGCTGTTGGAAATAGATGGACCTCCATATCTGCAGAAGTCCCTCCGTGGCAGACTGGAGTGATACTTAATATTTGGGTTTTGATATTAAAAAGAAAACTCTCTGGTTTGCTTAGGTTCCAGCACATAATTGTTATATGTTATTTAAATAGTGCTAACATAAAGAGCATATTTCTGATTCATAAGAGTCTAAATTCTTTATCATTCAATACACAGGGGGGTATTCTTCAGGTAGCCTATTAAATGAGTCAATTTTTGGATGGATTTTCCACCAATACAGGTTCGACTTCAACACAGCTGTTTGATAAACAGTTTTACCCAACTGTGGGACAGAACTGTGGCCCAGTGGTTACAATTCGATGGGTTGAATTCCTGTATGTAAGTCATTTTTGTGTGTTGTTTGTATGTTCTCACTGTCTTTGCCCTGGATTCTTTCAGGTGCTCAAGTTTCAGTACACACCTAAAACATACAGGTAGATTAATTGGTTGTTTAATATTATGGCTGTAAACCTTATTAGGGGCATGGACTGCTGTGAATGACAAGTATTCTCTGTACAGTGACAAATAACTGGCATGTTATCATCTCTACTCATTTACATTGAATCTGCTAGTATTTTGACAGAGCAATATCAACTCTTGACTTCCAGCACATGCTGTAAAATAGCTGTGACTGTTATATGTCTAGAAAGCATTTGGTAACATGGTTCCAAACCTTTCAGCTTCTTTCATTGTTCAACATTGTAGGCTAGCAGTACACTACAGTGCACCATTAAGGGCTAATTTGCTAAATTCCTTAAATGGAGGCATAGTAAACAGATGCCCATCTGATACAAGACACAAAAACACTAAATCTAATGAATGCTGAAGCAGAAGCATAGGTCTCATGTAATTATGTAATGGAGTGGGTGGACAAGACATCAATAATAATAAATGGTGTTTAGTGCTACATGCTAGATTTATGGTCTCACTTGCTGCATGCTTTGCTCTGGTCTACGCTGTATTTTTCCACTGTGGGTTATCATCATCCATGACTACAAGAACAGACTCCGTGGTTACCAAAGAGATCAGTTATCAGTATTTTTATGTATAGCCATCTGCATTATGCAGTTTGCTTAGACCCCACACACACACATATATATATATATATATATATATACATACAGCAATCCAGTAGACCGGCACCCTCCTTCACATGCTGCTGCCGCGGTGCTAGTAAGACAAACTTAGTATACCATCTCCAACATCCTGCACCCACGGTCTTTCTCAGGAAAAATTCATACCACACAGGCTCTTTAAATCGACAAGCTTTCGGACTTTATTGTCCTTCGTCAGGTCAGCAAAACAGAATATTCTGTTTTGCTGACCTGACGAAGGACAATAAAGTCCGAAAGCTTGTTGATTTAAAGAGCCTGTGTGGTATGAATTTTTCCTGAGAAAGACCGTGGGTGCAGGATGTTGGAGATGGTATATATATATATATATATATATACACACACACACATATATAGGTGACACCTCCTCATAATTGATTGTAGTATTACATTTTCTGTCAAATACACTTTCATAATCATGTTCAAATGGCATTTGATACTCATGCACACATGGTTCCATATCTACCCCTGTTTGAGAGGAAGCCATAAGGTCAAAACCATATTAAGCAACAGGTATTCTGCTGACATTGCAGAATTGTCATTTCACGCCGTACCATGAATCATGATGTACCCCTTATTTGCACATGATAACACACCGTAATGCCTTTTACACATTATGCCACACACCTTATGCCTGTTTCACCTTATGCCACATAACTGCCACTTACCTACATGCTCGTTGCCAGGAGTTACAACTTGTTGGGGTTTCTTGCTCGAGGCAAGGGGTTACATGCTCCTTGCAAGGGGTTTCATGCTAATCAGCATGGGGGGGGGGGGGGGGGGGTAAATGCAATTTGCTAGGAGCGTTACATGCCCCTTGCCATGGGTTTTATTCTCATTGATAGTGGTTTCATGGTCTTTGCCATGGGATGGGGATTAAATGCTAGTTGCCAGGGGGAGTTAGATGCTGATTTACATGGGGGAATACATGCTTGTTGCCATGGGGGAATACATGATCCTTGCCAGGGGAAGTTACTTGCCCAAGGGTGCACACTGCACGCCAGTGCCCCCGGAATCTACACTTAGGATAGCACTGTACACTCTGTGCTCCCTCCCCTGTCAGACGATAGAGATGCAGGACCAACTGTAGCGTCTGTATCCGCTCTCTACTATGTCCTACTGCTGTGTGTGAGCAGCAGGCGGCAGGGCCTAGCGCTATGAAGTGAAGGTGCCGTGTGTGTGTGTGAGCGGCCACAGGTGACATGAGCAGCGGCTCAGGTTGGTGGCATCAGCGGCCAGTGAATTAGCAGGCTAGGCCCGGGCCCTCTACTCTCTTCAGATGGGCAAGGCCCGTGAACTTGTACCCACAGCACCCCCCTGATGGTGGCACTGGTAGTAGGGTTAAGAAGAGGGGTAGATTTTAGTGTTAGTAATAGATTAAGACTACTGAATAAAACCACCTCTCCATCAGAGGTCTTTGCATTAACCACTCCACATGTTACCTTTGGGACCCAGAAGAAGCCAATGCTGCAAGGAGCAGGTAAATCATTGCTAAACAACCAGGGTTTGTTACTTGACATTCCCACTTATCGACATTTTTACCAGTGTCTACATTAATCATATCGACATGATGATTGTGGATCTAATACACTTCACCCATGCTAGAGGTGGTATAGCAAGCAAATACTTTTGAACTAAGTTCACAGAAAGTACTAAGGAAGTACACAGCAAGTACTAAGGACGTTCACAGAAATGTAATAAGGAATTACACAGCAAGAATGCAGAAACATTTATATTTAATCAAGATAATAATGATAGAATGGTACTATAAAGCATTTACTAATTTAAAAAAGTGCTGTAATCGGTAGGTTTAATTAAAAAAGGGTCATACTGTATATACAATTCTTAATTTTGTGAAGGGAAGGTCAAAAATAAATGATATACTGCACTACCCTTCTGGTCATCCAGGCAAACCATGTATAGCTGTATGCCAATTCAGCAATTTGTGTCAACTTTTTTATGCCATGAAGAGAACAAAATAACCTATTGTGGAAGCTTGTTCCAGCAGAGCCGGAGTAACACCCATACAAGGTGAATACAGTGTTCTCCAGATATTGCAGTTTTACAGAGCTCTACTGTATGTTAGAAAAGGCTTGTATCAATTCAATGCCAAATTATAGTGTTCATTATAGCTCCCGCCATCTTTAAAAACCCATGCAGTTCCTCTTCCCTGCCTGGGGTGTCGCTGTCTGCTGTGGTGTTTCTAGAACATGTATGGTTTGCATCAGTGCTGATATACAGACCACACTGTGCTAGAAGCACCACAGCAGACAGCGACATCCCAGGCAGGGAAGAGGAACTGCATGGGTTTCCAAATATGGCGGTGCTAGAATGAACACTAAAATTATATAAGAAATATGCTATATCTATATATATATATCTATCTATATATATATATATATATTTATAGATATATAGAGAGAGAGCGAGAGAGAGAGAGAGAGAGAGAGAGAGAGAGAGAACTAAATTAAAATGGCCTGGAGGCTCAATTGCAAATGCAAAACGTCCTCAGTTTATGTTGTTAATTCAACACTAGGAAGCTAAAAGGTTATGTGCAACATGATACAGTGGTACGAGCCTCGTTCTTGTAGTGATGATTAATAGATTTATTACACAGGTCTACTGTAACACCCAGAGAGTACATGATGTATATTGGCTCATTTGCAGACTGATATTATTTGCAAAAGTTGATCTAATAAGTTGCAGCTTTCAGTCTTTGACTTATTACTTTAGAGTGCGTACTTCAGATTATTAATTGGTAACTTAACTATGTGATTGACCCTAAAGGAGTTCTTTGCATATTTTTGCCAATGACATATTATATTATCATTTGTTTGCCTATGTGTAAAATGTATATTATATCACTAGCGGCTACAGTATAATTATGAAATGTGTTTCTTTTACATTTATGACTGTCAGAAAGCATGTTTTGTTTAATCTGACACGGTTGAAGGCGCGACCTCAGATATTCCGAACTTGGACGCTGTAAACATGGCATGCTGGGTTTTATTAAACGTTTGTCTCATTGAGATCGACGGAAGAGGGAAACGTCAGGGAAGGCTAACGAGGCTAGGAAACGCTCTGGAACAGAGTACATTATGATAGCAGATCATGGTGTTATTGCTGGAACAAAGCCATCCTGTGTACATTTGCTTTAAGGATAACCCGACAGGTCTAATTTCTTCAAAGTAGGACCACCTGGTGCCAGGCCATTTTCACCTCTAAAAAATGTGGAAGTGTAATTGGTCGAACAGTATAAAACATCTGTTCTGGTCTAATGGATACATAATGCTGCCTGACTCTGCATTACATTGAATTGTCAATATTACTAATAACAAATATCAATTACTTGACAAACAGGACATTAATAGACCAAATTGTTCCCCAAGACAAGGGCCGACGACAGGGGGTGCTATGGGGACAGCTGCCCCAGGCCTCGCCGCTCTGCCAGTGGGGTAGGGCCCGGCCCAGGCCACTCTATCCCCGCATCAGCCCCGTGCCTCTTCAGTTCATAGCCGCCGACCACCACCGGGCCCTACCCTCTAGTCGGTGGCCACCATCCTTCCTCACAGCGGTGGGCTTCGTCTGCAGCCCGTCGCACAGCATCAGAGTGGCCTGAGTGCACCTGCTGCCTGCCTGGGACCTTAAAAACAGGCAGGACAGCCAGGAGCCCCCACAAGTGCGACGTGATGTCACGCCGCGTGCCAGTCGGAGCCCAGAGGATGAAGAGGGAAGAAGCGGAGTGGTGCAGCTTGCCAGTGCCCTGGATCGATCATCTGGATCAGCATTTTGTCACCCCAGCCTGCCCGTGGAACAGGTAAATCAGATAATTATATTGTAACACATGAGGGAGGGTGAACAAGGGAGGGGGAGAGGGAGGAGGGGGAGAGGGAGGAGGGGGAGAGGGAGGAGGGGGTTCCTGCCGATATGGTCAGTCCCGGTCCCCAAATTTTGTGATGGCAGCCCTGCCCAAGACAGAATTGCTTCAGCTAAGGATCTTTCCAATAACTAACCCAAAATCAACTCGAGTTCTTCATAAGTAAGTAGTGTACTTTGGTTGGGGGGCAGTTGGGAGTCCCGCCCTGTCTTCAATGAATAGACGCTGTGCACATGCGCACAGCATCTATTCTTGCAGGCAGAGTGGCTGGGGGCATAGCCAGCAGCTCACTGAGGCGTGGCCTCACGGGAGAGCCATGCGTATAGACCACACCCACTTTCATTAGGCCATGCTCTGAAATGTTCTGTGCACCTTCGACGCTTTTGAGTGTCCCTCCTCCGCCTGCATAGAAGTTGGGAGGTTTGTATAATGTAGAATATATCACTTTAAAGTATAATGTATTGCTTTGGTAAATATGGAATTTTCCATGTTTACTGAATTTGCGTGTGCTCTGGATTTACAAGACATTATGGCTCAGCTGGTATTGCATTATATTCAAGATATTTGTTTTCAAACGCTGCACATTCTGCTGATGGGGAGGCTGTGCTAAGCATTGAGATTTTACATTAGCCGGAATGCATAGTGATCATCACAATACAGGACATGATTTAAGATCTGTTGTAGTTATTGCATCCTGTTCATTATCTCTGGACAGCCAATGTACGGAAAAATCATACTTCCCCCTTTAAATGTTTTACATAAAAATAAGCAAGGCAATGTTATGAAGATAATTAAATCAAATGTATCCTATCCTTATTAATAATTCATACATCCCTGTGCTTTAAACACAGTTGTGTGAATCTCAATGCTAATAAACAATACATGTTCTGGTTACATTATCTCCTCACAGTGAGTACTGATTGTATAGCACAGAATGATCTTGCTAATGTGCGCCTTGCATTTTTTTTGTCATCATGCAGCTATGATTGAAGAGCATGGTTTGATAATTCTCGCTATAAATACCGACATTAAGCATATCTCATTTTTCAAGTGACATCTCATCACTGCCAAAGACATACGGGGGGGGGGGGGGGGGTATCCAATTAGCTGGAAAAAGACAAGATTTTTTATTTTCTGCAATTTTTTTCCCATGTTACACAAATTTTTTGGGCAAACCTATTAGGTTGCCCCCAAAAACAATGTTGTTGTTTTTTGTGAAAACACAGTTTCAGTAAAAGAAATCGGTGGTGCGATGTATTCGCATCACCGAAAAGCCAAAGTTTATCCTGGGAATATCTTTCGAAATCCCCGAAAAGCCATGGCTTGGGATGGCTTTTTGGGGACACTATAACAGCGACCAATGATACAATTACCTGCGGTAGGTTAGGATGTAGCAATTGCTCCGCAGACCCCATGGTGGCATGTAGAAGCCAACGTGGCGGAATCTGCGGGGAGTGCTGGGTTTCTGCTGTGGGGTCAGATGAGTGAGGAGCAGCCTGGCTGCTTAAGCAGCACAGTCGGTGATCAATCTCCTCTGTCTGCGGTGCCTCGCTCTTCCCTTCCCAAGAAGCTCCACCTGCGGCCTGTCCTGGCAATTTCCCGATGACCGAGCGGAGTGAGCACCACCGGAGCTGAAGTGACGTCCTTCTCGGACTCCTCACCGGAAGCACATAGAAACACTGCACTGATATGTGTATGCTTCTCCAAACATGCCAGCCAAAATCACTTTTCAGTGTGCATTTTGGGCCTACAGTAATTCACAGCAGCGTTTTTCAGAACGGAATCTTGGTAAATTTCCCTGTTGTATTAGTGAGTATGGAAAGTCCTGCCAAGTTTGGCCAGTTGATCTGCAGATATATCTTTAGAGCCATGTGCACCAAGCTTCAAAAATACAAAACTTACCTAAATCAAAATAGAGATGGATGCCAAAGAATTTTTTTCTGTGCGCATTTGCAACACAAAAAAGTGCAATTTGCACACAAAAAATGCAGGTATACCCAGTTCTAATGCTGTCCATTATCTTTAAATCACATGCTGCTATTTAGTATGATAACAATTGACTAGGTTTTGTTTAAGTGCAATCAATCTGAAATAGCATATGGGAGGCTGTTTCCACATGAAAATGACTGCGTTCTGGACATTAATTTTCCACTTTGTTCCAAATTGTTTGTACGCTGACTTGATCGGAACACTTTAATTACAAAATGCGATGGTGGCAGCTTAAAATGGAAAGTAATTCAGACATAAGAGCATGTTAATATTACATATTATATGCAGCACATGCTATCAATTTAGGGATCACAAAGCTGTTCTTCAAAAACAAAATGTGATTTGTCAAATGGAATCTGCCAGATTTACTTACAGGTGTCAAAACTTTTATTAAATGTACCTCAAGCTGTGAGCAAGTATTAAAACCTACATCATTCCTGTGGCGATGAAGCTCGGATTATTGCAGGATATGTTTGAGACAACATTTCCTCACCAACAAAAGTGAAAAAAGAAAATAATGAGCAACATTAAAGGGTATATTTACTGTCAGGCGGAGGCAGAATATATTCCGCCAGTTTGCTTTTTTACATCAGTTCGCATGGCGGAATATATTCAGCCAGTTTGTTATTCCAACTATTCAGAATGCTACCCTGGCGGAAAATCAAACATGGATTCCGATAGAACCCTGCCTGCTGCCCAGCACTCTCCCAGCCTGGGCAGCGGCACTGACAGCAGCAGTAATCAGCGGGGACCCGGCTAGCAGTGAATATTATTAAGCAGGTCCTCACTCCTGCGCTCATTAATATTCACTGTGAGCTGTCTCCCCTTACATTACTTATGCGGCTGTCAGCGCCATTTTACCCGGCAGAGCTGGAGCGGGGGACCCACTCATCAGTGGCCTAACTTGTAACAATGGTCCCACAGATCCCACGGCGGCTTGGGGGAGCCAGTGTCGGCAGGGTCTGCGTGGAGCGCAGCTGCCGGGAAGCCTCTGCGCTGATAGGCAGGAGCAGCCTGGACTTGAACTCTCAAACTCATACACTGCAGTTAGACCCTTAAGACATTTGCTCTTGCATTGGAAGCCTGATCATTGCATTTATATGAAGCTTGTTGCAATTGGGAATTTAAAAATCATTGCAGAGAAAGCAAAGAGAAGAGACAAACTATGCCCAAAACCTTATTGGTACTGTATAAGCTATATATGAATTGCCACTCGGTATCACAAACCACTTGCATTGCCTTCATGATTTTTAAACTCCTTTTGTTGATGAAGAATAATAATATTTCTAATAATTGTAAATTTATTGCAGCATCTTTAAAATACACACTAATAACTGGCTGTAAATTTTTGGTACTCTTTACCTAGAACGGCGCCCACGATGTCCATCGCGGTCATCGGGGGCAAAAAATCGCGGGCATCGCGGCCATCGCATGCACTAAAAAAATGGGTGCGACGCGATGCCAGCGATTTCCCATAGGGATCAATGTTAAAAGTGTGATTGGACGCGATTTTACTGTTCAATGCCTCAATGCCCGCGATTTTTCCATAGGAAACAATGTTAAATGGGCCACAGAGCCCTAATAGTCTCCCTGAAGTCTGAAATGGCCCCCACAATTGTTAACGCCACCCCACGATCAACGTGAACCCGAAGCGTGGCGAGCGCAGCGAGCCCGCGAGGGGTGGCGGTACGCGTCCTCCGACCTTTTCATACCCCCACTATCCACGTCGGCGTGGAGTTGAGAATAGAATAGTGTGGCGAGCGCAGCGAGCCACCGAGCCCGAAGCGTGGCGAGCGCAGCGAGCCCTGCGAGGGGACGCGGATACCTGTGAAGCCCGCGAAGGGACGCGTTTACCTGTGAAGGTATCCGCGTCCGCTCGCCACGCTTCGGGTTTGTGGCTCGCTGCGCTCGCCACACTATTCTATTCTTAACTCCACGCCGACGTGGATAGTGGGGGTATGAAAAGGTCGGAGGACGCGTACCGCTGCGCTCGCCACGCTTCGGGTTCACGTTGATCGTGGGGTGGCGTTAACAATTGTGGGGGCCATTTCACACTTCAGGGGGACTATTTGGGCTCTGTGGCCCATTTAACATTGTTTTCTAAGGAATAATCGCGGGCATTGAGGCATTGAACAGTAAAATCGCGTCAAATCACACATTTAACATTGTCCCCTATGGGAAATCGCGGGCATCGCGTCGCACCCGTTTTTTAGTGCATTTGATGGCCGCGATGGGCGCCGTGCTAGGTAAAGAGTACCGAATTTTTTTTCTTCTTTCAGAATTTCTCTGATCATATCTAGGGTAATAGCGGAGGCCTTATATGCTGTTGGTAAGAAGATATGTTAAAACTGATCTGAGAAGACAGATCAAACACACAAGACAGAAACTGGACATTGCGGCAGGAGAATAGCTTCCTTCTATAACAAATGGGTCCCATCCTGTCCCCCTTCCCACACATATGAGAGGCGGATTTAAACAGAAAACACATAAAAAATCCATTTGGAGATTGAATTGCTTTACCAATACTCAGTCCAATTTGTATTGGTCTAAAATCCACTTACGTTTAGAGCAAACTTGCAAAAAAGAACAGGGACATTCACCAAAAGCCTTTAACAAAGATGATCTCCCGGCCAGCGAGAAATCAGCGCTGAATGGTTACTTTGTTACGCTTTACTTTCATTCTTGAACTAATCTTTTTATAATGGACGTAATCCAGTTAGCTGCAAAGAATGGCTAAATGTCACAGTAATTGGATAACAGTCCACAATTCTGTAATTATTTGATTCATTATTGAAAGAGCGACTGTTTAAGTCTGTGCTCCCACTGCCTGACATCTCACCAGACAATGCAGCAATTAGCGGCATTGCCAGAGTCAGCATAGTGAGCTATTTCCTGGCGTATGATGAAAGAATGAACGCCCTGCATTTAACTTTAAACTGCGCCACTATCACACTGTACAATACAAAGTGTGCTGGTCTGGATCGGTTACAAATTGAGCAAGGATCAGTCGTTGCGAGGTTCCGCATGTCGCCATCACCCGCTTAGATCTTGAGCACATGCAGCCAAGATCTAGTTAGATTGCACTGCATGCAGGGTTATTTTTCAGCAGGCTCCAGCAGGAACTGAGGCCCTTATTCTAGTTCACTCTTTCTGACAAAATATTTCTTAGATGGACAAAACCATGTGCACTGCAGGTGAAGCAGGTGTAAAACCCCACCCAAATATAATTATCTCTGCACAAGTAACACCTGCCTCACCTGCAGTGCACTTGGTTTTGTCCATCTAAGAAATATTTTGTCAGAAAGAGTGAACTAGAATAAGGACCTCAGTTCCTGCTGGAGCCTGCTGAAAAATAGCCCTGGCTGCATGCGTATCAAAAACAGAAGTTAGCACAGATCACTCAGCACACATCACTCTATATAGTGGCCCTTATTCAGATCTGAACAAATTTGTTCTTAAAATGGGCAAAACCATGTGCACTGCAGGTGGGGCAGATATAACATGAGCAGAGAGAGTTAAATTTAGGTGGGGTGTGTTGTATTTACCCTGCACCGAAACAAAATAACTCACACAAATCTAACTCTCTCTATACATGTTACATCTGCCCCACCTGCAATGCACATGGTTTTGCCTATTTTGAGAACAAATTTGTACTGCGATCAGATCTGAATAAGGGGATTATTCTGATTCACTCGGAAAGGCACAATCACTCTCTATTGGACAAAACCATGTACACTGCAGGTAGGGCTGTAACGTGCAGAGAGAATTATATTTGGGTGGGGGGTGTACTTCAAACTGATATCTATATTACTGTGTAAAAATAAAGCAGCCAGTACTTACCCTGCACAGAAACAATAAAACACTCAAATCTAACTCTCTTTGCACATGTTACATCTGCCCCCCCCCTCCCTGCAGTGCATATGGTTTTGTCCATTAGAGAGTGATTGTGCCTTTCTGAGTGAATTAGAATAACCCCCAGCGTGCATAGGGTGATGTGTGCCAAACAATCAGTGCTAACTACATTGCACACGCTTGCACAGTTAACAACCCCGAGTTTGATTGCTGTCTATATTGCCAAAAATATCACCAGTAGCGGCAAGTTAGCTCTGTTTCACTTTATTTTATTTTATTTTTTACTTTTATGTGCATTTCATGTTTTTTTTTCTCTTCTGTGTGAAATAAATGAGCACTATTTAGATAAACAAATGTCTCATTTACCCTGTACATACTCTTATTAATATTGTAGCTTTACTCAACATGCACTGTGACCGCGCAGCCCTGGCTCCCATCATGTGGCTGCAAGCTGTGTCATTTTCAAGGAGGTCAATTACTGCATATGGCTGCATGCTACTGGGGCACAAGGAGCCGGATAGGCACATTAGAAGGCAGCCATCCTGGGCCACTCTGTGATATTTGTTGTACTGCAGGCTGCATTGGGAAAGGGTGGGTACCAGGGGCTGGCTGGCAACTTTTAGCCTAGGGGGCAAGTCCAGAGCACTGGCCCATAACCCCCATCTTTTCAGAAGAGTGAATGCTTGTGCGCGCCGGAGGCGCACTGAAAAATTAGGTGTGTGGCCTATCATAAGGGGGCGTGGCCTGTACCTTGATTGTATTGTGTACCTGCAGATTGCACATTGTGATGCTAATTACACATTATGCCACACACATTGATGCCCATTGATGAGGACATAGTGCAGGAGGCCAGCGGCCATTTTCCTGTAGCCGCGGCCGTGTTCTGGAAGCCGCGGCCAGCGCAGGAGGGCTGCCAGGAAGAGGTGGATGGTGATCCAGCGCAGCCCGCAGCCAGTGACTGGCTAAGCGGCCCGGGGGGCACATGGCACCCTGCCCCCCGGGCCAGCCCGCCCCTGGTGGTTACTGACCTTTCGGCAATCAGCGGGTAGGGCTTCAGGGGTTGGGATCATTTGGTCTGCAGCATGATGTTCGACAGTCATTAGGTTGACACCATTAGGTCGACATGGGAAAAGGTCGCCATGGGTCTAGGTCGACATGGGAAAAGGTCGACAGTTCTAGGTCAAAAGGACATTAGTCGGACAGGTCGTTAGTTCGACGGGTCATTAGATCAACAATGTCTAGGTCGACAGTCAAAAGGTCGACATGTGGTTTTTAGTAGTGTGCCCGAAGCATCGTGTGCTCAGTAAGCGATGCGAGGGGATGTGGTGCACTTTAAAAATGTGTCGACATTGGGGTAAAAAAAACAGTGCAAAACCTTTTTGAATGTCAACCTTGGCCATGTCAGCCTAATGCTTGTGTCGACCTATACCCATGTCGACCTTGCTGCATGTCGACCTAATGCTTGTCAACCTAAGGCTTTTCGACAATATGATCCACACCCGAAAGTGAATATGTGTACAAATGTAATTTCATAATTACTATCAGTATTCATGTGCCTGGTTTGCATATAGAGTAAACTAGCAATACCCAGCGCTATTTTTCAGCAGGAACCAGCAGGAACTCAGTTCCTGAACCTCTAATTAAATATGACATAATCAGGAACTGAAAATCTATTTTATCATAAGATAAGTTTTATTATAAAGTCACCTGTGAGTGCCTTTGTTTCTAAATACAATATATACATCTATCTCTCCCTCCCTCTCTCTATTATATATGTTTTTTTTTATTTAATTGATCCACCCCCAGACCTGGAGTTCCTGCACCTATTTTTCCAGAAAAATAGTACTGGCAATACCTGTTATCGCCTCTGTGGAAGGGGTGCCTGCAAAGAAAGCCCTGACCACTATGAGGTATGTACAGATGTGTCCATGTACAGCTAGCCTCTTTTTGCATTAAACAGACCTTCTAGTCGCATTATGCCTTGGTGTGACTTGGTGGTGCTGGGCATCTCTTTGCAACTTTTTCCATTAAAATGCATATATATATATATATATATATATATATATATAATATTTGCAAAACTGAAAATAGGATGTACAAGCAGTTTCAGTTAATTCAAATTATATGCAGCATGCCTATATTCAGTATATGACTGCTGCAGTACCTGCATACGAAATGCAAATACAGGAAAACACTGCAACATTGTAATTATTATGCAGATACAGCAGCATCCACACACTGACTGCATGCTGCATATCACTGTAATCAGCAGAAGCTGCTTGTTTGTCCTATTTACGGTTTGCAAATAAGACACATTTAACAGAAAAAGTCCCAAAACAAATGTGTATCGCATGGAGGAGAGATGTATGTGGTCACCAGTGGTGTAATTGGAGGTTCTGGATAACTTATGGGCATTGAATATCTATGGGGCTATTGCAAACAATGCCAGCACTGGGTCCCTGCTCCTGCCACCCTATCCATGAGGATAGGACCCCAGCAGCAGATGGAGGCAAGAGGGAGGGGGGAATCCCTTAACAATGAGCTGATACACTGTAGCTGTGTTAATGGGGGGTCAGAAGCAACCGGACGCTGAATGGAGAGTAAGGATCTGCTTTAGGGTGAGATGTATCAAATGGAAAATGCGGTAAAACCCCGGTTTTACCGCATTTTCCAATGTATCAAAAATGATACCGCACTGAAGGGTATCGCCACCTTTGGGTGGCGATACCCTATAGAAGCCTATGGGCTTCTTTTCACCGCCGCCGACGCAAACCCGCTGCCTCGCCGACCCCCCCTCTGGCTTACCTTCCTGAAGGGTCCTCCTGGACCCCGGAAGGTAAGCCCTGCCTCCCCCTAGTGAAGCAGCCGGACATCCTTCCGGCTGCAGGGGGGAGGAGGAAGCGCCGGGGACAGCATGCATAGCTGTCCCCGGCGTGAGAGGAGAGCGTGGCGGCAGGGAGGTGACGGAGACCCCCCGCACACCAGTGTACAGGTATCGCGGGGGGCCTCTGTCACCGCACCGCGATGCCAGCCGCATATGTTAGTACATATGCGGCAGCATCGCGGCGGGGGGGGGGGGGGGGCGGCGATGCATTTTAATACATCCTGCCCATAATGAGGTGATGGGGGGGGATTGTTATGGGTTGCTTAATAGAGAAACAAAGTTGTAAAATCCTATTTAGTAACTAAACTGCAATTTTTTTGCATCATTTAAACATAATTTACTTGTGATAATGCAAATTCTTTACAGAAGACAAAATTCATTTCCAGGAATGTAAGAAGCAATCAATTTCCACACACACAGCCAAAAAAAGGTAATGATCAATTCACTTTGCATAATCTTTGCTTCTTAAACGCTAGAACTATCCAGCCAACATCAGGGAACATATGGGCAATGTCTCAGATACATAGCAAGTCACAATGCGTCTCCTTTAGCTCAAGTGTTTGAATTCCTCTAAAACTCCTGGAAGCCAAATTAAATTTTTGCAAAGTGTTTAAGTGATATTTCAATGTGGCACCTGTGCAATAAGATTCAAGTATTTAATGTATTTGTCAATTAAAGTGTCCTGTTACATTTATACACTGATGATTGAAACTATGGTACTTTTTGTACTGAATAAATACGTGCCAAATTACTCATAGGGAGGTGTCATTTATCCATGAGAAGCCAGCTGTTTTTGGAAAGGTACAGGTTGCAATTACACAGACTGTTATAAGGACAGCCATTATAATTATATAAAAACAATAAACAAATATATTTTACTGAGAAGTTGCTGGTTTTTTTTATGTTCCACGTCATTATCTTTATTTGTGTCTCACGGTAGTTCGCAAGTAACAAAATAATAATTGCATTTCCTGGTGGAGCAGGAAGTCCATCTGGGAAACACATTGTGCATTGGAGGATTTTATCACTGAAATTGTTGAAACCAATACTTTGTTAATATCTGAAACGTATATATATTTTACAAACAGATGTGGTCATACTGTACATATTTACTGTTCAAAGACATATTGCACCATTTGTGATTTAAATCTGATCATATATGATTTGAAGTACAGATGGAGCTAAGCTCACCGTGGCTGCGTTGAGGTACGGGTGCAATAGATATAGCACGATGTGCTCGCAGGCATGCACATGTGTCTTAGTCGCACCCATGGCATACTAAGAAAACATTAGCTGACTGGTTGCCTGCATGTGCTACTAGGCGCACCAAACGGGCACATGTACCTGCAATAAGCATGGCAATATATGTACCACAGAAGTCCACTTGCTTAAACTCCAAGCTAGAGTTTAGGCAAGTGGACCATCACACCAGTAACTCATTGAGAGTTCTATTTCACATTGGATGTTGCTATGGGCAACCAATCAGAGCCTGTCTATTATCTTCTAGAGCAGGGGTGGGCAACTATTTTGGCTGGGGGGCCGCTTATCAAAACCAGAAAATATTCGAGGGATGCACACATAATATCTTGTATATACAATATATATATATATATATATATATATATATATAGTGCAGGTTTGTACCACAGTACTGCGGCGGCACTCACAGGATTTAATTCTTTAAAAGTTTGGTCTGCATTTTCTTTTAAAGAAAGATCATGGAGTGCACCTTGTGTGCATGAAGTGACATAAGTTTTATGGCCCATGCATAAAATGTATTCCAGATGCCCTCGGCAACAAGTGATGGGGTGGCTTTGTTTTTTCTGAAAGTGGATTGGATGTTACACAGCAGGCTATTATTGGTTAGGAGTTGTTATGGGCGTGTTTAAGGTTAGGATTATGGGAGATTCTAGAATATTCTGCCTCTTTGATTTCAAACGTTGGACTGATAAGTACTGTGTTGATTTCTGAGAATTATTCCCTGTTTCTTCACTATCTATATCTATATCCATTCTTTCTTTCTTTTCTTCTTATTGCTATTCTGCTACTTTACCTCACCTACTTTACCTCACTGTCAGCTTTAATAGCTTTCTTATCTTTTTTCCTGCTCTTTCCTTCCTTTATTGATATGTCTGGTAGGCCAAGGAGGGAGGCTGGGGTCCCTGCTCGCTTCCTTCAGGGAGCAGGGATGCCAATTACCTCAGGGGCGAGAGGGAGAGCGAGGGCTAGGGAGCCTGCTGGCTCCGGTTCTGGCTCTGCCTCCGCTCGCATGCGTACCCGACCGCCAGGTAGGGACGCGGTGAGAGGCCTGTCTGGCTCTCCCGCTCCACCTGGCAGTTTCACGTTGCCCGCGGCTGATGCCCAGTCAACGCGCGGGCGGCGACAGGCGGGCCCCGAGGCAGACTTGTTGTCTGCTGACGGGCAGTTAGTAATGGCGCCCACGGTTGCGGCGAGATCAACTCGCGGGCGCCGTGGGAGGTTGGAGTCGCCCGCGGCTGGTGCCCAGTCAGCGCGCGGGCGGCGGAGGGAGACAGGCCCTGAGGCAGACCGGTGGTCCGCTGACGGGCGAACAATAATGGCGCCCGCGGCGGTGAGACCTGCTCGCGGACGCCGTGGCAGTGCTGTGACGCCCGCGGCTAACGCTCAACCGGTTCGCGGGCGTCGTGCTGGAGGAAGGCAGCCCGCGGCTAGTGCAGCCCACGGGCTGCACGATGTTAATGTAGCGCCGGGAAGGGGGAGAAGCCGGGCGCAAGCGGCGGATGAATCTCTGTACAGTCAGCCCGGCGCTATGCGTTCGCGTCGGGCTGGCGGGGGTCAGGGGGCAGCCGCAGTCACGGGGCAGCAACAGCGAGGGTCTCGCTCTGCCAGGGGAGTCATAAGTAATGATATGGCTGGAGGCAGCACAGGGCGTCAGGGACAGCCCAGGCGCCCTGCTTCAGCTAGGGGGGGTAGGCCTGCGCGTGGCAGAGGCCGCTCAGAGGTGCCCTCTAGTGGTGCTTTAGCAGATGCTGGGGAGAGGGATATAACTCCCCAGTATCATGAAGATGATTTGGATTATGCTCCGGTCGCAACCAATGCCAGGGCAAGGAGGAGGATTAGGAGGGCACAGCAGTTGGATGTGCCTGCTGAGGGTTCAGGGGATGGTGGTTCATCCTCTGGGTCCTTGGAGGAACTGAATGTTCTGGCACTGGTTCCGACGGGGGGCAGGGGTAATCGTTATGGGTCCCACCGTACTTATGCAGAGGTGGTGCGAGGGGGGGGTGCCCCCTCTGGGAACGCGGCTTCGGTATCCGAGATCTGTGCAGCAGTGGTATCCGCCATAGTGCCCCTGTTAACCACCGGCCCAGGTGGGCAGGGTGCTGGTGGTCAGCGTCCAGTAGACGCTGCAGCACTGACACAGGCCATGGTGCCAGCCCTTTCCTCTGCCCTGGGTGCCACCAGCAATGAGTCGACAGGGCTTGCTGTTACGCATGACTTGAATAATGAGACAAATGCCCCTTTTGTGCCCGCAGTAGCAGGCACTTCGGGAATTATGAATCAAGCAGCAAGTGGACGCCGACGAGGTGATGGCAGCAGGGCTGGAGGATCGTCGCATTCTGGTGGTGAGCTGCCTTCCGACCCTGATTGGGTTAACTCAGGCGGGTCTGGGACAGGTAACTCTAATTCCGAGGGAACTAGCTCGTCAGGAGGGGGGAGGCACAAGAAGGGCAAGCGTGGCAAGCGGTCAGGTAGGAAGCGCGGTCGCAGGCACTCGGACAGTTCGCTTGCCTCCACTTCCTCGGAATCGCCCTCCTCGTCGGATGACGGGGTGAGGAGATCAAAGAGGAAGAGGAGGCGTACGAGGCGATCCCCGAGTGAGGATTCAGTTGTCACGGTTGAATCCGATTCCGTCCAGTGCGCAAACACCGCAGTAATGCGGGGTTTGCGTCCAAGGATGCGGGATAGAATTAGGAAGGGCAAATATGTTAACATATTTGCTCTTACTAGCAAAAGCCAGAAGGCGCTTATTGCGGCGAGAAAGAAGGGCACTGAAAGTGAGGAAGCACTTATGACTTATAATAACTGGGTGCGAGGAATGCTGGTCTTCGCGGCCTGTTATATGGAGTCTAGGCCGGATGAGTATATGAGTTTGATACGGTATCAGTATCTGATTCATAACTTATACACGTCATACCGTGGCTATGGATGGCGCACGTATGATGAAGAATTCCGGCGTAAGCAGCATGGGAAAGATATTTGTGACTTTGGCAGAAAAGACATTGAGCTTTATGTTGAGGTCACAAATTCGGCTGTGCCTATGGGTGAGGCTTCCTCAAAACCTTGGAATAGGAAGCAAGGGGGCCAAGGGACAGGTGGCAGTGCAAAGAGATTAGGTCATGGGAAATGCTTCGCCTATAATAACAACGTTTGTAACTTGGGCCAGAAGTGCCGTTTTCGGCACTCCTGTATTAGGTGTGGAGGCGGTCATCCCATTAAAGACTGTAGTAAACCAGCGCAGGGACAGGGTGGAGCTTCCGGCAGCAGGCAAATCCGCGGTCCAGCGGAGCCAAATCATGCTTAGAGCTCCATCCCCCGTCCGGCTGCAGGCCATGTTGCCGTGGTTGGAGAGGTACCCCTTTAGGGAGGAGGCAGAATTCGTTAAAAATGGATTCTCTGAGGGGTTCGCCTTGCCAATCTCGGGTAACATTAATCAAGGGTCTGTGAGGAATTTGCGTTCGGCATATCAGTTTCCTTTAATTGTTAGGGAGAAGGTTAATGCCGAGGTGAATTTAGGCCGGATGGTTGGTCCTTTTAAAGAGCCTCCTATTCAGGGTATGGTCCTTTCCCCAGTAGGAGTAGTCCCTAAAAAGGTGGAGGGTAAATTTAGACTTATTCAGCATCTATCCAGCCCAAGGGGTGCATCAGTGAATGATGCCATCCCTGAGGAATTATGTAGGGTGGTTTATCAATCTTTTGATGAGGCCATTGAGTTAGTGAAGTCGTTTGAAAAAGGGGCTTTGCTTTGCAAGATAGATGTGGAATCAGCCTTTAGGTTATTGCCTCTGCACCCATCAGCTTTTAAATTTATGGGTTTTAAATTAGAGGATGGGTATTATTTTGATAGATGCCTTCCCATGGGGTGTTCCATTTCCTGCGCTTATTTCGAACGATTCAGCACCTTTTTGCAATGGTGTTTGCATGAGGTTTCTGGAGAGTCCGGAATAGCGCATTACCTAGATGATTTTCTGCTAGTTGGTCCACCAAACTCGGATAGATGTTTGGCACTATTAGAGTGTACTCAGACACTTTTTAAGTCGTTCGGGGTACCAATAGCGGAGGATAAGACCGAGGGCCCAACTACAGTGTTAACCTTTTTGGGGATCGAAGTGGACACCGTACAGGGACAATGTAGGCTCCCAAAAGACAAGATTAACCGGTTACATGAGGAAATCTTGTTTGGCCTCGCAGCGGGTAAACTGACGCTTAAACAGACTCAATCATTATTGGGTGTGTTTAACTTCGCTTGCCGGGTAATACCCATGGGTAGGATTTTCATGCGAAAATTAGAAAGGGCTACCGTGGGGATTAGGAGGCCTCATCATTTCCTTAGGCTCAACAGCGAAATTCGCCGGGATCTGGTTATTTGGGATTCCTTTTTGTCCCAATTTAATGGAATTTGTATATGGCAGGAGGCACCCATTGCTAATTCTATTCTGGAACTATATACCGACGCAGCGGGCGCCACTGGTTTTGGTGCTTTCTTTGCCGGTAGGTGGTGTTCAGAAGCCTGGCCTGCTTGCTGGGTTGAGAAAGGATTCACGAGGAACATGCTTCTATTAGAAGTGTTTCCCATAATGGTCGCCCTTGAACTGTGGCATGGGGTTTTAAAAAATAAGGAAGTGGTTTTTTGGTGTGACAACCTAGGGGTTGTTTACGCTATCAACAGACAGAAATCCACTTCCTTAGAAGTTCTCAGAGTCATTGGGCAGATTGTGCTGACGTGCCTGGTTAGCAACATAACGTTGAGAGCCAGGCATGTCCCCGGGATACATAATGAAATAGCCGACGCCCTTTCACGTTTTGAATGGCAGCGTTTTAGACGTCTGGCACCAAATGCACGTTTAACGGGTGACATTTGCCCTTCTTATGTATGGCAGGTTATTCACCCGGAATGGAGGGGCTAGCACATAGCTCTTTGGCGCCGGCTACGTTTGCCGCATATTTGTCGGCTTGGCAGACTTGGAGCCAATTCCTAATGGAAAGGGGCAACAGAGGTAAGACTTTAAAATCATTAATTCTTGCCTTTGCGTGGCATTTCTATGTTACCGGGAAGTCTCGCGGCGCAGTGGGTAAGGCCTTAGCAGGCATCTCTTACTTTCTGCGCTTGAAAGGAAAAAGGGACATCACCAAGTCCTTTTTCCTGCAGAGAATGCTCAAGGGTTGGTCGAGATTACAACCACCCATTCCCGACAGGCGGCGGCCAATTGACGGCCGTTTATTGGGAAGGCTTGTCCGTGCCCTAAAAACAGTTTGCTCCTCACGGTACGAGGCCAAACTGTTCACCATGGCTTTCGTCATGGCCTTTCATGGGGCGTTCAGGGTAGGTGAGCTGGTGGCATCTTCTCGGTCATCGGCTTCGCCTATGCTGACAAACCATGTCGTCGTTTCTCCCGACGGGTTATGGTGCAGGGTACAACGGTCCAAGACTGATGTAGTTGGCAGGGGGCGTTGGGTGCGGATGGGGTCCTGCGCGGATCGGCGGATTTGTCCGTTGGCCGTGGCAGGGGCTTATTCGTCCTTGCGTTCTGACGTGCCTGGGGGTTGGCTCATTCACCAGGATGGGTCTCCCCTGACTCGCTATCAGTTCAATGCAGTTTTGAAACGGGGTATCCTGCACCTGGGTCTTTCACCGGAGATGTATGGGACACACTCTTTTCGCATCGGCGCCGCCTCGGCTGCCGCAGCGGCGGGTTGGTCCGATAGGTCTATTCGGGCACTGGGTAGATGGAGGTCTGGTGCGTTTCGACGTTACATCAGACCTTGATCTGGCAGTGCGCCCCCTTTGAGGATTAGCCGCTCGCTCAAACACGCTTTAGTGTTTGGGGGGCCTTGAGGAATTTTTTATTGCCACTGGTTTTAATTACGGCTTCTGCCGGCTAGTGGGTGTGTTTTTTGCCTCAAGTCAAATTGGGGCGACCCAAATTCCCCCCCCCCCCCCCCCCACACAGCCAAAGTTAGGTTTTAAACAAAGCCCAATGTCAGGTGATACTCTAATTTAAATTTATCCAATTTATAACTCATACTAATCTTTCTAAATATTCTTTTTTCAGGCATGAGGATTGACCCGCAATGTATATGGTTGTTGGGTCATTCCTTTGTGTATTGGTTATCGGTTTCCCCAAATGTTCTGGATTATTCTCAATATCCAGAACTTAATTTGTTCAGATGGCTAGGGCATCGGGGGTTGCGCTTTTCGCAATTTAGACAGACATTTGAAGAGGCAGTAGAGAGGTTTGGGTTTCCTTTATTTTTAATTGTGCATCTGGGGGGGAACGATTTGACGTCCAGAACTTGTCTGGAAGTTAGATTTGAAATAAAGAATGAGTTACTGGATATTTTGCAGCGTTTCCCCTTTTGTAGAGTTTTTTGGTCCAATATTATCCCTAGACAGAATTGGAGGGGTGCTCTTAACCCTGGGGCAATTGACCTGGTTCGGCGGAGGGTGAACTCGGTAGTGGGTCGAGCAGTCTGTCAACACGGCGGATACTCGATTCCGCATGCGGGTATCACCTTCCGCGATCAGAGGTTGTACAGGAGTGACGGAGTACACCTTTCGGAAGAGGGTATGGCCTTGTTTCTTAGGGATATTGTAGAGAGTTTGAGAGGTATGTAGTTTAGTCTATGGTGGCGGTGCCGGATCAGGAGATCTCGGCAGGTGGCCGGTCTCAGAACGGTGGCTAGGTTAATTTGTGTATTAACACCTTTTGAGATTCATTCCCTTGAGGGGCAACTCCTTTGGAGAAAGTGACTTTAGCATGGCAACAGTTTTTCCTTCAAGGGCATCACCGTCCCAGGTGGGCCCTTTATGTCGCTTTAGTTGAGTTGTGACCTGAGGGGGAATATTTAGATAGTTCAGGCAGGTGGCCCGAACTTTATTTTAAAATTTTATTTTTAAGGACAGGGATGTAGGCAGGAGGCCAGTTCTTGTTCTTTTGGGCAGTCGGCCCAAGAAATCTTTAGTTTAAGCTGTTCTGACCTCGCCACCATAGATAGTTAAATTTAAATATTAAATTAGATCAAATAGGCCGCCCTCTTTCAGAAAAATAAAAAGACGACCCCATTCACCACATTTCAGTTGTCCGAGTCGTTATTTTAGATAAGATGATTTGAATGGTGCATGTATGCAGTGGGTCATGAAAGACTTAAGATCATGGAGTGCACCTTGTGTGCATGAAGTGACATAAGTTTTATGGCCCATGCATAAAATGTATTCCAGATGCCCTCGGCAACAAGTGATGGGGTGGCTTTGTTTTTTCTGAAAGTGGATTGGATGTTACACAGCAGGCTATTATTGGTTAGGAGTTGTTATGGGCGTGTTTAAGGTTAGGATTATGGGAGATTCTAGAATATTCTGCCTCTTTGATTTCAAACGTTGCCCGCCCGCCCGCCCTAGAGGGAGGTATTTATTTGGTTTTCAGTTATAGTTGTCGTCTTTTATGGAGAGGCCGGTCTCAGAACGGTGGCTAGGTTAATTTGTGTATTAACACCTTTTGAGATTCATTCCCTTGAGGGGCAACTCCTTTGGAGAAAGTGACTTTAGCATGGCAACAGTTTTTCCTTCAAGGGCATCACCGTCCCAGGTGGGCCCTTTATGTCGCTTTAGTTGAGTTGTGACCTGAGGGGGAATATTTAGATAGTTCAGGCAGGTGGCCCGAACTTTATTTTAAAATTTTATTTTTAAGGACAGGGATGTAGGCAGGAGGCCAGTTCTTGTTCTTTTGGGCAGTCGGCCCAAGAAATCTTTAGTTTAAGCTGTTCTGACCTCGCCACCATAGATAGTTAAATTTAAATATTAAATTAGATCAAATAGGCCGCCCTCTTTCAGAAAAATAAAAAGACGACCCCATTCACCACATTTCAGTTGTCCGAGTCGTTATTTTAGATAAGATGATTTGAATGGTGCATGTATGCAGTGGGTCATGAAAGACTTATTAAGTCCTGTGAATGTCGCCGCAGTACTTTGGTACAAACCTGCACTACTGTATATCTCGGGAAGGCACCGGAAGTAATTTCCAATTGCTCTTGAGTGCCGGCTCACGCAAACATGGTATAGATATATATATGTATGTATATATATATAAATATACAGTATATATATATATGTACACACAAACACTGTGTGGGTGTGTATATATGTGTGTGTGTATATATATATATATATATATATATATATATATATATATATAAAGATAAACACTAATGCACATAAAACAATTGCCTTTTCCTTACTTAGCAGCCGTTTTGGCACCTCAAAAATCCTACTGCGCCCGCCCTGCACAGATTCAGGGAGCCTGGGAGGGGACGTGGAGAAACTTTAAAACTGCTTGTCGATAATGCCGTCTGTGCCTGCCGCGCACAGCATTTCTGGGAGCGTGGGAGGGGACGCGGTGACACGGCCACGCCAACCAATGGCTGGGGGGCGGCTGCCACGTCATCACGTCCCCTCCCACGTTCCCAGTAATGCTGTGCGCGGCAGGCACAGACGGACATTAATGCGGCGTCGGCGGCATTCAAAAGTCAATGACAAGCGGCTATAGTCGAGCCGCTTGTCATACTAATATGCAGGGGTTAAAGTGGGGGGGAACTGGGTGGAACTGAGTTCCACCACCTGGTTTGGGAGGGGGAACTCAGTTCCACCTCCAGCACAACCCTGCACAGTAATTTCAACAGAAATGCCGGACCAAGGAGTTCCTTTTCTGGCTCGGTATATGTGATGTCATGCCATCACTGCCACTGAAGTGAAGAAAAGCCACTAAGAGAAGAAGGCTTTGTGCATGCTTATACATATATGTGTGTCATACATGTATAAGGAGTACGACTGTGTAGCGTAACTTGAATAAGGGGCACTATTTTGAGTCATAATGTGACTAATATGTGGCATAATATGAATCAGGGGCACTACATGTGGTAAATATGATTGTGCTGTGTGGATTATTATGAATAGGGCACAACTCTTGTGAAACCACTGTCCCTTTATTAAGTATGGCAGGTAGGGCACACATTTACAGTTTGAAGTGGGTCCCGAATGCCCCAGCACTGACTTGGTCTCAGTCTAATAGGGAAGGGGGGGGGGGGAGGGGGAGACTGAGACAGGGGAAATGAGTTCCACCACCTCTCCAGGACCACTTTAAGCCCTGCTAATATGTGTCAGAGTGGTGGGCCAGACCTAAGCGGCTCGCGGGCCGCCTGTTGCCCACCACAGTTCTAGAGGGTGCTAAACAAAAAGAAGTCATTCTGACTGTTGTCCATAGAAACATCCCATGTGAAGTACTACTCCCATCTTAGTAAATTTCCCCCATTATGTTTTCTCATTACCCAATATTAGGTGCTAGTATGGTTAAGTGCTGCTGCAAGGGTGTGCAAACACAGAACGTCACCTCAGCTGGCTCCATTCAACACCTTGTGGTAAATTTACTAAGCAAAATATGGTAGAAATTGGCATATTCGTACTCAGTCGTTTTTCGGGCACATATTCGTATTTTTGAAATTTACTAACGTAGAAGTACTAAGTATTTTGCCTTTTTTACGGCAGATACTACCAGTTGTATTCATATTCCTGTAGTTATATGAATAAACACGCCATCGAAAGAAAATACAACTTGTATTTTACATTTACTCCCATGTTAATTTGAAATTGACTAACATTTCTTATTTGTAAATACATAGATACATATACTAGGTGTAGACAAATACAAATCGTAAAAAAATACGACTCAAAAATACTCCATGACTTATATTAATAGTATTATATTTTCATAAGTGAAATTACTCAGCCCACAGCTACTCCCATGAACAAATATGTGCCTTATAAAAGCCCATTAACATAACTCCCAACTTTTGAAGTTGGGAGGTCGGGACGTTCGCGCGGCCTCAAGAAAAGGGGGTGTGGCCTCACGGGGTGACGTGAACTCGCGGAAAGCGACGTGAACTCGCGTAAAGCGTGACAGTTGGGAGGTATGCATTAAGCACACAAACACCCTTCTCTGCTTGTTACATACAGAGATGGGAACTTATTTATACATTGAGAAGTTTTCATTGAGGGCTGTGGGCTACCTGATGTCCTGACACATGCATCGAAGATGATGCCGGTGTAATGAAACAGAACATCAGCAGCAGCTTGTGCAGGTTCCTCAGAGGCTACGTAGGCCTCGTTTAATGTCCCCCACCTGACTACTCTCACTATCAGATTCAGACATTGCACACACAAGACCAAACAACACACTGAAAAAATAAAAAGACAAAGAACACCCTCCTCTGCTTACCTCACACACACACACACACACACACACATATATATATATATATATACTTCAAATCACAAATAAACACTTAATACATAATTAAATTACAACACAAACCCCAAGACAACTTTCAAACAAATAAACCACTCAACAATCACTAGTAACTCTCAAACTCCAACATCTTCTGCACACCACACCTATCTTTTTTTTATATGGCTGGGACAACACTCCCAAATTTATACTGTACTTTTAGTCAGCCACAAAGTTGCAAAATTTACGTGCGTATTCTTAAAAATACATATGTATAAAACACACACATACAAGGCATAAAAACAGCAAAAATACGTACGGAAACAAAAATACAAATACAAATATGCAAATAAAAATACGAATAGGACTGAGATTTAGGCATATTCTTAGTACATTTTACCCCTCGGTTTTAGCGATTATGGGGCTACTGTATTCATTTTCAGAATAAACAAGCCGAATATGCAAACAAAAATACGACTCCATACGCCATCAATAAATATGAATAGTAAAAATACGACAGGCTAATACATTTTGGGAAAAAATATGACTACCAAATACAAATACACTACACATGCCAGTCGTATTCAGTCGTATCCAAAATACGAATACGACTGAGATGTAGTCATATTCTTAGTAAATTCTGCCCCTTGGCTTTTTGTGAACAAAGATTAGCGAGCATGGGGCTACTGTATTCATTTACAGAATAAACAAGCCACACAATAAGATCAGTAAGACATAGATTGTAGAACTATATGGCAATCACATACTGTAGTACTGATGGTTTATGCAACTACAGATTTAGTAACACACGTAAAGCTACTGTATATTGTATGCATTATTTACAGCCCTATAAGTAGAGCTGGTCAATTTCTATTGTTCATCCAAGATGCTATGAATAACACACCCACACATTTGTGTAACACATACATTTTAAAAAGATTCATTTTTTTAAAAAATACTTAAAAAACTATTGTTTATTGTTACATGTCTTCCGAATGCTATACTGTCCTTAGGTCGATAATAGGAAGGTCGATATGGATTGAGTCGACCACTGAAGGTCGACTTGCATCAATGGTGACACGGGGTTAGGTCAACAGGGTCATTAGGTCGACACATGCATTAGTTCGACATGGGAAGGTTGACTGTCAAAAGGTCAACATGTTTTTTTTTTAACTTTTTGAATGCAGCGAGCCATGCAAGGGGATGTGGTGCATTTTTTAGTATCCATGACAACTGTGTCGACATTAGGGATAAAAAGTGCAGAACCCCATGCCCACCTTTTGACTGTCGACCTATGTCATGGCGACCTACTGCATGTGTCGACCTATTGACAGTGTTGACCTCCGGTGTATGGACCTTGATGCATGTTGACCTTTAGTGCTCGACCTAATGCATGTAAACCTTCCTCTTGTCGACACATACCCTTCAGATTTCTTGTATAAAATATGTAACTATACACGCCATACAAAAGTCTGAGTCTTGTGGGTGGAAGATTGGGTACTTTTCACGGCTCCCATCGCATGCCATATGTAGTGCCATATTTGCCGTTTTTAAGCATTTTTTAAAAAAAATCACATGCGATGTGATCGCATGTGATTTTTAACAGAAATGCATCCAAATGCATTGAAATTAGTATCAAACATGTTCAATGGCTCCCAAATGTAATTTTTCAGGCTGTACCACCCCCACTATCAACGCAAACCCGAAGCGTGGTGAGCACAGCGAGCCCGCGAGGGGCGGCGGTACGCGTCCTACGACCTTTTCATACCCCCACTTTCCACGTCGGCGTGGAGATGAGAATAGAAAGTGTGGCGAGCGCAGCGAGCCCGAAGCAGGGCGAGCGGACGCAGATACCTGTGAAGCCCGCGAGGGGACGCGTATACCTGTGAAGGTATCCATGTCCGCTCGCCACGCTTTGGGCTCGGTGGCTCGCTGCGCTCGCCACACTTTCTATTCTCAACTCCACGCCGACGTGGATAGTGGGGTATGAAAAGGTCGTAGGTGCGCTCGCCACGCTTCGGGTTCGCGTTGATAGTGGGGTGGTACAACCTGAAAAATGACATTTTGGGGCCATTGAACATGTTTGATACTAATTTCAATGCATTTGGATGCATTTCTGTTAAAAATCGCATGCGATCGCATGCGATTTTTTACTATGTGATGGACATCGTGGGAGCCGTGATTGTACACAAGTACCGAAGATTGCCTTTAAGCAACCAACATGAGGGTACTTAGATGATCTTAAGCTTTAGTGAATACTTTATACTGACAATATATATTTACTCAGATGACAAAGAGACTGAGAAGATAGAAAGACAAATGATAACCTCATACCCGGAGAATAAAATATTTTCCACACTTCAAATGTCATTCTGCACACTTGGCATTAATCCAAGGTACCACTCTATTTCCAGATAATCACCTTTTCCATTTCTCGTCAGTCCCCAACATTCCGCAATATATGAAATATATGTTTTAAAATTCCCACTCAGAACATGGCTGGAATTTCCCAGTAGTTGCACCCATTTGTAACTAGAATTACCCATGAATAAAACAAACAAAAAAAGAGAGATAATGTACATACAGGCTATTTGGGTTTCTGGGATGGTTACAATAACTCTTTGAGCGCCAAGTGAATTTGGGAAAATTGGTGTGAAGAAAACATTTTATTTATCATAATGACCTGTAATGTTTACCTGATATTGGAAATATACGTTTTTTTTATTACACAACGTTTTAATTTGAATTTATATAAACACATGTGAGCGGCGCCGGCATTTTAGCAGATATTTTGCACGTTTCACAGAGATGTTGGCACTCAAAGAGTTAACATGGAAGCAACACAATAGCATATTTTATATATTGCCCTTATTGTGTCTTCCATCACATTAGAAAGTCCATCTGTGACGGGGTGTTAAACAAAAAACCTGCAGGGGATATTCAACTTTATCTCTCTTCTTTTTTTGTCATTGTAAAAATATATATACAATCAATATTTTTCCACTTTATGTCCATGTTCAGTTATGGTTTTTTTTTATTATTATTAAGGACCCAAGGAAATACCACAGTAACTGAACGGTCAGCTATTTTCTTGGAAAAAAGCTTTTAGTGATACATGGCCAGAAAAGCTGCCGGTTCTCATTGACTACGGAGGCAAAGTTTATAGTATGTAAACGCAAAGTCACAAGAACAATATAAAAAGGATATTTATACAAACACATGTGTCCATTCATTTGCAATACAGCAGCGAACAAATTTTGGGCAGATGGTCCACAGACTGTGAGAGAACAAGGAATACGCCATCTGCCCATCAAAGAGAAACTAGCAAATATCCTTACATTGGATTAATCAACAATCACATCACAAAGTAATTCAATTGCTGAGATATCTCTATAGAATTGTTCAGTGCTTAGTTTGCATATGTTCAAGGCCAATATACACAAAACAATACCATTTACATTATTATCAAGTGCCTTTTTTTTTTTACAACGCACCCGCAATCATCATTGGGCTGCAACAACTTTACCTTTATTTGACTTTTTATCATTATTACTATTATTATCTTTTTTACCACCTCTCACTTAAGGCTTATACAATTTAAAATACCACATTAGTTCTGATAAAATAGAAGGAGAAGGTGGAGTGGAGCGGAGTGTGGGGAGGTGGGCGAGAGGAGGTGGGTAGCAAGGATCAGAGAGGTGGACTCCTGTGACAGTTTTTATAGTCTTTGTTGTGTCTAAGAGGAAACAGGTTTATTATGACTTTATACATAAGAAACAGGTGCAAAACAAGCGAAACAGAGATATTATAGCGCCTAACATAAATCTGGACTCCCGTAACAGATATTTGTAGGACCAAATAGCAGTGCATTTTTGCAATTTTGCCAAACACTCCTCCCAAGAGACAAAGATAAGTACAGAGCAGAACATGTAATGCCTGGTTAAACTAACAGAATGGTGATTTAGGATACAAAACAGATTTTCATACACCACTTTGACATGGATATGAATTAAAGGAATCATCTGTCTTCCCTCAATGTGAGCCATCAAACTTTTTTTTTTATTACACTACATAACTACATTACACTGTATAAAAGTAATTTTAAGAGCTGTGTGTTATCAATATTTCATGATTAACTCTACGCAACAACATAAAATAAATTAAAATCAAGTGTAATAGTATGAATAAACTATGTTGTGTCTACATATATCACTATGTATCATTTATTTCATAGAGATAGGCTTACTTTAATTTTTACACAAATAGTTCATCTAAATAACAAAAAAATAAAAAAAAACTCACTTTGTTCAGGCCAAAAAAGAAACCTGTAACATGAAGATATGACGTGTCCACCAGGGCCACCACAGAGGCTTGACCAATAAATGGATAGTACCAAATTTGCCTACTCTCCTTGATTGCCCTGGTAGAGTGGAGTCTTCCAGAGCCACTCACCCATGGCGGGGAGTGCTGAATTGTGTCATAGTGGCCCTGCCGCACAATTTACAATAACGGTAATCATGGCATTGCGAAGCAGAGGTATTATGACACAATCATGCCATCACAACCCTTCCTTGCCCATAACATGACTTCACCTCAATGCCAAATTGGTTACCCCTTCCATGAGGGCATTGCAAAGGCCAGCAAGCATGGATAGTACAAAGAAACAAAACATCATGGATATTTCACTGCATGGTCTGGGATACTTTACAAATATATACAGAAAGTTCATGTAGGGAATATATATATATATATATATATATATATATATATATATATATATATATATATATATATGGATGACCAGCGGTTGGGATGCTGGTGGACAGAATACCGATGCCAGCATCCTGATGGAGGGAATCCCAACAGGGTCTGGTAAGTATACTTACCTCCGCCCTGCCCATACCTTCACACCAGCCTAACCTTCAATCAGTGCCTACCTCTAACCCACTTACTACGCTGCCTAAATCTAACCCCTTCCATCTGCCGCCTAACCCTTATACCCATTTTAAGCGCCTGACCATAAACCTCTTTCCCTGCAGCCTAACCTTAAGTCCTTCCCTAGTGATCAAACCTAATTCCCCCACACCCCCAGCTTAATGCTAGCCATCCTGCATACTTACAATCGGGATGCCAGCAGTCGAGAGTAAAGTGTTGGTATCCTCAGCGACATCTGGATTTCCTCGCCGGTATCACATCTGCCGGGATGCTGATTTCATCCCTTTATGCAGCATAATCTACCAGGTTATGCACAGTAGCTAAAATACTTTAGTGCTGGGAATGCATTGTAATATAACATTTGTGTACTAGCAAAGCACAATATTGGGACTTTGTCTATACAACATTACTGCAGTGTCTAAAGCTCAGTGATAACTGAATTAGATTTTCCAAGGGGCAAATACCTTCCACTGCAAAAAAAAAAGGAAAGGGAAAAAATAGGTTCAACCTGTGGCCCTACAGCTGGTGAAGCTCATCGGTAATTTCCCATGTAGCCCAGTCAGACCTTGGGCAGCACGTGTACATACCTCAAACAAATATCTGAACTGCACACTCAAGGGCAGCGACAACAGGAGTTATCCACAACGTGTCACCATACACATTACAGACAAATTCAACAAAAAAGAAAAGGATAAGACCCTTCATCCCGATCCCCTATCCAAGGGTCCTTGTAGAAGGAAATACCCAAAAATAAAAAAAATAAGTATATATATTAGAATTAAAATTCCAACAGTTCTAAACACTGTTTGTTTCCCTGTAACGTATACCAATTTATAAACCATAGTTACATGTATTACTCATTCCATACCTTAAAATTGGAATGGAATACTTACAATTTTAAATACATTGATAGTACAGTATTTTTTTTTTTTTATCTGTCTCTGGTTTCCAGGGCAGTGGCAGGTGTGGAGTTTGACTGGGGAGATACACCTGTCAAACGGTAACACAGGTGTCCTAATGTGAGCTGGGAAGACAGAAACCTTCCATGGAGCAGAAGGTAGCTATAGTATGGAACAGTGGGAAAGGCTACATACTGTAATAAAGTTTTTTTGGGAGATCTTAGCTGAATGCATGGGTGTGGATCGTATTGTCAACCCAACTTAGGTCGACAGTCATTAGGTCGACAACGTTGGGTCGACAGGGTTCTAGGTCGACATGGGTGAAGGTTGACAGGTGTCTAGGTCGACATGAGACAAGGTCGACAAATGCTTTAGATCGACAGGTCGCGAGGTCGACATGGGTTTTTTCACTGTTTTTTGACCCGACTGTCAACACAGTCGACATGGACACAGTTGGAAGTGAACCGCAGCTGCTCGCTATGCTTCGGGCACGGTGCCAGTGCTCGGCACACTATTTTATTCTCCCACCACGCCTTAGTGGATGGTAGGCCATGAAATACCGCCTGTCGACACATGTCGGCTCAAAAAACAGTGAAAAAAACACATGTCGACCTCGCGACCTGTCGACCTAACCCATGTTGACCTAACGCATTTGTCGACCTAAAAACCATGTCGACCTTGTCCCATGTTGACCTAGACACCTGTCGACCTTCATCCATGTCAACCTAGAACCCTGTCAACCTTGTTGCCTGTCGACCCAACGGTGTCAACCTAAGTCGGGTCGACAATACAAACATATCCCGAATGGATGCAAACAGCAGCAGTTCTGAATGGACTGGAGAAAATGTCTGACTGCCAGATGTACTAAGCTTGAAAAGTGATAAAAGGGAGAGGGATAAACCACCTGCCAATCAGCTCCTACCTACCATGTTACAGGCTGTGTTTGAAAAATGACAGATAGGAGCTGATTGGCTGGTGGATTATCACGCTCCTTTTTTATCACTTTTTAAGGCTTTGTACATCTCCCCCTGAAAGAGTAACTGTAGCAGTGCATTGCCACGCACGCACACACACACACACAATATTTATCTTGTATCTTTATTAACCTAATCAATACGATTTTACTGCAATGGAAATATTTTGTATTTCCTACGCTCTACAGTTTGCCCCATCAGCTAAGTTTCAACAATACTTGCAAGTATCAAAAAGTGACATGTAGGCTAGTCATATACATATACAATCTGTCATTATAATGTAAGTGCAAATGATTTGTTAATGCTAAATATTAAATAACATAGGAAAACTCTGACGGTGATAAAGGCTCCAAGCCACGTCATATCAACATATAATCAACACTTTAGGCAAATGGGATTTATCAACTGTCGCAATAAAAATGATAAATATTTAACAGGTGCAACATACTGGAACTTTATCAAAATATTACATGACCACTGCTAATACAATAGACAGACTGTGTACATTGCAGTAATATGGAAAGAGTTTGTAAAGCTCCATATTTTGGTCACAATTATGGTTTTTTTTTGCATCCATTCTTAAACAATTATACATATATTTTTTTTTAATCTAAGCCCAACGATTCAACTAATTTATAGTCAACCCTTGCAAAAATATAAAAATTATGGCTAAAGTCATGCAAAATAATTTAGGGCCTTATTCTGGTTGGAGCGGCCGGGCCGTACGCGTACGTCCCGGGTTTTTTTATGATCTGCGCATGCGTACATTCGCTAATGCGCAGGCGCGACCACTCACCCACGCTTACGGACGGGTCTCTACGTGCGAAAAAACCTGTACGCGAGTGTACGGGTATTGGGGGCGGCATAGGGGCGTGAAGAGGGGAGCGGCCGAAATAATGAGGGAAAATGGGCGTAAATATGGGCGTACACGGGGGTGTGCACCAAAAATGAGCGGTGCTACTACCGCACGATCGACTAAGGCACCGTTCATTTCGGACACAAAACAGGCGGCCGCCAACTCAAACCACCCCTACAGATACCGCATGCCAGCGTGCGCCTGAGTTTGCTAATTAACGCTGATTCCTACTCAAACACATACACCTGAATGTAATAAGCAATGCTGCAGTCTATTAAGTCCAAACCATGATTTCACTACTTGCAAGCCACACACAGCACTCAAACACATTGGAAGCTTATCTTTCTATACTTCTCTACATTTAAAGGTTTGTTTAATTTAAGGTAAGAATCTTTTTAAGACCTGCTTATATATGCTAAGGTAGGTATTTGCTAAACAGTTAGACACATTCACTACGTGCTTTCATAGACTTTACACAGTAGCACACTCAATCTACACAAGTCGACATGTGTCAACGTGTTCACTCTAATAGAAACATATGTTTTGTATTTAGGATACAATAACATAAACCACATCTAACACCTACAAAGGATGTTTCAGCAATGTTTTAAGCCCATGACCACTATTTTGCACATTAATTCATTCAATCAATTAATTAATTTTCATAATTATAGTTGAAAGGCAAAATTTGCAGGTCCATATATATGAAGGGTATGTCAGCGTACACGGACGTACGCTCACTCTCACGAGCGGTGACATAAGCTGACTTTTCTATTGAAAACAATAGGGACCCGTCCGTGCAAGCTGGCGTACGCTCAGATCTCCGCAAGAAGGCGGTGGGAAGACGGACGAGAGACGTTCGTAAACGGCGGCGTACGCTCAGTTGTACGCCACTCCCCTTCTACGTTGTTTATGCCCGTACGTATGCGGCTGAGTTGTGGGTGGACTTAACCCCAACGGCCGCGTGCGGCTAGCGTACGTTAATAGTGAACGTACGCACGTTTGGCCGCTCCAACCAGAATAAGGCCCTTAGTACTGTGATTGGAGAATTTATGATATTTAATGTTTTAATAAATCTTTAACCAGCGTTAATGGAAGTTGTTTGGAATTAGCTAGTAAGATGCATACAAAACAGGGTCAAACTTATACCCCTTTCACGCCAGAAAATGCAGGGACTTACCTGGGAATATGGTCCCTGGATCATGCAGGGACATTCCCGTGTTGGCCTCTTTCACATCAGCCTAGTCCCTGCATTTTCTGGTGTGAGGGGGAGGGAGGCAGGGTGAGTGGGATGATGCTTGCGGGGCCGGCCGGGGATTGGCTCCGGGTGGAACTATACCCTTTTAGTTACACCAGTGGCGGGAGGGGCAGCCGCACCACCCCCAAATGGGCGGGATCCCCAGAGGTGCCGCAGTCTCCCGACTCCACAGAATGACTGCGGTGAGTAGAACCCAGACTGGTCGCGGTAGCAACCCTGCTATCTAGCAGGATTGAAATCCAGGCAAATTTTTCTAGGAATTTGGCCCGGGAACCCTACCCGGGAATTTATGCTGGTGTGAAAGGTTTATTATAGTTACTTTTATGGTCATTCACCCAAACCGTCATACTCTTTGTAAACTACTATATTATCAAGGAAACTTTTGTCTAGACCTGTATGCAGGTACACAGGTAGGTGTGTTGTGTTGGACCTAGGATGAACACTGGCAGCCTTTCATAGGATCTTATTTCCTGTCTCCAGCAGATTGTAAATCCTGTGGGCCTATTTTTACTGGGGCCAGATACTCTTGTTTCCTTGACAGAATTATTACGACACTTGCTGATATAAGATGTTCTCTTCAGCACTTTCAGCAGAACTAATGAATAACACAGATGTACTGAGGGTGGTGGAGGAAATGAAGGCAGAAGCAGATTAATCTAATGAAGGTGCCATAGGGTCAGGGAGTGTAGCTGCTATGGGGCCCACAACTTAAAGTGTCCCACCTTCCCTGTCAAAGTAATGTACTTCACATTTTTCACCATTGGGTAGTACATAGGTGCCCTTACAAACTTTTGCTATGGGGCCTACAAATATTTAGTTACGCCACCGCATCTAATCCAAATTCATCACTGCTTAGATGTCCCAGGTCATTCATGGAGGGTGGCACATTCTTCCCTTCACCTGCCCCAGGGCTTCTTGAGTGGCAACCAGGATTACAGCATTGTACAGAGTGAAGAACAGCAGGAAGCAAGAGAAGGAGAAGAAGTTGGCAAGTTGGGTTTAGACATGCAGCAAATCCTGGCAATGTTTACTGTCAAAGCAATCAACAAGTGCAATGCCCCTACTGGCCAGCAGAGCCCCCTATTCACCTGTTGCAGATCCATGTGCCATTTGATAAAATGTAATGGGGGTTATGTGAAAGGTACGCGGGCGGACCCCCTGCACAAGCCTATGAATGCTTTAGGTGTTACTAACAGCTGTTAGTAATGACCCATTACTCATTTTTGCTGCCCATGTTGATGCTTTACATTCTGCCTGCAAATTCAGTATATGGCCCTTATTCAGATCTGATCGCAGTACAAATTTGTTTTCAAAATGGTCAAAACCATGTGCACTGCAGGTGGGGCAGATGTAACAAGTGCAGAGAGAGTTACATTTTGGTGGGGTGTGTTGAAACTGAAATCTAAATTGCAGTGTAAAAAGAATGCATCTAGTATTTACCCTGCACAGAAACAAAATAACTCACACAAATCTAACTCTCTCTATACATGTTACATCTGCCCCACCTGCAGTGCACATGGTTTTGCCCATTTTGAGAACAAATTTGTACTGCAATCAGATCTGAATAAGGGCCATAAGTAAATCAATTACACATAAATAATATATTGGTGAATTGTATACTGGGGCTTCTATTTTAGAAAGTAAGTTAAGAAGTTAATAACTGTTCCGTAAATCTTGCTGCAGATTTAAACAAATATATAATGCCAAATACAGCCGGGATTATTGTTCTTGGCAGTTATCGAAAACATGTCTGTTGGCAGCTTCAGAGGAACTGTCTTATACAGTGTAAATGATATCACGGAAGCAAAATCATAGCTTTATTGTAGAGATTAAATCTGTCAGGTGCTATGTATAGATAACACTTTATTATAGGATGTCATATCAGTCAATCTAAAGCACCCAACTGTAAAACAAGTTAAATATACTCTTCACTTTGTTGTACGACAGAAATGACAGAAAATATTTGTATTTCCCTTATCCTTTGATTAGAACGCAAATATTATGAGAGATCCTGAAGACAGTATAATGCTTGATTAACACAATTAAGCAAGTTTTAAAAGGAGAATATAAGGGAATATATGCTGCCCTCTTCTGGTAAATAACATATCTAACAGCTGAAATGTACATTACAACGATGCAGAAACAAATACTGTAGAGAGCATGTAAAATACCTTGCATCAAAACGAAATATCCCGATATACCTATAGTAACATTGGCTGACCTTTGTGATCCTAACGGTTGCTAAAATCTTCATCAAGCACGATGATCAGCGAAATTCTGGCTAAGGCACGTACTTTAGCTACGCATTGAGCTCTTGTAAGGAAGGCAATTTCTGTCTTACCTACTATACATTTTCCAGTATAGTAGATTTAATTGACCCAGGTAAATAAAATGTCTTTGTTTTTAGCATATTCAGTTTAGTTATATATTTATTTACAGTTTCCTATGTAGCGCATTAAATTCTGTTGCGCTTTACAATGGGAAACAGTGATAAAACAAACTGGGTAGTAACAAACTGACAGAGGTAGGAGGGCCCTGCTCGCAAGCTTACAATATATATATATATATATATATATATGTATAAAATAATATACAAACTAGTACTACAATTCTCTCTCTGGTAGCAATTATGGTGTGTTTTTGTTTGTTTTTAAATATTCTAAAGATTACAAATTAGGTTCTAACTATCATGTATCTACCATATGTTATAAGATAATAATGGTGAGGATCTGGTTGGATGCTATGGACAAAGTGGAGCCCCCAGAAAAGGGATGTTGCCTTTCAACATGGATGGTGGGCTTGAGTCAATAGGCCTGGCCCCGGAAATGACAGTACTTTGTCTTAGATGATGAGGTAGTTGGGTCTTACTGCTGCATTAATCACAGCCCCCTCCATGCTGCATCAAAATGCCCAATTTCACAGTGCAAACACCTCCCAAGTGGGAGGGAGGCGAGATATCAAACCACACTTCCATGAGTACAGGGACTGCCGGCACTTGCAGGAGAAAGTACGTATGAACGACATTATTTTTCATACAGTGGGGGTGATTCAGGTGTAGTTCTAATGAGCATGCAACAGGAAGCAACAGTGATGCTTGGATATGATAATTCAGCAGGAGGTATCTGGTACATGCAGTAGATTGCTCCTGCATGCCTTCCACAAAATGAAAACAACACACCTCCATTTTGTGAAACAGGGCACATCTCCACCACCTCCCTCTGTCTGCAACAGAGCAGTATGGGTCCAGTGCATGAGCAACAACTCCGGACTACATCCTGCCGCCATGCTCCATGGTCTTTATTACCTCCCATTGCTCTTCTGGAACATATATTTTGCATGTTAAAGTGTAACTTTGGGGAAGGACCTATATGTCTGAGGACGTTAACATATACAGTATAGTAGGCAGTTGTGACACTAGGATGGGTAGCCCCCAGTATGCTAAGTCAGGGAAGGAGTCAACCCCTTCTTCATGAGAAAGGGAACATGTCCTTGTTCCCATGAAGACACGCCCCTTGATATATGAATTTGTGGTTGTGGCCTCTTGGACCTCCATTGTCATTGTACTAGAGGCTTGCTCAGGGCTATGGAAGATGACACAACATCCACTATTGCTGCTGCTTATTGACACTATCTAATGGGGTTCCCAAAAAAAGAAAAAGAAAAGTTAGACTGCTGTACTTGCTCTTTAATATACAGTGTGTTTCTCCTAAAGGAACCCTAAACCTGAAATACAAGGATTCTTCCAACATCATCTTCCATGAACCGTTCGCTACTAGTCTGCATGATTGAGATATAAATGCAAATTGTGAACTGAGTTATACGCCATGATAAATATGCGCTGTAAAAAGTGCTTACAACTGTACAGAACATTAGTAATTATGAAGTAAATAACAAGTGTTAAGAAGGGCAAGGAGAAAATATATATAATGGGAATTTTACACCATGCAGTTATTTTTATAGCTCAGCATTGTAATTTGGAGCTACGGTCTTCTGCGGGGGATAATAAATGTCTGCATTATGTATGCATGTGTGCAGACTGTAATATGCATTATTAGCATTTCTTTAGAAGGTGACATATTCTGCATCAGTGCAGTGTACAGAACTGGTCTCTCCTGTCTGTAGTTACCAGAAGTACAAAATTCTACTGATCCTGACCCATCATTCACATCGGAGTATATCCAAATGAGAAATAAAAAAATTATAACTTATTAAAAATAAATTAACTAAAAAATAAAAGTTTTACTTACCATTGTTTTACAAGCAATACAAATAAATGACAGTTTATTGTTTATCCACTTACAGGTAGTAAAGCTGGGTACACACTGAGCGATATGCAGTCCGGTCTGGCGGATTGCACCGGCACATCCAGGGCCGACGCCACCACTAGGCAGCTTTAGGCATTTGCCTAGGGCACCGGCCACTAGAGGGCGGTAAAGAGCTGCAGGAGAGCAGGAAGAAGAAAGCTCTGCGCTGAAAGGTACGGCACCTGACCCAGGAGTTCTTACCAGCAGGCAGCAGTTGAGCCGTACGCTCAGTGTACCCATTTTAAAATAGCTTATTCCATTGTTAGAAGAAGAAAAAAAAAAGAATGTGCTTTAACCATTTGAATGCCAACATCTCTATGGGAGATGCGCAAAATATCTGCTAAAAATACCAGCGTTGCTCACATTTGTTGTATAAATGTAAAAAAAAAAAAGGTAAAAAAAAAAAAGGTAAAAAAAAAAGGTAAAAAAAAAAATTTGATTTCCTATATAGGGTAAACATTACAGGTCATTATGATGAATAAAAATGATGCTTGGCAATTTTCATAACCAATTTTGACAAATTTACTTGGCACTCAAAGGGTCAACTAACTGGGTAAAAGCTTAAAAAAAATATTTAAAAAGTATTTTTATGAACGCTTCAGCCGGTATTCAGTTAGCCCTGTAAAATGTAATTTACAGATGGAGGCGCTCTCATTGGAGTGACACACCACTCGCCAGTCCGCACCTGCGAATGTGGCACGCATGCGCCAGAGAGGATCGCGCACCACATTCTAGGCAATGAAGACGCTCGCGTGTCCATGTTCGCTGGCACGCCAGCCATCAGAAATGCATAGCTGGTGCACTGAATGAGAGCTGATGCATCTGTTTCCGAGATTATGAATATTCCATGATAAGCAATTGTTGGAGCCGTGAAAGGACATCTGAACTTATCCTGGATCCCATGTGTTATTATTGCACAATTGTAACGGCATATAATGAAATAGCGCGATAATGACCATCAGTTATATAACCGCTACACAAACCTGTAGAATTGGCAAGGTTGTGAAGGGGACCTTGCCAATTCTATAGTCGGGAAATGTTAATAAACAATAATTTTCTCTGATAAAATTTAAGATGAAAATTATACAGGGGAAATATTTTCAGAGAAGCAAACAGATTTAGTGATAAAAAATACTACATTGTAGATCAGATTTTTTTTTTCCCTCCAAAAAACATGTTTCTATTTAGCAAACAGAAAAAAAAAATGTCTACCAGCTGTAGTAAGGGCGCTGTGTGTGTTATTGATAGTTATCATGAGTTTAAACACTCTTCTAAAGCATGGAAGGGGCAAGCTTAATTATCATAACATGAAATCCCTGTGTATTGTAAGTGTTTACATATAGGAAGGCATGAATTTCAACTGTTTGAAGTTACTATAATTATGGGATTACTTGTAGGTGTGTGAGGCCATGGTGTATCCAGTGTGACCCCTCTCTCTTTCTGCCTTAAATTAACACAATTTATGCCAAACACTTTATTAAACATAGCAGCCATTTTGTATGTTTTGTCATTAAAGAAGCCTAAAAATTCCTCCAACATTGCCGGAAAAATATTATGGGAAATAATATAACTTCTACATAAACAGAGCAGTAAACAAGATATACCGGTTATACTGTAATTACACAGTTTAATGAAATGACTAATATTGATTTTCGAGGAAACGCTTCTTAAGGATTAGCAAAAAAGAATTTATAAAATGCTGTTATAACAACGAAATTAAGAAGTGTTCAGTCTCCCAGCGTTCAGGATGCCATTGTTTACTGTACCGATGCCGGCATCCAGAATCCTGCTCGGAGACCGCTGCCAGAATACAGACATCAATTAGGATGCCAGCACCTGCCTGGATGCCGAACGGTAAGTAAACAGGGAGCACTAGCATTAGCCTGGGGATGCGTGTGGGGTGGTAGGTTTAAGCAGGAGAGGGGGAGTTTAGGGCCTGGCTGCGGGGAGGGGGGTTAGGGTTTAGGCTGCGGGAGGGTTATGGTTCAGGGCAGGGGGAGGGTTGGTTTAGGCAGCAGGGTAAATTGGTTAGGGTTAAGCACTATAGTGGAGGGTTAGGGACAGGATGCTGCCGGGGAGGTTTAGGGAAGGGCATTCAGTGGGAATTCAGTTGCATTTTTGCACACACGTACATAATGGTTACCGGACAAAGCTATTCGATTGTTTTGAGCGGCGATGCCACATATAGCACTGAAACCTGTCTAAGGTACTGGGTGTGCTGCCAAAAATGCAGTATCGGCACCCTAGTGCATGTGAGTTCCTGCAGTTCTGCATGGTGCAATCAGAAACAATGCCGATCCGGTGCGCCCGCAGCACTTGCAGCTAATCGGTATAATAATTCACAAGCTTTGTTGGGCACCCATTACTTATGCAATAATCAAAAATAAGTTTAACATAACTTCATTTGAAGAATATTATGGGGGTGATTCAGAATGGTTTGCAAAAGCAAACTCCTTCTTTAATTGACAAAACCCTGTGCAGTGCAGGTGGGGCAGATGTAACATGTGCAGAGAGAGTTTCATTTGGGTGAGGTGTGTTCAAACTGAAATATAAATGGCAGTGTAAGAATAAAGCAGCCAGTATTTACTCTGCACAGAAACAAAACAACTCACCCAAATCTAACTCTCTCTGCACATGTTACATCTGCCCCACCTGCAGTGCAGCATGGTTTTGTCCATTAAAGAAGGAGTTTGCTTATGCAAACCAACCTGAACACCCCCTATGTCCTTTGACAAATGACAACCAAATGTAAATGAAACGCTTACACGTTGTGGGTCAGAGGAACATTCTACAGATCTGTATGTGCCAGCTACATTGAACAGAAAGACATCTAATAGATGGGCCTAGAAAGATCATTATACTTAAGCTGTAGGCTGGGAACTTAAATTCAAATCTCATTAGCATTTCAAAAAGCACAAAATTGCCCATCTGTGTAAACACCAAGAGAGTATTTGTAAAACTATTCCAAACAGTTTATACTTCCTGTCCTCAAAACCTGTCCATGGCTTTTCTTAAATGGTGCAGCCTAAACAATGGAACCCTGCTGTCACAACATCCCAGCTGAATTACTGATCCAACAAGGTACTCGTACAGTCAATGCAGGGGATATACTTGTTTGAATGCATTGTAAGTGTGATACAATCTTGCTGCCCTTTATATATTTGTCCAGTTATTTAATGTTATTATACAATTGTTTTGCTTCACTCAAAACCACCTTTCTTTTATTGCCCCACACCAGTGGCTCCCAAAAGTTTTTGACTCACACCTCCCTAGAGTATCCATCTATTTTCTCTGCACCGCTAAGCCAAACGTTTCTTATTGAGAAATTCTGAAAACAGTTTTAAATGAAATTGTGCGTCTAGGTGATTCATAGGTTCACTTACAGTATGTGGTAAGGGACAGGATCCGCTTCTGTTAATCCCATACCTCCCAACTTTGTCGCTGCAGAAATAGGGACACTTGCGCAGCGTCCAAAAAGGGGGCGCGTCTTATGTAAATGAGGGGAACGGCATATGCAAATGAGCCACATCCCAGTTTTCAGCCGGGAATAGACGCTGTGCGCATGCGCACAGCGTCTATTCTATTAAATTGGGGGGGGGGGCTCCCAACTGCCCCCCCCGCAGCGGGACACCTCCGGCCGCGGGTGGGACAGCGGGACAGGACCCGGTAATCGAGACTGTCCCGCTGAAATCGTGAGTGTTGGGAGGTATGTACAGCGGTGTAGCTAGATGACAGGGTGCCCGGAGCAAGGGCAAGTTTTGACGCGCCCCCCCCCTCCAGCTCTCAGATGGCTGCCCCCCCCCCCTCCTTCTAAGAGAAGTTAGATGGAGGGGGAGGGGGAGGGGTGAGAGGCAAATGAAGAGATTGCAGCAGAGAGAGAGAGAGAGAGAGCGATGTTAGATGAAGAGTGAGTGAGAGGCGGGTGTGAAGAGAGAGAGAAAAGGTTAGATGGAGCAGAAGGGGGAGAGAGAGGTCGAGGTTAGATAGAGGGGGGAGAGTGCAGGAGAGAGAGAGATATAAAGAGGATAGATGGAGGGGGGAGAGTGCAGGAGAGGGAGAGATAAAGAGGATAGATGGAAGGGTAGGGGGTGAGAGAGAGGCAGGCAGGCTGGCAGAGAGAGAGAGAAGTTAGATAGAGGGGGGAGAAACAGGGGTAGTGCACTTTATTCCTCCTATTCTCAATCTCTCCCCTCTACCAGCTGAGTACATGCTATGTTGTTTTGTGTGTCCCTCCCCTCCCCCTCACCCTTAAGCAAGCAGGAGTGCTGCTGTATATGTCCTGGTCGGCGCTGGGTCCTTCCTTGTCGGCGCTGGGTGCTTTCCTGGTCGGCGCTGGGTGCTTCCCTGGTCAGTGCTGGGTCCCAGCTTTGCCATCTCTCCTGCAGGTTGGTCAGCGCTGGGCTCTCTGACTCCTTGCAGCAGCAGCACGCCGCACTGGTCATGCGTGCTTGATTCACGCCGGGGCTAGTCACTAGATAGTGACGTCGAGCCCCGGCCAGCAGCATCAGAGAGGGGAGAGGGGAGGGGAGAGGGACAGGCAAGGAGGCTGGATCAGCCAACACTCACTGCCGCGCTGACTGGGAAGGGGGGAGGCGGAACAGCGCCGCCGACAATGTTGCCCATGCATCATCATTTAAAAAGATTAAAAGGCTGCACCCTCCATATTGACGCCCCTGCCTCTCTCCCTGCTGCCGCCGCCAGCACAGAGCGGCAGCAGGTTCTCTCCGGCAGTGGGTACTTATGGCACACAGGGAGGGCAGGGATGCCATTGCGATGCACGGCTCCGCCCTCCCTACGCCTCTGGAGCTGGCTGGCGAGCGAGAGGGCGAGCTGGCGGTGCCACAGCACAGCTCCGGCGCCATGCAATCATCCTGCGCCCAGAGCGTGTGCTCCGCCGGCACCGCCCTCGCTACGCCTCTGGGTATGTAATCCACAAGCACTGGTTTTGTAGATTTAATTAACCAATCATTGTAATTAGTCCTGGACCACCAACCCAGGGCATAATTGCAAATGGCCCAGAGCAGCTCAGAGGGCCATGGCACACAGGGGCAGATTTATTAACCTTGGTGATGTGACAATGTGGCTGGTACCACCGGCCAATCAGCTCCTAACTGTCTTTTTTAACCCAGCCTGTAACGACATTTAAGAGCTGATTGGCCAGTGATAAAGTGCCAACCACTTTATCACATCACCGAGATGAATAAATCCTTTATCACATCACTGAGATGAATAAATCTGCCCCACAGTTTGGGAACCACTGCCTCATATAATGCCATAGATACAATACACAAACATAACACAATTCGGTACTTGTGTATTATCACGGTTCCCATCGCATAGCAGAGCACGATTTTTCATCGCATCGCATGCCATACACCCGATGCACAGCGATGCGATTTAAGCCCCCTATACGATTTTAAATTGTATAAGCACCCTAATGGGTGTTTTTAAGCACCCTAATTTATTATTTATTTATTAACAGTTTCTTATATAGCGCATACAAATTCCGCAGCGCTTTAGAGATGGGTGCTTACAATGTTAAATGCACCCCCACGCCACCCCCAGTATGAACGTGAACCCGAAGCGTGGCGAGCGTAGCGAGCCCGCGAGGGGCGGTGGTACGCATCCTACGGCCTTTTCATACCCCCACTATCCACGTTAGCGTGGAGTTGATTTTATATAGTGTGGCGAGCGCAGCGAGCCACCGAGCCCGAAGCGTGGCGAGCGCAGCGAGCCACTGAGCCCCGCGTGGGGACGCGTATTACTTTACATGTATTCCGCGTCCCCGCGGATAATGAAGCCGTCTATGTCCACTAGAAGTATGAAAAAACACCTGTTGTGGAAAAAAAATGTGAAAAACTCATGTTGACCTTTTTTCATGTCTACCTATTGTATGTTTCGACCTTTTGACCATGTCGACCTACTGTAAGGTATTTCAACCTTTCTCATGTATCAGGCTTTGCCCTGTCAACCAATAGTGGTCGTCCTATTGACTGCTGAACTATTTATTGTCGCACTGCCGACTGCATCCCATTTATGTTTCATACTAAGAATGCATTAAATGACTTGAGTTATGATGTTTAAAGTGCTTAATTGCAATGGTTCTTGTGTATGGTGCGTTCAGCTGTTACATATCCAGATTTTCATACACTATAAAAGAAAACAAATCAATATCAGGATTCCATAGATACTTACCATGCATTCAGTGTGGTTTCACCTCCGCTAACTGAAAGCAACATGTTTCCTATTTGGTCCATCTACATTGTTCAGTAAACAGACTACCTGGAAACCTCAGTGCTTGCTTGCACGTTTTCTGTCTCGTATGCATTTCTGGAGTTACATAAAGATGCGGCGGGGGTGTCCCACGTGAGATGCGCTGCGAATTCGCTCCGGGCGGGATGTACTAAAGGGAAAATGCGGTAAAACACCCGTTTTACCGCATTTTCCTATGTATCAATACCCATCCACCCCGTTTTCGCTAGGCAGGGTATCGCCACCCTCTGGGCTTAAAAGAAGCCTATGGGCTTCTTTCGCCGCCCACCATCCACGCGCACCCCCTCCCGTCCTCCTTTGATCTCCTCCTCCCCCTGGTGTCACAGCCGGGAGGGCATCCGGCTGCAGGGGGGAGGAGGAGACGCAGGGGGACGCTGGCACGGAGACCCCCGCAGACCACATCACAGGTATCGCGGGGGTTTCAGTCACTGCAACCCGATGCTAGCAGCATATGTTAGTACATATGCGGCAGCATCGCAGCGGCTGCCATGCGAAGGGCGGCGATGTATATTAATACAACCACCCTCCATGAGGGACCAGAGGGAGCCGCTCACCTCGATCCAAGTCTAGGTCATTGTTAGCCATGAACATTTTGGAACCACTGAGTCAGTCTACTACTCGAACCCTGTCCTCTACCTTAGTTGTGTCTCTGCACTGATCTGTAAGTAATGCACAGTCTTGACGTCTAAAATATCTTTAATTTACAGTGGGGAGTGCACAACCTTATGTATCACTGGCAGATTAGACCAGCAGAACATACCAAAGATAAGACTGTTCCTTTCAGAGCAGCATTATTCTACTCCACAGGTTCTCAAACTCGGTCACGCAGTGCATGTTTTGCAGGACTCCTCACAGAATCACAAGTGAAATTATTAGCTCCACCTGTGGATCTTTTAAAATGTGTCAGTGAGTAATGAAAGCACCTGTGCACCTGCCGGGTGACCTGGAAACCGTGATCTGTGTGGGGTCCTGAGGAACGAGTTTGAGAACCCCTGTTCTACTTTATACACACACAAACACACATACACACAAAACAAGGCATCAAGGTTTCTCCTTTCGTAAACAATTGATCAGTGTCCCATTGAGTGTGTCCAGTGAAATGATTGTCAATAATCAGTTGCATCTTTTTATTACAAACATCTGCTTCCAGGTGCAGGAACCAGTTGGCACATACTGCCAGACAAAGGCAGCCACTTACAAGTTCAGAATGCACTTCTGGTATTTTAAAGTGAGCATTGATGTTGTTGCTTTATCCCCATACAGGCGTGAAGTTTATGAGGTGCTTGTAACTGTGAATGAAGAGAAGTGGCTGCGCTAGTGTTGACAGGTTTTCTGTGATATATAATGTGTGCCTCTTAATAGCATAGGTTTATCTCTGGTGGGACAGCGCTTTTGGCCAAAAACTTGTTCCATTTTCAATCACCTGCTTGACTGATTGTATTCTTGTGAGAAAGCAAATAGCTGTAACAAAATATACTACAATAAATACAAACTAAACAATAGATGACTAAATCTCCTGATCTATGTATGTGTGTGTATAAATATATATTTATATACACACACACTTTATTCCATTTGTTCCACTTGTTTATTATTATATGTGCCCGATTATAAAGTGCAATAGAATATGTTTACACAAAAAAAGTGACTGTTCATAAATTATAATGGATCCAAGTGACTGGTAATTTTTAAAGAACAAAATAACCAGACATTGGGCGGTATTCAATGTGAATACCGGCGACGTGCAGTGAATCCTGTTTAGGATTCGCTGCACATTCGCCACTGGTCGCCGCGTTCCGGAGCCTCGCCGGCTCCGGTATTCAACGAGTCAGGGGCTCGCTGCCCCTGACCGGCAAATATGAGCTCCTGCGGCGAGCGCCGCAGGGAGCCTGAGGACGGTGGCAGGCAGGGAGATGGAAGTCTCCCTGCCTGCCCCACAACGTTTGGGGGGGGGGGGAGGTGGGCTCCCCGGGTGCCAGGCAGCACAGGCTGCCCCCTGGGGGTGCCAGCAGGGGACCGGGCATATTCACTACACCCGATCATGAATATGTAATGATCGGGTGAAGTGAATATATGAATATCTAATGAGCGGCTCGGCTCCGGCCCCCTGCTGGCTGGTCTGTGTAAAAAAAAAAATGGTACTTGTTTCCTAGCACGGCCACAATCGCGGCCATCGGGGGTAAATTTTAGTGGCCTGCGACGCGACCGACGCGATGCCCCCGATTTTTCCATTGAAATGCATTGAAAACAGTGAAAAATCGGGTCGGTCGCGTCGTGTGCACCTAAAAATGCTTAAATGGTCCACCCGCGATGGCCGCGATTTCCCCATAGGGAACAATGTTAAATGCCTCAATTTACCCGCGATGACCACGATTTCCCATAGGAAACAATGTTAAATAGATCAATTTACCCAAATCAGCATAGGGAACAATGGTAAATGGGCCAGAAACCCCCAAAAAACTCACACAGCAGTGGAATGTCCCCCCAAAAGTAGTTGACGCCACCCCGCGATCAACGTGAACCCAAAGCGTGGCGAGCGCAGCGAGGCCGCGAGGGGCGGCGGTACGCGTCCTCCGACCTTTTCATGCCCTACTATCCACTAGGGCGTGGAGTGAGAATAGAATAGTGTGGCGAGCGCAGCAAGCCACCGAGCCCGAAGCGTGGCGAGCGCAGCGAGCCCCGCGAGGGGACGCGGATACCTTCACAGGTAAACGCGTCCCTTCGCGGGCTTCCCAGGTGTCCGCGTCGCCATGGACACCTGGGAAGCCCGCGAGGGGACGCGTATAACTGTGAAGGTATCCGCGTCCCCTCGCGGGGCTCGCCACGCTTCGGGCGCGGTGGCTCGCTGCGCTTGCCACACTATTCTATTCTCACTCCACGCCCTAGTGGATAGTAGGGCATGAAAAGGTCGGAGGACGCGTACCGCCGCCCCTCGCGGGCTCGCCACGCTTCGGGTTCACATTGATGGCGGGGTGGCGTCAACTACTTTTGGGGGGACATTTTTATGTTCAGGGGTGTTTTTGCCCCATTTCCCATTGTTCCCTATGATAATTTGGGGAAATTGATCCATTTAACATTGTTTCCTATGGTAAATCGTGGTCATCGCGGGTAAATTGAGCCATTTAACATTGTTCTCTATGGGAAAATCGCGGGCATCGCGTCTGGCCCATCGCACCCGATTTTTTAGCGGCCGCAATGCCCGCGATGGCCCCGATTTTACCCCCGATGGCCGCGATTAAGATCGTTGTGGCCGTGCTAGGAAACAAGTACCAAAAAAATATATATATATATTTTTGGTACTTCTTTACTTTCACGGCGCCAGCATGGCGCCGCGCGTACTTCCGGGTTACGCTCGCCACTAATTAAGTAAAATAAACTAAGTTAACGCCATGCCAACATGGATAGTTCATACCTCCACTATCCATGTTGGCATGGAGTTGATTTTAATTAGCGTGGCGAGCGTAGCGAGCCACCGAGCCCGCAGCGTGGGCGAGCGAAGCGAGCCCCGCAAGGGGACTCAGACGCACGTGAAAGTAAAGAAGTACCATATTTTTTAATTAAATATGTATTCATGTGCTTACAACACATGAATAAAAATAGCATGCCCCTCCTCAGAAGAAAATTCCTAATTTTTTTTACACCAATTGTAAAAAACAAAACACTTTATTTTAAAAGTTCACCTTCCACTTCACCATAAAAAGATAGCGATTGCTACTCGGTGAATCATGGCGAAAAAAACCTTGAAATGTATTCGCCATGTGGTCATTGAATAGGGTGATTCACCGTTTTAGTCAGAAATTCGCCTTACAGCACAAAATCGCCATAAAAACCTGGCGAATCAGCCTAATTGAATACCGCCCATTGCCATTCATTAGGCTTGAAGTTAAGGTTCTCTTCTCAATTTCCCTATGATTTTTCATTGCAACTTTGTAAAAAGCATTAAAAAAGTGGTATATTAAAAAATGATGCCCAACATTTTATTTAGTTCTATTTCATTGTTGTGATATAACTGGTATTGAATCCACCATTCTACCCTGCACAATTCTTATTACCTGTAACCTGCAACTGGGCATGGATCATTAGTTCTACACTTCAATGGTTGACACCATTAGGTCAACATGCAGAAAGGTCGACATGGGTTAGGTCGACAGGTCATTAGGTCGACAGTCAAAAAGGTAGACATGGGGTTTTTCACTGGTTTTTGACACGAATTTCGACACAGTCGACATGGACACTGAACCGTAGCACCGCGTCCACTTGCGTGGCTCGCTGCGCTCTACATGCTTCGTGCACTGTTTTATTCTCCCACCACACCCTAGTGGATAGTAGGGCATGAAATACCACATGTTGGCACATGTCGGCTCAAAAAAACAGTGAAAAACCCCATGTCGACATTTTGTCCATGTCGACCTAATGCTTGTGTCGCCCTAACCCATGTCAACCTAATGGTGTCGACCTAATGACCGTATCCCCTGCAAATGTGTAATTTAGGCTCTGATTCCGGATCAGTTCATCCAAATTCGGTCGCAGTTTGCGCAAGTGCAAACCCCTGCAGCGAACGGCCTCGGCTAATTACAGACTCGCCTGACCATTGTCCGTGCGGGCGGGGGCGGACACTGGGTCAGAGCAGGGGAACCCCCCATGTCATTAAACCCTAATAGTCCCCTTGCCTATGGTACGACTGTACAGTGAATTAAAGTTATATTCAGATTTTTAGGCATTACAGCGGCACATAAACACCATTATTGCTTACAATACTCAGAGATACCACATATGTAAATCTCATTTATTTTATTACAGCAGACTGAGGACATTTTTGGCTGGGTTAATAAATAAAAGCAGCACAAATTACGAGACAGAACCTGGGTTTTATTGCATTGAATACAAGTGGGTCAAAGATTAAAAGTCTTCTGCCTCTTTCTATTAAACACGGGATGGCTGATTTAATCCAGAGGATGCACAAACATGTATTAACTACACAACAGGATATGAAGTTTAATCCCAATGCATTGTCCTCTGTTACTGCAAATGTACCGTTTCTACAGAATCATGAAATTAATTTATTTTCCATACATATACAATTTAAAAGATATATGTATAAAAAAAAAAAGAAATAAAATGAAATGATTTTGGTAAAACAAGCGGAGGACTGTGGGAAAAGTAGAATCTAACAATTTATGCACAAGCTATCATGTATTTGTAATAGCTGTGTAGATAAAAAAAATAGAAAGAAAATATTAAGCATCTTTAGATAGAACATGGATTTATATTTTATTATGAACAGATGTGTCCTCATATCTAGCCTCGATACACTACGCATTATGAGATACCGTACCGTGTATAGTTCCTTGCAACACTTTTTGCGTCAGGCATCTTCATTGCAATGTGACTAGGAGACTGCGCCCATTAATTTTATTATATACTGTATGATATTTGTATATTGTGTGTGACAAAGGGCAGTATTCAATGCTCTTTTGTGAGCTGTGAGGGCGAGCAATGCTGATTGCTTGCCAGTCACAGCTCACGGGTCAGTATTCAACTGCCCCCCCCCTGCTCACGCCGTTTCCAACTCGCTGGGTTCTTACACCGAGGAGTAAACGGTGTGTGTGGCCGGCAAAACAGCGAGGCTCAAAGCTAAATGCAGTGGGCTCCCTACATTAGCCGCAAACCTCGCCATTTGGGGGAATCCTCACCATCCTCTGATAGCGAACGTTGAATAGGGTGAGCAGCAGGGGGTAAAACGGCGAGGGTGGCTTGTTTTCGGTGATCCTCGCGGTTTAACCACCTCGCCAGCCGCATTGAATACGAGTCTGTATATGGAGAACAAGGGAACTTGTAGAACATCATATACTGTACATACATGAGGCCAGCATTTATGGAAATGTGGATGTGTCATTTTCTTGGAGTGGCCAGGGTTTGTGCCACGAGCTGGTTTCCTTGGTCCAGCAAGCCAGGCTGCGATGGACAGGCTGAGAAAGGACTTACTCAGGCTGCAGATGCAGAGGGACACCGAGAACGAAGGATGTGATGTTCCTCCTACACTGCGATCGTATCACAGTTTGATGTGATCGTAAATGCAGGCAGGGGGTGGAATGCATCTCCTCCTGCATTTGCATTGCATACGCTAAGCTTCTACAAGCAGCTTAGTATATGCAATTCTTACTGAATTAGGCCCTATGTGCATAATTCGAGAGGGATGCATCCTATACAGGTGCCACTCAAAATAGCCTCATGCTCCACTTTGTGGCACTAGTGACAAGAGTTTCCTTAGACCAACTTAACTAATATTCACTCACATAGGCAAAGTACACAGTAATGATCACTGTGTACAAGACGAATGGCAATGTCTTCATCCAAATAGGATCTTCTTGCCAAGACATTAACGGAAATAAACCAGAACAGTTTAAAAATTACACCAAGAGGGAAGTAAAAGTAGCCCAAAGAAAAATGAAGTCAGCATAATTCAGTAGTTTTTGACAGGTCTGATCTGGCCAACATTCAAATTTTTTACTGATTTAAAATTCTGTTCCTTCCACAAATAAACTTCGTCACACCTAATGGAACTTCCTCTAAGCATTATTCAGAGTGACAAACTCAACAGCTGCAAATTTTGCTTGAGAATTCCAAGTCTCCCACGACTCAGCCCATTTACAGATGGAGCCACATAATATCAATTATTGTTACTATAATTATTAGAATTTTATAATTGTATGGTGCTCAGGTACTATAGGTGCCCATACACCAATTGCTGGGTGTGATGAGATGCGCGATCCCATAATCTCATTGCATTGCAAAAGGTATGTGATGTGATGCGATCTAGTCCAAATTGTATACAATAATTGTACAGTGTATGGGCACCTTATCTATGATTTATTGGCTTAAATTTGCTTATTGAATATCCATACCTAAACATTTATGAGTTAGTAATCCGGACATGGGAGGAAGAGCTGTCATGTAGGGAATGAGTGTACAACTGTATACTGGGTTTGTTAATTACTTGTTGGATTTATAGCAACAAACGCCCCAATTTTATTGTGGTATGCATTGGAAGCAAATAATTGATATATATTTCCTGTAAATCATGGCGTCATGGTGATGGTAATGGTGAGGCAGACAGCTCATATCGGTACTGTCCTGCCAAATCAATACAGCTAGGAGGTATCCATATCCACTAAGTGAAGTGTCTGCTCAGGGTCAATTTGTAATATTTATTATTTTATTATTTATTAACAGTTTCTTATATAGCGCATACATATACCGCAGCGCTTTACAGAGAATATTTGAACATTCACATCAGTCCCTGCCCCAGTGGAGCTTACAATCTATATTCCCTACCACATGTACTCGCACACACAGACATTCTAGAGTTAATTTTTGTTGGAAGCCAATTAACCTGTCTGTATATTTTTGGATTGTGGGAGGAACCCGGAGTACCCGGACTAAACCCACGCAAGCACGGGGAGAATATACAAACTCCGCACAGTTAGCCATGGTGGGGATAGAACCCACGACCTCAGTGCTGTGAGGCAGTAATGCTAACCATTACACCATCCGTGCTGCCCCAATATGATAACTACTGAGGACTACTATAAGTACAAGCTCCATGGTGCACTGCACAAGGTTATGCATATGTAGTTCATCACTACTTTTGTTTCTTTTGATTCATTCTAACCAATTTGGGCACTAAGGAAAGTTTTTCATCGGTCTGTCGGGTCTTTAGCATTACACTTTCTTTGTTTTATAGTTACACACAAGCACAGGTGACAACTGCCCCAATTTCCAGAGACAATCTCATGTTTTAAAGATTTGTGCCTAAAAACTTTGGTCCCTGGAAATGTGATGTACTGTACAGTATATCAGCACTGATGTGCAAACCAGACCCGTGCTAGAAACACCACAGCAGACAGCGACACCCCAGGCAGAGAAGAGGAACTGCATGGGTTTTCAAAGATGGCAAGTGCTAGAATGAACACTAGATAACTCTTATACACAAGGTGCAATACCATGTTGAAGCTGACTGTAACAAAATTAAGAATTTATACAAATAACTAAACAAATTAACAACCACCACAATATACAAAACCTTCAATATTGCCCAGTGACCTCCAATTTCAGCTCCCCATTTTGGTTTAGCTTATAAAAGGATAGAATATTCCTGTTGTTAGCGCTCATAGTTGTAGAACCTGATCATTGTTTAAGTGTCTCATATAAAGTTTAATACCAAAAGAGCACGTACACAAAGGCCTGCCAGATTTTACTGCAACACAAGAGGAAACCCAATTTGGAATAATGGGCAATCCTTGAAAATTATTTCTAAAACCAAACAGGACAAAAAAAACACTTGTAAAAAGTCTAATTGGGATTGTAGCTTGTATAAAACCTGAAATGTAAATATGTTAGCAGATCCTGCTCTTTCATTAAAATAATTACGCTGCTGTGATAAACAGCTGCAGGTTTTTACAAGAAAATGTCCCTTTATTGGCAAGCATAAATGTATAGTGTGCCCTAGGAAGATGTAAAGGTACAAATATAAGTAACGTCATTGCAGCACATGGAGTACGGTTTCCTGAAATAACAGTTTGATGCAAATTATGCTTTTACATCATTACAGTCATATAATGTTTTATATGAATGTATCACCTGCACTGGTATGGCTAAAGAAATAGAATATTTCAATTCTGTACAAATGTTGAATTTTTGCTTTGGATTTTGAGCAAGATGTACTATGTGTGTGCACTATTATGTGCAAAGATGCTAAAACTACCATTAAAACTAATGTACTGTATGAACTATGAGTCACTACGAGGCCGGATGAAAAATGTTTAAGTGTCGTTGATCCCTTTTGCCATGCTGCTCAGAACTAGTTAGACATATTTATTTTGACCAACAGTGGTTCCAAACCTGGGTGCATGTACCCCTGGGGGTATGCTACAGACCTGTTGACACAGAAGAAGGAAGCAGCAGCATTAATCTTACAAGCGTTAGCTTGGGGATCCCAGGTATAGTACAGCGGTCAGACACAGAGGGACCCGATTCCCAACCACACACTACTCTCCTCCACTTGTAAGTACTGTGGATATTTCAAATTGAGAAGAGGGGGTACTCATAAATGAAAAGCCTAATCGAGAGGCATGGGAGATAAATAAGTTTGACCTAGAAATAAATACTCAAACCGTAGTGACATTTGTAAATGAACAGTTTACTGTTAATGTCCTGGTAAAATTAGCTTATTCTGCATCTCCGAAATATAATGTAAATGTTTTTATTCACAAAACCGCTCCTTGGGAGGTTGCCTGCAATCAGTGTACACTCAGATACATGGAATACATTTTACATACAGTATACACTGAAAAGAATGCAGACAGCAATGCAGTGTCACTGTCATCTTATTATTAGGTTGACAGAGAGTGCAGATTAATATAATAGGAATACTTAGAGACAGATATTTGCCATGGTTTGCCATTTAAGTCGTATATAATATGCTATGCTGGTTCCCTGTTTATTAACAGTCCAGGTAAATAAAAAAGTTGCATTTCAAGACCATTAGGTGTTATATTTGTAGTATCTATAACGTTGTTTAGATTATATTTATGTCTGAAGTATTTCATATTTTTTTTGTTTAGAATGTGTTGCTTTTGGTACTCGTTTTCACATAATTATCTTTTTGAAATGACGTTGGTACAACCGTAAAGCATGGATTTGTTATGGGAATGTTCTTCGTATCCTTCTATTCTACCAGTAGGTGGCAGTTGGCTTAACAAATTGAGAAACAGGAAACGTTTCCAGAATTAGCATGAGACATGAGCTAAAAGACACTTCCCTTGTTCAGAGGGATCTATTATTCCCACGCTAGGTGTAACCAGTCACCTTTCCAACCTCTGATGAAATGTGTCATATTTTCGAGAATATGACTAGTCTGCTATCATTACATGTAAAATGGACATATTTAGATTTGCTCCATAGGGACTTTTTACACAACAGAAAAGACAGGGCAAGTCTCTTTGCAGAGTAAGAACAGGTAACTTGTCAAAGAGCGTAAGAACTCAATCTCTGATATATTGCAGGTTTCTGTAGCGCTGTGCAAGGAATATATGTAGTTACAGGACAACTTCCAATAAAATAAATGTACAGTAATAGTCTAAATTAGCATATCTAGTAACAACATGCAGCAACAAGATGGCAGACTAGTTAGGATAAGGACATAGGGTGAGGACCAACTCATAAGCTAGTAGGTCAGTGGTTCGGTACTTGTGTAATATCTGGGCGCCCGATGCGATTGATTGTATGCCTTAACTTAAGGCATACAATCAGATGCGATTTTTCGGAAAAATCGTGTCGATCGCATCGCATGCAACCAAATCGCATGCGGTGCGATGGACGCAATTTTTCCATACGATTCAATGTTAAATGGTCCTGTTCATACCCCCACTATCCAAATGGGCATGGAGTTGATTTTATTTAGCGTGGCGAGCGCAGCGAGCCACCGAGCCTGAAGCGTGGCGAGCGGACGCTGATTACTTAAAATGTATTCCGCTGGCCACGCTTCGGGCTCGGTGGCTCACTGCGCTCGCCACGCTATATAAAATCAACTCCATGCCCACTTGGATAGTGGGTGTATGTTTGAACAGGATCATTTAACATTGAATCCTATGGAAAAATCGTGTCGATTGCATCGCATCGCATGCGATTTGGTTGCATGCGATGCGATCAACACGATTTTTCCGGCCCGATCAAAAAATCGGGCGCCCATATATTACACAAGTACAAGTGGTTCTCAATGATTCTCCACCTGGGTAATTGCAATTTGACACCACCATATACAAAAGCAATAATTGTTTTATAAACAAGATGCATAATTAAAAAAAGACATAAGATTAAAATTAGGTGTACAGAAACTATTTTCACTAATTACAATATCAAATGTAAAACTGACAATAATTATAATAATGGAATGGTGACAAAGTAAAAATCCCAGGCAAAGTGACCCGAAAGATTTACCCTGGTCACAAACAGGGTTTTTAGTGGGTCTTTCCTGGGTAATAAGGAGTGGAAAAAGCTCTTACCCAGGATTTGCGAGCTAGGCAATTGAGGCTGGTCATTGCGCATCCGCCTCCTGCTGTCCACCCACCTATCGCTTACCTGCTCGCTCAACGCTGAGCATCTGCCGCTACCCTACTTTCCGAGGTTTCCAGTTTCTGTGGAAATTGTGCCAACCCGGAAAAAACAAACAAAAAAACAGGGCAGTGGAAATGGGGACATGTCAATGGAGACGTGCAAAAATCCCAGGTTTGACGCAAGAGTTTGGTGGAAAAGGGGTATTTGCCTACATTTGTGTGTTTTTTCTAAACCTAGACTGGTGTGATCTTACAGTTACTGGGATAGACTTATTCACTTGTGTAACGCTAATTATTACATTTTAACAACTTGTAGCTAGCAAAGCTAGTAAAATATATACATTTGCAATGACATAGGCTGGTGTAACACCACAAGTTCTGACATTAGTGGGCTGTGTCAGAAATTATCTGTACTGTAATTGTCTAAATCCAGATAATCTCTAGAAATCCAGGTGGCATGGCATAGTGCTAATTAGAGAACAAGAGGGTTCTACCAATGAGGGATTACATAAATGTAGAAGTACCTGGAGGTTGAACTGGGAAGAATGGCAGTTCACTGTTTTATAATCTATGACCTCAATGCCACAAATATATAATATGATCCATACCTCCCAACATTCATATTTTATGAGTCAGGATTCCGATGTCCAAAAAGGTGGTGTGGTTAGGGAGAATGATGCTATGTTGGGACATATAATCTGTTTTCATTACTGGGAGTGGGAGACTGACCAACTGCTTTCTTCCGGGTCTGTAAATGACTATCCATGTATATATATATATATATATACATATATATATATATATATATATATATGGTACTCTTTACCTAGAACGGCGCCCGCGATTGAAATCGCGGTCGTCGGGGGTAAAAATCGCGGTCATCGCGGGTAAATCGGGATGGCCGCGATGCCCGCGATGACCGCGATTTTCCCATAGGGAACAATGTTAAAAAGGCAGATTGACCGCGATTTGACTGTTAAATGCCTCAATGGACCCGATTTGGCCCTAGGAATCAATGTTAAATGGGCCACAGAGCCCAAATAAGCACAATTAACCCTTAAATGTCCCCCCCAATTTTTAACGCCACCCCACGATCCACGCGAACCCGAAGCATGGCGAGCGCAGCGAGCCCGCGAGGGGCGGCGGTACGCGTCCTCCGACCTTTTCATGCCCTACTATCCACTAGGGCGTGGAGTGAGAATATAATAGTGTGGCGAGCGTAGCGAGCCACCGAGCCCGAAGCGTGGCGAGCGCAGCGAGCCCCGCGAGGGGACGCGGATACCTTCACAGGTAGACGCGTCCCCTCGCGGGCTTCACAGGTGTCGGCGTCGCCACGGACACCTGTGAAGCCCGCGAGGGGACGCGTATAACTGTGAAGGTATCCGCGTCCCCTCGCTGCGCTCGCCACACTATTATATTCTCACTCCACGCCCTAGTGGATAGTAGGGCATGAAAAGGTCGGAGGACGCGGGCTCGCTGCGCTCGCCACGCTTCGGGTTCGCGTGGATCGTGGGGTGGCGTTAAAAATTGGGGGGGACATTTAAGGGTTAATGGGCTCTGTGGCCCATTTAACATTGATTTCTATGGCCAAATCGGGTCCATTGAGCCATTTAACAGTAAAATCGGGTCCATCGCGCCTTTTAATATTGATTCCTATGGGAAATCGGGAGCATCGCGTCGCGGGCATCGCGGGTACATTTATGGCCGGCCGCGACGCGACCGACACGATTTCCATGTTTAACATGGGTTTCAATGGGAAATCGCGGGCATCGCGTCGGTCGCGTCGCGGCCACACATAAATGTACCCGCGATGCCCGCGACGGGCGCCGTTCTAGGTAAAGAGTACCATATATATATATATATATATTTATATTTATATTTATATATATTTATTTACGTAAATAAAACAATTTAATGTATAAAGACTCAAATATTTTTTATTATATTAAGTATTCATTGTTTATAAATATATTATTTTTAATTATATTATATATACTGTAATTATATTTGAATTATTATTATAATATTATTTGTCCCACCTTTGTGGAAATGACAGTACTAATCAGTTACACCCGGTGAAAGACATGCCTGCCGAAGCATTACTTACCGCTTTGTGCCAGAATTAGTGGTTTGTTTGTTTTTAAACAATTATTCAATTGATGAATCTTTTGATAATTTTTTACAAGTTGCCACAAAGTAGCTACTTATTTTAAATGGGCAACATATACGACTGTCCTAGGAGTTCAATGTTTGGATCCTGTTATGCACTGGTGTATCTATATTGGGTGCAGGGTGTGCAGTGCACATGGGCCCCTGGGTCCAAGAAGGACCCATACCACACTAATATAATTAGACATACCCCCCCGATGTTCCATGGCTGTGTACATTTCCTGGTGATTTGAGCATGTGCATTAATGGCGAAAAGTTTGCATATTTTCATGCAGCATGAACCTTGTGTAAATTTCAAGATGAGTATGCCTCCATTAAATGTTGCCCTTTGTGCTTCATTACTACCTTGGGCAGTCATGGAAAATACAACAGTAAATACAACACCACCTTCTGGCTATTTTGATATATGCTATAAGTGTTCAATTCATTTTAGAATAATTACAGCCTGGACATACTGTATATTGTCCATCCAAACCATCTACACATAGTTACCATTAACATCCCCACATTTATAGAGGGATGAAAACTATAACATTATTTACATTGACGATAATCACAGTTGCATGGACACTGGCTATTCCGTTCAAACATGATTTATGCCCGTAGTGACAGACACAAACCGATCCCTTTTTCAGAGCTGCCACCTAATAATGGCAATTTTGTTTATCGGTTATGGAATTATAGAACTGTAAGGCTGGGAATACTCCGGACCGTTCCCGGATGATAAGCAGGCCGATGGACTGACTGGTTGGCCTGTAGCACAGCCAATCGTGCATGATCTATTACAAATAAGATGCATTTTTCTAATGGTAAGAAGATTTGATAGACCATTAGGTTTAACCACTGATTAAATGTTACTTTTATTATGCTAGAAGGGCATTAGACACAGACAATGCAGTCTGATTTCCTTGCTACAGAAATGAACTTTTGAGCTGGAGGAATTTCTCCCTAATAATAAAAATAAAAATGAATTATGGATTTATTCCATCAACTTCCATAGGGTCTTTTGGCAGCAAAAGGTTACATGCATCAAATTCCATTAAGAGTACATAAAGTTAAAATGATTTGCAACCTCTCTGGATTGCGGGTAGTAGTCTCAACTTGTGCTGTTGAAAGCACAATACCTAATCTCGCAGAGAAGACCTTTTTACACAATGCAGTGCACCATAACAGGAAGCTGAAACTCTTCACCTCAGTTCCCAACACCTCCACAATACACTGGAGCCAACAAAAACGTTTACAGCAAGCAATAATGGGGCACCTCATCTTATCAATCACATCATAAATTCTTCTCGTTGTGTTATGTGGTAAGCATATGGTTATCCTTAGATTATTAAAATGAATGATTTGGGGAAATAAAAGCTATAAATTCTGCCTTTTATGTAAAATATACCCTTTATTGGGGATCAGTGGGTGTGAAGGTCTTATCAAGATTAATGTTGGTAACTGGCACTACCTCTTTCCTCTATTTACTCAATGGAAGAGTAGACGGAATTGTGTTTAGAATGGTAAATTAACTTCATTTTGTTTAATTTCCCTCTCTAGCATGACACATCACTTCCATTATGACAGTATGTGTTCATATGATTATATACAGCATAGTCCTTCCCACCTTAAGTCAGGGTTGCCGACCCTCCCGGAATTTGCGGGAGTCTCCCGAAAATCGGGTCCCCCCTCCCGGCCCCCGGAAGGGTGGGCAATCCTCCCGGAATCAGGGGGACCCCCACTGAGCCCCCCGATCGCGGCATTTAAATGCCGCAATCCGCGGGTCTCAGAGGAGGGGGCGGAGCTAAAATGGCACAATCGTGTCATTTTAGCCCCGCCCCCTCCATGGAGATCAGTTATTTAGCTATTTGCCATAATGGGGGCGGGGCTTAATGATGTCACCGTTTTGTATACTTTGACATACGATGAGGTCACTTCCTGCTCACTGGTTACCACCTACCCAATCAAATAGGATATAAATTCTGGCCTACTGAGACCTACCAACATACACTGCTCCTGAGGAAGGTACCAGTCCGGTGCCAAAACGCGTTGAGCCATTTCTTCCTCTGAGCTCCGTACCAGCATTCTACACTACAGGACCCTGCCATCTCCACCCTTTGCCAAGAGAAGTGCTATTCGCCTACTGTGGACTATTACAGATGGACTGCTCATTGATACACCATGGTAACCAACTCACCAAGCTGGGTAATATTCCGGAACCCCCATATCCACTGCAACAATCATTCATATTCCATATCCATGTGATGAACTATCTCCACTACTAAAAAATTGGAGACCCTCAAGGCCTTCTCGGAGACCAGATATACTGTGGAGAAACTCTCCATTTCCCTTCTATTATGCAGGAATAATTGGTTGCAACCTTTGCCCATTATTTTTTTTTATATAATTTTTTTATTTTATATTTTTTTATATTCTTATTTTTCTTTTTCATTCAATATTGTCTTATTTTATCATATCATGTATGTATATGTGTATACAATAAATTGTTCAATTTTACAGCTGTGATTCTCTCAGTGAAACCCAGCGCTGCTCAAAACCCTTTTCTTGTCCACTTTGCTTTTTTTGCGGGTTCCCACAATTCCCTCTAGAGCAGCAGCTAAAGACAGCACTCTTAGATACGTACCCCGCCATTTTTTAAGAATGGCACTAAATATGTGCAAGACAATGATTGCTTGCCATTCAAATTCAGTACCTGAGATTGTACACAAATTTTGTTTCATGTTTTGAAACCTTGTTTTATGCACAAGTAAAATATATTTGTGTATTTCATGTAGTTGATATGTTTATACAGCATAAATGCAAGATACTTCAAGATACCTCACTGAAATATAAAAATATCCTGAAATACGGAATAATCTCCTGTTCCCAAGCATTTTGGATAAGGGATACTCAACCTGTATTTACATCCTCTAGTACTTTTGTTCCCAATAGTAATGTTTAATAGGATATAGTAGCGCTATATATAAGTGACTATTGATAAATAATAACATATTAGTAGTAATGCAAATTTTTGGACCTTCTAGCAACAATGCAAGATGACCCTTTTGTGTCTCTAATGTACTGTTATTACTGAGATGTAATGATCAAGACTCAAACTTTACATTATAGCAAAATTTATTGACATTTATTTACATAGGGGCAGCATATTCCATTCCATTATAATTGGGAACAATACTGGAACGCACAATAAAGATTTATTTTGGTCTAAAACAATGTTCCTAGGTTATAGATGGTAATCTGCATCAATGACATTACCATGTGTGGGATTTTTTTCTCTATTCAGGGGGTTGCATGTCTATTTGACAGAATGATACATTAACCTAAGTAATGGAAGTCAATGAGCCCTAGCTGGAGATGGCAACCTTTCACTAATAATTTCCTAATTTCCTACATTTTCTCTTTTGATCTAATGTTTGTGTTTCTAATTAATTTCACAGAGCTGAATTATTACCTAAATCTCTTCACATCTTAATTGAGTTGATGACCCTGATTGGTGTCAGCCATCAGGACGTTAAGGCTCTGTAACGGTAATTAGTCACTGCCTGTCAATGAGCGGCCCTTTGCCATGATGAGGACAGCAACTTGACACTTCCTACTGAGCCCAGGGAATGTACAAATTCTCGTTGGGCCACTGAGCAAATACTAATGAATAACATTTTTTTTTTACAAATAACCTGGTCACGTAGGTCACAAGACGTTCTAATAAGTCACACTTTCATGAGTTCAAATACTTTGACAGAATGTTAACAAATTCCCATAAAATGTAAGTTATAATATACAAGATAAAAATAGATGTAAGCAGAAATTTAGGAATTGAACAGATTTCGAATCGATGAAGGATTTTAGTATATTGCATCTGCATATATATATATAATCTATTACATGCCAAAACATAGAGGGGGAATTTTCTAAGCGAGATTTGCCTGAAAAAGGCATATTCGTATAAGGCTTGAGCTAAATATGTCTATCTTAGGCGTATTCGTAGTTTACTATGCCGAAAATTACGTCTATTATTTGTATTCATGGCACATTCGTATTTGTATTTACGAATACAAATGTATACGCCATTCAAAATACGAATAGGAATCACCATTCATTCGAATGGTGTTTCCTAATTTTCTAAGCGCTGTATGCAATATACGGCCGCTAATTGCCAGTAAAATACGCCTGGAAAATACACTTCTATTTCCAGGTGTATTTGGCAAAAGCTTGCACGGATTAGTCAGATCCGTGTAGGCTGCGGTGTAAAAAAATAAAATACAATAAATAAAAAAAACTAGTGGGTTCAGCGGTGGCATATATGGCACAGGTACAGTCATACTCTCAGGGTATTTTTTTTTATATAACAAAAAAAAAAAGAGGATTCACAGGGCATGTACAATTTATACAATTGTGCAATATTTCTGTATATCTAGACAAATGAATTGCATTACACATTATAACTGAGATGCAGTATCTCTGCTACAGTGCCACCCGCAGCAAGTTTAGGGCACTTCACATGTGCACTCTGCAGCTCTTACAACCCTCTGGAACATCCTGAGTATACTCATGGCATTGATGTCATTCCCAGCAAGTGAGGCCCTGCCCTCTTCGCAGAACATCGTGCCCTCAGGGCACCAAACAGCAACTTCCAGTGTGGCTTTTATATATATTAACTTTTCTTATAACGGACATGAGGAATGGAATATATCAAATCCCCTGTATATGGGAAAACTACCTCAGATGTAGTAGAAAGCCATATGCCATGTGCCAATAACATAGAATGCCCCAGCCAAGCCTGTTATCATGAGGTATTTATAGTGAAACCTGAAAACTTGAGTGGGACCACATCCAATTTCATCATAACACAATCTGACAGTAGGCACTGATACAGGATGGGATCAAGCCAAGACAGCGCATTCTTGCATTCCAAAACATCTGTGGTAATAGGGCATAAAACTAGTGCTTCTATATAACAATACAAAACTATTTTTTGATTGGCTTAGTGTCACCACTGCCAAACCCTCTCTTGCATAATCGCGGAGTATAAAAGCAGCTATCGACTAGTGCAATGTTTTTATACGATTCTGACGCATCGCTACAATGGAGCGCATAAAAAGTGACACATCGCATGTCAATTACCTGCAATTGCGATGTGAGGCAGATTTACGTCCGCCTCGCATCGCGGAACGTACTTGCTGCCATGAATTTGTGTCACAGCCCATAGCCCTTGCTGGGATCGCATAGGATACTTTGTATGCAAAAGGACCACATACAATGTATCATATGCGATCCTGACCACTGGGAGCCGCCGGGTGAGATGGTGGAGTATCGCATGTAAGGTACCGCATGCGATACCTTGTCCTAGTGGATGGGGGCCTTTACAATATTGAACATGGCTTAATTACACAACCCACCATATCTCATGTTAGTGGGGAAGTGGGCAACATCTGGGAAAGAGAGCTCACAGTAATTTGGGAGTCTATCAGACATCTCAGGACTGGAATTTATATATGTATATAATGTTCATCTGAATGAGCCTTTTGTGTTTAAGGTAATAAATCCCAATATTGCCTTACCTACAGATGGAGCAGTTCCCGTCGGAGATGCTCCTGGCGATAGAACGGCAACCGCCGCCATCCACTGGAAGGGGGCCTGTGCGAACGAGACGACGGAGCTCTCCCCCGCCTTCTGCCGCCTCGCCCGTAGCCCCCCACCCCCACACACACACTCTACCCTAACCCTGCCGTCTCCCTGGACGGGCAGGGATCCGCTCCCCACCGCGAGTGACTGTGACCTCATCTCTGTCTGGGGATTCCCAGCACTGGCTGAGAGGCGCTCCTTCTGCATGTTTAATCACAAGGTATTTCAAGACTTCTTCCCTTATGCACCTGGTTCATATGGGAGAATATTTGCATATAAACAAAATTCCATTTTTAAATGTTTTGAAACCAGTGTTCCATGGTAGTACAACAAACTAAGGTTTCTCAACAAAGAGAATATGGTAAGCTGGTGTACTTAGCACTTAAAGTATTATTTGCATTTTTGTTTGACATGTATTAAAGCTTAATTGCAGTATGAAATTCCAGTGCTCGCATACTGTGGAATAAATCTCTAAGAAGAGCCAGTTGATTGTTTACTTATGATTAACTTGACCTAGCTAAAAGGGCAACAGGGACCATAATGTAATAAAATCTTTAGCTGCCCTAAGGCCATATTAACTTGGAGCCAGTTCTAAATATGCTGATTTTATTAAGGAGCTCATTAAAAATTAAAATGTTTTTTAAAAGCACAATTGGCAGATGCTAAAGCCATTACAGCAAGCTTTTTTTTTAACCTTGTCACACTATTATGTATGAGGATTGATTTAATAAAGTGTTGGTATGATGGCATATTTTCTTGCAAATATTTACTTAAATGATATTTCTTAAAAAAAAAAAAAAAAAATATATATATAAGCCACCCAGGTTAGATGCAAATGACCTTGGAACTGAAAATTATCTTAATTAAGGCCTGATGCGAGCAGCAGAGGAGCTCTCTGCACTTTACATTTACCCCAACTGCAGTGCAACATGATTTTGCCCATTAGAGAAAAAAAATTATTTGCAATCAGTCTGAATCAGGCCCATTGTGCATACAAACCTGTACTGCTACTCTGTACACACACCATTGGGAAACATGTGCAGTGCATCTCAGGCCCATGCACATATGGAACATATCGCTCCACTCACTGTGGTTTTGCAATGCAAGACTAGAGAAGTGTCAGTCAGGGGCTTAACTAGATATTTGCAGGCCCCAAAGCAAAAGTTTGTAAGGGCCCCTATATGCCAAATATTGGTGATAAATGTATATAGAAAATATAACTTATACAGAAAAGATGGGCCCCCTTCAGCTCTGGGCCCCATAGCAGCTGCACCCCTTGCACCTATGGTAGTTACGCCTTTGGTGTCAGTCACTGTGTTACAACTCTGCCAGAGAGGCATTTTACTGTAAATATGACTACTTGCTACAGAGCAATGAAAGACAGCATGATGGACATATTTTGTTAAGTGTAAAAACTAGTGTATACTATACATGTGTATAGTAAAAGTAATAAATATGATCTCCATCATACTAATGTCAAATAGTGACAATACTGTATATCCCATTACAGTTAAATCCTCATTTCACATTTAACCCCTTCACTGGTACTCCTGAGAATTTTCCAGGGTTATGCTCCAGTGTGCAGACTTTATTTATTTATTTGTTTTGGTAGCTCAGAGAGAACTAAAGGTGCCCATACACTATGCAACATCTACTACGGGGGAAGTCGCATTCGATTCCTCATGAGCCACCCGGGAAGGTTCTTCTGCATGCAATCCCCGCTCCTTGCTGCCGGGAGGGGGTCTGACATGGAGATCATACTTATATGATCTCTGAGTCCAATCCGATTTGCACGAGACCGAGCTTCGGATCGGACGTCAGACACATGCTATTAGGGCCAATATCACGATTTCTTGGCTCAATCCACCAGAATCAGGTGAAATCAGGCCCAAATCGCCCGCAAAGTGTACTTTAATAGATATGAATATTTTCTCTAAATCCCCTCAAGTATATTCCCTAATTTACAATATCTCTTGCTGCACTTTAAATCACACTACCTTCCAAGACGCAACATGTTTAATTGCTATAGTAGGTTAAATACTGTAGCTCTTTCCTGCCAATTATACAAAATACTGTACATTGTATATAAAGATACATTTTAAAAGATTGACATTAATGTAATTAAATGTAATGTTGCCAGAAGCACGACTCGCTAAGTCAGCTATGCAAGAAGACATGGTGCACTACTTGGGGGGACCACTTGCCCAGGGGTCAACACTGACACCAAAAACCATCAAAAACTCATGTTACTTTTTTTTTTAATATGTCATTCTTTTCAGTGGCAGGCGGCATCAAGCCGCTCGCTAAGCAAAGAACGACTGCTGCTTAGCAAGTGGTACTGAATCAGGCCCTTAATGCGGCCAAGTGCTTCTTCTACATTGCAAACGAACCAGAGACCTGTTGAATAGTTCAGTTATATAGGGATATATACTGAAATGACAGCCCCAACCTATCCAATTACTGTATGTGCAGCATTCCTTTGTGGTGACCCCCATGTTAAATTGGCCATGCACCTTAGCAATAACAAAATACCATTAGTTTATAGATTTGGTATTGTCTGTTTAAATAAGTCAGGTGTCACGGTATCATAAGTAAGTATCCTACATCATAGACATAAGAGTGCCCAGAAGTGGTTGCCGGACCAAAATTCCTCCTAAGTCAATGTTCTAATACAGGGATCGCCAACCCGTCGCTCGCGAGCTACAGGTAGCTCGCCTGGTGGAAAGTGGTAGCTCGCCTGACGGCAGGAGGTCAATGACAAAGTAACCTCCTGCTGCTCTCCCCTTCCGACGTGCAGCGGTTGTTGCTTGGCGGCAGGAGATCACCGCCGCAAGAAAGTGACCTCCGGCTGTAAAGTTGCTCACTTTGCAGCCGGAGGTCACTTTGTTACTGCGTGAGATCACTGGCCGCGGCGCGCCTTCTGCTACAGGACACATGCTGGGGCTGCACTCCGATGTCAGCGCTGCTTCACTGGACCGCGGGGCAGCTCCCAGGGCCTCCTTCACTACCTCCTCTCCCCGGCAGCAGCAGGAACAACAATGGTGAGTTGTTCTGCTGCTCGGAAATTCATTGGGGCAAATGTGTTTCTGGCACTGGGGGCATATGTATTTCTGGGATTGTGGCACTATTGGGGCATACCTGGCACTTTTGTGGGCATATGTGTATCTGCCACTATTGGGGGTATACGTGTATCTGCCACTATTGGGGGTATACCTGTACCTGGCACTATTGGGGGCATACCTGTACCTGGCACTATTGGGGGCATACCTGTACCTGGCACTATTGGGGGCATACCTGTACCTGCCACTATTGGGGGCATACCTGGCACTGTATTGGGGGCATATGTGTATCTGCCACTATTGGGGGCATACCTGGCACTATCGGGGGCATACCTGGCACTATTGGGGGCATACCTGGCACTATTGGGGGCATGTGTATCTGCCACTATTGGGGGCATACCTGGCACCATATTGGGGGCATATGTGTACCTGGCACTATTGGGGGCATACCTGTACCTGGCACTATTGGGGGCATACCTATATCTGCCACTATTGTGGCATACCTGGCACTATATTGGAGGCATGTGTGTATCTGGCACTATTGGGGGCATATATGTAAATCTGGCTCTGCACTATTGGGGGCATATGTGTATCACACCCCCACTTTCATTGGCCGCATGGCATGTGGCTACACCTATTTTTTGGCGCACGCACACACAGTACCGCCAGAGTATTTATTTCCAATGGCACCAAAATTAGGCAGCCATTGTTTATCTGGCACTGCTGGGGGGCATTGTGTTTATGGCATTAGTGCGGGTATTAGTGGCATTGTGTAACTGCCACTGCTGGTGGCATGTGTATATATGGCGCAGCATCTGTTCAGCCTGGGGGCATGGCCTTCGGCACGTGCAGATGTCCCTTATCCTCTGCCTCCAGCGTTGGGAGGTATGTATTCGGCATATTGGACATTGCAGTGTGTGGCACATCGTGTCTGGGGCATTGTGGTATGTGGCATAATGTGTCAGGGGCATTACAGTGTGTGGCATAATGTGTAAAGGGCATTATTTGGTCATTAGGCAGATTTCTTTCTTTTTTTTAATTTTAGTAGCTCTTCGGGTGGCTTATTTTGCCGCGAGTAGCTCACGCCCCAAAAAAGGTTGGAGACCACTGATCTAATATATTGGTTGGCTGGTTGGTTATTTTTGAGAGCGGAACACCTGGGTTTTGCTGTGTGAGCACATTCTATCTACAGTCAGTAAGTGCTAGGAACCTTTTTCAAGCAGCTCCAGTTCTCAGTCCGATTGATTGAATGATCACATTAGACTTTTATTTACATTATGTAGCCTGCTGAATTCTCTATTATGATCCAACACTGAAATTAAAGGAACACCCATGTGTGCATACTTGCCTACTTTTGAAAACTAGTATCAGGGAGATTATGGTTGGAAATCGAATTTTGCACAGCGGCCCATTGAGGGGGCGTGTCATGCTCCTCCCAAAGGGCGTGTCTAGTTCCATATATGGAGAGATTGTGAAAAGACATTGTGAATGTGGCATCTAGAAGCGTGGGTGTGTACTGCTACATCTGAGGAATCTTTTAAAATGATTTGTATCCAAATGTAGATGATCCCCAAAGCAGTTAGTAAGAGCTACTATACTTGGTATAGTGCTGGGAAATGGTGCTGATGATTTAATGTAAATGCATCTGTCTCTTATTCCTTTTTCCCCCAAAAATGTAACAGTGTAATATGGGCTAGGTGAAATGAGGGAGATTGCTAGAGTAATGAGGGAGATTGCTGCTATTTCAGGGAGTCTCCTGCAGAATGCAGGAGGGTAGGCAACTATGCATGTGTGTGATAGTTTACATTATTAAATTGCTATGACACCCCTGTGCTTAAATGACTTGCAAACAGTTCTGGACTCTTGATCTCTTTCGCATTGTCCATTTATTCTCATAGTCTGAGTAAACCCTTTGTGTGTTCTAACATACGGGATGCAAATCCCACCCTAATCCAACAGTATCTGCTGTTGCAACAACCCAAGCACAAGAGTGTGAAAGGCATTCGCGTTGACCTCACAAATAGCAGCAATAATGGAAGTAAATGCTCATTCTCAGTCTATGATTCCTGCAAAAAAAAGATTATTCCCAACTAGGGATTTAATTTCAAAGATGGGAGTTCTATTGAAAATCAGATATTGCCCATAGCAACCAATCAGAATTCAGTTTTTATTTATTTAGCACCTTCAAGAAGATAATAGATAGAATCTGATTGGTTGTCCAAAGCAACATCCCATCTTCAATATGAGTACAATCTTGCTGCTCTTGACCAGAGTCGGAGTGCCGGGACTTAAGACCTGTGTTGACCCTTTCACACTACAGAAAAACCCAGGTTTTTCAGGAAATTCCTGGGTTGAAAACCTTTAACCCAATAATTTGCGGGTGGTGTGAATTGGGGTCAGGCTGCACCCGGCAAAATGATCCAGCACTCAAAAATGCCGGGTAATTGCCGGGTGACCAGTGTGAAAGGGGTATGGGTAAATAAAACCCTTAGAATTTATCAGACATGGTTAGGACAAACAATGACTGAAGCAGAACAGAATATACTGTAGAAGAGGCAGCTAATGCATCCACATCAACCATGCTTCTGTGCAATGAACAAAACCACATTCACCAGCAATCAATCAAGAAGAGGATATTGATAAAGAAAGTATATTAATGGGGTGGCAGAGGGTACAAAAATATTTGGCAAAAAAACTGAACAATGAAAGTTACAACATACAAATACCTTTAGTTTGACCCATAAAAGTTTCTACCCTGAAGGTATGTTTTTTTATAGCTGCATATCAGAATAAGAAAAATTCAAATATAAACACCCTGGTGCGACAGACTGCAAAAAGGCCCATCTATCACCCCCTTCCCACCAAGCCAAGGACTGTCTAAAGGGAATAGAAGTGAGGTTTCAGGATCATTTTTCATTTAGGTTCTGACCTATTTTACCTACTGCTTATGGCATTAATACTGTGATAGTTAAGGCCACCAGCTGCAAACAGCTAACTTTTCAGAGCTTGATGGATTTCTTTAGTTTACCACCTCCACAAAAAACAAAAATACAGAAAATAATTCTGTAACTGGTTTGGTATGCATACAGTAAGTTTTCGTTAATAAATCTTTCATTAGCCTGTTGTTAATTAGTTGAGTATGTGGTTTACAGTTTCTTGTGTTATCAAGACATGACCCCACTTTACTAGGGAAGAACTTCATTAGGAGAATAGGAAAGTCTGTGCTAATGTGCCTGTAATCCTGAATTTTCCAATTATAGACAAAAGTTGCCCCTACAATTTATCATTTTCCTACTCATTTGCTTAACTGTAACATGGAAACTATGATTTTAGATTTGGTTTTAAGGTCCATACACACTGGGCGACTATGCCCCGCGTGTATGGACAGCGATGATTGCATTCATCGCTGGGGAGAAAGCCGCTCCGTGCAGGGCCGTCTTAACAGCAGTGTGGGCCCCTGGGCAAAACAATGCACTGGGGCCCATACCCATTCTCCCCTCCTAGGGGTCGGGGGTGCTATCAGCAGCAGCTTTGATGTCCCACGGGTGGCAGTGGATGCTCTATCTTCCACTCAACATGTAGGACCTGGAGCAGTAACTTCTGCTAATTACTCCTTTACTGCACAGGTGGTGGGAGGGAGAACACTAAAGTGTGGAAGGGGGCACTGAGCTGAATGAAGGGTCCCTTGTAAATGACTTCCAGGGAGGTAGGGGGTGTTTTATATGCAGGGGAGGGTTGGATAATGGAGTGGGCTTAATATTCGTTATTTTCGGGTGGAAGGGCAGCTTGTTTGACTGCAGATATCTTCATTATCTTGAAATAGATTTCTTAGCCTTCAATAGTATAAAAACCTAGAGTCCCAACTTTCAGGAGGTGCTGGGGACTTGGGGATCAGAGATCAGGAGCCAGAGCAATCCATTGAAAAAAATATAAAACTGTACACCAGACGTTTGGAGCTAGAGCAGGGATCGGCTACTCGAAGGCTGATATCTCTGGTTCTTTGTGTGATAGAGACAAGCCGCTAGTGTCGACAGAAAGGGGAGAGTCCCAGCTTTTGGAATTTACTCTCAGAAAAACTGTAAGTCAGAGAGAGCCTGAGAAATATGACTGGGAAGTGCAATTAACAAGTCAGATCTGGACTGCTGCTTTGAAGTTGGATATCTCTAGTTCCCCAGGGCCGATTTTCAAAATTTTGGTATCCCTGGAAAAAGGGGATCCTCAGCTATCAGCTGGGGCCCATGGGCAAGTGCCCATTAAGCCCATACGAAAAGACGGCCCTGGCTCCGTGCATACACACCGAACGGCTTTCCCCTTGCCCGGCGCCGATGGCAGGGGGGAGGATGGCTTTGTATAGCGCAGAGCTATGCAAAGCCATCCTCAAAGCCACTCATCTGCTGGTAATAACAGCAGATGAACGGCTTTCCCGGCGATGATACGGGAGGGCACAGCAGCGCTCACCGCTCATTGCCGGGGCATACACACTGGGCGGCTTTGAGCTGAAAGTCACAAAAACATGCAGTTTGGAGCTACTTTCAGCTCAAAGTCGCCCAGTGTGTATGGGCCTTTGGAATCAATTATAAAAATAATTTGGTTCATGCCTAAAATATGCCACTATATTAGAACACAAATTACTTTTATTATTGAAGTAATCTGGATGAAATATTCTCAGAATGTGCAACTTTTACAGAACAGGTTCTTCATACATTCCCAATATGATTGTGAAAGTGATAAAAGAAAAGAAAACTATTTGACCCCAAAGCTATCCAGACAGAAGGCTGAAATGTAACAGGGTGCGGGAATCAGAAAGTGAGAGATTTTGGAAATGTTTTCCTATTTTTTTAAGGCGGCAATCAATTACATGGCAAAGTCAACTTAGTTTTCAGTGTAATCGATTGACTCTTTAAAAAAAAAAAAATGATAAAACTGTCCCCAAATCTTTCACTCTCTGATACTCGCACACTATTATTGCATTTGGCCCCAAATCTACAAAAAATGCCAACCTCAAAGCTTGGGATCTCGCCCCAGTAAAGAAGAACAGTTTAATCTACAGAAATAAACTTACAGGTCCTAAAGTCACTTTTCAGTTACGTAAAACTTCCACTACACATAGCCAATAAATGGTAGGAACTAATAGTTCCAGCTGTTGCATTGTTTTTGCTACAAATCTAAGGTAGTAAACAAAATATCTTGCAGGGATTTAAAACAAGGTGAACACATCTCCTATAAAACATTTCTTTTTTTTTAAATACACCCACCGGCATTTACTAAGTGAACATTGATTTCAAATCGAGTGTCTGACAAAGACGGATACGAGCAAATGAAAATATACTTAAGGAAACATACCAAAGCCATGAAGCAGTTTTTGAAGAAATAAATGTATTTTGCAATATGTGCAACACAGCACATTTCCCAGGCCATCACACTTTTATAAATGACTTATGATGATGGGAGTACTATTTCGCATGGGATGTTGCTATGGGCAACCAATCCTGGGGTTAAGAGAGGGTTCATGCATATGAATCAGTGGCATAGCTACTTATTATGCGCCCCCCCTGCCGGTAAAAAAAATCCCCCCCCCCTCCCCTCGGCAGCCCCCCACCCCCCCAAGCCCATACCTGCCCACCCGCTGCTGTCTGCGGTACCTGCCTGCCGTGCCGTCATGGTCCTGTAGTGCTGGCTCCTGCTGCTAATAATGAAACGTGACTCTTAGAAAATGGCTGCCCCCATACTGCAGACAGAAAACTGTCTGCAGTATGGGGGCAGCCATTTTCTAAGTGTCCGTTTTCATTATAGAAGCAGGAGCCAGCCCTAGGAGAGACCGTACTGTGACGGCAGTCACGGCACGGCAGGCAGGTACCGCAGACAGCAGCGGGTAACTATAGCCCCGCGGACCCCCGGCACCCAAACTTGCTCTGCGCCTCCCCGCCACCGCGGGGGCTGCGGAGCTATAGTTACGCCACTGATATGAATCCATATGCAAGCCCAGCTGTGTCTCGGCAGCTCGGCCATCCATTACCCCCAGGAATTTCATTTTATTGCATATAAAATCTATATCTATATCTAAATCTATACAGGCTGTGTACCGTGCTAGCAGGATATATCATCAATTTCTGGGCGTACAGTGTGTATCACCGTTATATGATTTCCTTCCTATCAATCAAGGGGGTAAAATCGGCGTATCTAAATATATTTTGGGGTAAAAGGTAAAAAAGTTCCCGGACAAGATAATAGATAGTATCTGATTGGTTGCCATAGCAACATCACATCTGAAATAGAACTCCCATCGTCAGATATTTTCCCCCATAATATCACAAACCATTGAAACCTTGTCGTTTGCCAACATCCCAATAAAGCACACATTACGGGTGAGATTTAATAGGGTGAGAGATTCAAAAAGTGAGAGATTTGGTGAGAAATCTCCAGTTTTATTAAAGCGGCAATCATTTACATTACAAGACCAGTTTGATTTTGCAGTGTAAATGATTGCCGCTTTAATTTCTTTCCAAATCTCTCACTTTCTAAATCTCTCCATCCTATTAAATCTCACCATACATTTTCATTATCTTTATCTATTTATTCATTTGTATAAATAAATAATATTACATTGCAAAAATGCTTATCTACATTAGAAACAATAATTCCTCTTATCTGCGTACCAGGGAACAATGAGTTTCATAGTTGTTCTATTTAGTGCAAACTCCAGGAAGCTGGCAGCTGCTCCAATGCGATCAATGCCCCTTTATTGTTTGGTTTATGATATACAGAGTGAAATTTACTAAGATGTGCTATGGGCAACCAATCACATCCTGTCTACTATCTTCTAGAGCAGCGGTTCTCAAACTGTGGGTCCTGACCCCAAAGTGGGTCCTGACCACCTCAGCATGGGGTCACGACTCCATGTTGCTGGCCATCATACTAATGTGTTTGTTTGAGGGGAGACAGGATAACTCATTAAGTAAACACCCTCTGCTTCCCTCTTTTATCCCCCTACCCCCTTTTCCATCCCCTCATTACCCACTGTTTCCCTGTCACAATAGCGGTCACTTAATTTCACTGACCACGCATGTGGCGGTCATTCTGTGGTAACTTGCTGGGGTCCTGTAATAATATTTATTGTCTGACGGGGTCCCAGAGCAAATAGTTTGAGAACCCCTGTTCTAGAGGGTGGTAAATAAATAAGAAGTGGCTTCTGATTGGTTGCCCCATAGCAACATGACCTGTGAAGTGTATTTCACATCTTAGTAAATTTCACCCACAGTATTGTGAATATGACATTCATACTGTACTTCCAGTTATTTTCAGATTTATAATCTTATACTGGAAGTATGTGGCATCTGTGACCAGGGTTGGACTGGCCCACAGGGTACAGGGAAAACCCCCGATGGGCCCCACTGCCTTTCTTGTCTAGAGATCAGATACATTATACATTTGTTACATTAAACTGAACAGGACTATGGTGTAGTTTTGTAGGGCATTGCTGTTCTTAATCTTGTACATTATCATGCAAGCACTAGCAGTATTTACTATAGATATTTATCATGGGGCCCAGGCCACGCACTCTCTAATAGTTAGTCAAACCAATGTGATGACAAGCCACACCCCCTGGAGATTGGTCACAACCATAAACATGGGCCCCTACTGCTGCATTCTCCTGGTGGGCCCATCATGCCCAAGTCCTACACGGTCAATGGCACTCTGCAGTGAATCCATCTGTTTATCATTAAAGTACAAATTCACCTTAGCTGATATAATTTCTTCCCATGAATGGTAAATGTAACCAATGTGCCTATTTTGGTAATGATAGCAGATGCAATATCCTGTTGGCCTAATTCAGACCTGATCACACAGGTGCGAATTTGCAGGACCTGATAAAAATTTTTTATCGCTGGCCATACGCAAGTTGACTGGCATGAAACTGGAGTTTGTGGGTGGTAACCGGACATTTTCTGGGAGTGTCAGGGAAAGTACAGGCGTGCCCAGGCGTTTTAGAGTAAGTCGTGTGACGACAGCTCCAGCCCGGAACAGCCTGCTGGAATTAGATCCTATTTCAGAAGAAAATAAAAAAGAAACCCATAGGTTTCAAATGGGTAATGTCATCTCATTCTGGAGCTTGGTACATATGGACAGTTTAAGGTGTAACGGGCAGCACTGAGGTCATGGGTTTGATTCCTCCATCACCCAAACTTTGTAGAGTTTGTCCAGTATATTCTCCCTTGCTTAATGGGTTTCCTTTGGTTACCATACCCTCCAATTGTACCTTTTTGGCAGGGACAGTACCATTATTTGGCCTATACCAGCCAAAAAGGGCTTTGTACTGATTTTCTGGGTCTCTGACTATGGATTGAAAGTATTAGGAAAGGGGCATGACCACGTTCTCTTACCAAATTTGAACCTTTTTGCCCTTCAGATGTTGGAGGCATGGGTTTTCTTCCACATATATACTTTTAGGTTGATTGGCTTCCAATATAATAAACCCTAGCATGAATAGTGACATAGTAGTGCAGTGATTTTCAACCTTTTTTGCCTTACGGCACACTAAATAAGATTTAAAAATTGCCAAGGCACACCATGAGATCCCCACAGGGCAAAAAACATTGGCCCCCACAGGAGAAAAAAATCGAACCTATTGGCCTCCATATAAAAACAATCACACTGTTCCCCACAGGAAACAAACATAAACTACATTGGCCCTTTACATGAAAAGAAGAGTCCAGTAAATAACAGTTGACCTGGCGTTGGCTGTAAACTGGTTTGGGCAACTCTAGATCTGGGGGAACACTTGAGAACAGCTCAAGGCACACTAGTGTGCCACGGCACAGTGGTTGAAAAACACTGTAGTAGTGCATACTAAGTGCAGTGATATGACCCATATAGGTTTAGATCAGAAAATGTTGTTTGAAATGAATTTATTAGTGATCTAGTATGGATAGTTGTTTTTACCATTTCATTTTGAGAACGACTAGCTATTTAGATAATTGGAGTGATTTCTAAGACAAACCTGAAGCTTTAGAGATGATGATGATGATTACGGCCTCTTTCGGCATTACCCCACTGTTCTGCCTAAATGGAGTTTTTGCAGTGGAATGTATAACATTCGCTAGAGACAACATACATTGAGGAGTGCGGACCACCTTATGTCACCAGCTTGTTTTCCTTCACACTAAGGCGTCTTACCTACCAGTATTAAACAGCCTGCTGTAGACTCAAAAACAAAATTCAGCAGGTTTTCAAACATACTCTGCAACTATTATGTGTTCAATGTGGGTGTTTAGCAGAACTGAGGCCTCATAAATCAGGCAGAAAGATGGCAGATTTAGCCCGGGTGATGTTGTCAAACGCTGTAATTTACACAATTTATCATGTACTACATGGGATGTAGAAACAGAGCACAATCAATTACAATGTTAACAACGAACATTTACGTTGCTAACAATGACTTGTAATTGCTTAAAGATGTTTCCAGGCGAACACGCGGAGCACTGAAATGCCCGGCTCTATCACACTCTCTGTAGACTAGCAACCTAAATAATCCAACAATTTCCTTTGTGAAATGATGATTTCCCATTATGCTAGAACTAAGAAATATAAAGATTAACACCTTAAATTCATATTTGAACGATACAACCTGAAGATGTACAATAAACAAGTGGAACTGGCTTTTTCTCTACTGAAGCAAATGTTCAACTGTTGATTTATTTTATTTATTTTTCCCTTGGGGGGGAGGGGGGAATATATCATACAAAATTCACATACATTTTCCATATTTAGTTTCATAAAGTTCATTCAGCTTTTAACACTTATAGTAACATCCAACCAGAGCCGGCAACAGAAATCTTGGGGCCCTGATATCCCAACACCGAATGCGGATTGTTATTACATTGCATATTAAATGATTTTTTTTTTTATTATTAGAAATAAACAGATAATTAATACTTACAATGCAATATTATAGGGAAGGGCAGATGGGAGGGCACAGCATTGTGCGTTGTGTGGTTTGGTGTGTTGCGTTATGTCACTAAACTCATTAATATGGGTAGCCAGATGATTAGGCAGCCATGCTTACAGACCCTAAAAGCCTTGGGGCCCCTCAACTGATCGGGGCCTCGGTACGAGTGTCCCCTTTGATCCTACCTGTCCCCTGCCCTGCACCCAACACCCAAAATGGGAACTTTATAGGAGTCTTGGTCTTCACTTTCTAATACCTGAGCTTAGTCTGTGCACTGCCAGCCAAGGATGACTCTACAACATGGACTACTAGTCAGACACAAGCAAAGGTCTCTATTAATGTTCCATACTGTAAATGTTTTTGATCAAAATAGCGAGCATGGTGTTCTGCAGGCTTTCAATTCCACTGTAAAGATCCACAAATAGTTGAATTAGCCATCTTTTTTGGAATAGTAATAGTATGCAGTAGGTTTCAGAAGAAGAAATCAATAATAATGATGGGTTTATGACTAACAATGAAATTTATATTAACAACTATTAGCACGTTTGCCGTTTGGGTCTTTGGTTCTTGCCTGCAGTGCGGCTGCAGATGTTTGGAGACAGGGAGGGGTCGGCGGAGGGCTCCTATTCACAAAACGAAATGAAGGTTACTTAATTGACTAATGGTCCCACAGAGTTGTCCGACGTTGCATCCTCAGAGGTAGTAGTGCATCACAGAAGCAGTCAGGGGGTGTCTACTTACACACAACACCTCCTGCTGCGAATAGCATCTAATAATGAATAAGGCCCTAAGTCCATGATGACGTTCCATCCTGCAGTTGGCAGCCACAATAGCTAGAGACTCAGCAAATGAAAGGTCAAACATAATAGTATACTACAGGCCCCTCACCCCTGTGTGTGTGTGTGTGTGTGTGTGTCATTTATTTAATTATTACCAGATTCTTATAAAGTGCAGCAAGTTCTGTTGTGCTTTAGAATTGGAAATAGGGACAGTACAAACTGCATAGTTACAGACTAAATGGTAGGAGGGCCCTGCTCCCAAGCCTACAATATATACAGAAATAGGCATTAATACACAAGGCTAGGTATTATCTATTGCATAGCGGTCCAGCAGATTGCAAAGGTTTTCGGTTGGCTGAATAATATGAAAAAAAAATTCTGCACACTAAGCATTGGCATAACTATAATTTGTCCAATAAAATTGAATCACCCGTGAGGACAGGAACCACAATAGGCTGGTTTATATGAAAGGACAAGACGACTTTTGGCAAATAGCCTGGGCGGGTGCGTAACTCCGCCCTATCAGCATGGAACACTAGTTAAGGAGACCAGCATGACAGGGCCCCTAGATCGGACACCCATCTTGCCAATGCCATTGCTAGTAAGAACTCCATATTCCAGGTTAAGAAATGCAAGTCAACGACATCTAAAAGAGCATTAGGGGGAGGAGAAGCCACTGACCTGGAATTGAAAAACCCACAAATTAAATCAAACACTCCACCCACAAAGGAACAACAAAGGAACAACTCATAGGACCCTTAATGTGGTGAAGGCAGCGCTGAGACAGAGCAGGCAGCTTGGACCCAGAACGAGCAGCAATCTCCACGGAGGCAGCAGTGTTGGTAAAACGGGACCTGGCTCTGCCTATGCAAATTAGCACAAATGCACCAGACACTATGCATGCACAGAGCATGCTGAGGTACGTGTGCACCCAGGCCTGATGAGACATGTGCGGACGCGTGCACTCCCCCTGTTCCGCCTTGTGTTGCGCTGCCCCCCCAACTGCTTTCATAAAAGTTAAACCACTTGTAAAAATATGATTACAGTATGTAGCAGACAAAAGCTGATGTGCACATACACATATTTAGCAATATACTTTGTTGCATGTCTTGAACCATAGTTGCAGATAGTTGAGAATGGCAGACTGTTAGCCAAGTTTATGGTATAGTGGATCGACCATCATGTGGTCAACCACTAATAGTCCAATTAGTATAGATGTATAAAATGGTCAGCAGTGTCTCTATCTACAGGAACAGAAGATCGACCCAAGCAAAAGGTCAACAGGAACATGGTCAACAGTGACAAGGTCAACACAAGTTTTTCTCATTTTGGTGACTGTTGACATGGGCACCAGAAATAGTACATCCCCTCATATGGCTCGCTGCGCATGGCACACTATTTCACTCTACCTCTATGTGCACTTGCATGGTAAAGTATAAACAAGTCAAATAAAAGAAAAAAATCATGACAAACTCAGTTGACTGTCCACCGCGTTCCCATCAACCTTTTACTTGCGTTGATCTAGACACTTCCGACTAGTTTTAGTTTAGTGGTCAACTAAGTGATTGTCGATCTAAACATCTTCGATCCATTGATCAGATATGCTTAGCCAAGAGATCTGAAATAGTTATTCAATGTTTTTTTATAAATCATGTTGTAATAGTAAAATGCTGAACTGTATTACACTATTTACTTGAGCAACTGCTCTAGAATAAGATGTCTGGCACAAATTCTAATTAGATGTATATCATGACCTACAAGAAGTTTGTAAAGTCTCACAAGGGGTTACGTTGTAAAGCCCAAATCATGTGTAATCATTGTTTTTTTGCTTCCAAGAAGTTATAAATGTTAGATGCATGTTGCCTTGTGGTCCAATAAATCTTTTGTGTGAAATGTGATGTTTAGCTAGAGAAAACTACTAAGGAAAATAAACTAATTGGCTGTGCAAAAATCAAAGGTTATTCTGCTGTAGCCAGGGTGCACACCCTACACCCAGTGTTCTTGCCCTACTGTACCTGCGGATGGCCGTTCTGTTATTCTGGCAAGTTTTACAGAAATATGGTGCCAAGTTTATTACATTTATTGTGTATGCATAGAAGACTCTGGAAACGTCTTAAAATGCCCCTGGATGGATCTGAACTCCTACCATAATATGACATTCATTAACACCAGCAGATGGTATTGTAAGATTGGAGTTTTGGTAACAGTTGGAGGTTAGCTCTTCAATGATTTAGTAGGTAGTATGTCAATATAGGGTATAGAATACACATATATTAATATTAAAAATATTGTATCAAAATTAACCGGATATTAAAAGTATGTTATCACAATATCCGATTTGTAGTATTAGTAACTATAACAATAGGAATCCTGGACCTACTACATATATTTCTCCCATTGGTGGCAAAAGGAAGTTATGTACCAGCATCTAGTGTATTTAAAGAATGTTTATTATGTTATTGAGGTCAAATTGGCAATTGTATTATGATTTTTTTTTCCGGTCATTCCTGGACTAAACTTGTCTAGTCTCCCACAAGGTGCTGTAGTCCCTGGCACCTCTATTGCACCTCTGGCTATTGCAATTATGCATATTGAACTGCAATCTAGTCATACAAGCCAAAACACCCCCCCCCCCCCCCCCACACACACACACACACACAAAACCTGTCTGTGTCACTCTCATTTTCTGCAGTACTTGTGTAGTTTCACAGCACAGGCTACGCTATGTTTTCAGTGTAGGCTAAGCTACGTTGCCAGCATAGCCCAACGGCTCCGCAGCAGCCCTGTGTAGTCAGTGTAATGTCCCCGTCCGCAGCTAGTCACAGTACTGTCCCCGGGAGCTGTAGCTCTGTCCCTGGCAAGCCTAGTGAGCACCTCTCACACTGCACCGGTAACCGCAAGATCCCCAGCGCTAGTAGATGCAGGCGGAGAGGGGATCATGCGGGCGCCGGCGGAGAGGCGCTCCATCTGTCTAAGACGCACGAGCATCTCAGACGCTTGTGCGTCTCAGTAATTATTGTGGTAGGGTACGGCAACCCTGCCTGTGTCTGCTTCAGGGAGACTGTCAGGGTTAGGGGTTCGGTAGCACGTCTCCGGTACAAAGTGGGGGGGGTGCAGTGCGCAAGTGCGTCTCATGCACAATAAAGGATGAATTTGCCAGTGCTCCATGATACATACTGGCAAATGCCTCCAATTCAAACCCACACTATCCACGCCAGCCCATAGTGTGGCGAGCCCCATGATGGGACGCGGTACGTGTCCTCCCGACCTGTTCATACCCCCACTATCCACGTCGGCGTGGAGTTGATTTTATAAAGAGTGGTGAGCGAAGAGAGCCACCGAGCCCCGCGAGGGGACGCGGATTACATGATGTATATTCTGCGTCCCCTCTCCACACTTTATAGAATCAACTCCACACCGATGTGGATAGTGGGGGTATGAACAAGTTGGGAGGAAGCATACTGCAGCTGCTCGCCACGCTTTAGGCTGGCGTGGATAGTGGGGTGTTTCAGGAACACATTCCCACCTTTCTTGTCAGGCAGGTTAAAATGGTCAATGGTTCCCACACAATGTAATAAGTGCTGACTGACTACGCCAACTGCATAACGCTGACTGACTACGCTAACTACGTAAGCTCCGACTAGCCGCGAACGGGAGGGAAGACGATGCTGATACTGACAGGGACGCCCAGTGGTGCGAGTAGAAAAAACGACTTAGTGGTACTGTGCTGCGCGCCTTCGGCGCGCAGCGAAAAATGGGCGTGGTCAGGGGAGTGGCCATGGGCGTGGTCATATGACACAAGGGGGGGTGGTTACATGCCACCGCCCCCCCCCCACAGAGTCTGTACGCCCGCTGACATACTATATAACACCACAATGCCCATGACATACTATATAACACTCCGCGATGCCCATGACATACTATATAACACTCTGCTATGTCCATGACATACTGTATAACACACCATAATGTCCATTACATACTATATAACACCGCAATGCCCATGACATACTATATAACACCGCAATGCCCATGACATACTATATAACACTGCAATGCCCATGTCATACTATATAACACCGCAATACCCATGACATACTATATAACACCGCAATGCCCATGACATACTATATAACACTGCAATGCCCATGTCATACTATATAACACCGCAATACCCATGACATACTATATAACACTGTAATGCCCATTACATACTATATAACACACTATAATGCCCGTTACATACTATATAACACACTATAATGCCCATTACATACTATATAACACTGTAATGCCCATTACATACTATATAACACCGTAATGCCCATTACATACTATATAACACTCCGCGATGTCCATGTCATACTATATAACACACTGTAATGCCCATCACATACTATATAACACACCGTAATGCCCATTACATACTATATAACACAGCGTAATACCCATTACATACTATATAACACACCATAATGCACATTACATACTATATAACACACTGTAATACCCATGTCATACTACAGTATATAACACTACGCAATGCCCATGTCATACTATATAACACAGTGTAATGCCCATCACATGCTATATAACACTACGCAATGCCCATGTCATACTATATAACACTACGCAATGCCCAACACATACTGTATAACACACCATACACATTTGACACATAAGTGCCACTTACCTACATGCTCAATGCCAGGGGCTTCATGCCGATGCCAAGGTGGACTGAATTTGCTCGTTGCTCAGGGGGATAGATCTGTGCCACTGTGCTCATTGCCCAGGGGGATATATCTGTGCCACTTTTCTCGTTGCCCAGGGGGGATAGATCTGTGCCACTTTGCTCGTTGCCCAGGGGGATATATCTGTGCCACTTTGCTCGTTGCCAAGGGGGATATATCTGTGCCACTTTGCTCGTTGCCCAGGGGGATAGATCTGTGCCACTTTGCTCGTTGCCCAGGTGATAGATCTGTGCCACTTTGCTCGTTGCCCAGGGGATAGATCTGTGCCACTTTGCTCGTTGCCCAGGGGGATAGATCTGTGCCACTTTGCTCGTTGCCCAGGGGGATAGATCTGTGCCACTTTGCTCGTTGCCCAGGGGGATATATCTGTGCCACTTTGCTCGTTGCCCAGGGGGATAGAACCCCCCCCCCCCCCCCGGCAGGCAGGCACATACACAGCCCCCTGTGCCTGCCCGCCCGCACGCTCTCGTCTCCCCCGCTGTGTACGCGGGGGAGACGTGCTGCTGCTGCTCCTGATAGTTACAGCTCCTGCTGCTGGACCGCGCGCTAACCAATAGCCGCGCGCGGTCCAGCAGCAGGAGCTGTAACGAAATCATGAGAGCAGCAGCAGCAGCAGCAGCACGTCTCCCCCGCGTACACAGCGGAGGAGACGAGAGCAGGGAAGACCCGGCGGGGGGGAGCGGCGCTAGCGCGCATATGTAAGTGGCCACGCCCCCCGCCACTTACATATGCGCACATGCGCAGTAAATATTTCGGCCTATTTGTTATGGCGGTACGGGGTACCGGCACCATTTGTTTTAATGGTACGCCGTACCACCCCGTACCGCCATAGTTGCACCCCTGGGGACGCCTGACTGACTACGCTACCTACGTAAGCTCCACGAATGGGCGGGATACTGACAGGGATGCTGACTACACTGGCCATGGGAGCATTACGCTGATTCTGACAGGGACACTATGCTGACTACATAACTGCCGCCGTGGAAATATACAAGTACCTTTTCTGCATACATATATTTTAAATATATATATATATTGTATATATACAGCTCTCTCTCTCATACACACACACACACACACACACATATATATATATATATAAATATCAGACAGAAAGGGATGTAGGGACATCCAGTGCAATTTGTAAGATCACTGAAGTATTTGAAGATCTGAGTTGGCAAGAACCGTAAGATATTTTCCAGGGCCAGTAACTGTGCTTTAGGAATAATGTGCCGGATAAGAGTAAGAAGTCTTGTTGAAATGTGTCCAACAGACACTGAAGCAATGCAAGGCTCTCCAGTCAGCTGTTGCCTCAGACCACCCTCACACTGCTGTAATCATTACATTTCCTTTATGTGTGAGCATGTTTATTATGAAAGTTTGCCATTGCTGGTGGCACATTATTTACTTATGTTATGTTTTTACTTATGCGTTGTGTCTGCAGCATACCATATAATTCTCTCCGCTCCAGGAACACACAGTTGTGGAAGCGAGCAAGTAATATATTCTATAAACTAAAATACAGAACATAGTGACAAGTGTAACGCCACAGCAAAGAATATACTTAATCTAGAATTGTATTTATATTAAACAAGGGCAAACATTTTAATCTTTGTTACAGTGCGTATTATGATTTTCATTCCTCCAGCTAAAATACATGTCACCACGGATGCTTACAACACAGATGGATGAAAGAGAAAGTGTTTTGATTTGTTTAAATGATCATTGTCTGCTACGGGTACTGAAGCTAGAAATTAAATTCAGAGATGTATTACGCAAAATATATTTTCTGTTTATTACAGACATGCATTAGGTTGCCAGACTTAAGGTGTTTATTATACAGCGCCCTCCAATTAAGTGCCTACTGCTTTGATATTACAAGAATAACATACATACACTGCCGTTATCAGGATCAGATCTCCTGTGTAGTATCAACACAGAATCTGGGTGGTAGGAGTTTCTTCTTGTTGTGCATCCATCAATGTTATAAGAGATAAAATGCCATCTGAAGTAATCTGCCTATATTTTAGATTTTTTTGGCATCTCAGCTATGACTCCCTCGCAGGATGGATATAGTCATAACACAATGTCTTCATGATGTACTGGTCTATATCTTTCTAAAACACAGAAAAATACTTGTTTATTATTCTGCTGACATTATTTGCTGCCATGGCAACTTCTGCTGACTATACAAATGGATGGATTTTAACCTGAACACAATTAACTATTTGCGACATAATACCATAGTGTAATGTCATGCCGTCACGCTGAGGAGTAAAGGAGTACAGTGTCGGGGTTTTGAGACAGTTTACCCACAAACCCTGAAACCCAAATATAGAATAGGTTTATGTTGGCACTGTAGTTGTGCAAAGTAATACTCCTTTCCCACCGCATCCTCGATCCGGGTTATTTCTGGGTTGATGACGTATCAATCCAGGTCGAGGTGCAGTGTGAAAGCTCCATTTTTAAATTTCCGAGGTCCAGCAACCCGGCATTCCGACCCGGGTTAAAATAAGAGTTAATCCCGGGTCAGACCCTGGTTGCGGTGCAGTATAAACTTGTATCCTGGGTCGAACAACCCGAGTCTCGTTCACACTATGGAGGTGGCAGCGTTTGGAGGCAACATTTGCTACAAGCACTGCTGCACCCCCGCCCGATGATGTGCCAATGTCCTGACCTGTCTGACATCAACAATCCAGCTTATGACTTATTGTTTAGCCCCCCATGTAGGGGGCTAAACATCCCAAATGCCGTGTCACTCCCGGGACTGACCCATGGCGAAATCCCGGGTACGATCCATCATTTGTGATGTAAAAGAGGTATTCAGTATTAAAAACTGGACCCTCTCTATGCCATAATTGATGAGTTGGCTTTCATGATTTTATAAGGAAAAAGCAAATCTTTTGGAGGATAAAATAAATTAAGTACTTTCCACTCTAAAGGCCCCAGATACATTTTGACTAATCCTAAATACAAAACAAGCTGAAGGATACTATTGTTAAGACATACGTATTCATCTTCTGGGAGACACCTGCTACTCCTGAGTGAGTACTCCCTGACTCCCAGGAGATTAGGAGACCCTGCCACAGGACATGCAATCTGATCATTTTACGCAATGAGTGTGCATATGCTGACACAAATTGCTACTAAAAACGACATTATCATTCCATAAAGAATTCAATGAATGAGAGAAACTCAAAGAAATAACTATACATGCACAAACTAAAAACAGCACATAGGGCGGTATCCAAATAACCGTGGTAACTTACCATGGCTAATTCACTTGCCAAGGGCTAGCCTATTAGTTACCATGCTGGCAATTATCAGGGAGTTTGTTTTTGTCTGCCTCAGGCAAGCGGAACAAAATCTCTGTTAAGCATCCTTATATACTGCAAAAACTGCCGCGAAAACACATAGTTCAGTGGCTTGTCACAGAACCTTTGTATTTTCGTACAATATATGATAATTTGTTATACAACAAAAGGACTGTATTTGGATAGCAAGATAAAAATCGCCTGTTTGATTTTTTTGTGCAGCAAATTAATGCGGGTAATAGGATACCCCCGTAGAATGAAGACAACATTATTACAAATGAATATGTACAGGTCTATGTATTTTACAACATATTGGTCTCCATTTTAGGCTTGTCATCACCAACATAAAAGAGACAGAAACTTGGATCATGCAACAAAAGCAAAAGCTGATATATAGCACATTTTATTTTTCTGGTTTCATCAATGTTCCCCTTGGAGTGAGCATAAACATATCAACACATATGCAATAATCATTTATGTTTGGAACAAAGGAATGCAATCCTTTATATTAACCTCACACATACTGTACATAGGCTGTCTAAGGGGTGCGACAGTAGCTAATATACAATTTTTGTGTTGTCATGTCAGTTTTATAACTACAGCAGGGTTGCCTACCTTTGGGCTGCTCTCTCCAGGAGAAGAAAGCTAGTTCTTTTGAGGCAGGGAGCTGGGGCAGCTGACGGGGTAGGAAAGGGCCGGGATTGGAGCTAGAAAGGTATAACGCATTTGGGGGTGTAGCCACACCGCCCGCCTTGCAATGCCAGAATTTTCACGCATTGCACAGCAGGGGGAGGGGCTACAATGATGCGCTATGCGTCATTTGGTCCCACAGACCCCCTGCCAATGGGGGGGGGGGTCTTTGAGGACAGGCACAACTCCAAGAGGCTTTCCTACCTTTCTGGGACCCTCCCGGCCATTCCGGGAGGGTAGGCAACCATGAGAGCAAATTAGAGAAAGAATAAAAAATAAAAGCAATTTGCTCCTTGGCTAAACCATGTTGCACTGCAGGTCTGCATTGATTATACAGTGGGATAACAAGTCCCAGCGGGCCCAATAATGCTCGCATGACTTATGGTTCTCCAAGTCCTGCATGAGAGGGAGACTTGCTGGTACTTCTAGTTCCACTACATAACCAATGTCATTTAAAAAAAAAAACATTTACACAAAAAGCATCGTCCACTGCCCAGGGACACCGGGTGAAGCATGGGGGGGGACTCCTTTATTGGTGGTGGGGGGAGGGTCCCCACACACCCAGGTACCCCATCCAGGGCTGATCAGCCAGGGTGATCGTGTGACGGCTGGGGGATGTTGCATAAAAAGTGTCCCCTGGCAGTGGCATGACACCACTGGCTGTTAGAGCCCAGTGCTGGTTTCAAAATATGGGGGAACCATATTTTTGGAACCAGGACCGGTGCAAGAGCCAGGGCTGGTTTCTTAAATGAGGTAGGGGGATCCCTCGAATTTTTTCCTCCATTTTTTTTTTCTAATTTTACAATAAACTGCACACTCCTGTTACTAAAAAAAAAAAAATCGCACATTCCATTACTAAAAATTGTGTTTTGTGACTTTGTTCCAAAAATCGCATTATGTATACTACATTTGCGATTTTGAACAGAAATTTCAACTTTTCAAACATGCAATAAAGTGTGATTTCATAAAGTTACTAAAAATCCCTTCTTACTATATTTGGCCCATGGTCTCTTTACTGTACGTATCAGTAATTGCATAGCTTATTATTATTTTGAATAAAATGTGTGTAGTGTAATAAAAACATACACACATATAAATCAAGGTGGAAAAAGACAGAGCAAAGTCATTCACCGTCAGCTCACTTCCTATCGAAGCCCCTAAGGTCAACTCTTAAAGGCGTTTTTTAAGGCTAAGAACAGGGACTATATAACCCCTTCCTGAACAGGGTCTCTTGTTAATAGCAAAGCATTTCCCTGTCAGTTCTCCAAGAAACACAAACATAAAATTAAGTAACATGAAGCAGCGTAAAAAGCACACGTTCTGAAATGGCCTGGAAACTGATCCAATATTAAATACCATTACTGTTATTAAGATAAGGTAGAACTCTGATGGAAACTTAATTATGT